>NC_069503.1:1071221692-1071959192 GCF_027579735.1 Bombina bombina | reverse complement strand
TGCAAAAATTGTCAATCATCACTGTTTTGACTGTCAGTATTCAGTATCCTAGTGTCCTTGAATTGCATTTACCTCCTGCCTGCCAGCCTTTTGTGCCAGGCCATCTTGCCAACTATTTACACCAATCATAATTGTTGTCACAGTATAGTTACTAATTAAAATTAAAAAATGTTTGATTGTTGATCTTAATCCTCAGTTTGCTCGTGCCATAGAATTGCACTTTTCTACTGCCTTCCAAGCCTGTGTGCCAGGCCTACTTTCAAAATATTTACACCAATCATATTTGTTGTCACAGTATTCTTAATAATTAAAAATTAAAATTTTTGGTAATAGTTGTTCTGAATCCTCAGTTTGCTCATGCCATTGAATTTCACTTTCCTCCTGCCTTGCAGCCTGCTGTGTGCCAGGCCCACCTAGCCAATTATTGCCAGCAATCATATTTCTTTTAACAGTATTGCAAAAATTGTCAATCATCACTGTTTTGACTGTCAGTATTCAATCTCCTAGTGTCCTTGAATTGCATTTACCTCCTGCCTGCCAGCCTTTTGTGCCAGGCCATCTTAATAATTAAAAATTAAAATTTTTGGTAATAGTGAATCCTCAGTTTGCTCGTGCAATTGAATTGCACTTTCCTCCTGCCTTGCAGCCTGCTGTGTGCCAGTTACTAATTAAAATTAAAAAATTTTTGATTGTTGATCTTAATCCTCAGTTTGCTCGTGCCATTGAATTGCACTTTTCTCCTGCCTGCCAGCCTGTGTGCCAGGCCCAACTATCCAATTAGTGCCAGCAATCATATTTCTTTTAACAGTATTGCAAAATTTGTCAATCATCACTGTTTTGACTGTCAATCTGCAGTCTACTAGTGCCCTTGAATTGCATTTTCCTCCTGCCTGTGTGCCAGTCCCAACTAGCCAATTAGTGCCACCAATCATATTTATTGTAACAGTATTGGAATTTTTTGTTAATCATAACTGTTTTGACTGTGATTCTTCAGTATCCTAGTGCCATTGAATTGCAGTTTCCTTTCTCCCAGCATGTGTGCCAGACAGGCCCATTTGCCAACTAGTGCCAAACAATCATATTTGTTGTCACAGTACTTGTAATATTTTAAAAAATTAACAATTTGTGATTTTTAAAACATCTGTCTTTTTTGATGTTGTCAGTCTCACAGCGTATACTGTGCCCACTTTCACAGTGCCACCACTCAATTGGTGTAATAGTATTGTTAGTGTCCATTTTAAAAAAAATGACAGGCAGAGGCAGGCCACCCCGCAGGTTCCGTGGTCGTGGTGCTGTGATTCCTTTAGACCCTACAAACATGCACATTGTTCAGACGCCAGGTGCCAGGGGGGACGCAAAAACTTCTGAGGAGGACCTAGTTGAATGGCTAACACAGGACACCCAATCTTCTTCAGCTTCCGCTGCTAGTCCTCCTAACCTTGACGCACCATCTACGTCCAGCTGTGCTTTGGGCAGGTCTCAAGTGACCAGTGCCACTCCCCCGCCTGTCGCCACCACCAACACTAGCACCACGGCCGCTTCACTTGATCTGTCACAGGAGTTATTGACACATCATTTGGAAGAAATGACTGATGCGCAACCATCATTGACAGAGGATGTAGATAATAGTGATCAGTCTCAGTCAGGCAGCATTACCGACATGGAGGTACGGTGTGATGATGATGATGATGTTGTACCCGCTGCTGCTTCCTTTCTTGATGTTTCAGATACAAGTGAAGCGGTTGATGATGATGTGTCGGTGGATGTCACGTGGGTGCCTGCTAGAAGAGAAGAAGAAGAGGGGGAAAGTTCACATGGGGAGACAGAGAGGAGGAGGAGATGATTTGGAAGCATGGGGAGGTCGTCTCAAGGAGCTAGTGGCACAGTCAGACAGCATGCATCGTCACCAGGGGTCAACCAGACAGCACGCCGACGCCCATCAAAGCATGCTGTTGCCACCACCAGAATGCTGTCATCGCAGAGCTCAGCAGTGTGGCATTTTTTGTGTGTGTCTGCCTCTGACAACAGCAATGCCATTTGCAACCTGTGCCAAAAGAAACTGAGTCGTGGGAAGTCCAACACCCACCTAGATACAACTGCTTTGCGAAGGCACATGGTCTCCCATCAAAAACGCAGATGGGAAGAACACATGAGTAGAAGCAGCACACAAAGTGAAAGCCGCCCTCCTCCTCCTGCTCCAGCATCTTCAGCCACGTCAACCAGTGCTGTTCTCCTTGCCCCCTCTCAACCATCCTCCACTCAGTCTCTCTTACGTAGCAGTTCCTGGTCATCTGCCCACAGTCAGTTGTCTGTCAAGGACATGTTTGAGCGTAAGAAGCCAATTTCTTAAAGTCACCCCCTTGCCCGGCATCTGACAGCTGGCTTGTCTGAACTCTTAGCCTGCCAGCTTTTACCATACAAGCTGGTGGAGTCTGATGCTTTCAAAAAAATTGTATCTATTGGGGCACCGCAGTGGAAGGTACCTGGCAGAAATTTCTTTTCACAAAAGGCAATCCCAAACCTGTACTCTGTTGTTCAAAAGGAAGTTATGGCATGTCTGGCACACAGCGTTGGGGCAAGGGTCCATATGACCACGGATAGCTGGTCTGCAAAGCATGGTCAGGGCAGGTATATCACCTACACTGTGCATTGGGTAAACCTGCTGACTTCTGACAGGCATGGAATGCGTGGCTCTGCAGAAGAGTTGGTGACACCACCACGACTTGCAGGCAGGCCTGCTGCTACCTCCTCTACTCCTCCTACTCCATCCTCTTCCATAACCTCTTCCTCGGCTGAGTCCTCTTCAACTTCTGCGTCTTGCTCCACATCTATGGCACCCCCCCAGCTCCCCAGGTAATATGCTACATCCCGGGTACGGCAGTGTCACGCCGTCTTGGGGTTGACTTGCCTGAAAGCGGAGAGTCACACTGCACCAGCACTCCTGACCGCCCTGAACACACAGGTGGATCAGTGGCTGACTCCGCACCAACTGGAGATTGGCAAGGTTGTTTCTGACAATGGAAGTAATTTGGTGGCGGCATTGAAATTGGGCAAGTTGACACATGTGCCATGCATGGCACATGTGTGTAATCTAATTGTACAACGATTTGTCCATAAGTACCCAGGCTTACAGGACGTCCTGAAGCAGGCCAGGAAGGTGTGTGGCCATTTCAGGCGTTCCTACACGGCCATGGCACACTTGTCCGATATCCAGCATCGAAACAACCTGCCAGTGAGCCGCTTGATTTGCAACAGCCCGACACGGTGGAATTCAACACTCCTAATGTTTGACCGCCTGCTACAACAAGAAAAAGCTGTTAATGAGTATTTGTATGACCGGGGTGCTAGGCCAGCCTCTGGGGAGCTGGGGATATTTTTTCCAAATTACTGGACGCTCATGCGCAATGAGTGTAGGCTCATGCGTCCTTTTGAGGAGGTGACAAACCATGTCAGTCGCACCGAAGGCACCATCAGCGACATCATACCATTTGTTTTCTTCCTGGAGCGTGCCCTGCGAAGAGTGCTGGATCAGGCAGTAGATGAGCGTGAAGAGGAAGAGGAAGAGTTGTGGTGTTGATCACCCCCACAAACAGCCGATTCAGCATCGCTTGCTGGACTTGCGGCAACGCAGGAAGAGGATTGTGAGGAAGAGGAGTCAGAGGAGGAATGTGGCTTTGAGGAGGAGGAGGAGGAGGAAGACCGAGCACAACAGGCATCTCAGGGTGCTCGTTGTTGTCACCTTTCTGGTACCCGTGGTGTTGTATGTGGCTGGGGGGAAGAAGATACCATCAGTGAGATTAGTGAGGAGGAGGAACGGGACATGATTAGCTCGGCATCCAACCTTGTTCAAATGGGTTCTTTCATGCTGTCGTGCCTGTTGAGGGACCCTCGTATAAAAAAACTGAAGGAGAACGACCTGTACTGGGTGTCCACACTCCTCGACCCCCGGTATAAGCATAAAGTGCCTGAAATGTTACCAAATTCCCGCAAGTCGGAAAGGATGGAGCATTTTAAGAATAAATTAAAAACTATGCTTTACACAGCGTATAAGGGTGATGTCACAGCACCACGGGAATGGATCTTGACACTCTCAGGAGCGATGGACCCCTTTACTACTGGGTGTGCGGGCTGGACTTGTGGCCTGAGCTATCCCAATTTGCAATGGAACTTCTGGCCTGCCCTGCTTCAAGTGTCCTGTCCGAAAGGACTTTAAGTGCAGCAGGAGGTTTTGTCACTGAGAAGAGAAGTCGCCTAGGTCAAAAAAGCCTTGACTATCTCACTTTTATAAAAATGAATGAGGGCTGGATCCCAAAGGGACTGACATTGGGCGATACATTTGAATAAAAAAGGTCTGATGATGAGATGAGTTGGCTTGGGCTATAACTGGTACACAGGCTGGCCTTTTTTTTTTTGTTATAAAGCCGGAGGACTTGCTTGACTTATCCGCCAACAACTAGTGTTCAAGCCACAAGCTTTTAGGGCACTTTATAAATATTTTACAAACATCAATTTTTCAGTCATTTGTACATTCCTAATTTTTATGGCCTCTGCTGCAGCTCTGTGGGTACAAAACTCAAATAAAAAAAAATAAGGCACATAACAGTGATTAAACTGTTACGAATAGTACAACTTAGCACACCACTCATATCTGGTGGACCATTAAATTGAATGCAAAATGACACAAATTTGAAGGAGGAGGACCGACCAAGCATCTTTATCCGTCTCTTGGTTGCTCTAAATTATCTCTGTGTTCCATCTATGCCATACCTGTACTCTATTGTGCAAAAGGGTGGCATATGTGGTGTTTCATGCTGTTGTGCCTGTTGCGGGTCGTGGCCCATGGTATAAAAAGGCTGAAGGAGAACGACCTGTAATGGGTGCCCCAGCAAATCTTTAGAAAAATGTTCCTGGTTCCTCTCAATTATCTCTGGGTTTCTAAAATGGATGCCATACCTGTACTCGCTTGTGCAAAAGGATGGCATATGTGGTGGTGTTTCCTGCAGTTGTTTCTGTTGAGGGTGCTGGACCCTCTTATAAAAAGGCTGAAGGAGAACGACCTGGAGTGGGAGTCCAAGCATGGTTTTTGGGGCAATTTCACTTTTCCAAACAATTATCTGTGGGTTTCTAAAATCAATGCCGTACCAGTACTCTATTGTTCAAAATGATGCCATATGTTCTATTTCCTGCTGGTATTTTGTTTGAGGGTCCTGGACCCTCTTATAAAAAGGCCTAAGGAGAAAGAGGTGTACTGGGTGTCCACTCAATTTTTTTTTCTATTTCACATTTGCCCAAAATTATCTCTGGGTTTGTAAAATCAATGCTGTACCTGTGCTTTATTGTTCAAAAGGATGCCATACGTCCTCTTTCCTGCTGGTGTTTTGTTTGAGGGTCCTGGACCCTCTTATAAAAAGGCCTAAGGAGAAAGAATTGTACTGGGTGTCCATCGAATCATTTGTTTGATTCAAATTCCCGGTTGCAACAAATTATCTCCGGGTTTCTAAAATCAATGCCTTTCCTGTAATCTAATTTTCAAAAGGATGCCATATGTCCTCTTTCCTGCTGCTGGTTTTGTTGAGGGTCCTGGAGCCTCTGCTAAAAAGGCCTAAGGATAAATAAGTGTACTGGGTGTCTAATCAATGTTCTTTTAGATTTCCCGGTTGCAACTAATTATCTCTGTGTCTCTAAAATCAATGCCTTTCCTGTAATCTATTATTCACAAGGATTCCATATGTCCTCTTTCATGCTGTTGTTTCTGTTGAGGCTCTGGGAGCCTCTTATAAAAAGGCCTAAGGATAAAGAAGTGTACAGGGTGCCCAATCAATGTTTTTTTCTATTTCCCGGTTCATATAAATGATCTCTGGGATTCTAAAATCAATGCCTTAACTGTAATCAATTGTTCACAAGGATGCCATATGTCCTCTTTCATGCAGTTATTTCTGTTGAGGCTCCGGGACCCTCTTATAAAAAGGCCTAAGGATAAATAAGTGTACTGGGTGTCTAATCTATGTTTTTTTAGATTTCACGGTTCCAACAAATTATCCCCGGGTTTCTAAAATCAATGCCTTTCCTGTAATCTATTATTCAAAAGGATGCCATATGTCATCTTTCATGCTGTTAATTCTGTTGAGGCTCCGGGAGCCTCTTATAAAAAGGCCTGAGGATAAAGAAGTGTACTGGGTGTCCAATCAATGTTTTTTTCTATTTCCCGGTTCATATAAATGATCTCTGGGATTCTAAAATCAATGCCTTAACTGTAATCAATTGTTCACAAGGATGCCATATGTCCTCTTTCATGCTGTTGTTTCTGTTGAGGGTCCTGGAGCCTCTGCTAAAAAGGCCTAAGGATAAATATGTGTACTGGGTGTCTAATCAATGTTTTTTTAGATTTCCCAGTTGAAACAAATTATCCCCGGGTTTCTAAAATCAATGCCTTTCCAGAAATCTATTTTTCAAAAGGATGCCATATGTCCTCTTTCCTGCTGCTGGTTTTGTTGAGGGTCCTGGAGCCTCTGCTAATAAGGCCTAAGGATAAATAAGTGTACTGGGTGTCTAATCAATGTTTTTTTTAGATTTCCCGGTTGCAACAAATTATCTCTGGGTTTCTCAAATCAATGCCTTAAATGTAATCTATTGTTCAAAAGGATGCCATATGTCCTCTTTCCTTTTTCTTTTTTTTTCTCTGTATTTTTGTTTATTTTAGAAAATTTAATGCACTTATAGGTTCACTAAGATTATGACTTTGCACACTGCCATTTTCCATGCAGCATTTTGACATGTCGTGTGATATGACTAGAAGAATGGTATGTTTTGAATCTGCTGAGCATAATAAAAAAAAAAAAAAAAAAATTAACTTGAGTTACTAACTGAAGCATGACTTCAGGAGTCAGGTGTGGTCCTAGGTAGTGGTTGTTAGCAGATTCTTTTTAATGCAAATTGCAATTGCCACAGCGTGCATAAAATGTGCGTCACTAGTCTCCAAATCTTACCTTTTTAATGCCAATTGATATTGCCACAGCTGAAACAACAGTAAATAACATGTGCGTCACCACAGTCTCCAAAGCTGTTGTCAGATGTATACAAAAACACTGATAAAGTATTCCTTTTCGGGGCGCAAAGAGATGGCTACCGGAACACTCCAGGAACTTCCCAAGAGTCGTTGTCTTGTGTTTCTGGTGATGTTGGAGATATCTGGGTAGTGTACAGGGAGGCCCAAAATCCTCTACATCTCTGTGCACCACAGGACAGGACGTCCTTGTCATCCATAAGCACATGAAATTGCTGGCATTTTCCTTGCTTCAAGAAGTTCAGCTTTTGTGGTGATAGTACAGAATTTAATAAACTTTGGTTTCCTACCATACTCAAGACAATCTTGTAGTTCAAGCTTCGGACTTGCTGTGGGAAACAGTGGCCTGTCCATATCAGGAAGATGATTTAGACAGAAGTAACGAGCTCTGCTTGCAGGTGACACATGTTTATCGTCAATCATCAAAGGGGTTGCGTGCAGAATATGCCTGATGGCCCTTAATTCACATGTTTGTCCAGAGCCACAACATTTGCAAACAGCCAGAAGAAAGGTCGGTTCTCACCAGCCTTAAGTTGCACTTCATTTACCAAATGCTGATATTCAAAAAATAGACAAACAGTGCCTTAAAAAAGACATTTGCAATATGGATTCACCAGAGCAAGGTCATTGCAAGTACTTCCCACGATAACAAAATTAAAATTCCACAACTATTGTCACACTCCCTTGTATTCCTATGCCCAGCTCCCTGCTCTTGTTTTTGTTGAGGGTCCTGGAGCCTCTGCTAAAAAGGCCTATGGATAAAGAAGTGTACTGGGTGTCTATTCAATGTTTTTTTAGATTTCCCGGTTGCAACTAATTATCTCTGTGTTTCTAAAATCAATGCCTTTCCTGTAATCTATTATTCAAAAGGATGCCATATGTCCTCTTTCATGCTGTTGTTTCGGTTGAGGCTCCGGGACCCTCTTATAAAAAGGCCTAAGGATAAATAAATGTACTGGGTGTCTAATCAATGTTTTTTTCTATTTCACGGTTGCAACTAATTATCTCTGGGTTTCTAAAATCAATGCCTTTCCTGTAATCTATTATTCAAAAGGATGCCATATGTCCTATTTCATGCTGTTGTTTCGGTTGAGGCTCCGGGACCCTCTTATAAAAAGGCCTAAGGATAAATAAGTGTACTGGGTGTCTAATCAATGTTTTTTTCTATTTCCTGGTTGCAACTAATGATCTCTGGGTTTCTAAAATCTATACCTTTCCTGTAATCTATTATTCAAAAGGATGCCATATGTCCTCTTTCATGATGTTTTTTCTGTTGAGGCTCCGGGACCCTCTTATAAAAAGGTTTAAGGGTAAATAAGTGTACTGGGTGTCTAATCAATGTTTTTTTCTATTTCCCGGTTGCAACTAATGATCTCTGGGTTTCTAAAATCAATGCCTTTCCTGTAATCTATTATTCAAAAGGATGCCATATGTCCTCTTTCATGCTGTTGTTTCGGGTTGAGGCTCCGGGACCCTCTTATTAAAAAGGCCTAAGGATAAATAAGTGTACTGGGCATCTAATCAATGTTTTTTTCTATTTCCCGTTTGCAACTAATGATCTGTTTTTAAAATCTATGCCTTTCCTGTAATCTATTATTCAAAAGGATGCCATATGTCCTCTTTCATGATGTTTTTTCTGTTGAGGCTCCGGGACCCTCTTATAAAAAGGCCTAAGGATAAATAAGTGTACTGGGTGTCTAATCAATGTTTTTTTTTCTATTTCCCGGTTGCAACTAATGATCTCTGGGTTGCTAAAATCAATGCCTTTCCTGTAATCTATTATTCAAAAGGATGCCATATGTCCTCTTTCATGATGTTTTTTCTGTTGAGGCTCCGGGAGCCTCTTATAAAAAGGCCTAAGGATAAAGAAGTGTACTGGGTGTCCAATCAATGTTTTTTTCTATTTCCTGGGTCATATAAATGATCTCTGGGATTCTAAAATCAATGCCTTAACTGTAATCAATTGTTCACAAGGATGCCATATGTCCTCTTTCATGCTGTTGTTTCTGTTGAGGCTCCGGGAGCCTCTTAAAAAAAGGCCTAAGGATAAAGAAGTGTGCTGGGTGTCCAATCAATGTTTTTTTTTTTATTTCACAGTTGCAAAAAAATTATCTATGGCTTTCTAAAATCTATGCCTTACCTGTCATCTATTGTTCAAAAGGATGCCATATGTCCTCTTTCCTGTTATTGTTTTTGTTGGGGGTCCGGAACACTATTCTAAAAAGGCCGAAGGAGAACGACCTGTACTGTACTGGGTGTCCAATCATGTTTTTGTTTTCAATTTCACGGTTCATAATAAATATCGCTGTGTAACTAAAATCAATGCCATACCTGTACTCTGTTGTTCAAAAGGATGGCATATGTGGTGTTTCATTCTGTTGTGATTGTTGAGGGTCGTGGCCATGGGACAGCGTATAAAACGGCTGAAGGAGAACAACCTGTACAGCCTTGCTCCTCTTTTTAGGCAGGCCAGCTCTTTGCATACATGCCCACAGACTCTGTAACGCATGCCTTTTTTAGGGAGAGGTGCAGCCATAATGCAGGGTCAGAACCTTTGCCTGCAACTGTTATACTCGATTTTGCGAAAGGAAGTAACCTTACCATGGTTCCCTGCACGCACGTTTTGTTGTTATATTTTGGTGAGGGTAATCATGATGGCCATGTAGACCACCACCAAGAGTCCTGGAAGTAACAGGGATGAGATGAAAGTGCTAAGAATAGTACAACTTGAAACAACAGAGTTAGCCATGGGTGTTAGTGCAAGACCGTTTGGCTTTTTTTTTGGCTTTGGGTGCGGCTAATCATGCAGGCCATATAGAGCTGCCACCATTCGGTGTTGTATCAGGTATTAAACTAATAAGAACAGTACTACCAAAATACAGCCAATGAAGGGCCTTATGAAGACTGAGCCAAGGTTGGATTGTAGTATTTGGTTAGGCTAATCATGATGGCCATGTAGACCACCACAGAGAGTCCTGGAAGTAACAGGGATGAGATGAAAGTGCTAAGAATAGTACTACTTGAAACAACCGAGTTAGCCATGGGTGTTAATCCAAGACCGCTTGGCTTTATTTTTGTTTTGGATGCGACTAATCATGCAGGCCATATAGAGCTGCCACCATTCGGTGTTGTATCAGGTATAAAAATAATAAGAACTGTACTATCAAAATACAGCCAATGAAGGGCCTATGAAGACTGAGCAAAGGTTGGATTGTAGTATTTTGTTCGGCTAATCATGATGGCCATGTAGACCACCCGTAACAGGGATGAAAGTGCTAAGAATAGTACTAATTGAAACAACCGAGTTAGCCATGGGTGTTAGTCTAAGACCACTCTGCTTTTTTTTGGGTTTGGGTGCAGCTAATCATGAAGGCCAGATAGACCTGCCACCATTTGGTGTTGTAACAGGTATTAAACTGCAAAGAACAGTACTACTTAACACAATCTACTTACCATGGGTCCCAGAGCATATGTTTGGTTATTATATTTTGTAAGGGTAATCATGCAGGCCATATAGACCGCCACCGATAGGGTGAGTATGAGTAACAGCTATTAAAATGCGAAGGACATTACTAATTAACACAACATAGTTACCATGGGTCGCAGACCAAGAGCAGATGTCTTATTATTATATTTTGTATGGGTAATCCTCCAGGCCGTATTGACCTCACCAAATAGGGGGAGTTACAGAGATTAAAGTGCTAAGAATGGTAGTACTTAAAACACAACCTAGTTAAAATGGGTACCAGACCGCATGTCTTATTATTATATTTTTTCAGGGTAATCAGGCAGGCCATATAGACCACCCCCGATAGGGGGGGGGGTAACAGGGATTAAAGTGCTAAGAAAAGTACTAATTAACACAAGCTAGTTATCATGGGTCCAACACTGTGTGTCTTGATGTTATACTTTGTCAGGGTAATCATGCAGGCCATATAGATGTCCCTTGATAGGGGGAGTAACAGGGATTACAGTTATAAGAATAGTACTACTTAAACACAACCTAATTACCATTAGTACAAGACCAGATATTTTATTATTATACTTTGTCAGGCTAATCACGCAGGCCATATAGAGCTCCAACAAAAGGGGGGGTAAGAGGGATTCAAGTGATAAGAAAAGTTTTACTTAACACAACAAAATTGCCATGGGTCCCAGACCGCGTGTCTTGTTGTTATACTTTGTCAGGGTAATCATAACCGCCATATAGACCTCCACCAATAGGGGGAGTTACAGGGCTGAAAGTGCGAAGAATAGTACTACTTAACACAACCTAGTTGGGTCCAAGAAAGCATGTTTAATTATTAGACTTTATCAGGGTAATTATATATCTAACAAATCTATGTATTTCTCTTCTATCAATTCTATCTAACTATCAATCTATGTATATCTATCCTATCTATCAATCTATCTTCTGTCCGGGATGTTTTGAGACAGCCACTTGTGTTTCTGACAAATTTGAAGTAGGAGGACAGAACAATCATCTTCTTCCATCTCCCGGTTCCACAAATGAAGGCCATATAGACCTCATCTGATAGGGGGAGTAACAGGTTGTTGTAAAATGTTAAGAATATTACTACTTAACACACCACGGGTCACAGACCACATGTCTTATTGTTATACTCTGTCAGGGAAATTATATATATTTCAAATCCATTTATTTATATATCAAATCGATCGAACTATCAAACATATCGATCAAATGTAGATTGCATCTATTGATCGATGTAATTCATATCTATAAAATGTATATTACATATTTTGGTTGATGTCATTCGTATCTATAAAATGTATATTGCATCTTTGATTCGATAACATTCGTATCTATCAAATGTATATTGCATCTATTGATCGATGTAATTCATATCGATCGAATGTATATTGCATCTATTGAGCTATGTACAGTGTATCGATCATATGTATATTGCATCGATTGAGCTATGTTATCTATGTATCTATCTATCAAATCTATCTATCTCGTGGTTGTGCAAGTGGACTGTTTGCGGTTGATTGCGGTGGGTAACACTTGGAGTTTGCTCTGTCACTGTGATGCGGCCGTAACCCTTACACTACCTGATAGATACGACATCATAACTGATGTTTTAAAGCACGTTATTGCAAACAATTTGGGAATGTTAGTTGATTTAGGCCCATTATGGGTTAAAAGCAGACTCTGCATAAACTATGTAATTTTCCATGGGAGTTTTGCCAGGGATCCCCCTCCAGCATGCCACAGTCCAGGTGTTAGTACCCTTGAAACAACTTTTCCATCACTATTGTGGCCAGAAAGAGTCCTTGTAGGTTTTAAAGTTCGCCTGCCTATTGAATTCAATGGTGGTTCGCGCGGTTCGCGAACCGAAAATTTTAGGTTCGCGACATCACTATTTATGAGTACAAAGTGGCCTAGATAAATAAATATTGGGTCAGATTACGAGTGGAGAGCTAACTGTTCTGCGCAAGCGAAAAGGGGTTTATTGCGGGTTGTGCTCATCGGGTGTAGAGCTGGTATTACAAGTTGAAAGTAAACGCGATTGCAAGAGCGCAATTGAAGTTAACGCACGTCGGGATAAAGCGACCTCTGGTTAACTGTTTTGCGAAACTAAAAATTGTTACAAAAAAATAAAAAATACATTAAAAAGTATGTTTATACTCATAATAACACTATCTAATAAAAATTATAAAAATAAATAACACAAAAAGTTAGAAGGGGTCTCAGGTGTTATTTACAGACACATATACACATATCAACACATAAATACATATGTACATGCACATATACTGTATATATATATATGAGCATTGGAGACCTTTGCTGTCAAGCAGATGAAACATGTTAAAGCATATTTATGCAATATTCATATTTAATAAAGTGTTATACTGTGTATTTACTGTAAATATTTCCCATTCCAATGTTCACATAGCAGAATATGTTCTATGTATTTTTAAATAGATACAGTATTCCTATATATATATATATATATATATATATATATATATATATATATATATATATATATATATATATATATATATATATATATATATATATATATATATATATATATATATATACTTATATATTATATCTGTCTATATATATGTAAGGATATATATTTTACAAAAACATTATATATATATATATATATATATATATATATATATATATATATATATGTATTTATGAATAAATAGATTATATTCTGCTATGTGAAGAACATTGGAATGTGAAATATTAATATTTTAATGTCGGGTTAGCGGTCAGGTTTGCGAGGGTGTTAGGTTGTTTTTCCACCTTTTTTGCTCCATTGACTTCTATGGGGGAATACAAAAATGCAGAAATATCCTAACTCTGGCTTTTTGTGCGCATTGGGTTAGCACGCAAGCGAAAATGTTTTACTTTCATCTTGTAATACGAGCGCATCGCACCACGCGCAAAAACCTTACTTCTAGCAGAGTTAGCGCGCAAGTGGGAGTATTAAATACAGCTCCACTTGTAATCTGGCTGATAATGTTCTAAATTCATTATACATTGCTTCACCTGTCTTTTAGCGGGCAATACAGGTAGAAAACCCTTTATCCAAACTTCTTGGGACTGGAAAAGGTTTGGATTTCAGAGTAATTTTTGGAATAATTGCATATGTAAAATGGGACAACTTGGACAGGGGATGGGACCAAGTGCAAACAACAATATCTTATGTCATTTAGGCAATATTTATGTGTCATAATGCATCTTATATATGCAGCCTAAATGCAGTTTTATACAGCATGTTTATTACTTTTGTATACAAAGTACAAGAAGCACCGGAAGGAATGAATTGAGAGCAGGGGCATGTGACCACACTACAGGCCAATAGCAGTGGGTTGCTAGGCAGAGTTTAGGGGAGGAGGAGCTGGTATAAGTGTTGAGGGTTGTGAGGCGGAAGCCAGCATCAGTTTCCCTTTTGAAGCGGGAAAAGCTCCCTCCCTCCCTCCCTGTTTTAAGAATTTGGAAGTCGCAGCTGGGGGCGGGTGCTGGCCTTATCAGGCGAGTTTTATGTGGTAATGGTACCTCATCGGACGATGGGGAGAGTTTAAGAAAAGGGGGCGTGCCTGGCAGCAGCCAGTGGAAGGCACGTGTGGTGGATGATGGACAGCACCCCAGGGTTTTTTGTAACCACATTGGTTAGGTGGTTGTGTTATTTGTAAACATTTGTTTGTTTAATAAATGCGGGCTGCGGCCTTTTGTACCCAAAACTTAGTCATGTTTGGTTATTGGTTCACAAGAAGAGTGCCGAATGTGTGAGTCACATCTGAAATACAATGCTGTAATCAGAAAGGTAATATTTGTTGCTTTAAATAAATATAGATTAAGCATTTACAATTTAGAACACGAATACACAAAAAAACATTGTTATAAAAAAATATGAATTAAAAAGTTTGAATTTCAGAATAAATTTAGATTTTGGAATTTCAGATTTGGGGATTTGTACCTGTTCTGCCATTTACACCTATTTTTTGGTGAGATCCACAAAACATGTTTTACGCATCAAACGAGAACTACTAGTAATGTGGAAAAACAAGGATTACAACACTATACTCAAGTGTTAAAGGGACATGAAACCCAATTTTTTTCTTTCGTGATTTAGAAAGAGCATGTCATTTTAAACAACTTTCTAATTTACTTCTATTATCTAATTTGCTTCATTCTCTTGATATCACTTGCTGAAAATCATATCTAGATATGCTCAGTAGCTGCTGATTGGTTGCTGCACATAGAGGCCTTGTGTGATTGGCTCACACATGTGCATTGCTATTTCTTCAACAAAGAATATCTAAAGAATTGAGCAAATTAGATAATAGAAGTAAATCGGAAAGTTGTTTAAAATTGCATGCCCTATCTGAATCATGAAAGTTTAATTTTGACAAGACTGTGCGCTAGAAGTAAGCCTTTTGCTCTCGTCGGGTTGAGGTTGAATTATGAGTTGAAAGTAAACTGTTTTCACTTGCGCCCTAACCCGACGAGAGCAAAAAGACGAAATTAAAATATTGAGCGTCCGATAACCTATTCCCTCATAGAAGTCAATAAAACAAAAAAAGTGGGGAAAAATACACCCAACTCGCGCACAAACCCAATTGCATATTTTCATGTGCACTGACTTGACATGAAAATATGAATATTACACATTCCAATGTTCTTCACATAGAAAAATATGTTCTATTTATTCATAAATACATATTTCTATATATATCTAATGATAATTTGGTACAATATATATTTATATATATATAATTTGCATACAAAGAGAGAAGCACTCTACCAGGAACGAACAACAGCTCAGTAGCTTGTTCTATGGCGAATTACCACCTAGGAGCAGCCTCTTTTAGCCCAGTTGTGCTTTTCACAGTGGAAAACTTTCCTAAAGCATATCAGTCTGATCCCGCCAAGTAAGGTCAGACCAGCCCTGAAATACCAGGCAATTCTCCTCTGAACAAACAACATGACAACCCCAGATGATCTTTTCGGCCTTCTATGGGCCTCATCATTGAGGTGCAGCCACATTCCTCTAAGCACACTGAGCAAGGAGTCCACATCTGGTTTCCCCATCACCCTTAGGGAGACCTCCCCAGGGTCATATTAATTTGCATACAAAGAGAGAAGCGCTCTACCAGGAACGAACAACAGCTCAGTAGCTTGGTTTATGGCGAGTTACCACCTAGGAGCAGCCTCTTTTAACCCAGTTGTACTTTTCACAGAGGAAAACTTTCCTAAAGCATATCAGTCTGATCCCGCCAAGTAAGGTCAATGCAGCCCCGAAATACCAGGCAATTCTCCTCTGAACAAAGAACATGACAACCCCAGACGATACATGATTATAAAAAGGTATAGATATATACAGTTATATATAAGAAAATCTATTTAGAAATAGAACATATTCTGCTATGTACAATATATAGGAACTTTAAATATTTACAGTAAATACATAGTTAAAACTTTTATTTAAAATGAATATTGCATAAATATGTTTTTTCATGTTTTCATCTACTTAACTGTACTTATAAATATATGTAAACATATGTATTTATGTGTATAGATGTGTATATATGTCTGTAAATACATATATACATAGGGTGACCATATTGCCGCTTTCAAAAGGGACACATATGAAAACTACATATGTCAGGGTTGTTTTTAGGGCTGTTTGAAGAAATGTTTTGTATAAAAACCCTGACATATGTGTTTTTCATATGTGTCTCTTTTTAAAGCAGCAATATGGTCACCCTATATATACACGTAAATACATATGTACACATATATAAACATATATATATATATATTTATACATACATATACATCTTTACAGATGTACATGTATATGTATGTACTGTATGTGTAGGCTGACCATATTGCCGCTTTAAAAAGGGACGCATATGAAAAATACATATATCAGGGCTGTTCAAAGAAATGCTTTGAAAAATGTTCTGTTATAAGAACCCTGACATGTGTATTTTTCATATGTGTCCCTTTTTAAAGCGGCAATATGGTCAGCCTATGTATGTCTATGTTAAAGTTCTTTGCCTTTTTTTTTTCTAACACCTGAGATCTCATATATTTGAGCCCTTATACCTTTTTTGTGCAATATTTTTTTCGATATTTTTTATTAGATGGTGTTATTATGAGTGTAACTGTACTTTGTAATGTATTTTTGATGTGCTTTGTAAACAATCTTTTGTTTCGCGAAACAGTTGTTAACCAGAGCTCTGATGACACAGTAATCATTCTAGCATAAATTGAGATTGCGCTCAAGTGATTGCGTTTACTTTCAACTTGTAATGTGAGCTGAAAAACCAATGAGTGAAAAACCCCTGAATATACCACTTATTGCTCGAGCATAATTGCAAGCGCTCTGCTCATATATTTGTAATTGTACATTATTCACGTGTATGTTTTTTTTTTAGTAAACAAAAGGTATCCCCAGAGGCTGAATGTGAACATTTTGGGGGCTCTAAAGGTGTGGTGAGGAACCTCTACATATGACCAACATCTGGAATTCATAAACATTCTATTGCCCCTCTGAAGCGTCTTGCCTTGCGGTTGTGTTTCACTATTTTAAAGATTATGAGGCTATTTCATTTATAATTTTTTTATCTGTCTTCAGGATTTCTTTTGTCTTTTTTTTCTAGAGGGGATTTTTGTAATTTTTTTAACGTGTTTATACTGTAATGTTTCGAAGGTGATAGTAAATCTTTATGAATTCTGTAATTTTTGAGTTGTCATCTTGCTTCTATTTTTTTCTGTGATATATTAGTTTCACAATTAGGTTTTTATCGAATCTATGCCAATAACACTGATTTATGAGTTAAAAAAAATATACAAATACATAAAACAGACTAAAGGAAAACAAAAGGAAGGTCTTGCCTCAGTTTACAATCCTAATATATATTTGTATTTGGTTGTAATTAAGAAATGTACTGGAAACTAAAGATGTGTATTTGGGCGGATTTGTAGAGTAATTTGATATATGAACAGCCGAATACATTATTGGATGAAATGGACGAAAACTAATGATTGCTTGATTAAATCAATTAGTTAATTTATTCATTCTGTTTGGTGTAAAAAAAAGGTGCAGGAATGGGAGTAAGGAATTATATTGTTTGGTTAATAAGCTCCTTTGTTTGTAATTCAAATCAGCCAAAAGAATTTCAGTAGCTCTCATACTATTGGCTGATTTGAATTTCAAAAATAAAATCAGCATATAGCAATGCAAGGGATGCCATTTTGAAAAGGCTTTCTTGCATTGAAGATTCAGTGTAATGCGGTGACCATATGAAGAGGACGCTCCGCGCGGGATGTGTTCAAGGATGGACCCACTCCCCACCGCCAGGATGAAGATAGAAGATGCCGCCGGGATGAAGATAGAAGACGCCACCTGGATGGATGAAGAACTCACTGCCTGGATGAAGACTTCTCGCCGCCTGGATCTCCGGACTTCAGGAACTGTAAGTGAATCGCCAGGGGTTAGTGTTAGGTTTTTTTAAAAAAATTTTGGGTGGCTTTTTTTTCTAGACTAGGGTTTGGGCTTTTTTTTAAAAGAGCTGAATGCCTTTTTAAGGGCAATGTAAAAGAGCTTTAATGCCCTTTTAAGGGCAATGCCCATACAAATGCCCTTTTCAGGGCAATGTTTAGCTTAGGTTTTTGTTAGAGTTAGGTTTTTTATTTTGGGGGTTTAAACTAACAAATAACCTATCATAACTATTATACTAAAATTAAAATAACTGCCAATTAAATAAACTATATTACACATTAAAAAAAACTAACACTACTAAAAAAAATGTAAGTTTAAAATTACAAAAAAGAAAAAATACTAAATTACAAAAAATAACAAACACTAAAATATGAAAAATAACATTGTAGAGATTATAATTGTTTGCTTACCTGATTAGTAAATCAATAAACAATGTCTCCAATTCCAGCCAATCAGAATTCACAATTAAAACTATGGCCATTAGTGAGATTTTCTAAATCAAAATTACAAAGAACCCACTTGCCTTTTTTTGGGCAAGGATTCCAATTAGTTAGAATTTATACACAAAAACATTTGATTGAAAATGTGGACAATGATCTGTGATTTATTTTCTAAGCCATTAAAAGCCATAAGAACTGCTGTTTAAGGGGTCGATCACAATATATTGTTTAAAAACTTTCAGAATGTTAACTGTTAAATGTATATTTTTATTATCGTTTTAGTGAAAAAAGTCCTCATGCTTAAAATGTGCCAGTCCTGTTTTTCTGAGAACAATCCAAATAATGAACAATAATTTACAAAACTTTTCACAGCTAAAAGGACTTGATAGTTTTTAAAGGGCCAGTAAACCTAAAAAATAATGATATATAATTCTGCACATAGTGCAGAATTATATAACATTATATTAGCGCTAGCTTTATGCAATCTAATATTGCCTGTAAATTTTTATAAAAACCCGCTCTCTGTGCTCTTCTGAGCGGATCTGTTTTTATCTTGTCTGCTTTATTTATTTTACCTGTTCTGTCTGACAGCGGGAGCGAGCTGCACTGAGAATAATGGCGTGGTCGTGGTCGTGTGACTAGATAGCTGGCCAGATGTGCTCTGTGATAAAACAGACCCACTCAGAAGAGCATAGAGAGCGGGTCTGAAAAACAGTCTTTTTTACAAAAATTTACAGGCAATATTAGATTGCATAAAGCTAGCACTAATATAATGTTACATAATTCTGCACTATGTGCAGAATATATAACATTATTTTTTAGGTTTACTGTCCCTTTAAGGACCGCAGGTTAGCTGTACATGTCACCTATAAGCATCACGAAACAAAAGAGATCATTCAACCACACAGACCCTTCAACGTGGGAGTTGGTGATAGGCAAATGTGCTGAAAGTGTAATTCATTGGTAGAACAATTAGTCCTGTGGACATTTGTATTAAACAATTGAATGTTAATAAGAATGAAAATCCATTAAAATTCAGTAATCAAATGTTATTTCCGGTTTTCGAATGTTACTTTTATTTTTGAATGTTCATAATTAGAACGAATATCCACATTCGAAATTTTGAAATGTAACATTTGATTTAACAAATACTATTCAGAAGTTCAATAGTTCATGTTGTAGGGAATTTAGTAAATTGATACGTATTAGATACAAATATATAAATTCCAATGTTTCTAATTTAAATATTGCATAATTCGAATATTACATTTAAAGAGAGCATTAGAAATACTATTACATAAAGGAATGTTAGAATGTTGTACAAACATTTGAAATTCGAAGCGAACGAATGAATATGTAAACATTTGTTTCATTTTTAGAATATTGCAAAACACTTGCCCATCCCTAATTGGGGGTAATAGCAAAACTGAAAAAAAAAATGCTATTTTCTTTGTACTTAATTCTTTGTGTTGGTTTTTTGGATGATAAAAATTGGGAAATTGACGGTGCAGAAAATAATTTTGTGTTCTTTGTAGAAGGCAACGATTATGAGCTTTAGGTTCAGGCCCATTAAAGCGTTTTAGGATTGTGATTACAGGAAAAATACATTGACAATAGCAGAAGTGCATTCATAGAGCTGTTTTTTCACTTAACCCTTTGAGTGCTAAGCTGAATTTAATATTTTTCTGTTTTTTACTATTTTCAAAAACCATTTTTTTTTAATTTTTAATTTTTCCCCTCAGATCCCCAAGACTTATACCATTGGAAAGTTTAGGCGATTACCTTTCCAATGGTGGGTCTTGGGGGTCTGTAGCTGCTTAGATCCCTGAGATACAAATTTCTAAGCAGCATGACCCCTTTCCCTATACTTTGTATTGACAATTTTAAATAAAGTTGCACAGTGACGTCATCACGTCATTGCGTGTGACGTCACCACGCGTAACGGGAAGCCCCGGCGATGCTTGTCACTATGCAGGCCCAATTGCCGGGGTAGGAGCGGATGGGGGCCCCCAGATTGCAAAAATGGTAGTTGTTGAAAGTCCAGAAGATTTAACCAATATTGGACAATTGTATTCAAAATATATGTATTCATGTTAACTATATGAATTTATTACAACATACGTTTGCCCATACTAGTTACATATGTAACAGTCACATCCCATTACGTTTAATTTTTCATAACTCCTGTCATCTGCCTAACAAACCAGGGTCTGGAAGTAAACATGATTACCCAATAGCGTTCAGCTATTCACTAAACAGCTGTTCAAGACACATTCCTCTATAACGTATTTATCGTCATCATGAGGTATAATAAATTCTGATTGGTGGTACATCCCACAGACAATAATGATTTGATCCAGTCTGTTCTACCCCTGTATGACATAGGGGCTGACGCTGGCATCATTGTTTACAGGATATCTCTAACTGGCCATCGCAATAAGAGTGACATACTCTGATGACCAATTGCCACATGACATCTTGAAAATATGGTGAGGAGGGATTAATGGATTAGTAAATAACTCACAAAGGCGCCGGCCCGCACCCCCTCTGAAGAAGCGTTTTTGTGAAACGCACGTCAGGGGTCCTTTGGAGTAGCTTTGTCTCTCAGTTGTTTTACTTTGCTTACCATGCTCTAAGACCTGTCTCTCAGCTATATATTTCGATATTTAAGTTTAGCAGTTAGCTTAAAATGATAATGACTAAGATAATTTAACTTTAGCCCTCGGATTGTAAGGGTTTTATTTGATAATCAAATCTAGTCACTGCTGGCTAATACTTTTTCTACCTATATTAATAGAATGGAAGTCTCAGTGTTTTTGCTGGTTTAAGTGTTTTTAAATTTGAGCTCTTAATTTTTAAAGATATTTCTTCAATAAAGTTATTTAGCATGAATGATAACCAAAATAATACTTGACGTGCAGTCATTGGAGGCAGGTCTTAAATTTAGTTTTTCTTCCCATGTTAAAGAGACACTGAACCCAATTTTTTTCTTTTGTGATTCAGATAGAGCATGCAATTTTAAGAAACTTTCTAATTGACTCCTATTATCAAATTGTCTTCATTCTCTTGGTATCTTTATTTGAAATGCAAGTATGTAAGTTTAGATGCCGGCCCATTTTTGGTGAACAAACTGGGTTGTTCTTGCCGATTGGTGGATTAATTCACCCACCAATAAACAAGTGCTTTCCATGGTTCTGAACCAAAAAAATAGCTTAGATGCTATATTTTTCAAATAAAGAAAGCAAGAGAACGAAGAAAAATTGATAATAGGTGTAAATTAGAAAGTTGCTTAAAATTGCATACTCTATCTGAATCACAAAAGAAAAAAAAATTTGGGTTCAGTGTCCCTTTAAGCTATGGAGAGAGGCCATGAGCAGGCCAGCTTCTCTCCATAACATAAATTGCCTATGATACTTGCGCACCAGCTCCACCCACTGGGGGGTTGAGGGCAGCATAGCATGGCCATTAAGACCCCATTTGAGGCCACTCACATAGTGGCCTCTTAGAGGGGGAGATAATTAGATCTCATCATCATACTGGACCCTTCCCTCCAACATTACACCCTCCCCTTCCTGCATGCTGCTTTTAAGACAGGGCCGGCTGGTGCAGTATACACTTATTTTCATATAACTGCATGTAATAGACACTACTATAAAGAACAAGATGCCCAGATACTATATAAAAATCCAGTATAAAACGGTTTAAAGACTTACTTTGAAACTCTCAGTTTAGCTATGTTGAAAAGTTAGCTGGAAAGCCCACTGCAAGTTGGAAATAAGACACTCCCGCTTCTTTTGCATATGAAAAGACCCTTTACACAAACAGGAGCAAGCTGGAGAAGGTAGCTGACTGTATTCACATAAAACTTTGGGGCTTGATTAGGAGTCTGAAAATCAGAGCAATGTTATTTAAAAATAAGCTAAACTATACATTTTTTTAAAAAAAATTAAACTTTATGGGCTATATAAATAGATCATCTACAAAACATATATGCAAAGAAAAAATGAGTGTATAATGTTCCTTTAACAAAGGATCCAACAGGTCAGTGACTATCACATTTATAGTCATACTGCCCTGCTGCTCCTGTCTGCCGCTCCTGTGAATGTCTCTGGGGGATTCGATTAGGATTAACAGCTGTTCAGCGGCATTAAAAGCAGACAGCCGCAGGGGTTGAGTCCAGTGGGCATGGGAACTATGCTTCCTCTGCAAAAATAGTCTCTCACAAATTATTATTTTTTTAAATTTATGCTTTTTTAAAAAATGTAGATGAGTTAGTTATGGGATCTCAGCAGCAGCCTGGGTCCGTTGTTGCAGGCTTCATGCACTGTTGGCTAGCTATCAGGAGGATGGCAGGACCACAAAAGGTTAACTAGCTTTGGTGCTGCAATCCAAGGAGGATACAAAAGGGACAATAGTGATCCCTTCACTAGTGATCAGATCTGTAATGGATCCTGGTAGTGGCATTTTTCTATCACATTATATTTGTGCAGAGTTCTCCTGTAAATGGCTTATATGTAGAGGCTTTTTTTTGTCTTGTACACTCAGAAAAAATGTGCAAAAATTGTACCTTTAGGGGTACAACAGCTTGTCACTGGGGAAGTACCCTCAAAGGTACACCCGCTGGCTTAATTTTAGCCAATCTTATCCTTTTCCCCTCCCATGTAATGCTTATTTAGCTAAAGTATGGTTATTTTAATGTTTGTTTATATAGAAGTATTTTTTTTTTTTTTACAAAACATTTTTTTATGTGGCATGGAAAAAAAGAAAAGCCTGTCCACCATACTTGACTGATCTTGCTTGTTCAATCAACCCTGAGAAGGATCACCTGATTTGATCTGATTTAATTTACCTTGGTAACTTACTTTAAGAAATAGCACCTGCCCTGAAAGACCTTACCTGTATTACTGAGACTGAGAATAATCACCTGCCTAGACCATCCTTGATTGATCTTGCCCAATTAATTTACCTTGAGAAATATCACCTGCCTAGATCATACTTTATTGACCTTACCCGATTAACTGACCTTGAGAGAAATCTCCTGTATCAATAAAATAGGAATGAACTTATTTGATTATAAGACCTTGAGAAATATCACCTGCCAAGGTGACAACTCATTGACTGAACCTGAGAACTATCACCTACCTAGATCAAACTTGATTGATCTTTTCTGATCATTTGCTCCGATTAATATCACCTGCGTAGATCATACTTAATTGACCTTACCTAATCAACTGACCCTGGGAAATGTTGCCTGCCTAGATCATACCTGCTAACCTTATCATATTGACTGACCCTGAGAAATATCACCAGTTTAGATGATACATGATTGATTAAACCTGAGAAATATTACCTGCTTAGACCATACTTAACTGATCTTGCCCAGTCAATTGACCCTAGAGCATGCTTAATTGATCTTATCTGATTCATTGACACTAAGATATATCAACTGCTTAGATTATACCTTATTGATTGGATTTGACAATTATTATCATCTAGATTGTAAGTTCCCACGGGAATAGGGCCCTCAATCTCCCCTGTATTTGTCTGTAAAATTTTGTCTTTTATTGTATTGTTTCTCCATTACCCATGGGCAGCGCTGTGGAATCTGTTAGCACTTTATAAATAAAGAATAATAATAATAATTACCTGTATAGACCATATTTGATTGATCTTGCCTGATCATTTGACCATGTAAAATATCACTTGCCTAGATCAATTTTGATTGAGCTTACCTGATTGCATGACCCTAAGATATATCATTTGCGAAAATCATATCTGATTAATTGAACCTGAGACTTATAGCCTGCTTAGACCATAATGAATGAAATAGACCAAATAGAATGAGGAAATAAGGATATGTCTGAGTCCTCTGGTTGAGTTGTTCAGCTTCTGAGCATTCCTCAGTGAAATTCCATATAAAAGGAAACAGAAAATAGCAACATAGTGTGAATCTGTAACGGCACTTTGAAGATGTAGTTGTTTTGTAACAAATGACTACTTACATTTGTTGGAGCTTTCGACTAAGCTCAAGGATATGCGCACTCCCACTTTATACTGATGGGAAAACAGTACACTAGGCAAAACTTGGATACAAATTTTATTAAAATATATAAAAGCGTCACAAGAGCCTTATCAACACCACAGTGTGAGGGTACAAAAGCAGAGTTATTTTAACAGATGCTTCAAATAGCCAAACTTGTAAAGAGGTAAATGGATCAGCAGGAGTATAACCGCCGAAACCAATTCCATTTAGTTACAAGGTAACAGCGCTATTACCCCAGGTGTCCTGGCTGATATAGAGACGCAATAAAAGTCAAATAGAACAGTTCAGTTCCGACGTACGTTTCGCTGGTATGCTTTGTCAAGGAATGGAAGTGCGCATGTCAAAGAATCCTTATAAATGAGTAATTGATGAGTTCTTGCCAGGTTTGTAGTTATGTCCTCCATTTTGAAGATTGGCATTGGGGTAATTTGTGTTTATCAAAGCTAGGATATTTATCCACCTTCTTTTTATCTTATGCAATTCAATGATATATGCACTTAGGTTAAGTTGAAAAACAAAATTTGAAAACTTATACATTGTAATATTACGACAATATGATTCTATACAGAGCTTTAACCTAAGTGCATATATCATTGAATTGCATAAGATAAAAAGAAGGTGGATAAATATCCTAGCTTTGTTAAACACAAATTACCCCAATGCCAATCTTCAAAATGGAGGACATAACTACAAACCTGGAAAAAACTAATCAATTACTCATTTATAAGGATTCTTTGACATGCGCACTTCCATTCCTTGACAAAGCATACCAGCGAAACGTACGTCGGAACTGATCTGTTCTATTTGACTTTTATTGCGTCTCTACATCAGCCAGGACACCTGGGGTAATAGAGCTGTTACCTTGTAACCAAGTGGAATTGGTTTCGGCGGTTATACTCCTGCTGATCCATTTACCTCTTTACAAGTTTGGCTATTTGAAGCATCTGTTAAACTAACTCTGCTTTTGTACCCTCACACTGTGGTGTTGATAAGGCTCTTGTGACGCTTTTATATATTTTAATAAAATTTGTATCCAAGTTTTGCCTAGTGTACTGTTTTCCCATCAGTATAAAGTGGGAGTGCGCATATCCTTGAGCTTAGTCGAAAGCTCTAACAAATGTGAGTAGTCATTTGCTACAAAACAACTACTTCTTCAAAGTGCCGTTACAGATTCACACTATGTTGCTATTTTCTGTTTCCTTTTACATGGAATTTCACTGAGGAACGCTTACAAGCTGAACAACTCAACCAGAGGACTCAGACATATCCTTATTTCCTCATTCTATTTGGGCTATTTCATTCATTATTGTTATCACATTTATTTCACATTCTGTTTTTTTGTGATATTTGGTATATTTATTGGATTTGCTTAGACCATACTTGACTGATCTTGGCCAATCAATTGAATCTTAAAAAATTTCACCTGCCTAGATCATACTTGATTGAACTTACCTGATTGACTGACCACACACAACTGCTCCTAATCATGTTACAAAAGTTCCAAAAATATTCTTGCTGGCAAACGTTATTGTAAGGAATAGGAAAACAGAACCAAAACTGCAGTTTTACATGCTTTATGACTCTAATTCGTATGCATCTTATGATGCTGTAACAATTAAATATAAGTGAAGCATAAATGGTAGAAATGGTAGAAAATTGTAGCATTTTGCCCACACACACATTTATATATATCAAAAAGATGCCGCACTCGCTGGAATTTGTAAAATGTAACCATATTTATTATGCAGCAATTCAGGGAGCAAATCTTCTTCCTCAGATGTCTGAGAAAGGCGATTTTCTCCCCGAAACATCATCTAATAAATATGGTTATATTTTACAAATTCAAGAGTGCAGTATCTTTTTGATATACATTTGATTTTTACTAGCACCCTGATAGCTGTTCCTAGTAAACATATTCCAAGGGATCTACCACTATGTCGAGCGAGCCTGTTGCAATATTCCAACCTCCCAACATAGATAAAAACAGGTGGCATCGCCTAGAGGTGTTTACTATACATGTTATTTATCTCCAGCATCGCCGGCCATATTAGCGATGTATAGTAAATGATCCATTGGGATATAACTGCTGTGCCTAACCACTAATCATAAGTACCCCAAAACCAAAGTACCCTACGATTGTAAACTAACACTACACTAGTAAATATCTAAACTACCACATATCCACCGGAAGTACCCATCTTCTCTATTAACCCCTCAACCACCACATACCCGCTGCCATTATCTATCCTGTTAACCATTATACCACCACATACCCACCACAAGTATCTATCCTGTTAACCTCTCAACCGCCACATACCCACCACAAGTATCTGTAATGTTAACCCCTTTACCACCACATACTCACTGCAAGTACCCATCTAAACTATTAACCCCTATACCACCACTAGCCCACCACAAGTACCCACTTAAACTATTAACCCATATACTGCCACAGGCCCACCACAAGTACCCTACACTATTAACCCCTAAACCTTCCCAACCCCCAACCCAAACTAACCCTCCTCTACTTAACACCTAACCCCCCTCTAAACTAAACCCCCTAAGTTACTTCAAAATTAAAAAAAATAAGTTACAGAATAATAATAAAAAAGACAGTATCCAGAATAATAAAACCTGTATGGGGGTTGATAAGGTCATTATTGATGGTTACCCTTATTGGGCCTTAATCACCTAACCACTCCCCATACCTGTATGGGGGTTGATTAAATGATAATTGTTTTTTAGCATTCAGGAGGCCTAAATCGCCTAACCATGCTCCATACCTGTTTGGGGGGTGGTTAGGTAATTAGGTCAGGGCAGCTTAGGGGTTAAAATTGTATTTTAGCATTTATTTGTAATATTTAAAATAGTATATATATTCATGTATGATTCATATTATTATAAATATTGTATATAAATTAAACTACATTTCTTTTTTATTGTTGTGTTTATTATTATAAGCATAAATATATTTTTCAAATTTGTATTTATGTTACGAAAGTCATTTGTATTACAATTGTATTATTACATAACAAGCATGCAGTTATGTAATACTATAATTATAATGCAACCGTCTTTTAAAACATAAATATATATTCTTAAAAATATATTTATATTTAAGATAATAAATACAACATGCAAGAATATCTATATTTTAATTTATATCCAATACTTAGACTAATATGCATTATACATGAATTTAATTTTAATCCTAATCCTTTATAATGTAGTTTGGCCTTGCATTGATATTCAATACTTAAAATGGTATGCATTGTCATGTATTTTGCATATTATTTTAAGTATTGCATATAAATTTAAATGTATTTATGCTAGCTTGTTGTGTTTATTAGTGATAACATTATTTATGTTATAGTAGTCAGAAGCAATAAATTATATTTTTACATAACAGGCATGCAGTAATGTAGAACTATAATTTTAATTTTACTGTCTTTAATAACAAATAATAAACACAGCAAGCAACATTAACTACATTTTAATTTATATGCAAAAATATAAATAATATGCATTCTACATAACAGTGCATCATTTTAAATATTGACTATTTATGTGTAGAGCCTTAGCTTCTACAGTTAATATTAGGATATGGCAGTTTTGGGGACAAAATTTGAATGATATGAATAGTCATGTACAATGCACATTGTTTAAAGTATTGTATATATCTTTTATTTTAAATATAAACATATATAATAAATACATATATATAAATGTTTGAAATAATAAAACAGCAAGCAACAATAAATAAATTTTAAGATACATACAATACTTAGAAAAATCTAAATTGTATATGACATGCATATTTTGTCAAGATAAACGCCGGAGGGCCGGTGAAATGTCACCGGCCTAGCCAGGCTCCTGGAATTAGGGCCAGACTGGAATTGACCCCCAGTCTGGCACTTCTTAAAAGGGGTGCAGATCGAGCAGGGTGTAGGGGATCAAGTCGCCCTTTAAGTTTGTTGTCTGCAATTTGTTAAGATACTTGGGGGTGCTACCTTCTGGGAGGAATGTTGGACCAAACTTGAAGTGTAGCGGCCATGTTTATCTCGCCAGCAATCAGCTGTCTAGACTACATCGCCTGAGATAGTTATCATAGGTTTAGTACAACTTAGGTTCTACCCGCAGTATTTTTAGTTTCAGTGAGCACACTGAGGGATATTTATCAAGCTTTCAACCGCAAATACACTAGAATTCCGCAACGTAATTGTGGCAAGCCTGATTCGACTAATTTATCAAAGTCTACAGTTGAAATTTGTGACGTAACATACGATCCGCCGGTCTCAATCCGACACAGATCGATGCTTACATCATTACAGATGTTCTGAATACAAGTTTGGCACTATCTGACAACTTTTGCCATTTATCAAACTTCTAACAGGTAAGCTCGCCACTATTCCGGCCCAGCGTACCTGGTTTTCAATCCACCACCCTGGAGGCCGCAGATGCCATAGGAATCAATGGGAGTCAGCTTATGTTCGCTGCTGCCCGATATCCCATTGATTTCTATGGTAGAAAACAAATTACGTTTACGCCTAACATGCCATTGCCACCACCTACATAATGTTATTAACTCCTATCCTGCCGCTCCCCGACACGCCGCAACTAAATAAATGTATTAACCCCTATCCCGCCTCTCCTGGACCCCGCTGCAACTAAATAAATGTATTAACCCCTATCCCTCCTCTCCCGGAGCTCACCGCAAATCTAATAAAGTTATTAACCCCTATCCCACCGCTCCCGGACCCCTCCACAACTAAATAAACCTATTAACCCCTAAACCGCCAGCCCCCACATCGCCATAAACTAAATTAAGCTTTTAACCTCTAAACCCAACAACCGGCTAACTTTACATTAAATATTAACTCATCCCTATCTTATAATAAATTTAAACTTACCTTTAGAATTAAAATAAACTATCTTAAACTATTAATTAACCTACCTTAACTATTATCCTACAATTACATTAAACTATATTAAACTATTAATTAACCTACCATAACTATTATACTAAAATGACATTAAGCTAGGGCCAGGGGTTTAGGGGTTAATACATTTATTTAATTGCGGAGGGGTCCTCGAGCGGGGGGATAGGGGATAATAACTTTATTAGAGTTGCGTGGGCTCCGGAAGCGGAGGGAGAGGGGTTAATAACTTTATTAGAGTTGCGGTGGGCTCCGGGAGTGGAGGGATAGGGGTTAATAACTTTATTAGAGTTGCGGTGGGCTCCGGGAGTGGAGGGATAGGGGTTAATAACTTTATTAGAGTTACGGTGGGCTCCGGGAGTGGAGGGATAGGGGTTAATAACTTTATTAGAGTTGTGGAGGGCTCCTGGAGCAGCGGGATGGGGGTTAATAACTTTATTTAGTTGTGGCGGGGTCCGGGAGCAGCTGGATAGGGGTTAAACATTTTAGTATAGTGGCGGTGTTTAGTGACAGGGTATAAATAAAGTTGGGAAAAACCGAATAGCAGCAAGATCGATGACTGCTAGTTAACAACAGTCCGCTGCTCATCGCCCCGTACTTGGTGCGTGGCTTTTTGCCGGCTTTTTTATAAATAAGGGGAGCGTATTCAGGTCCGCAGCCGCGATGTTAGGCGATGTTAGGCGAGCGTATTGGTGCCGTCGAATGCAGCATAGTTGACGACTTGATAATTTGGCCTCACTGTCTGCACTTCAAATAGGGCCACAGCAAAATGCAGACGAGCAGCGATGTCGGCAATGCGGGTGGTGACGTAATGCTCCCATTGACTTCTATGGGAGAGACATCGTCGCTCGAAAGCACTGCTGGGACATGTCCCTTTTTTTGAAAATCTTGACTGACTGAATAAATGACAAATTATATATTTTGTGTGATGTACACATAAGGATACTGTTTAAGCATTAGTATATACAAATAGACATGTTTTCATTGTTTTAATTTCTTTTAATTTTACAGTGTAATATACCTCAATTTTTGCACCTATTTTTGATGAAGCATTAAAATACACACATAGGTACATATTTATCAAGGTCCGTATGGAGCTTGAGGCCCCTCTAAAGACCGCTGCTCCATAATTTGTCCGCCTGCTCTGAGGTGGCGGACAGATATCAACCCGATCAAATACGATCGGGGTTGATTGACACCCCCTGCTAGCGGCCAATTGACCACAAATCTGCAGTGGGCGGCATTGCACCCGCAGTTCACAAGAACATCTGGTGCAATGATAAATGCTGACAGCGTATGCTGTCGGCATTTATCGATGTACAGCAGACATGATACGCTGCTTCGTATCATGTCCGCTCGCACATTGATTAATATACCCCATAGCTTCAACTGTGTATATATATATATATATATATATATATATATATATATATATATATATAAACCACAGTATGTGAATCTGCCCTCCAGGGACAACAACCTGAGCTTCTACTCCAATTATAAATACACACTGCACATTGAACAGTGAAGACTCAGGATTTTTCAAAAGTAGACAAATTTATTTTAACGTTTCAGGGACATTCTTCCCCTTCTTCAGAACACAAAAATGATGCACAGCATCCTCTTAAATAAGGCAAACAATCAAATAATCAAATAATTACCTCCCCCAGTGAAAGGTGCCAAAAACAAAACACTGTATGAAAATCGCCAAACCGGAAGTGCTAGAACCAGTCCAATGACAATCCTAACAGAGATGAATTCTTAATCTGTGGAACAAATCATATATCAAGCCTAACTGTGACTGTGTTACAAGCCAAGATTCAAATAGTAGAAAGAAATACCCTCAGTGTCTAATTCGAGTAACAGCCGTTTACCCAGAAGTGACATCACCACTATCAACTGGAAGTGGGGCAAAGCAGTGCAATTCTACATGTGTGCACTACTAGTGTCCGTAAAAAAAAACATGGATATAAATATAAACGATATTAGAAAGGTGAACTAAAATATTGGTCAATTTAAGTACATTCATACTGGCTATGAACACAAAAAAACCCACTATAAGAGGGATTACATAGAGTAACATTAATAGGAGCAATTAACTTCTGCAGGCATATGGACTCACATTGCTTTAAATTGCAGATTCCTATACTGTGGTTTCTATTGTGACATTGGAAGAGCCCCCACTTGTTGATTCTTTTCAGAATACCTCCTCCAGCCTTTTGTCTTCCTGCCCTTTAGTCTTAAGGACTGTTTATTTCTACTGGCATTGAACTGGTTCATGTTCTTTGGTACTGGACTCACGCTTACGTTACTATTTGACCCTAACTATTGCTGTTTACACTTTCCAGGAGCATGCAAGAAACATCATCTGTTACAGCAACTACAGCCACAGATGACACAGGAATTAATGTGCAACAAGCACAACAAGGTACTACTGTCTCTTTCTCACAGGAAGATGCTGAAAGGATCCTCTTTGCACCTATTTAACGGACTGAAAGTGAGACCCCTATTAATGTATATTATGCTTTACTTAAATTGAAGAAAAGGGAGATTGATTTATCGTTACACGGCAGCTACCTGTCTGAGTATCATCGCTTAAACCAGATACTACAGGGTTTAAGGGTTAGAAATGTACCCACATTTGGTAAGGATAACCCAGAATTTAAGAGAAAGTGGTGTAACATCCTTAATAAATGTTCATATGATTTAATTCTACTTGTGATTGAGGAGGTTACCTCATTGCTTAATAAGGTGAACGTTTAAGTGAGGGACTTTGAGGAGTTAAATACACATACCCTGACTACAGACACCACGCATGACTGGTAACAAAAACTTAAACAACAGACGGATAGTTATAGAAATGACCTTATTTCCTTTAAAAATCGAAAACTAGACACGGTAAAAAGTGACTATGATAAGGGGGGGGGGGGTCTACAGGTGGCTGACTAATATACAGGAAGGTAGAACACATAGAACAAACCGTCAGCGCAGAGTCAGATTTGATACTTTTGATTCTAGTGGAGTAGATATATCTGATTCAGATAGGGATAATCCAGTGATAGGACAGGGCAATACCAATACATTCACAGGAGTAAAACCGAATCCCTCCGACAATAGGCAACATTTTTTAGGGGTCACTACCCGTTCAGGAGGGAGAACAACTGGCCCACCATTAGGTCCAAGAAGAGTTCCACACAGACCCCCCAGGAGGGGCAGGTAGCAATTGAGGATAATATCATCATTAATCTGAGTTCACACAGACTGACTGCTGGTGAGGAATCCCTGCTCAACAGGGGTTTATCCTTTGTTCCCAGCCGGAGTCTAGGTGAACTGGATTTTATGATTGATATGCACAAGATTCAGAGAACATTAAAAATAAAGGAATACTTTGTCTAATGTAGGTACCCAACCACAGGGGGTTAGAATTACTAAGAAAGATTTGTTTGACCCAGTGAATTATACTGCAGGGACCAAGACCTACATTAGAATGGTTCAAAATGAATTATGTGAAATAAACAGAAATGTTAAATGGAAAGACAATCTTAAAAGAAGTGAGGGAGAAGCCATTAAAACCCTGAGAAATTATACATCTTTAATCATCCGCCCAGCGGATAAACGGGGAGCTATTGTGCTACTGGACTATGACTACTATAGACAGGACATTATGAAACAACTAGGTGACCAGAATACTTACCAGAAATTATACTTTGATCCTACATTCAAATTTAAGGAACAATTGGATACCCTAATTAAATTTGGGTTTGAGCAAGGTTTCCTGACTGGCAAACTGAGGGACTTTATGATCACCAGATTCCCCAAGATCCCAATTTTGTATACGATTCCAAAAGTACATAAATCCCTTGGTGAACCCCCAGGTCGCCCTATTGTATCTGCCAGATAGTGACGTGGCGAACATAAAAATTTGGGTTTGCGGGAACGGCGAACGCGAACTTCCGCAAATGTTCGCGAACGGGCGAACCGGGCGAACCGCCATAGACTTCAATAGGCAGGCGAATTTTAAAACCCACAGGAACTCTTTCTGGCCACAATAGTGATGGAAAAGTTGTTTCAAGGGGACTAACACCTGGACTGTGGCATGCTGGAGGGGGATCCATGGCAAAACTCCCATAGAAAATGACATAGTTGATGCAGAGTCTGGTTTTAATCCATAAAGGGCATAAATCTCCTAACATTATAAAATATGAGGAAAAAATTGGAAAAAAAACATACTTTTTCTAACTTTGACCCCCAAAATCTGTTACACATCTACAACCACCAAAAAACAACCATGCTAAATAGTTTCTAAATTTTGTCCTGAGTTTAGAAATACCCAATGTTTACATGTTCTTTGCTTTTTTTGCAAGTTATAGGGAAATAAATACAAGAAGCACTTTGCTATTTCAAAACTAGTTACATTGGAACCCTGATATCTGTCAGGAATACCTGAATATCCCTTGACATGTATATATATTTTTTTAAGACATCCCAAAGTATTGATCTAGGCCCATTTTGGTATATTTCATGCCACCATTTCACCGCAAAATGTGATCAAATAGGGGGGCGGAGCTAGCCGTCAAGCTGGAGAGACGTGTCTAGAGAGAGCTCCTTAATATCTACCTTAAAATAGCTATAAAGCAGCCGTTTAAAATTGCTTTTTTTATCTCTAGAAGAGAACCTTCAGTGATCTATACTCCTGCTAGCTGGAAATAACCTGATTATATCGACAGCTGCTATACCCACTAGAAGATTTTAAACTTTCCCACACCGGGGCCTGTCCTGACCTGAACTTGTGACGATACCCAGCAGATCGCTGCAGCAAAGGCAGAACACGCCAGACACTCCGGCACACAGACCCGCTTGTGAGTAAAAGAGGACTTGACTTAATCGCCACTGCTCCGGTGCAGCAGACTACGGACAGTGACAGGGCTCCTGAGTGGGATCAGAGATCCAGCACACACAAAAGTCGTAACAGCCAACGGGACTTATCCCTAACTGATCATCTCATCTGGAGGTGCGAAAGAGACCCGTCTGAGACTACCGGGTGAGAATTTGGGAGACCGGAGACCCTGAACCACGCCACAGCTTCCTTGGCGCGAACCGCCACCATCTTGTGCTCCTGCGGTGCGGGCCTAGTGAAATAACCACACTATAGAGATCAGGTGAGAAAAGTGATCGATACAGCCTGAGCCCTTGTTACCCTGCCCAGCTGCACACTCCTGACCCGCTCCACGCCTGCCAGCAATTAGAACGCTACGCAGATACCTGCAGCATATTCCAGAGTAAGGCCACTCAACAGTTTGTTAACGCAGCATTATACATACTCACTTAAAAGGGTAACAAACGGAGCGACACTCTACTTTATTGCCCCTAATTGTGGAAACTCATTTTTCCCGCTACAGCACGGGCCCACTTAACGTCCATCAGCCCATCTACTTAACATTTAACGGACTAGGCCACTATTAAAGCAGGATCTTCTGACCCATTTTCTGGGGAGCCAGCGCATAACTACCCTGTTCTACTCCTTCAAGACCTGGTTCTCCTGCAGAGACCAATAACCTTATATTTATACTCTTGCTGATTGCATTTACTTTTGATACCGGGAACCTGGACATACCTTATAATTACAATCAGACATAACAGCCCCTCTCCTCACCATTTCTCAGCGCACTGGAGGTGAGTCATATCCCCATTCCCTCCCCCACTTCGTCAACAGGAGACAAATCCCCTAAGGAGGGGGGTATGTGATAAGAACTGAGACTGCTATACATACCACCCTATACAGCAAATACTGTACTTGAAATTAGAACATATATCATAAAGGAAAGACCTCCCGGGTATCTACCCCTTTACTCTCACTAAGACAGGATACCTGACCTACAGGTGTGCAGCTTATGCTATCTCTGAGAAGGCATTTTCTCTTTCTCATTCCTAGAAGATCCAGGTTATGACAATATGTAAATAACCCCTAAGAGTCTGTGTCCCCGCCGGCCGATCAATGCTACAGTATTAGCACACAGATAATAAGCAGGTCCTCAGCAATAGCAGAAATCTGCCAATAGTTAGTCTCATCTGTAACCTCCACAAAATGTCGCAGGCCCATAAACGCAAGCACAAACCTCACTCCACACCCAAAAGAACGGTAGTTGACCACTTTCAACATCGTCCAAGAACTAGCCAAACAAGATCAGAGGATGAATACTCCGACACGGGCAGTCTCTGATACCCAGGCTGGTTCAACATTAGTTAAGAAAGCCTCACAGATCCTGGAGACAGATACCTGCTCAAATAACAATATGATGGACACCATGAAAGCGCTGCTAGCATCACACCATGAATCTCTATCGAAAAATTTTTACAGATCACATGCGGATTTGAAGAGAGATATTGGCCTCATTGGTGAACGAACAGATGCGCTAGAGCGCAGGCAGGAGGACCTGGCAATAGACCACACCAACCTTCTTTCCTATTCCCAGTCCTTAGCCATCCAAATTACAGATCTGGAATTGAAATTGGCGGACTTAGAGGATAGGTCACGCCGCAACAATATACGAATAAAAGGCATTCCAGAATCTGTGCTACCACAAGATCTTGAGAAGTACCTACAGAAGTTATCCGAAGCAATACTGGGCCCTGCGACAAACAATGAACACCTGATAGATAGAGTGCACAGAGCTCTCAGAGCACGATCAGCAGATGGTGGCCAGCCAAGAGATGTGATAGCCAAATTCCACTACTACACATACAAAGAGAAAATACTCAGGGCACTTGCCAGAGACAAACGTCTCCCTGAGGAGTATATGGGACTACAAATCTATCCAGACCTTTCCCCTCATACGTTACAGATCCGGAGACACTACCAACCGTACACCAAAATACTAAGGGAACGAGATTTGAAATACAGATGGGGGTTCCCGGTACGGCTTATTATCACCAAAGATAGCAACCAATATATAACTTCTACTCCCCAGCAAACAAGAGAACTACTCCAAAAATGGGAGCTCCTCCCACCAGATAAAGAGGTCCAATCTACCATCACAGAGCGGGGATCTGGCCTAAGAGCATCAGCACCACCTTGGAAACCATTACCACAGAGACCCTCTGGAACGGATGAAAGACCCTTTGGATCCCTTAAGAAACTCAGAGACACTATTGGCACACACCTAACTACAGACCCATAGAGTACCTGCTTATGTAAGATACTTTGACTGTATTCCTTTAGGGGGATACCCCTCCTTTGGAGGGTATGTCCCTCACAATTTATGAAGGTCTCCAGGAGATGAGCAGGAAGAAGATGGGTGAGATCAAAACAGTTTTATATGTTAATTTTTATGTGTTTTATAAACACTAGTTATGGACTTTACATCTCTCTATTTCTTGGCAAGATTGGCAAAAGTGACTCTAAACTATTGTGCTACACTATGCATCTACCTAGCCAATTGTGCCATATGTTTTTTGCTCTTGAATGAGTATGTCATGTGTTTTTGTTATGATGCCTCATACCATGTAATTGTTTAACCAACTGGTTATGGATTCTGTTGCAATATCTTTATTGTCCCTTAGAAACTGGAAGCAGCTTACCTTATGCCCAGAAGAGTAGACACTGGCCATACTTCCTTGATAGTATTAGCTCCCCCTACTGAAGGCCTCTGTGTCGTTATAACTATGTTACATTGTAATATATGTTTATTAATCAAATGCTCACCCACAATGTTGCAAAGTGACTAGAACCCCATAAACATAAAGGTAAGGATGTAATCAGCAGAATTAAATCTATACTTAATCTTTACCGTTGACAACTTAAAATTGAGGCACCGCTATTTGAGAAAGTATTCTATCCTCCAAAATCCATATAGATTATATCCCTTAATAAACACTTGCACTGCCCGGTGATGGGCCATAAACCCACCACTTAACTCCCCTTGAGATCCTTAGTTTTCGAACATAGACATAGTTTGTTGTTCTCGCCTATTGTTTCACAGCCAATGGCGAGTGAGGGAAATCAAACCTCCCCTCTTTTGAGGGAAAAATGCTAAACCCCCTACTAGTAACCCAACTTACCATGAGCATCACATTGTAACCTTAATGGGGAGATACTAAATGTTATATAGGCCCCTGTTTTGAGACAACATCGTCTATAATCATACAAGGGGAAGTAACAGATGTCTCACCCCCACTTATCTCCTGTTACATTGTCTCATCCTGTTTCGTGTTTCTCCTGTTGAGATTACTGTTTTAACCTTTGAGATATACAGCATTGAATATATTACTCCATATACAAATAACTTACCAATATAGTACATATGCCTTTTGTTTATTTCATTTCATTTTGTATCTATTTACTTTTATTTTTCCTTTTCTTATTTATCTGTTGCTTTATAAACTCCACACTGGGCCGGCGGGGCCCTGGACCCCTCTCCGCATAGCACCCCCCCCAACAATTTAGCTGTGTCCCTCTGGCATAGACCAGACGGAACACTCATTGCGAAAGTGTACATATATCACTTTTAGACAGTCATAGAGGTCACTCACCTTACCACCCCGCACTCAAAGATATACGGCAGACTTACACCCCCCTAAGGGAAGAGTGGCTCCCACGCTTTATCTTCAAACCAATCCCTTACCCTAGCGATCCCGATAGCCCCTAGACCATTGCTATAATGGCCCCAATACGTGTAGCTACATTGAATGCGCAGGGCCTAAACTCCCCCACTAAGAGAAAGCTGTTGCAGCACTATGTCCTAGCACACAAATTACACATCTTATTCCTACAGGAAACCCACTGGTCGGGGGAACCCCGACTCCCTGGGATCTCCAAACACTACCCGACCTGTGAGATCACCTCTAATTCCGAAAGCAAAAATAGAGGTGTTGCCATATTAATTAGTAAAGACTTGTCTTACAAACTGGAATATATTGAAAAAGATAGTGAAGGCAGATACCTGATACTTATCTGCTCACTCAATGACACCTTATTTACCCTAGTTTCACTATATTCACCTAATGCCAAGCAAATCCCCTTTCTCCGCAGGCTCTTGACGCATGTAGACCAGATCAAAATGGGAAGTTTAATAATAGGGGGAGATTTTAACATGGTATGGGACCCCTCCAAAGATAAACAATCCACCCTCACGACACACTCAGATAGGAATCTTTCATCCACCTCCAATGCTTTCCGGAAACTCATCTACCAACATAATCTATATGATGCATGGAGATGTCTAGCACCCCTAGAGAGAGACTTTACACATCATTCCAAAGCCCATAACTCATACTCTCGACTGGACTACATATTCTGCGACTCTTGGTCCCTAGATCAATTTACAAACCCTAACATTAGACCATGCACGTGGTCCGACCACGACATGGTTTATCTGGACTTTTCTAAATTACAGTCCCTTTCTGGTAGACCTCCATGGAGACTCCCAGAACAATGGCTGTCTAACATAGAACTCCCGGCACTACAAGAGACCGTTAAGGAATTCCTAACACACAATGACATAGGGAATACTGACATAGACATGGTGTGGGCAGCTCTTAAAGCATTTCTTCGGGGACATTTCATTAAAAAAAACAGCTCGGCTTCGTAAAGAGGGAAATCAGTCTTTGGCGAAGCTATACGGAGACCTACGCATACTCGAACAGGCGAATAAAACACATCCCAGCCCCCAGATGGCGCGCCAAATAGGAATCATTAGAGATGAAATAGCCAAACGAGATTTGATAAGGGTCCAAGAGAACCTGCACAAACTCAAACAACTCTATTACTATAAAGGGAATAGAGCGGATAAACTCCTTGCTAACAAACTCCGCAAGCGCACACAGCAAAAGAGAATACCCCGCATTGAGACACATAGAGGAGCAGTACATGCACCCAAAGACATAGGCGCTGCATTTGCAGCTTACTACTCCTCCCTGTACAACATTGAGGCAACTGAAGGGATGGCTAAACCCAACCATGGCGATATCCAGGGGTTCTTAAAAGGACTATCCATACCCACCCTTTCTGAAGAAGCTAGGGCGGAACTAGAACAACAATTTACACTAACAGAAATTAAAGTAGCCATAGGCGAACTGGCACCTCATAAGGCCCCAGGCCCAGATGGTTTTACGGTAACATTTTACCGTGCACTCAGCCCGATTGTCGCTCCGATACTACTCCGATTGTTCAGTGATGCTGCATCCAGAGGTAGCTTTCTTGCCGAACTCTTGGAGGCAAACATCACAACAATTCCCAAAGAAGGTAAAGACCCCCTACTGTGCTCTAGCTATAGACCCATCTCACTTATCAATGTTGATGCCAAAATCTACGCTAAAATGCTAGCGAATAGGCTGGGGAAGCACCTGCAGACACTCATACACTTGGATCAAGTGGGTTTTGTCCAGGGCCGACAAGGCACGGATAATACCCGACGCCTCCTAAAAATATTCTCAGAGGCTGCGGATATGGACCTCCAGATGCTCACCCTGTCACTAGATGCCGAAAAGGCGTTTGACAGGGTGAGATGGGACTATCTGTTCCAGACCCTTTCGGCGTTTGGAATTCCGGACTCCTTCGTCAAGGCGGTCAAAGCTTTATATTCCACTCCCACAGCAGTCGTTCGGGGACTGGGATTTTGTTCGCCCAAAATAACGATCCGAAATGGGACCAGGCAGGGGTGCCCACTTTCCCCTCTCCTATTTGTCCTTGCGATCGAGCCTCTGGCGCTCGCCATTAGAGAATCTAGAGAGATCCACGGTGTACAGCTACATGATACCCCCCAGAAATTGGCACTTTTTGCGGACGACCTTACGGTCTTTCTATCAGACCCCATTAATTCCCTACCCCCGTTAATGGCCCTCTTCAAACAATTTGGCGAAATCTCCTACTATAAATTGAATGTGACTAAAACGGAAGCATACTCCATTAATATTCCACAGAATGAGAGTGACTCTATCCAATCCACCTATTCTTTTAAGTGGTCCTCCAAAGGAATTCGCCACTTGGGAGTTTTTTTGTCCCATGTTAAAACCACGGTAATAAAAGAGAACTTTGAAAATCTCCTAACAAATATCACCGCAGAGCTTCACTCCAAACGATACGACGAGATATCTTGGTTAGGTAGGGTAGCAGCTCTCAAAATGATGATTCTCCCTAAACTTACTTACCTGTTCCGATGTATTCCGTTACCAGTCCCATGTACCTTGCTTAGAAGGTTCCAGACTCTTTTCAACGCCTATACTTGGCATGATAAAAGACCTCGGGTAGCAGCACATATTCTACACATGCCGCTGGAGAAGGGAGGCTTGGGCCTCCCCAATGTCAGAAAATATTATGAAGCGGCAATGATAACACATGTTACAGCCTGGGCAAGAGAACTCCCCCCGACAAGGTGGAGAGAGCTAGAACAGGCGTCACTGCCAGCATACATTAACTTGGAAGACTTGCTTTGGCTGCCCCCACATTGGCAAATTAGAATACACGTTGCAAACAACATCGTGAAGGGCTGTCAAGAGACCTGGTTTAAGCTAAGACATAATAAAATGATAGCCCCACACCCCTCACCAGTGCACTCCATAAGAGGCCTCTTGATAGGATTACCAAACGCCCACCTTAACGCCTGGAATGACTCAGACATAAATACCTTACAGGATTTTTACAATAATGCCAAACTACGACCACACCAGGATATGTTAGACTCCCCTACTTTGACCCCCAACCTAAGATTCGATCTGTTAAGATTGCGCACATTAATGAAATCCTGGGGATTTCTAGACGACTCACTGAGAGATTTGACTATGTGGGAGGTAAGATGGATGACCAATCTTCAACAGTTTAAACCTCTCTCGATACACTACCATTGCCTCATAGAGGAAACAACCTCCCTAAAGACAATACATATGGATGCCTGGGAGAGAGACTTACAGCTAACATTTACAACTGAGACCTGGCACAAAGCCATTAGCTTAACGAAAAAAGCAACTCACTGGATTACCTTATACGAACTATACTTTAAAGTAATTACCAGATGGCACTTGGTATCCACAAAGCTACAGAGGCTCTTTCCCGGGCATTCACAGCAGTGTTGGAGGGGGTGTGGAGAACCTGGGTCTCCCCTACATGTCTGGTGGACGTGCCCTAGACTAGCGGATTACTGGAAAAAGGTAGAAAAGGTCTGTAGAGATCTAGGATTAACGACGGACTTAAACCCTGCCCTGGCCATACTACATTTAGAGCTTGATAGAATACCCAAGATTAAACAGAACCTTCTGATATATATCCTCATTTCTGCCAAGCTCCTTATAGCTAGGAACTGGAAGAAGAGCCAACCCCCAAGACTGCAGAGCGTACTGGAAGGTGTAAATTACATTAAGAATATGGAAAATTTTGTAGCCAGAGAAAGAGGGCAACTGCAAAATTATTGTCTTACTTGGGAACCTTGGGAGTCCCTGTTAAGCCGCCCAGCCGATACCTAGATATCTATAAAACCCAAAATATACCTCCTTCGGTCCCTCCCTTGTGCCCCCTAACATTGCCCCCCCTTTTTGAAACAGTGCGATCACCTCAGAGTTTCACCCCTATCCCAGACATCCCCTTGTTGAGACAGGCCTGCAATAAGACAACATAGAAAGCGGAATTTGCGCTGCAAACCACAGATAGGCGGAGAGGGGTCTGGGAGTCCCCTCCACATTAACGACCCAATATTATTGGGAGTCTGCAGTATAGTATAGTATAATACTATCTCTTAATCCTATTGATGTGTGCCCTCTATTGACTGATTTATTACCTTAAAAATTACACCAGTGTAGATTGTTGTTATGAGATTATGTTCTAGAAAAACTACTGTATATACACTAGATACCTCTGTAAAAACGAGGACTTTAATGTTGGGAAGGATTGTTGATCTCATCTGTCCATCAATCCAGCTAATCCCCACATCCATTTTCGTATCTTTCATGCAAAATTAATTGTATGTATACTGTTATTGCCTTAACTTGGAAAGATTGTTTGTTGAAATTACGTCCTTAATAAAAAGCTTTAGGGGGAAAAAAAAAAAAAATTGTTCACTTTTTCACAAACTTTAGGTTTCTCACAGAAATTATTTACAAACAACTTATGCAATTATGGCATAAATGGTTGTAAATGCTTCTCTGGGATCCCCTTTGTTCAGAAATAGCTGACTTATATAGCTTTTGCGTTGCTTTTTGGTAATTAGAAGGCTGCTAAATGCCACTGCGCACCACACGTGTTTTATGCCCAGCAATGAAGGGGTTAATTAGGGAGCATGTAGGGAGCTTGTAGAGTTAATTTTAGCTTAAGTGTAGTGTAGTAGAAAACCCAAAGTATTGATTTAGGCCCATTTTGGTATATTTAATGCCACCATTTCACCGCCAAATGCGATCAAATTTAAAAAAAAATTAAATTTTTTCGCAATTTTAGGTTTCTCACTGAAATTATTTACAAACAAATGGCTGTAAATGCTTCTCTGGGATCCCCTTTGTTCAGAAATAGCAGACATATATGACTTTGGCGTTGCTTTCTTGTAATTAGAAGGCCACTAAATGCTGCTGCGCATCAGACATGTATTATGGCTAGCAGTGAAGGGGTTAATTAGGTAGTTTGTAGGGAGCTTGCAGGGTTACTTTTAGCTTTAGTGTAGAGATCAGCCTCCCACCTGACACATCAGACCCCCTGATCCCTCCCAAACAGCTCCCTTCCCTTCCCCCACCCCACAATTGTCCCTGCCATCTTAAGTACTGGCATATGCTGTGGTGTAGCATCCCCCCTTAGCCCCCAACCTCCCTGATCCCCCCAAAAACAGCTCTCTAACCCTCCCCATCTGCCTTATTGGTGGCCATCTTGGGTACTGGCAGCTGTCTGCTATTATTTCACAGTCAAAAAAGTGTTTTTTTTTTTTAAATGTACACTACTGTTACACCAGATATGAGTGGTGGCACTGGGCAAGTGGGCACAGTATACGCTGTGAGCCTGACACACACGCTGGCAGACAGGCAGGCAACTGCAATTAGATTACACAGGAAAAAAAAAAAAGCAGACTGATGTTCTAGCCCTAAAAAGGGCTTTTTGGGGTGTTGTCCTTACAGCAGAGATCAGATGAGTCCTTCAGGACTGTAGTGGACACTGAATACACTAGCCTAGCTATCGATTTCCCTATTAAATCAGCAACAGCTACACTGTCCCTCCTCTCACTAAGAATGCAGGATCAGAATGAATCTAAAATGGCTGCTGTCCAGGAGCTGGGAGGGTCTGGGAGGGAGTGTCTGCTGCTGATTGGATGAAATGTGCCAGCTGACTGTGAGGTACAGGGTCAAAGTTTACTAAATGATGACGAATAGGGGGCGGATCAAACATCGCATATGTTTGCCCGCCGTGGCGAACGCGAACATGCTATGTTCGGCGGGAACTATTCGCCGGCGAACTATTCGCGACATCACTACTGCCAGAGAATCCATTATTCAACCAGTGGCTCAATTCCTTGATTATTTATTGCAGCCTGTAGTTAGAGCTGACAGAGCTTATCTACTTGATACCAATGATTTATTACGTACGTTGAAGCAGACCAATGTCATGGAAGATGATATATTAGTCTCACTAGATGTGAATAATCTTTATACTATCATCCCCCATGACATTGAAGTGACAGCTGTTAGAGATACACTCACAAAAACAGACAAATACATAGGCACACCCATTGAATTTGTTTTACAGCTCTTGGAGTTTTGCTTGAAGAAAAACTACTTTAAATTTGAAAGGTCATTTTTTCTTCAAACATCAGGCACGGCTATGGGATCAAATGTGGCCCCAGCCTATGCCAATATGTTTATGGGGAGTTTTGAGAGAGAATACCTGTGGTCTAAAAATGTATATCCTGTAATTTTTTACTGGAGATACATTGATGATATCCTGCTGGTATGGAGGGGCAGCGAGGACAGCATACATGAATGGTGTACACAATTTAATTCCACACCAACAGGTTAGGTTTAAAATAAATTACAATAGGACTTCCATTCAATTTCTTGACCTACTAATCACTAAACATCAGGACAGGTTAGAAACCACATTGTATACAAAGCCTACAGACCGTAATTCTATCCTCAGGGCTGAAAGCTGCCACCCCCCATCACTTACAAGAGGGATTGTTAAGTCACAGATGATCCGCACAATTAGAAATAACTCAAATACATCTACAGGGGTCTCACAATTAGTAGATATGAAACAAAAGTTCCTGAAAAGGGGATACAAACCCAAAATTGTTGACCCTATTTTTGAACAAACGAAGGAACTCACACAGGATGATGTTCTTCAGAGACAGAACCTTAAGAAAGATGAAAGACAAAAAGTGATAATGACTACTACATTTGCACCTAATACAGCACAGTTCGGCCAAATAGTAAAGAAACATTGGAACATTCTCCATTCAGATCCTAAACTTACATTTGCTAAATCAACCACTCCCATGGTGGGCTATAAACGGAATGCAAACATCCGGGACCTTGTGGTCCGTACTGACCCTATTACGACTTATGAAACTGCACCCACAACTAACATCAAAGGCTGCTATCGATATCCTAATTGTACCACATGTAACTGGCCTAATTGCCACTAAGAAGTTCAACCACCCACACAATAACAAAAAGTACACTATTTTATTTTCCATCACGTGTACTACTGAGTATGTGGTGTATATGCTGTTTTGTCCATGTGGGAAGCATAATGTTGGAAAGACTCAAGGGACATTACGGTAACGTATGGCAAATCATAGGATGCCCATGAGGCAAGCCATCGAGAAGGGGCACTCAGACCAACCAGTCGCACGCCATTGGATGGAGACAAAACATCTTGTACCGTCTCTGCAAGTAATTCTTATTGACCATGTGTTGAAACCCATAAGAGGTGGAAATAGAAACAAGATGCTCCTCAGAAGAGAAGCAGAATGGATCCTGAGATTGGACACTGTTGTTCCAAAGGGACTTAATTGTATGCCAGACTTGGGTAGTCTAATATGAATGTTGGTGAAGTGTGTAATGGGTCAGGGAACATAAATCCTTTCCATCTTTGGATGTATTGCTGGTACCTCGATGCCTTTTGACACCGGTATGTGCCTTTCTACACCCAAGTGTGGATTCACCCCAGAGTTCTATTGATTCTGGGTGGACCCCCTTTGATACGGTATAGGTATATAGCTTCTGCTATCAACCCCTCTGAGTACCCTTGTTATTTTCACACGTATATCCAATTCATATTTGCAGTAAATACCTAAGACACATATAGGTATGTTACCTCTTATTTGATGTATAATGGCCCCTGGAACAATTTAGTATAAGTTCAAACTAGTAAAAACAATTTAATATTATTTAAAACAAGGTAAAAGAATCTAAAGTAATTTAAAGTAATGTGAGTCCATATGCCTGCAAAAGTTAATGGCTCCTATTAATTTTACTCTCTGTAATCCCTCTTATAGTGTTTTTTTGTGTGTTCATAGCCAGTATGAATGTACTTAAATTGACCAATATTTTAGTTCACTTTTCTAATATTGTTTATATTTATTTCCAACATGTTTTTTACTTTTACTTAGTCTTAATATATGAGTGGCAATTACCTAGTTAATTCTCCTAAATTGCAGTGGGTATCGGTTCATGTTTTTATGTGTAACTATATATTTCTTTATCACCATTGTTCATTTAGTGCCCCACTTCCGGTTACGGACACTAGTAGTGCACACATGTAGAATTGCTCTGCTTTGCCCCACTTCTGGTTGATAGTGGTGATGTCACTTTTGGGTAAGCGGCTGTTACTCGAATTAGACACTGAGGATATTTCTTTCTACTATTTGAATCTTGGCTTGTAACACAGTCACAGTTAGACTTGATATATGATTTGTTCCACAGATTAAGAATTGATCTCTGTTAGGATTGTCATTGAACTACGCCAGACCGGAAGTGACTGGTTCTAGCACTTCCGGTTTGGCGATTTTCATACAGTGTTTTGTGTTTGGCGCCTTTCACTGGGGGAGGTAATTATTTGATTATTTGATTGTTTGCCTTATTTAAGAGGATGCTGTGCATCATTTTTGTATTCTGAAGAAGGGGAAGAATGTCCCCGAAACATTAAAATAAATTTGTCTACTTTTGAAAAATCCTGAGTCTTCACTGTTCATTGTGCAGTGTATATATATATATATATATATATATATATATTTGAGGGGAAAATGCACTCCAAACTTACGAAACTGTCAAATGCCCTGGGTGCAGCAAACAAATGAGTAATAAGTAGAAAAAAGCGCACTTCGAAGGAAACTTTGTAATATAATATCACTTTAATCAGTGAACGTTTTCGGACCAAAAGAAGTCCGTCCTCAGACCAATAAGTGTACAATCAAGTAAACTTACCCTCCACCAAGCATATAACACCGTGGTTGTCCGGTCGTAGGCACGGTGTTATATACTTGGTGGAGGGTAAGTTTACTTGACTGATTAAAGTGACATTATATTACAAGGTTTCCTTCGGAGTGCGCTTTTTTCTACTTTATATATATATATATATATATATATATATATATATATATATATATATATATATATATATATATATATATATATATGTCTAGCAAGACTGCAGCTAAATGATTTACCATAACAAAATGGCACCATGAGTTGCACATAAGAAGAGTGTAGTGGTGTGCAGTGTAAAACCTATTTAAAAACCTTTTTTTTTTTTCTTCCAGATAAAAATATTACAGTGTTTAGAAATATAAAATCCAAATAAATGAGCACAACAGAGTTGTATTGTGGCTCCAGGCCATATGCTCAATGGCACTGTTCTAATGTATTGTCTTTTATTTCTATTATGAACCATGCAAATGAAATATATGGTAGGATATGGTGTTTAGTGTGATTTTTTATGTCAGCTTTATTCTTTCTGCTTCTGTCTAACATATTGTACATTTCCTATTGTTAATAACACCCACATTAACCGATCTTCTAGTTGTATTTCAAAATACTCTCAAAATATAAAAAAAATATCCTGACACAAAGAAACGACTCAACAATGTTGAGTGTCAAATATCAATAATAGACATTTTATTTTTTCCCACACTTTTTGTCTACCCAGAGTTAAAGATCACATTTTCACAATACCATATAATTAATTACCAGATGTGTAACTTACTTTTGTTTGGAAATACATACAGCCTTTCCTATATTTCTTTATTAAGGTTAAGAATTATGTTAAAGGGACAGTCAAGTCAAAATTAAACTTTCATGATTCAGATAGGGCATGCATTTTTAAAACAACTTTCCAATTTACTTTTATCATCAAATTGCTTCGTTCTTTTGGTATTCTTTGTTCAAAGGTAAACCTAGGTAGGCTCATATGCTAATTTCTAAACTCTTGAAGGGCGTCTCTTATCTCAGTACTTTTGACAGATTTCATAGCTAGAGGGCGTTAGTTCATGTGTGCCATATAGATAACATTGTGCTCACTCCCATGGAGTTATTTATTAGAGGGTACTGATTGGCTAAAATGTGAGTATGTGAAAAGAACTGATATAAGGGGCAGTTTGCAGAGGCTTAGATACAATTATTCACAGATATAAAAAGTATATTAATATAACCGTGTTGGTTATGCAAAACTGGGGAATGGGTAATAAAGAGATTATCTATCATTTTAAACAATAACAATTATGTAGTAGACTGTCCCTTTAACAATACCCTTTGTGTGTTGAATTTGGTGTGTCCATTTTTTTGCTGAGATTAAGTGCAAAACCCATGGTCGGAAGATTGTGATTGACAAAACCATTGCTGTCCATGCATCCCGATATCTGCTCAGATCCAATCTGAACTTTTCCCATTATATAAGTTGTGTTATTGCTTGGTGTTTGATGACTCAAAACTTGAAAAATAAGAGTCAGGAAAGATTGGAATAAACCCCATTGTACTTAAAGGGACAGTCTAGTCAAAATTAAACTTTCATGATTCAGATAGGGCTTGCAATTTTTTTTTTTTTAACTTTTATTTATAACCAACATCGTGTACAAAATAAATTCAGTCTCTTAGTGCCTTGCAGGGCCAATAGAAAGGAAATACAAAAGAAAAACATAGTATATTGGAAAACATAACAAATTTAAATTAAAAATTTCACGGTCCAATTTACTTGTCCCCTTGAATGGATTATTTATACACCTAGTTGGGGTTTTTCTAATTTTTTAAAAAAAATAAAATAACAAAAAAGAAAAAAAAAAAAAAAAAAAAAAAAAAAAAAAAGGGGGAGGGGAAAGGAGGGAGGGGAGGGAGAGGGATGTTTACCTCTGATTACCAAATACCTAGTAAGATTAATTCTGTATCTCTAAACGGGTAGATTATATATTCAATTTCACTCTCAGGTAGGGATTTTATAAATATAGACCACTTTAAGAAGAATCTCTTTACGTCTTCTTCATTTTGTATATCAGTATCCACTTGCTCAATAATGCACTGTTTCTTTAAACAATTTTTGATTTCTTTTACACTCGGGATTGTTCTTGTTTTCCATTTCTTTAAGATTAGATATCTGCCAGCCAGAATAGTTAGGTTAATGATTTTAAACTCCTTAAAGGGTAGACCCTCATCTTGACTAAGTAGAACTACATTTGTAGGAGAGAGAGACAGAGAGGGAAGGCCTAGGCTGGTGTTTAACCAATACTGTGTTTTAAGCCAGAATTTACGAATTTTCGGGCATTCCCATAACATGTGCAATAAACTAGCTGAGGGAAAGAGGCATTTTGGGCATTTGTTGAAACTAGCCTGGCACTGTGCGCCTTTTTTCGGTGTGAAGTGTGACATATGCAGGATCTTGATATGCGATTCTCTCCAGGTTGTAGATAAGGTTACCTGATGAACCTTTTGTATTGAGAGAGTAAGTGAGCTAAGAGTGAGAGATTCTTGTCTTAGCACTTCAGCCCATTTATGCCTAATTTTTTCCAGTGTCTCTGAACCATTCAATGAGATTATTATTTTGTAGATATAAGAGATTGAGGTGAGCCCGTTCTTTGCTAAAAGAATCCAATTATCAATACTCCCAAGTGACCAGTCCCACCCAAATTCACTTGTTAGCTTGGTAGCGTAATGTCTTGCTTGCAAATAAGCAAAAAAGTTTTTATTGGGGATGCCAAATTCTTCCCTTAGGGAGTCAAATGGCCTAACACATCTCGTTTCAAAATCTAATAACTGATGAACTTGCCTTAGACCTTGAGTCTGCCATTGTGCAAATAAAGTCGATTGCATCCCTGCTGGAAATTGTGGATTATTTAAAAGTGTGTTATACCTAGATACCTTAGATTCAATAGATAATTGTTTGCATAGCTTCTTCCACATTTGAATTGGGTTGCAGATCGAACTTATTTTTTTTAATTCAGGAGGAAAAAGATTGTTATTGCAGTGTATGATAGCCCTCAGCTCAATTGGATAGAGAATGTCGGCATCAAGTTCAGAATTCGTGATGTAATCTTTATTAGTTATCCAGTCTACTATGATGCGAGCTAGGAATACTAAATTATAGTTCCTTAGATCAGGGAGAGATAGCCCTCCCAGTTTTAAGGGTAGTGTCAATTTAGTTAATGAGATTCTGGGCTTTTTGTTCTGCCAAATAAACTCACGCAGAGCTGTATTAAATGAAAGAATATCTTTCCTTTTGAGAATCAGTGGGGTGTTCTGGAGAACGTAAAGTATTTTCGGGAGGAGAGTCATTTTGTATAGGGCAATGCGACCTGACAAAGAGAGAGGTAAATTCTGCCAATTTTTGAAAGCTTCTTTGACGATCTTGAGTATTGGAAGTATATTTAAAGAATACCAGTCGTTAGGGTTATAGGAAATCCATATACCTAGATATTTAACCGAGTCTTGTACTATAGTGAAGGGAATTTGTGTTGCTGAAGCTCTTGTCTTTTTGATCCAAAGTAACTCTGATTTAGCTGTATTTACCTTATAACCAGAAAATGATCCAAACTGATCTATTATCGAAAGGAGCTTGGGTATATTATTAGCTGTATTTGATAGATATATTAAAACATCGTCAGCATAGAGTGCCATACGCATCTCTTTTTTTTTTACCTTAATTCCTTCCAGTTGTTGACGTACTGCTAGGGCCAGGGGTTCAATTGACAGATCAAATAATAGGGGGGAGAGAGGACACCCCTGTCTGGTTCCCCGTTCTAGTGTTATGTCTTGCGTGAGATCTCCATTTATTATAATTTTCGTGGAAGCGTTTTTGTACAGATTATTAAAGAAACGGAGGAAGTTACCACCTAACCCGAATTTTTTCAAAGTATAAGACAAATGATCGTAATGCACAGAATCAAATGCTTTTTCAGCATCAATAAAAATGATCGCCTTATCAGGGGTCTCCTCTCTCCTCCCATATTGCATCTCCTCCGTTATCTTAAAGTATTCAATTGTGAGGAGTAATTCCCTAATTTTAGCTGAGGAGTTCCGTTTTGAAATGAAGCCTGATTGATCTTTATGAATAATGGAAGGAAGGAAAGATTGCATCCTAGATGCCAAAATAGCTGCTAATAGTTTGTAGTCAGTATTCAGAAGTGCTATAGGTCTATAGGATTCTTTCCTTACCGGATCCTTCCCTGGCTTCAGAATAAGGGTTGTATTAGAAGCAACAAAATCTAATGACGGCGTACCCCCTCCAAGGTAGAGGTCGTTAAATAAGAAAGATAAATACTTTGTTATTTCAGAGGATAGTATCTTATAAAATTCGTTCGGGAGGGAGTCAGGTCCAGGGGCTTTATTATAGGCTAGTTTATGAATTGCTGTAAGAATTTCTTGTTCAGTGATGGTAGAATTTAAACGATCTGTTGCTTCGCATGATAACACCGGATACGAAATTTTTTTCCAGAATTCCTCACGCTGTGTAAGATTTGATATTTTACCATTATAAAGGGTTTTGTAATATTCCTCGAATACTCGGAGAAGTTCTTCAGGTGATTTAAATTGCCTGCCTTCTGATGTTATACTTTCTATTAAGGGAGAGGCTTTCTCTCATTTGACCAAATTTGCCAGGAGTTTGCCTGTTTTATTCCCGTAGTGGTATAACTTGGCCTGTAATCTAAGGTCTTTCTGTGTTGTTTTGTATAAATAAAAAGAATCTCTGTGTGCTAACGCAGAGAGATATCTGGACCATGTTTCTGGGTTTTGCTGATAGATATACCTGTTGTATGCATTAGTTACTGCTCTAAGAAGCTCTCCTTCCCTTTTCTTATACTTTTTAGTCCTAGCTATATTATATGCAAGTATTTCCCCTCTTAAAACAGCTTTAGCTGTTTCCCAGAAGAGTGCTGGTCGTGGGATGTATTCCTGGTTAAATTGAACATAATCACGAAATTTTGCTATCAACCAGTTTTTGAATTTATTGTCAGTACTTAGATATCGTGGGAATTTAAACCCTCTTTTCCCTCCCTGTGGACAATTAGACTGAAATGCTAAAGAAATAGGGGCATGGTCAGATGTAGTGATTGGGAGGATTTCGGCTATAACTTTAGATTTACATAATCTCTCGTCAATTAGAAAAAGATCTATTCTGGAGAGTGTCTTATGTGCGCGAGAGTGGCATGTATACTCCCTCTCGTCCGTATTTTGTGTCCTCCATATGTCACAGATCTTCAAGTTTTTAGTTAATTTAATGAACAAGTTTGATTCTAAATTATCTCTCTTTGTTTTTCGAGAAGTGGAGTTCTGTCTTAATCTATCAAGTGGATATTTAGGTGCCATGTTGAAGTCCCCCCCCAAGATCAAGTAACCCTCCGCAATAAGTAAAAGTTTGTTTTGTAAGTTTTCCCAGAACGGGCGACTGAAAACGTTAGGAGCATAAACATTACAGAGTGTATACATTATTTTCATTATTTTGATTTCGACAATCAGATACCTTCCCTCTCTGTCTGTCTCAGTGTGTATAACTTCGTAGTCGAGCTTCTTCCCTAAGAGCATTGCTACTCCACTTTTCCTTTTGGTTGAGGATGAAAATAATACTTCTTTAACCCATGTAGTTTTAAGTTTAAGCACTTCTTCAGTTTTTAGGTGGGTTTCTTGCAAGAAGGCAATATCAGTATTATTTTTTTTAAGGTGGGATAGCACTATTTTCCTCTTTATAGGAGATGTTAAGCCACCTATATTCCATGAGACCAATTTAAAAGAATTCTTTATATCCATCTAGGCAACATTAAAGAGGGGAGAAAAGCGGAGGAGAGGAAGAAGGGAAGGGAAAAAAACAAAAAAAAAAAAAACCCCATAACACAGGAAAGTAAAAACCTTAGTGTACCCCATAAAGACCAAAGTACATATAGGAAGTACGACCCCTCTCCCTCTGCGGCCCTTGTAATCAATTAAATCCATCTTTATTAACACAAAAAAGAAAAAAAAAGAAAAAAGAAGAGAAAAGTAGAAGACTAACTTCAGTTAACTTCCCCTCTGCTCTGTTCTGGTACTGGGTAGGTATCAACATAAAATTTTTCAGCTTCCTGTGCTGATTCGAAAATATGAGTGTGACCTTCTAACGCTATTTTCAGTTTTGCAGGATATAATAATGTAGCCCAGGCCCCTTGTTTTATAAATTTTGTGCAATGTGGGGCGAGTTCTTTTCTTTTTGCAGCTGTTTCTGCTGAATAATCTTGGAACATGAGGATTTTTACACCATCTAGAAATATGGGCTGATGTTTACGGTATGCTTGTAGCAGAGTGACCTTATGCTGAAAGTTTAAAATTCTTGCAATAATAGGTCTAGGTCTTGTATTCACTCTGCTTGGGTTAAAGATCCCTACTCTGTGTGCCCTTTCGACCATTATCTGTGGGTGAGATTCAGGAATTTGGAGTACCTGGGGTAGAATTTTTGACATAAAATTTACTAGGTCTTCATATTTTTTTCCCTCTGGGACCCCAATGACCCTTAGGTTATTTCTCCTTGACCTATCCTCCAAATCTTCAATTTTACTCTGCATTTTTAGTAGTAAACTACTTGTAGAGTCGAGGATAGATTTGTAAGATATAGTCTGGTCCTCAAGATCTGAGATTCTTTGTTCAGCTTCAGAAATTCTGTGTGCATATTGTTTGACTTCATTGGACAAGGATGCTATATCCTGTTTTATTTCGTCTCTCAGTGATTCAAATTTAGGATTAAGGGCTAATGTAATACTGTTAACCAGTGTTTGAATATCAATAGTTTCCATCGTGGATAAAGGATTTATCATTGGTAGTTGTGATTCTGTCAAGGTTTCAGGGGGAGGTTTATTCTTTTTCTCCCTTTGTCTACCCGCCATAGTTAAAGGAGGTGTTTTGGGGTGACCATGCAAATATTTGTCCATGTGCAATTTTTAATTTACTAAGGTGCAGCGTGATTTCTCTTTTTCTTTCCCTCTGCCTCCCCCTCCCCTCCCTCTGTTTCCTTAAGGGAGGTGAAGGAGAAAGAGAAAGAAAGAGAAAAAAAAAAAAAAAGGAAAAAGGGAAGTGAGGGCAGTGGGAGTGAGTTTGTGAAGTGATTTCGTGAGGTAAAAGGGAAAAATCAGTGTTTGTGAAAAAATTAGATGGGTCGTGACTCACCCAATTATTTACTTTATATTGTGAAAAAAGTGGACGAGTGAGTGAGGGTTTTGTGAATTTTAATGTGTATGTTCTCCTTTAGTCCTATGGGGGGAAACAGCAATTTTTGGGTTTGTTTAACCCACCTCCCTATTTCCCTAGTTCGCTTAATTTTCCACTTGGTTTGCCCCTTCTGGCCTTTTTATTTCAATAAAGGAGATTGTTTCTTATACCTGGTTTTTTCTTTAACTTTATAGTTTCCCTTTCTTGTACCCCTCTACTTGCTCTCTCCTAGACAGGGAATAGCCTATAAGTTAAGCTAATTCCCTGTAACAGTATACGTTCTTTTATTGAGTCTCAACTTAGAAGGGCAGGAGACTACCAAGGTGGGAGGGAAAGGGACACAATAGTATGAAGTTGCTGAAAAATTTCAACAGGTTCTGAGAAAGTCCTTGAAAAAAAGAAAAGGAAGAAGTATAATGTAAGGAGACACGACAACAGACCAATATTATAAAGAAATAAAGGATTAATTTTTTCTCTCTTTGGGGTCTTAGCAGCGTTACCCCATTAATTTTCAGAAAATCTTAATGCCTATCAGGCATAGACACCGGGGATATTGATTTATACCAGAGGTGTCTGTGTTATAAATGGATAAATTCCTGAATACAACAATAAATGGTTTTAACACCTTTTGTATAGCAATGGGAAGATCCTAGATTCAAAAAAAAAAAAAAAAAAAAAAATTAGATTTTAAAGGAGCCCATTAGTAATTAGTTTTGTACTATTGCAATTAAATAAAAAAAAAGGAGCTCAGATTAATGTCAGATGTTATCTTAGGAGAAAAAGAGGGGTTGTACGCTTTAACATTAAAATAATTTTGCGCTACCAGACAGTTGGAGCAATTTACCTCCTACTGTGAAAAAACCCCAAATTAAGACACAACAGAAAGAGATTTTGATGTTGTGGTGTAACTTGAAAGGTAACAATTTAAACTCCTAGAAGTAATAAAGCTTAGCAGAAAAAACTTTGTAACAACTATAATTCAATTAAATTCGAGCAAAGGAGAAGAAAAAATCTGAGTGAAGAGTTTATACTGCTTTTGTCTCTTTTTGTTTGCAGATTTTGTAGTTTATCCTATGTTATTTATTTTAGTTCCCTTCTCTCTTTCCATCTTTCTCTTCCCCTCTGTTATCCCACTCCTCTTCTCCTTCCTCACAGTCTCTCCCCTCCTTCTTCCTTATACGAGCACAAGTGATGTTATATTATCCAGAGGTATTAAGTAAATGCAGAAAACTTCTGCTAAGAGTTATGCCCAGAAGAAAAGATGCCGATATCAGATTAGCTCCTAGGGAAATACTTGTTAACCCCTTAAGTCCAGTGATGACCCCTCTCCTGTTGTCAGAAAAACAGTGTCAAGAAATATCCTGCAAGGCTCACCTTACCCCAGCTTCTTCTCACTCACTCACCGCCGCAGGGGATATGCTGAGATTTACCGGAACCAGGATCCTCGTAATGCGGCTAGTTTTCACCCGCTCTTCTTGCCCTCTTTTCAGGCACGATTCGCCACATCAAAGCCCTCCTCCTCTCTCGCAGCACCGGTGGGAGAGGAGGGAGGGACACCAGCCTCAAGACAGCCGGAACGAGGAGAGAGCAGGCAAACAGAAGAGGGACCTCTCGGAAGCACACCAGCTCAGCGCTCTATTCAGCGCTCACCCCCTCCCTCGCAGCACCGGTGGGGGAGGAGGGGCCAGGTCACAGACAGGAACAGCCGACTCCGTGGCAGGGGGACTACCAGGCTCCAACAGGAAAAACAAACAGCAAATCACCTCCAAGCATGACGATCTCTCAGAGCATATGGCGGTGAGTGTAGACAAGCCGTAAGAAGATCTTGATGCCGAGGAAGGTAAGTTCTGTCCTGCGGGGGGGGAGATGTCATCAGCAAGAAAGAAAAAAAAGTGTTTTTTTTTTAGCTGTATGCTTAATGTTGCGGTATTGTTGTGACTTGCAACTCCGGCTCACCCCAGGGGGTGAGAAAGTCCAGGGCTAGGTAAGGAGGGGGACAGCCTGGGGAGGTAAAGATTGTCTTCCGTACAAATTTTCCTCTAACAAGTGAGGGGCAGCTCAGTAGCAAGTTTGAGTCTAGAAATGTTTATATAGCAAACAGTGCGATGGAAAGGCACTGTTAGGATCCAGGAACGGTATAACTGTTGTCCAGGTAGCAACCCCAATTCCTGGGGTAGGGCGCGAAAGAATTACCGCCAACAGCAATTAGGACTGGAGCAGGGAGCTCAGCAGCTAGTACTTGCTCCTCCTCCACCGGAAACCCTATATAGGGCTTGCAATTTTAAACAACTTTCCAATTTACTTCTATTATCTAATTTGCTCAATTCTTTAGATATCCTTTGTTGAAGAAATAGCAATGCACATGTGTGAGCCAATCACACAAGGCCTCTATGTGCAGCAACCAATCAGCAGCTACTGAGCATATTTAGATATGCTTTTCAGCAAGTGATATCAAGAGAATTAAGCAAATTAGATAATAGAAGTAAATCAGAAAGTTGTTTAAAATGACATGCTCTTTTTAAATCATGAAAGAAAAAAAAATGGGTTTCATGTCCCTTTAATATTGGTCTGTGACTGAACCCATTTTTATTTCAGTAGACCTAAAAAAGCCTTAAAGTGATGGTAAACTCTCCCCTTTTTAAAATCAGATCCAGCTATATTTTAGATGGAGTTGAATTTATTAGTTGTAATGAAGATGCGCTATAACTTACTTTTTAATAAAGGTATAAAATTCAAATTTCCTGCACTCCACTGCCCACTTCAATAGTCAATTTTTCTGTGAATTGCTCTCCAATCAGCACTCTACCCATATGGCACTTTTGTTGTAGCTAGAGTGCTGATTGGAGAACAATTCAAACCGTCAGCTCACAGAAAAACTTTTGAAATGAGAGGCGGAGCGCAGGGTATTTTAATTTTATATCTTTATTAAAAAGTAAGTTATAGCTCATCTTCGATACAACTGATTTTTTAAACTCCATGTAAAATATCACTAAGATTCCGGATCTGATTTTAAAAAGGGGAGAGTTTACCTTCACTTTAATGAATGGTCTGTAAATTGTATTTTTTTATCATCACAACTATCCTTTTATACTGCTTTCGTCCATTATTACAAAGCCCCTAGCCAATGAACTCCTTAAGACCTCCGGTTTTGCTCAAGACTCATTGTTCAATCAAATTAACTTCTTGATTTGTTTAAAATGCTTACAACTACTATAAAATTAGCTATTACAAATGTCAATATAAAGGTAAAAGAGCTTTTTGCGAACAATCTCATACACTCCAGCAGGTAAAATGATTAAATGGAAATACAATAAAGGGGAGAATATTTTACAGTATAGGACTTGATTTATCAAGCTATGGTGAACAGGGGCATACATATGAGCCTCTGTCTGCCGCAGCTTGCCTCTGGCGGACTGGATTCCGCTGGCGGAATTCAGCATTGCACAAGAACGCTATTTTGCACTCTTATGCAATGCTGCCCTCTGTCCGCGCACAGCCAATCACGCTGTCAGAAGAGACCGGGGAGATTTAAATTCTCAACCTGTGAACCTGCAGTCGTAGGCAGGCGAAGGCAGGCAAAGTCTTTGATAAATTGACCCCTAAGTATATGCATCAGAAATGAATCACTCAGTTGCAAAATGACATTTTATTATTTTGTTATTTTATGCAAATGTTTCCCAAACAATATACAGTACTACGGCTGAATAAATATATAAGAAGACAGGGATTTATGTTACCAAAACTCAAAGATCTATTTTTGAAACACTTCTTTGAAATCTGCCTTTTTTACCCTATAATCAATTACGTTAACCAACAGGGACTTTTTATCCAAATAATCTTTTTAGAAAAGATCTTGCACAATAGTGAAATATTGAAAAAGGACAGGGAAATTATGTGAACTATGTAATCTTGTGAACAGGCCACTTATTCACAATCCATTTATTAAGCAGCAGGTGCTACTTCAGAGGGCCATAGGCTCAGGCTCGTCTGAAACCTAAGTTAAGAAGCAGGGATTGTAAGATCGGTGCTCCTTAACCTGTCCGCCACAAAATCATCCCGATCCACTTCGATAAGGATGATTGACAGCCCCTGCTAGCTGCCGATTGGACGCCAGTGAGCAGGGTGTGGCATTGCACAAGCATTTCACCAGAAATGCTTGTGCAATGTTAAATGTGGACAGCATATGCTGTCTGCATTTAACAATATCAACTGGACATGATTCGCTGTAGCTTGACATTTAATAAATCAACCCCAAGGTCTGAGATATTATTACCACTTTAGAAACACTAAAAACATAATTTAGCACAGTACATGTAACATGACATTATGACATCACTGTCAGGCCCCTAGAGGCTAACATGAACATGTCTTGGGTCACACTAAGCTGAAGATCCAAAAAGTGGCCAAAGCCCAGGCTCATGCTAAGAAGGGGGCTGTGAGTGCTGCTGGAGGCGTGGTAGGGATATTTGTGGCTATAGCGTCAGAAGTGATCCTGCGGCAGAGCTGGCACCAAGTCTCCTGTCCTACACTTCTGGTTTTGACCTCAGTTTGCATTGTGGTTGACATCTCTCGTCTGAACCTTTTCTGTAGTTTGAATTGTGCACTGTGAAAACTGTTGCTGACTCCTGGCAATGTACTGCCCACTAATATTTTGTCTGCCCCTTCTGCTTTGAAGCCTTGTTTTTATTTGATAGATATGTGCAGCTGTAAAATATTTAGTTCGCCAAAATTTTTCTGAACGAATATTCGAGGAAATTAGTTTCCCCAGATATTCGTCAGCTGAACTATTCTTTATTCATTTCATTTTAAACAAAATGAATACTGAATATTCGTAAAACATTTGCATTCATTGTCACCTGTAGCTTTATACTTACTTTTAGCATCCTCAAGAGCCGCGCTAAACAGGTCCTCTTCTTCACAGAGCTGGTGCCGTGCAAATAGGAGGCATAGAGACAGAATTATCATTGTCTGTCCGACATGATACGCTGTAGCGTATCATGTCCGACAGACATCGCTCAATACCGACAGCATGCGCTGTCAGCATTTAACATTGCACAAGCAGTTCTAGCGAACTGCTTGTGCAATGCGCCTCCTGCAGATTCGCGGCCAATCGGCAGCTAGCAGGGGTTGTCAATCAACCCGATCATATAGGATCGGGCGGATTGATGTCCGCAGCCTCAGAGGCAGTGGACCAGTTAAGGAGCAGCTTAAGACTCCTGCTTCATAATGGCTGTTTCCGGCGAGCCTAAAAGCTTGCATGGAAACAGGGGCATCAGGGGCCATTCGGCCCCTTAGTGCGCAGCTCCCAGGGCCTGCACTAAAGGACCTTCAATTTACAAAGTTTGCAAAGTTAGAAAGGTTCTCCAGCACAATAAAAGTAAGTATATTATTTGACATCCTACTATTGGACCCTGGCTTGTTTGTTGACTGTCCTTCCAAACATTCCCTGACTGTTGACATCTGATTCTGGTTTCCTGGTGATGACTCTGGCATGTTTCTGATGTTTAGACATCGGTTCCAGCTTCTTATTGAGGTCATCTTCTAAATACCTTATAATTATGAATATTATATTATTACTTTTTAATAATACATTTTTTTTAATAATACATTTTTTTTGTTTTCCAGAAGCTTGTTAAAAAATAAACCTTATAACGTTCAATGAGGATCACCAAGGTTAAGAAGTCAAATTCCTGGCGGTGAAATTGACCCTCGCTAGGAATTGGATGTGGCAAATCTCTCCTACATGGTCATAAGTAATTGATATCTTACATTATCTAAAACCTACGTCTTATGTCTTCCAAATTAACAGCTCAGTTGAACCTCACTATTTGGTCTTGGAACATGTACTACCATTAACAATAAGATATTATAACCTAGATAGATTGCCTTATATTGTAATACAAATATCAGTGAATGTCCCTATGTAAGTCGTGTATTTTTATTGTTTATTTTCTTTTTTCTCTGGAGACATGCTTGGTCAGTCCATCACCTTTACCCTCAGCTTCTTTAGCAAGGCAGTGGTCGTCTTGGAGGTGTGTTTGAGGTCGTTATCATGTTAGAATATTACCCTGCGGCTCAGTCTCCAAAGGGAGGGGATCATGCTCTGCTTTAGTATGTCACAGTACATGTTGGCATTCATGGTTTCTTCAATGAACCGTAGCTCCCCAGTGCCGGCAGCACTCATGCAGGCCCAGACCATGACACTCCCACCACCATGCTTGACTGTAGGCAAGACACACTTGTTTTTTAACTCCTCACCTGGTTGCCACCACACATGCTTGACACCATCTGAACCAAATAAGTTTATCTTGGTCTCATCGGACAACAGGACATATTTCCAATAATCCATATAGTTAGTCTGCTTGTCTTCAGCAAACTGTTTGCAGGCTTTTTTGTGCATCTTCTTTAGAAGAGACTTCCTTCTGGGACAACAGCCATGCAGACCAATTTGATGCAGTATGCGGCGTATGCTCTGAGCACTGACAGGCTGACTCCCCACTACTTCAACCTTTGCAGCAATGCTGGCAGCACTCATACATCTATTTCCCAAAGACAACCGCTGGATATGACGCTGAGCATGTGCACTCAACTTTGGTCGAGGCCTGTTCTGAGTGGAACCTGTCCTGTGAAACTGCCTAGACCATCTTTATGTAGAGCAACAATTCTTTTTTTAGATCCTCAGAGGGTTCTTTGCCTTGAGGTGCCATCTTGAACTTCCAGTGACCAGTATGAGAGAGTGTAAGAGTGATAACACCAAATTTAACACACCTGCTCCCCATTCACACCTGAGACCTTGTAACACTAACAAATCACATGACACCAGGGAGGGAAAATGGCTAATTGGGCCCAATTTGGACATTTCCACTTAGGGGTGTACTCACTTTTGTTGCCAACGGTTTAGACATTAATGGCTGTGTCTTGAGTTATTTTGAGGGGACAGCAAATGTACGCAGGCTGTACACTCACTACTTTACATTGTAGCAAAGTATCATTTCTTCAGTGTTGTCACATGAAAAGCTATAATAAAATATTTACAAAAATGTGAGGGGTGTACTCACTTTTGTGGGATACTGTAAATAACATTGTGCTCACACCCATGGAGTTATTTAGGAGCCTGCAATTATTGGCTAAACTGCATATCTGTCAAAAGCACTAAGATAAGGGGGCAGTTTGCAAAGGCTATATAACTGTGTTGGTTATGCAAAACTGTGGAATGGGTATTAAAGGGATTATCTATCTTTTTCAACAATAAAAATTCTGATGTAAACTGTCCCTTTAACCCCTTAATGACCGCAGCACTTTTCCATTTTCTGTCCGTTTGGGACCAAGGCTATTTTTACATTTCTGCGGTGTTTGTGTTTAGCTGTAATTTTCCTCTTACTCATTTACTGTACCCACACATATTATATACCGTTTTTCTCACCATTAAATGGACTTTCTAAAGATACCATTATTTTCATCATATCTTATAATTTACTATAAAAAACATTATAAAATATGAGGAAAAAATTGAAAAAAACACACTTTTTCTAACTTTGACCCCCAAAATCTGTTACACATCTACAACCACCAAAAAACACCCATGCTAAATAGTTTCTAAATTTTGTCCTGAGTTTAGAAATACCCAATGTTTACATGTTCTTTGCTTTTTTTGCAAATTATAGGGCCATAAATACAAGTAGCACTTTGCTATTTCAAAACCACTTTTTTTCAAAATTAGCGCTAGTTACATTGGGACACTGATATCTTTCAGGAATCCCTGAATATCCATTGACATGTACATATTTTTTTTAGAAGACATCCCAAAGTATTGATCTAGGCCCATTTTGGTATATTTCATGCCACCATTTCACCGGCAAATGCGATCAAATTAAAAAAAACGTTAATTTTTTCACAATTTTAGGTTTCTCACTGAAATTATTTACAAACAGCTTGTGCAATTATGGCACAAATGGTTGTAAATGCTTCTCTGGGATGTCCTTTGTTCAGAAATAGCAGACATATATGACTTTGGCGTTGCTTTTTGGTAATTAGAAAGTCGCTAAATGCTGCTGCGCATCACACATGTATTATGGCTAGCAGTGAAGGGGTTAATTAGGTAGTTTGTAGGGAGCTTGCAGGGTTAATTTTAGCTTTAGTGTAGATATCAGCCTCCCACCTGACACATCCCACCCCCTGATCACTCCCAAACAGCTCCCTTCCCTCCCCCACCCCACAATTGTCCCCGCCATCTTAAGTACTGGCAGAAAGTCTGCCAGTACTAAAATAAAAGGTTTTTTTGGGGTTTTTTTAAAAGAAAAAAAAAAGCATATTTACATATGCTGTGTTTAGGATCCCCCTTAGCCCCCAACCTCCCTGATCCCCCCAAAACAGCTCTCTAAGCCTCCCCCTCTGCCTTATTGGGGGCCATCTTGGGTACTGGCAGCTGTCTGCCAGTACCCAGTTTGCACACAAACAAATGTTTATTTTTTTAATTTTTTTTATTTTTTTCTGTAGTGTAGCTTCACCCCCAACCCCCCGACCAACCCCCACAACATAAATTACATCTAAGGTTTTTTTTTTTTACATTCATGGTCCCACTTTTATTTTGTTATGGGACACATTTTTCTGTAGTGTAGCGGTTCCCACCCACTCCCTCCCCGTGCACGCCCCCGCCCCCTCGTGCACGTGCGCGCGCCCGCCCCCGGACTCCCCCGCCCACGATCCCGCCCCCCTCCACATGACCAGGGCCATCGATGGCCGCCACCCACCTCCCACACCGGCTCCCACCCACCAACGATACCGGCCATCCATGTCCGGTGCAGAGAGGGCCACAGAGTGGCTCTCTCTGCATCGGATGGCCGTAGAAGGTTATTGCAGGATGCCTCCATATTGAGGCATCACTGCAATAACCGGAAAGCAGCTGGAAGCGAGCAGGATCGCTTCCAGCTGCTTTCCACACCGAGGACGTGCAGGGTACGTTCTCAGGCGTTAACTGCCTTTTTTCTGAGGACGTACCCTGCACGTCCTCGGTCATTAAGGGGTTAAATACAATCATTCTTGTAATATTCTTCCATTAGCAAAAATACTTCTAGTAAAAGTTATTACTGTTTTTCAGCGGCATACTCACATATGCTATGAGGGTTGTGCACAAGTATTTGTATTGTACCTGTGAAGACTCAGTTTGTGTCATACACATCACTGCAGGTATGGGGGCCAATTTATCATGTCCTGAATGGGGCCAAATACAGCTGTTTCCACGTGAGCCTTCAGGCTCGCCGGGAACAGGATTTAAGAAGCAGCGGTCTTAAACCATTGCTCTTTAACTCATACGCCGCCTCTGAGATGGCGGACAGCAATCCGCCCGATCACATAAAATTGGATTGATTGACACCCCCTGCTAGCGGCCAAAAATCTGCAGGGGGTGGCATTACACACGCAGTTCACCAGAACTGCTTGTGCAATGATAAATGCTGACAGCGTATGTTGTCTGAATTTATCGATGTCTGGCGGACATGATCACTACAATGGATCATGTCCGCCAGACACAATAAATCCTGACCCTCTAGTTACACGTAGCATATGTGTATATGCTGCTGAAAATCAGTAATGACTTTTATTAGAGGCATTTTTGCTATTAGTATATTAAACAAAATTATTTTGTTTAAAATTGAAATGCATCCATTAACATTACATTTTCACTTTTTCTATTTTTAACGAACAATCAAGTTTGAGCAGATCTTACCACCAAAGTGACACCAGGAGAAGCGTCTTCTCTCCGTGCTGTTTGGGCGTCTTCAGTCACTGCGGGTATTCAGCTCTGTGTACTCGCACGTGTGGATAGTCACGCGTATTGCTACACCAATCAGTTTGGTCCGGTTTCAGATTCCTCTCCTCTGGTCGCTCTAGATTAGAAGTATTCCGAGGCAGAATTTTTTTTTATTTCATGGAAGATCCGTGAACGATCACAAAAGAAATAGTGGCGGCTACCTCTATTGGCAGATATATTGCTACGCGTTTTGGCGCTATGTAATGCGCCTATATACAGTTTATAACTGCTTTGGGTAGCTATGCTTTATTTATAGTCTTTTTATAGTGTGTTAAATTGCATATAGTATCTCGTAAGTCTTCAAAGTATTATACTTCAGTGCAGTTCAAGGATAAACCTTTTAATATTCTCTTAGTTGTGATTTATTTGACAATGACATTCATTTTATCTTTTGCAAATATATATGATGATTTCTTGCTATGTGGTCAAATAATATATTCAGCAGGATATTCATTAATATTACAAGTGTACAAACTGCACATATATAAGAAAAGAAAAAAATATTCTAAAATCGACATCAAAAATATTCTAAATGGCATTATAAGGAAACCATTCTAATGAAACCATTCTAATGAAAATTCTATAAAGATGATATTGAAAATCGACATATTTATAATAATTTAAAGAGTTATAATTATGACTACAAGATATGTGCATAAATGTATTTTTGGGGGTAAACTCCTAGTGTTTTCTATTTTCATTTCTAAGAGTGTTTTTAACATAGTATTAAAGTTTTTTTTGTTTTGTTCTTTTACAGTATTACTGGATACAAAATTGGAGAGCAGATAGGGGATATGAGTCTATTAACTACATTGTATAAGTGCCAATAATCTAAACTATAAATGTGTATGCAGATTAACTGCACATAATATAATATTGTGAGAGGACTGTAAAAATTTAAAAATAACTAAGTATGTCTATTATGGAATGTCCCAAGTATAAAGAAATAAAAAATTAGTGTATAGGTATAGTGCTTCCAAAATTATGATTAATATTATTGTGTTTAAATCAAATTCAGCAATAAGGCCATTTGGTGTTAACGTGTTAAAATTAAAAATAAATTGTGCTTCAGCATATAAAAGATTCCTTTCCATATCACCTCCTTTATTTTTTTAGAGCTTCTTGAGACCCCAGAATTTTAAACCTACTGAGCTTTTATTATGTTTTTCTAAAAAGTGTTTTGGTAAGTGATGTTTGACATTTCCCCATTTTATATTTAGAAGATGTTCTCTAATACGGTCGCGGAGTAGGCGACTCGTTTGTCCCAAATATTGATAATTACAGGGACACTGTATTAGATAAATAACATTACTATCTGAACATCTTATATTTTCTTTTATTGTGTACTCAAATTTATTATTAGTTGATCTAACTTTTTTCCCTTTTTGCCAAATTTACAGGCTTTACAGCTAGTGCATGGATAAAATCCTTGTAATTTATCTCCTTTTAGATCTCGGTCTTTAATTTCTTTCTTTTTAAGCTGACTGGGGGCAAGAATGTTTTTTTTTATTTTTTGCTTTTTTTTATATATGCACTTCTGTTGAGCACTATAATTTCTCTCTCATTGCTAGCGTTATAAATAGTTGATACATTATTCTAAAAATATATATATCCAATAATGTATGCAGTATACTGCCGTATGCATATATTGTAGCTATATTAGGGTTTATTTTCTAGGTAAGTATTTAGTTTTAAATAGGAATAATTTATTTAATTATAGGAATATTATTTCGTTTTATTTAAATTATATTTATGTTAGGGGGGTGTTAGGGTTAAACTTAGGTTTAGGGGTTAATAACTTTATTATAGTAGTGACGACATTGTGGGCGGGAGATTAGGGGTTAATAATTGTAGGTAGGTGGCGGCGATGTTAGGGAGGGCAGATTAGGGGTTAATACAATTTATTATAGTGTTTGCGAGGCGGGAGTGCGGCGGTTTAGGGGTTAATACATTTATTATAGTGGCGGCGAGGTCCGGTCGGCAGATTAGGGGTTAATAAGTGTAGGTAGGTGGCAGCGACATTGGGGGGGGGCAGATTAGGGGTTAATAAATATAAAGTAGGTGTCGGCGATGTTAGGGGCAGCAGATTAGGGGTTCATAGCTATAATGTAGGTGGCGGCGGTGTCCGGTCGGCAGATTAGGGGTTAAAAAATTTTATTAGAGGGTTTGCGATGTGGGGGGGGGGGGGCCTCGGTTTAGGGGTACATAGGTAATTTATGGGTGTTAGTGTACTTTGTAGCACTGTATTTAAGAACTTTATGTTCCGGCGTTAGCCCATAAAGCTCTTAACTACTGACTTTTTTTGGCGGTAGGAGTCTTGTCGGTAGAGGCTCTACCGCTCACTTCTTCCAAGACTCCAAATACCAGCGTTAGGCAAATCCCATTGAAAAGATAGGATACGCAATTGACGTAAGGGGATCTGCGGTAGCCTGGAGTCGCAGAAAGAAAGTGAGCGGTAGACCCTTTCCTTCCTGACTCTAAATACCAGCGGGTGTTAAAAAGCAGCGTTAGGACCCCTTAATGCTGCTTTTGACGGCTAATGCCAAACTAAATCTAGGCCTTAGTTATTTTAAATTAGAGTCCTCTCACAATATTATATTATGTGCAGTTAATCTGCATACACATTTATAGTTTAAATTATTGGCACTTACACAATGTAGTTAATAGACTCATATCCCCTATCAGCTCTCCAATTTTATATCCTGTAATACTGTAAAAAACCAAAACAAAAAAAAAAACATTAAAGGGACACTGAACCCAAATTTTTTCTTTCGTGATTCAGAAAGATCATGATATTTTAAGCAACTTTCTAATTTACTCCTATTATCAAATTTTCTTCATTATCTTGGTATCTGCCAATAGAGGTAGCCACCACTATTTATTTTGTGAATGTTTACGGATCTTCCACAAAATCAAAAACTTTTTTTCTGTCTTGGAATACTTCTAATCCAGAGCGACCAGAGGAGAGGAATCTGAAACCGGACCAAACCGATTGGTGTAGCAATTCAAGTGACCATTCACACGTGCGAGTACACAGAGCTGATTACCCGCAGTGACTGAAGACGCCCAAACAGCACGGAGAGAAGACGCTTCTCCCGGTGTCACTTTGGTGGTAAGATCTGCACAAACTTTACTCTAAACAGAGTCCTACAACCAAAGAAGTGCTGGTAAGATTCCCCGGGTAAGCCCGGCTGGTAGAACCTGTATAAGAACTGAACGTAACCGAGCCTTCACTGTTTCACGGATTTTAGAACTGCTCAATTATCAGTTTGATACTTTTATCAATACAATTGCACAATCACCATGGTTACTAACAATCTCCTTTCTGCTAAAAACAAAGGCTACTACTCTATACTCTTACTTTACCTCTCTGCTGCCTTTGACACTGTTGACCATCTTCTCCCACGGACTCTCAGCTCTCTTGGGCTCTGTGACACTGCACTCTCCTGGATTCACTCTTATTTCTCTAACAGATACTTCTCCGTCTCTTTTGCTGGTGACTCCTCCTCTCCATTGCCTCTGTCTGTTGGAGTACCTCAAGGCTCTGTCATGGGTCCTCTACTCTTCTCTATTTACACTTCTTCACTGGGTAAACTCATCAACAGCTATGGCTTTAACTATCACCTCTATGCTGATGATACCCAGATCTCTCCTTCTGTCAATTCACACATCAGCGACTGCTTATCTGACATTTCCTCCTGGATGGCCTCTCACCACCTAAAACTAAACATGTCCAAGACCAAACTTCTTCTAATCCCCCCCTCTAACTCTACTCCAGTTTCTAATTTTTCCATCACTGTTGGCGGCACCACTATCTCCCCATCACCCCAAGTCCGCTGCCTCGGAGTCACACTTGACTCAAATCTGTCCTTCATTCCCCACATCCAATTGCTCTCTTCATCCTGCCGCAACCACCTACGCAATATCTCAAAAATGTGTCAGTTTTTGAGTGCTGAAACTACTAAACAGCTACTCCACTCCCTGGTAATTTCCCGTCTTGACTACTGTAATAACTTACTATCTGGCCTCCCTCTCTCCCGCCTCTCCCCCTTCAATCCATGCTAAATGCATCTGAAAGGCTAATCCACCTCTCTCGACACTCTGTTTCTGTTGCACCTCTCTGTGAGTCCCTTCACTGGCTCCCCATTCACAGCAGAATTAAATTTAAAATTCTCACCCTGACCTACAAAGCCCTCACCAATGATGCCCCACCCTACCTGTACTCACTCATCAACAAATATACTGCAGCCCAGCCCCCTAAGATCCAACAATGACCTGCTTCTTGTGTCCTCTACCATCACCTCCTCTCATGCTAGACTACAGAACTTCTCAAGTGCGGCACCAACCCTCTGGAGCGCACTTTCTCGAGCTGTCAGACTTTCCCCTAACCTCTCCTCCTTTAAACGTTCCCTAAAGACCTTTTTGTTCAAGGAAACTTATCACCCAACTCTTTAAGAAATTTACTTCACTTACCCAACAGTTGCCCTCATCTATCTCCTCACTAATATCATTCTCACCTTTGCAGTCCCCACCTTCTGTTTCCCATCCTCCCACCCATCCAGATTGTAAGTTCCCACGGGAATAGGGCCCTCAATTCCCCCTGTATTTGTCTGTAAAATGTTGCCTCTTATTGTATTGTTTCTCCGTTGTACTTTTATCTTTGTACCCATGGGCAGCGCTGCGGAATCTGTTGGAGCTTTATAAATAAAGAATAATAATAATAATAGTGCCCTTAGAACTGCTACTAATACGTCTAAATATACTTTTATCAATACAATTGTACAATAGTGCCCTTAGAACTGTTACTATTACGTCCAACGAGACTATTATGTCCATAGAGACTTTGTAACATAAACTTTGTGCTCATAGTCAGACGCCTAAAATCAAGTCTTTTTACTATACACTAAACTGCTATATTTTCTATAATATATTTTTTTATATTTTTTACCGTTGTGCCCACAACTTGTTTATTTGCAATTCTGTGCTTATTTTTCAGTATTATGCATGTTTATATACCTATTCTTATTTTGCATTTTAAATAAGAGATATTATTCTTTTATTATTGGATATATTTACGTATTTACGTATTGTCATCAGATAATTTATTCTTAGCTGTTAGCGCCCCTTTTCCACACTTGTACATGATTCACCCTGATTTTCTAAGAAGTGGTTGTGGGGGACCCACTCTTATTTAAAAGGAGCATTTGGATATAGAGATTGTAGATAGAACTTAAACCCATCATTAAAATTATTTTAACTCTTAAAAGGACATTAAACACATCATGCATATGAAAAGAACGGCAATAAATATAGAAAAAATATTTTCTACATGGAAAAAGGCTTAAAGGTAAATGAAACCCCAAAATTTTCTTTCATGATTCAGATAGAGTTCCTTTATTCTGGTTGCTGGTTGTTATATATTTCTCTAATAAAATGTATTTGTTTTTACACCGGTTTACCTCCAGAGTGCCAGGACTGTTTATTTATATATATATATATATATATATATATATATATATATATATATATATATATATATATATATATATATATATATATATATATATAAATAAATATTTCTACATACATCTGAATTTTTTTTGTACATTATATATCTATACCTATATCTACACGTGAATATATGTAGGTATAGATATATACAGATATATATAGGAGAATATAATCAAAAATAAATAGAACATATTCTACAATTTTCAGAACATTGGAATTTGAAATATTTACAGTAAATATATAGGGGTCAATTTATCATGATGCGTGCAGACATGATGCGATATTGTGGATCATGTCCGCTGCACATCGATAAATGCCGACAGCATACACTGCCAGTATTTATCACTGCACCAGCAGTTCTTGTGAACTGCTGGTGCAATGCTGCCCCCTGCAGATTTGCGGTCATTCGGCCGCTAGCAGGGATGTCAATCAACCTGATCGTATTGGATCGGGTTGATTTTCGGCGATATCTGTCCGCCACCTCAGAGCAGGCAGACAGGTTATGGAGCAGCGGTCTTTAGACTGCTGCTCCATAACTTGTGTTTCTGGCGAGCCTGAAGGCTCGCCAGAAACATGGGGCATCAAGCTCCATACGGAGCTTGATAAATAGGACCTATTAGTTACAACTTTTATTAAAAATGAATATTGCATAAATATGTTTTTACATGTTTTCATCTACTTAACTGCAAAGGGCTCCAATGCACACACACACACATATATATATATATATATAGATAGAGAGAGAGAGAGAGAGAGAGAGAGAGAGAGAGAGAGAGAGGGAGAGATGTCTATATATGTGTACATAGGTATTTATGTGTTTATGTGTGTATATATATGTCTGTAAATACATATACACACATATAAATGCATAAATAGAATATATCCTGAAAGACAAAAAAGAGAAAAGAGGCACTCTTTGTGCATCAAGTTCCAATACGTGATCAAGGTAATATACTCACAAACAAATGTGCACATGCAGTGCAAAAATAAGCAGACCGAAACTTCAGAGCCGTTCGGCTGACTCCTCAGTGGCGACTATGCCAAACAGTGCTGACACTCAGATGATGGTGGCGATGATCCGTTTAACTAAAAGGCCTCCGTGATAGACTGTAGTGATCAGCTGAATTAGGAATCCAAAAGCTGTTATGGATAGTCACAAATTCACAGGAGCAAGGAAGAGTGATAAAAAGTTCTGTTTAATAAAAACATTTAAAAGTTGCTTTGCAACGCGTTTCTCGGCTAACAATGCCATTTCATCAGGCTTTACAATTTGTTACACTCTACCTTGCTACCTTTTAACTATACATTCAACCAATCTGCAGTCCGTATAACGAACAACGCCCAACTTGCTCCAGATGAATCAGGGGCTCTGTATACCGCACACCACTCAAGATAATATCTCTACTCTTAGTAATATTCTTAAAGCTTATGTAGTGTGCGAGATCACAAAGTCCTTAGTTTAGACGGAAGCAATATTTTGTGTGAAAATATATCCCATTGTAATCACCAAATACATATGCTAACCTTGTAGATAGCTATTCAACGGGCTGATATACTTATTCATTGAGCCCGTATTGCTGCGGACAATTCTGAGCTAGAGTGACGCCCAAATCACTATCAACGAATCAGAGGCTCTGCATACCACACACCTCTTACGGCGGCGTTTATGATCTTTAGCAAATTCTTAAAGTATATAACGTGTGCAGCAAGCAGGGTCCTCTGATTACAACGTAGTGAGATTTAACAATTAGGGCACAGCGAAGTACCATTCAGATATATGCATATACAAATCTTGTAAATAAATGTGCAACAAGCTCAGTTCTTGGTCTTTATACCCATCTCACTCAAAATGATACGGAGCAGTTAATCCCATATAAAAATATATCCCATATGGAATGTTTTCCCACTACCATCATGGGGATAATACTACAACATAATTTAACTAATGAAAAATCATAAACATACATTCATAATCAATAATGTATAATGAGTGATGACTTTATAAATAATATATATCAATGGACTCATACACAATAACTAAACTAAAATGTGTACCAAATGGTGTTATTACTAAAACCTATATATGTATATGTGTGTTTGTGTCCCTATGTGAGTAGTGATAATATAAGATGTGTAAGAAAGTTAATTTAATATATAATGTGTATCAATATACTTAATATTATAATAATAATAATGGTATAGTATCTAAACACTTACGTGAACTTAATATATGCTACATGGTGTTAATATTGGATTTTAAATGTGAACGTGTAAATGATCTCGTATGTAAGTGAAGTGGAGTGAATGGCTCTGAAATAATGCTACAATTTGATTGAGTTTAAATGGTCACTGCTTATACAGGGAGTTCAGAATTATTAGGCAAATGAGTATTTTGACCACATCATCCTCTTTATGCATGTTGTCTTACTCCAAGCTGTATAGCCTCGAAAGCCTACTACCAATTAAGCATATTAGGTGATGTGCATCTCTGTAATGAGAAGGGGTGTGGTCTAACAACATCAACACCCTATATCAGGTGTGCATAATTATTAGGCAACTTCCTTTCCTTTGGCAAAATGGGTCAAAAGAAGAACTTGACAGGCTCAGAAAAGTCAAAAATAGTGAGATATCTTGCAGAGGGATGCAGCACTCTTAAAATTGCAAAGCTTCTGAAGCGTGATCATCGAACAATCAAGCGTTTCATTCAAAATAGTCAACAGGGTCGCAAGAAGCGTGTGGAAAAACCAAGGCGCAAAATAACTGCCCATGAACTGAGAAAAGTCAAGCGTGCAGCTGCCAAGATGCCACTTGCCACCAGTTTGGCCATATTTCAGAGCTGCAACATCACTGGAGTGCCCAAAAGCACAAGGTGTGCAATACTCAGAGACATGGCCAAGGTAAGAAAGGCTGAAAGACGACCACCACTGAACAAGACACACAAGCTGAAACGTCAAGACTGGGCCAAGAAATATCTCAAGACTGATTTTTCTAAGGTTTTATGGACTGATGAAATGAGAGTGAGTCTTGATGGGCCAGATGGATGGGCCCGTGGCTGGATTGGTAAAGGGCAGAGAGCTCCAGTCCGACTCAGACGCCAGCAAGGTGGAGGTGGAGTACTGGTTTGGGCTGGTATCATCAAAGATGAGCTTGTGGGGCCTTTTCAGGTTGAGGATGGAGTCAAGCTCAACTCCCAGTCCTACTGCCAGTTTCTGGAAGACACCTTCTTCAACCAGTGGTACAGGAAGAAGTCTGCATCCTTCAAGAAAAACATGATTTTCATGCAGGACAATGCTCCATCACACGCGTCCAAGAAAGGGTATAAAAACATAATTTATGCTTACCTGATAAATTTATTTCTCTTGTAGTGTATCCAGTCCACGGATCATCCATTACTTATGGGATATTAACTCCTCCCCAACAGGAAGTGCAAGAGGATTCACCCAGCAGAGCTGCTATATAGCTCCTCCCCTAACTGCCATTACCAGTCATTCGACCGAAAACATGCAGAGAAAGGAAAACCATAGGGTGCAGTGGTGACTGTAGTTTAATGGAAAAATTACCTGCCTTAAAGTGACAGGGCGGGCCGTGGACTGGATACACTACAAGAGAAATAAATTTATCAGGTAAGCATAAATTATGTTTTCTCTTGTTAAGTGTATCCAGTCCACGGATCATCCATTACTTATGGGATACCAATACCAAAGCTAAAGTACACGGATGACGGGAGGGACAGGCAGGCTCTTTATACGGAAGGAACCACTGCCTGAAGAACCTTTCTCCCAAAAACAGCCTCCGAAGAAGCAAAAGTGTCAAATTTGTAAAATTTGGAAAAAGTATGAAGAGAAGACCAAGTTGCAGCCTTGCAAATCTGTTCAACAGAAGCCTCATTCTTAAAGGCCCAAGTGGAAGCCACAGCTCTAGTAGAATGTGCTGTAATTCTTTCAGGAGGCTGCTGTCCAGCAGTCTCATAGGCTAACCGTATTATGCTACGAAGCCAAAAGGAGAGAGAGGTAGCCGAAGCTTTTTGACCTCTCCTCTTACCAGAATAAACGACAAACAGGGAAGACATTTGTCGAAAATCCTTAGTTGCCTGTAGATAAAATTTCAGGGCACGGACTACATCTAGATTGTGTAGCAGACGTTCCTTTTTCGAAGAAGGATTAGGACACAAAGATGGAACCACAATCTCTTGATTGATATTCCTGTTAGTGACCACCTTAGGTAGGAACCCAGGTTTAGTACGCAGAACTACCTTGTCTGAATGAAAAATCAGATAAGGAGAATCACAATGTAAGGCAGATAACTCAGAGACTCTTCGAGCCGAGGAAATCGCCATTAAAAACAGAACTTTCCAAGATAACAACTTGATATCAATGGAATGAAGGGGTTCAAACGGAACCCCCTGTAAAACATTAAGAACTAAGTTCAAACTCCATGGTGGAGCAACAGTTTTAAACACAGGCTTGATCCTAGCTAAAGCCTGACAAAAAGCTTGAACGTCCGGAACTTCTGACAGACGTTTGTGTAAAAGAATGGACAGAGCTGAAATCTGTCCCTTTAAGGAACTAGCGGATAAACCCTTTTCTAAACCTTCTTGTAGAAAAGACAATATCCTCGGAATCCTAACCTTACTCCATGAGTAACTCTTGGATTCGCACCAATATAAGTATTTGAGCCATATCTTATGGTAAATCTTTCTGGTAACAGGCTTCCTAGCCTGTATTAAGGTATCAATAACTGACTCAGAAAAACCACGTTTTGATAAAATCAAGCGTTCAATTTCCAAGCAGTCAGCTTCAGAGAAATTAGATTTTGATGTTTGAAGGGACCCTGGATCAGAAGGTCCTGTTTCAGAGGTAGCGACCAAGGTGGACAGGATGACATGTCCACTAGATCTGCATACCAAGTCCTGCGTGGCCATGCAGGCGCTATTAGAATCACTGATGCTCTCTCCTGTTTGATTCTGGCAATCAATCGAGGAAGCATCGGGAAGGGTGGAAACACATAAGCCATCCCGAAGGTCCAAGGTGCTGTCAAAGCATCTATCAGAATCGCTCCCGGATCCCTGGATCTGGACCCGTAACGAGGAAGCTTGGCGTTCTGTCGAGACGCCATGAGATCTATCTCTGGTTTGCCCCAACGTCGAAGTATTTGGGCAAAGACCTCCGGATGAAGTTCCCACTCCCCCGGATGAAAAGTCTGACGACTTAAGAAATCCGCCTCCCAGTTCTCCACTCCCGGGATGTGGATTGCTGACAGGTGGCAAGAGTGAGACTCTGCCCAGCAAATTATCTTTGATACTTCCATCATTGCTAGGGAGCTTCTTGTCCCTCCCTGATGGTTGATGTAAGCTACAGTCGTGATGTTGTCCGACTGAAACCTGATGAACCCCCGAGTTGTTAACTGGGGCCAAGCCAGAAGGGCATTGAGAACTGCTCTCAATTCCAGAATGTTTATTGGTAGGAGACTCTCCTCCTGATTCCATTGTCCCTGAGCCTTCAGAGAATTCCAGACAGCGCCCCAACCTAGTAGGCTGGCGTCTGTTGTTACAATTGTCCAGTCCGGCCTGCTGAATGGCATCCCCCTGGACAGATGTGGCCGAGAAAGCCACCATAGAAGAGAATTTCTGGTCTCTTGATACAGATTCAGAGTAGGGGACAAGTCTGAGTAATCCCCATTCCACTGACTTAGCATGCACAATTGCAGCGGTCTGAGATGTAGGCGTGCAAAGGGTACTATGTCCATTGCTGCTACCATTAAGCCGATCACCTCCATGCATTGAGCTACTGACGGGTGTTGAATGGAATAAAGGACACGGCATGCATTTTGAAGCTTTGTTAACCTGTCTTCTGTCAGGTAAATCTTCATTTCTACAGAATCTATAAGAGTCCCCAAGAAGGGAACTCTTGTGAGTGGAAAGAGAGAACTCTTCTTTTCGTTCACCTTCCATCCATGCGACCTTAGAAATGCCAGTACTAACTCTGTATGAGACTTGGCAGTTTGAAAGCTTGAAGCTTGTATCAGAATGTCGTCTAGGTACGGAGCTACCGCAATTCCTTGCGGTCTTAGTACCGCCAGAAGAGCACCCAGAACCTTTGTGAAGATTCTCGGAGCCGTAGCCAATCCGAATGGAAGAGCTACAAACTGGTAATGCCTGTCTAGAAAGGCAAACCTTAGATACCGGTAAAGATCTTTGTGAATCGGTATGTGAAGGTAAGCATCCTTTAAATCCACTGTGGTCATGTACTGACCCTTTTGGATCATGGGTAAAATTGTCCGAATAGTTTCCATTTTGAACGATGGAACTCTTAGGAATTTGTTTAGGATCTTTAAATCCAAGATTGGCCTGAAAGTTCCCTATTTTTTGGGAACCACAAACAGATTTGAGTAAAACCCTTGTCCTTGTTCCGACCGCGGAACCGGATGGATCACTCCCATTAATAAAAGATCTTGTACGCAGCGTAGAAACGCCTCTTTCTTTATTTGGTTTGTTGACAACCTTGACAGATGAAATCTCCCTCTTGGGGGAGAGAATTTGAAGTCTAGAAGGTATCCCTGAGATATGATCTCTAACGCCCAGGGATCCTGGACATCTCTTGCCCAAGCCTGGGCGAAGAGAGAAAGTCTGCCCCCCACTAGATTCGTTCCCGGATCGGGGGCCCTCGATTCATGCTGTCTTAGGGGCAGCAGCAGGTTTCCTGGCCTGCTTGCCCTTGTTCCAGGACTGGTTAGGTCTCCAGCCTTGTCTGTAGCGAGCAACAGCTCCTTCCTGTTTTGGTGCAGAGGAAGTTGATGCTGCTCCTGCTTTGAAATTACGAAAGGAACGAAAATTAGACTGTCTAGCCTTAGGTTTGGCTCTGTCTTGAGGCAGGGCATGGCCTTTACCTCCTGTAATGTCAGCGATAATTTCTTTCAACCCGGGCCCGAATAAGGTCTGCCCTTTGAAAGGTATATTAAGCAATTTAGATTTAGAAGTAACGTCAGCTGACCAGGATTTTAGCCACAGTGCTCTACATGCCTGAATGGCGAATCCGGAATTCTTAGCCGTAAGTTTAGTTAAATGTACTACGGCATCTGAAATAAATGAGTTAGCTAACTTAAGGGCTTTAAGCTTGTGTGTAATCTCATCTAATGGAGCTGATTCAAGTGTCTCTTCCAGAGACTCAAACCAAAATGCTGCTGCAGCCGTGACAGGCGCAATGCATGCAAGAGGTTGCAATATAAAACCTTGTTGAACAAACATTTTCTTAAGGTAACCCTCTAACTTTTTATCCATTGGATCTGAAAAGGCACAGCTATCCTCCACCGGGATAGTGGTACGCTTAGCTAAAGTAGAAACTGCTCCCTCCACCTTAGGGACCGTTTGCCATAAGTCCCGTGTGGTGGCGTCTATTGGAAACATCTTTCTAAATATCGGAGGGGGTGAGAACGGCACACCAGGTCTATCCCACTCCTTAGTAACAATTTCAGTAAGTCTCTTAGGTATAGGAAAAACGTCAGTACTCGCCGGTACCGCAAAATATTTATCCAACCTACACATTTTCTCTGGTATTGCAACTGTGTTACAATCATTCAGAGCCGCTAACACCTCCCCTAGTAATACACGGAGGTTTTCCAGCTTAAATTTTAAATTTTAAATATCTGAATCCAGTTTGTTTGGATCAGAACCGTCACCCGCAGAATGAAGCTCTCCGTCCTCATGTTCTGCAAATTGTGACGCAGTGTCTGACATGGCCCTAATATTATCAGCGCACTCTGTTCTCACCCCAGAGTGATCACGCTTACCTCTTAGTTCTGGTAATTTAGCCAAAACTTCAGTCATAACAGTAGCCATATCCTGTAATGTGATTTGTAATGGCCGCCCAGATGTACTCGGCGCTACAATATCACGCACCTCCCGAGCGGGAGATGCAGGTACTGACACGTGAGGCGAGTTAGTCGGCATAACTCTCCCCTCGTTGTTTGGTGAAATATGTTCAATTTGTACAGATTGACTTTTATTTAAAGTAGCATCAATACAGTTAGTACATAAATTTCTATTGGGCTCCACTTTGGCTTTAGCACATATAGCACAGATATCTTCCTCTGAATCAGACATGTTTAACACACTAGCAAATAAACTAGCAACTTGGAAATACTTTTCAAGTAATTTACTATAATATGAAAACGTACTGTGCCTATAAGAAGCACAGAAAAAGTTATGACAGTTGAAAATTAATAAACTGAAAAGTTATAGCATCAAATCTTTGTAAAAAACCACAATTTTAGCAAAGGATTGCTCCCATTAGCAAAGGATAACTAACCCTGATAGCTAACAGTGAGAGAGATCAGTAAACTGTCATAAATTAAATAAAACGACTGCCAAGTGGAAAAAAATAGTGCCCAAAACATTTTTTCACCCAGTACCTCAGAAAATTAAACGATTTTACATGCCAGCAAAAAACGTTTAACATTAATAAATTGAGTGTTATTAAAAAGCCTGTTGCTAGTCCCTGCAAATTAGGCTAAAGTTTTATGCATACAGTATAATTCCAGTGAAGTGCCATTCCCCAGAATACTGAAGTGTAAAATATACATACATGACAGCCTGATACCAGTTGCTGCTACTGCATTTAAGGCTGAGTTTACATTATATCGGTATGGCAGAATTTTCTCATCAATTCCATTGTCAGAAAATAATAAGCTGCTACATACCTCTTTGCAGATTAATCTGCCCGCTGTCCCCTGATCTGAAGTTTACCTCTCCTCAGATGGCCGAGAAACAGCAATATGATCTTAACTACTCCGGCTAAAATCATAGAAAAACTCAGGTAGATTCTTCTTCAAATTCTACCAGAGAAGGAATAACACACTCCGGTGCTATTATAAAATAACAAACTTTTGATTGAAGGTATGAAACTAAGTATAATCACCACAGTCCTCTCACACATCCTATCTATTCGTTGGGTGCAAGAGAATGACTGGTAATGGCAGTTAGGGGAGGAGCTATATAGCAGCTCTGCTGGGTGAATCCTCTTGCACTTCCTGTTGGGGAGGAGTTAATATCCCATAAGTAATGGATGATCCGTGGACTGGATACACTTAACAAGAGAAAGAAGAAAATCTAATGACATGGCCTCCTTGTTCACCTGATCTGAACCCCATTGAGAACCTGTGATCCATCATCAAATGTGAGATTTACAAGGAGGGAAAACAGTACACCTCTCTGAACAGTGTCTGGGAGGCTGTGGTTGCTGCTGCATGCAATGTTAATGGTGAACAGATCAAAACACTGACAGAATCCATGGATGGCAGGCTTTTGAGTGTCCTTGCAAAGAAAGGTGGCTATATTGGTCACTGATTTGTTTTTGTTTTGTTTTTGAATGTCAGAAATGTATATTTGTGAATGTTGAGATGTTATATTGGTTTCACTGGTAAAAATAAATAATTGAAATGGGTATATATTTGTTTTTTGTTAAGTTGCCTAATAATTATGCACAGTAATAGTCACCTGCACACACAGATATCCCCCCTAAAATAGCTATAACTAAAAACAAACTAAAAACTACTTCCAAAACTATTCAGCTTTGATATTAATGAGTTTTTTGGGTTCATTGAGAACATGGTTGTTGTTCAATAATAAAATTAATCCTCAAAAATACAACTTGCCTAATAATTCTGCACTCCCTGTGTATAAAAATGGAAAATATTAATTCTAAACTAGTATAAACTAGCATAAACTATAAACTAGTGCTACATTTTTATTGAATTTAAATGGTCACTGCTTATATATAGGAAATGAAATATTAATTCTAAACTAGTATAATATAAACTAGTAATAATCCCTAATAATGGGAATTAATTAATGTGTGTTATGTGAAAAAAAAAAAAAAAAAAAAAATATATATATATATATATATATATATATATATATATATATATATACATATATAATAAATAAAATTTACAGTGTGTTCTAACCATATAAATATGAATTATAAGGAGGTGAATAAGTGAATAGTAATGCCATAGGTGATCTATAGATCTGTGAATATTAAATGTGAAAGTGAAGAAAATAAATAATATTACTATTAATAATAAGTTCTTTTAATAATAATCACAAAACAATGTAACTTTAAGAGCCAAAAAGTTGACCCATAATGGCAGTGATATGGTAATAATAGGGAACTAGACTTGAATAGTATACAGTGGACTGCAAAAGTCCTCCTAAGTGTTATCCATAGCACAGACCAATATGGTCTGATGTATAATTGAAAAATCTATAATTTAATAAGTCTCATATATGACGCTACTAAGGTGTCATATTATAAAATGTAAAACGTAAGTGCATAAAAACATTTTTAAATAATAATAAAAAATAAAACCCCATATGGGTAACATATCAATATAGTGTGCCATAAACCTTAATTCTATAGGTAAAAAAGGTGGGAAACATTAGAATGCAGCTAGATCCACATTTAAGTTTAATCCTAAAGAATGCATAGTTTTCAATTTATGGATCCAGTATGTGTCCCTCCTTCTTAATCTAAGGAACCGATTGTGAATGTGTGATTTGTCAATCTGCTCTATGGGGATAATGGAATAACATCTGGGATTCCCTCCATGTTTCTGATGACAGTGGCTAATCACATTGTGGGATTTCTTGTTTATTATAATACTTCGATAATGTTCTGACCAACAATGACTGAGATGTCTAATAGTGCGGCCGATATACTGAACCCACATAAGCAGGAGATAAGATAAATTACATAACGTGAGGCACAACTCATCCTGCTCTTAATTTGTTCTTATCAATATAAGAAACGTTTGCCATGTCCGATATAGTTGCACATTTTACAGTTTGTGACATTACACTTGAATGTCCCTCTATTAGAAACTACTATTGATTTCCTCCTATTTGGTTTATCAGAGGCATTGCTGTCTATTCTTTTACTCTTAATAATTTTACTAGGTGCCAATATATTCTTCAAACTAGGGGCCTTCTTATAGACAATAGTAGGACTGTTCCCTATTAGTTCACACAGGATAGGATCTCTTTTTAGGATTCTCCAGTGCTTGTTGAGAATATCCCTTATAATTATGGTTATAATTGTATTGGGTAACAAATCTTTTGCTTTAGTATTTACTTTGTGTTTGGAAAAATATTCCTCCCTATTATCATTGCGGGCTCGTAAATAACTTGATTCAATAAGATCAGTTGGGTAGTTTTTCTCCATAAATCTTTCTTTCAGAATCTGGCTTTGGATATCATAATCAGAAATTAAGTTGCAGTTGCGCCTAATTCTCCTGAATTGTCCATATGGGACGTTTCTTTTCCATGGGTAGCAGTGATTACTATGAAAATCTAAATAACTGTTACTGTCAACAGTTTTGAAATGTGTTGAACTGAAAATCTGCCCTTGTCTATTAAACTGTAAGCTAAGATCCAAAAAAACAATGCTTTCCGGATGCAGCTAGTGAATTTTAATCCTCTATTATTCCTATTAAGATGATCGACAAATTTTAGCGCCTTTTCCCTGGTACCATCCCAAACAAAAATTAAATTATCAAAGTATTATAATAAACAAGAAATCCCACAGTGTGATTAGCCACTGTCATCAGAAACATGGAGGGAATCCCAGATGTTATTCCATTATCCCCATAGAGCAGATTGACAAATCACACATTCACAATCGGTTCCTTAGATTAAGAAGGAGGGACACATACTGGATCCATAAATTGAAAACTATGCATTCTTTAGGATTAAACTTAAATGTGGTTCTAGCTGCATTCTAATGTTTCCCTCCTTTTTTACCTATAGAATTAAGGTTTATGGCACACTATATTGATATGTTACCCATATGGGGTTTTATTTTTTATTATTATTTAACCCCTTAATGACCGAGGACGTGCAGGGTACGTCCTCAAAAAAAAGGCAGTTAACGCCTGAGGACGTACCCTGCACGTCCTCGGTGTGGAAAGCAGCTGGAAGCGATCCTGCTCGCTTCCAGCTGCTTTCCGGTTATTGCAGTGATGCCTCGATATGGAGGCATCCTGCAATAACCATACATGGCCATCCGATGCAGAGAGAGCCACTCTGTGGCCCTCTCTGCACCGGACATCGATGGCCGGTATCGTTGGTGGGTGGGAGCCGAATTGGGAGGCGGGTGGGCGGCCATCGGTGTTGCGCGTGACGTCACGGGGGGCGGGATCGGGATCGGGACCGTCGGGGGCGCGCACGGGCGCGCGCGCGTGCACGGGGGGTGGCGGGCGGGCGCGTGCACGGGGCGGGAGCGGGTGGGAACCGCTACACTACAGAAAAGTAAAAAAGTAAAAGTAAAAAAAAAATGAAATAAACTTTTACTTTTACCATCTAAGGGATCTGGAAGGGGTGGGGGGTTGGTCTTGGGGGGGGGGGGAAAGCTACACTACAGAAAAGGGACATATTTTATTTTAAAAAAAGCATTTTTTTTCTCTAAACTGGGTACTGGCAGACAGCTGCCAGTACCCAAGATGGCGCACATTAAGTCAGAGGGGGAGGGTTAGAGAGCTGTTTAGTGGGGGATCAGTGAGGTTGGGGGCTAAGGGGGATCCCTACACAGAAGCATATGTAAATATGCTAACAAAAAATTCACAAAAAAGCCCAAATATACCTTTTATTTTAGTACTGGCAGAGTTTCTGCCAGTACTTAAGATGGCGGGGACATTTGTGGGGTAGGGGAGGGAAGAGAGATGTTTGGGAGGGATCAGGGGGTCTGATGTTTCAGGTGGGAGGCTGATCTTTACACTAAAGCTAAAATTAACCCTGCAAGCTCCCTACAAGCTACCTAATTAACCCCTTCACTGCTAGCCATAATACACGTGTGATGCGCAGCGCCATTTAGCAGCATTCTAATTACCAAAAAGCAACTCCAAAGTCATATATGTCTGCTATTTCTGAACAAAGGGGATCCCAGAGAAGCATTTACAACCATTTGTGCCATAATTGCACAAGCTGTTTGTAAATTATTTCAGTGAGAAACCTAAAATTGTGAAAAATTTTACGTTTTTTTTTAATTTGATCGCATTTGGCGGTGAAATGGTGGCATGAAATATACCAAAATGGGCCTAGATCAATACTTGGGGTTGTCTACTACACTACACTAAAGCTAAAATTACCCCAAAAAGCTCCTTACATGCTCCCTAATTAACCCCTTCACTGCTGGGCATAATACACGTGTGGTGCGCAGTGGCATTTAGCGGCCTTCTAATTACCAAAAAGCAATGCCAAAGCCATATATGTCTGCTATTTCTGAACAAAGGGGATCCCAGAGAAGAATTTACAACCATTTATGCCATAATTGCACAAGCAGTATGTAAATAATTTCAGTGAGAAACTGAAAGTTTGTGAAAAAATTTGTGAAAAAGTGAACAATTTTTTGTATTTGATCGCATTTGGCGGTGAAATGGTGGCATGAAATATACCAAAATGGGCCTAGATCAATAATTTGGGATGTCTTCTAAAAAAAAATATATACATGTCAATGGATATTCAGGGATTCCTGAAAGATATTAGTGTTCTAATGTAACTAGCGTTAATTTTGAAAAAAAATGGTTTGAAAATAGCAAAGTGCTATTTGTATTTATGGCCCTATAAGTTACAAAAAAAGCAAAGAACATGTAAACATTGGGTATTTCTAAACTCAGGACAAAATTTAGAAACAATTTAGCATGGGTGTTTTTTGGTGGTTGTAGATATGTAACAGATTTTGGGGTTCAAAGTTAGAAAAAGTGTGTTTTTTTCCAATTTTCCTCATATTTTATAATTTTTTTTATAGTAAATGATAAGATATGATGAAAATAATGGTATTTTTAGAAAGTCCATTTAATGGCGAGAAAAACGGTATATAATATGTGTGGGTACAGTAAATGAGTAAGAGGAAAATTTCAGCTAAACACAAACACCGCAGAAATGTAAAAATAGCCTTGGTCCCAAACGGACAGAAAATGGAAAAGTGCTCTGGTCATTAAGGGGTTAAAAATGTTTTTATGCACTTACGTTTTACATTTTATAATATGACACCTTAGTAGCGTCATATATGAGACTTATTAAATTATAGATTTTTCAATTATACATCAGACCATATTGGTCTGTGCTATGGATAACACTTAGGAGGACTTTTGCAGTCCACTGTATACTATTCAAGTCTAGTTCCCTATTATTACCCTATCACTGCCATTATGGGTCAACTTTTTGGCTCTTAAAGACACATTGTTTTGTGATTATTATTAAAAGAACTTATTGTTAATAGTAAAATTATTTATTTTCTTCACTTTCACATTTAATATTCACAGATCTATAGACCACCTATGGCATTACTATTCACTTATTCACCTCCTTATAATTCATATTTATATGGTTAGAACACACGTAAATTTTATTTATTATATATATTTATTTATTTATTTATTTTCTTCACATAATACACATTAATTAATTCCCATTATTAGGGATTATCACTAGTTTATAGTATACTAGTTTAGAATTAATATTTTCATTTCCTATATATAAGCAGTGACCATTTAAATTCAATAAAAATGTAGCACTAGTTTATAGTTTATACTAGTTTAGAATTAATATTTTCATTTTTTTATATATAAGCAGTGACCATTTAAACTCAATCAAATTGTAGCATTATTTCAGAGCCATTCACTCCACTTCACTTATATACGAGATCATTTACACGTTCACATTTAAAATCCAATATCCAAGTAATTAGATACTATACCATTATTATTATTATAATATTAAGTATATTGATACACATTATATATTAAATTAACTTTCTTACACATCTTATATTATCACTACTCACATAGGGACACAAACACACATATACATATATAGGTTTTAGTAATAACACCATTTGGTACACATTTTAGTTTAGTTATTGTGTATGAGTCCATTGATATATATTATTTATAAAGTCATCACTCATTATACATTATTGATTATGAATGTATGTTTATGATTTTTCATTAGTTAAATTATGTTGTAGTATTATCCCCATGATGGTAGTGGGAAAATATTCCATATGGGAAATATTTTTATATGGGATTAACTGCTCAGTATCATTTTGAGTGAGATGGGTATAAAGACCAAGAACTGAGCTTGTTGCACATTTATTTACAAGATTTGTATATGCATAGATCTGAATGGTACTTCGCTGTGCCCTAATTGTTAAATCTCACTACGTTGTAATCAGAGGACCCTGCTTGCCGCATACGTTATATACTTGAAGAATTTGCTAAAGATCATAAACGCCGCCGTAAGAGGTGTGTGGTATGCAGAGCCTCTGATTCGTCAATAGTGATTTGGGCGTCTCTCTAGCTCAGAATTGTCTGCAGCGATACGGGCTCAATGAATAAGTATATCAGCCCGTTGAATAGCTATCTACAAGGTTAGCATATGTATTTGGTGATTACAATGGGATATATTTTCACACAAAATATTGCTTCCGTCTAAACTAAGTACTTTGTGATCTCGCACACTACATAAGCTTTAAGAATATTACTAAGAGTAGAGATATTATCTCGAGTGGTGTGCGGTATACAGAGCCCCTGATTCATCTGGAGCAAGTTGGGTGTTGTTCGTTATAGGGACTGCAGATTGGTTGAATGTATAGTTAAAAGGTAGCAAGGTAGAGTGTAAAAAATTGTAAAGCCTGATGAAACGGCATTGTTAGCCGAGAAACGCGTTGCAAAGCAACTTTTAAATGTTTTTATTAAACAGAACTTTTTATCACTCTTCCTTGCTCCTGTGAATTTGTGACTATCCATAACAGCTTTTGGATTCCTAACTCAGCTGATCACTACAGTCTATCACGGAGGCCTTTTAGTGAACCGGATCATCGCCACCATCATCTGAGTGTCAGCACTGTTTGGCATAGTCGCCACTGAGGAGTCAGCCGAACGGCTCTGAAGTTTCGGTCTGCTTATTTTTGCACTGCATGTGCACATTTGTTTGTGAGTATATTACCTTGATCACGAACGGTTGGTTATCACGTATTGGAACTTGATGCACAAAGAGCGCCTTTTTTGTCTTTCAGGACATATTCTATTTATTGCATACAACTTGGAGAGAGCAGCTCACCATCGGATTGATGAACTTCACATTATACTAAAAACCTACATTGGTTTAACACCTACTAGAGGGACTTTATCTATGTTTTTATGTTTGCTTATTTTCTTTTATTGATTATATGACAAGTATATATTCATCATTTATGGTATAATTTTAAGTACATTGAGATTGGAATTGGTATCTCTATATTAACATCTTTATTAGTGATTGGATATTTGGCGCACCTCTGTTATTTTTGGTTAGCACAGCAGTTGTACTGTGATCAAACAACACCTGTTGTTAAATGCATAAATACATATGTATACATATATAGACATCTATATTCATATATGCTGTACATCTTTAGACATGTATATGCATGTATCTCAATGTTAAAGGGACAGTCTACTCCATAATGTTTTATTGTTTAAAAAGAGAGATAATCCCTTTATTACCCATTCCCCAGTTTTATATAGCCAACATGGTTATATTAATACACTTTTTACCTCTGTAATTACCTTGTATCTAAGCCTCTGTATACTGCCCCCTTATTTCAGTTATTTTCACAGACTTGCATTTTAGCCAATAAGTGCTGCCTCATAAATAACTCAAAGAGATTGAGTACAATGTTATTTATATGGCACACATGAACTAGTGCTGTCTAGCTGTGAAAAACTGTAAAAATGCACATGAGATAACAGGCAGCCTTCAAGGGCTTAGAAATTACCATATGAGCCTGCCTAGGTTTAGCTTTCAACAAAGAATACCAAAAGAACAAAGCAAATTTGATGCTAAAAGTAAATTGGAAAGCTGTTTAAAATTGCATGCCCTATCTGAATCATGAACATTTAATTTTGACTAGACTGTCCCTTTAATAGCCCATTTAACAGTGAAGAAATTGGAGCAGTAACTGATAATTTCTCAATACATAAAGCTCCAGGACTAGACGATACACCAACTCTTGTTATAAAAGATTTAAAGATTTACTGATTCCACGTTAGTAAAAAATGTTTAATTCTATTATGGAAAATCACCCTTTTCTCCCTCAAATGTTGGAGGAATATATTACACTTATAAGTTGGGAAAAGCTACGAATAAAGTTGAAAATTATCATCCTATATTGTTTTAAATACCGATATCAAGATATTTACCAAAATGTTGGCAAATAGGCATAGTCAGGTAATGCCAAACTTGTTATATGGCAATAATGTAGGATTCACTCATAATAAGGGAAGCTAAGGGATAACACTGTCCGGATAACCCAAATCATTGATTACGCCTCATCTCATAAAATCCCACTAGCAATAATATCAACAGACACGGAAAAGGCTTTATTTTGAAAGTATTTTTTCTTTATGCCTTTCCCACAGCTAGAGTATAGGTTAATTGTACTCTATCCATGGCATTTCAGATAGTTAATGGCACGAGACAGGGAGGTCCCCTATCCCCCTTCAAAGTCGCGTGTGAAGTGGAGGCGTTGGCAACTGTAATTAGGTTACATGAACTTACTGAATGTTTTCAAATAGCAAATTCCACACATAAGATCTATATGCAGATTATATTGTTCTATGTTTAAAGGACCCAGATTCCTCAGTCCCATTTTACTTAAAATATTTGAAGAATTTAGTGAGGTATCTAACTTTCTCATAAATTAATCAGTCGGAATTACTTAACATAACTCTATATGACAGTTTTATGCAGAAATGTCTTACCATATGGAGATTTTTAGATTACAAAGTAATTTATTAAAATACCTAGTAGTTCATCTAGCTCAATCTTTCGAGGTAATGTTTAAAGCAAATTATTTTACTCTGCAAAAAGAGATTATTTCAAAACTTTTTTCCTGGAGATCTAAAAATGAATTGTGGTTACCAATTAGAAGACAAAAGTATGCTATACTTCTCTAGAGAACTAGTAGAAAGAGGTATGGGTATTTTTCATCACTGGAATTTTTTTACTTCAGTGTCAATCATTCTTCCAGAATGCAGAAATATGATGAGATCATTGTAAGCTCAACTACATTGTGGGAGATCAAATGCTAACAGTATAGTGCTGTTAGTATTTGATCTCCCGCAATATAGTTGAGCTCCCACTTACATTTGCATTCTCTTTCTCCCCGTTATATTGCCAGGACGGAGATAGGTTCTCCCCCGATAGTTTGTAGTCCATCCTACTAGCCACTCCTCTCTCTGATACAATACACTATGTAGAGGGCATGTGACTGGCCACTAATGCATATATTTGGGTTCCTTATTTAGAGGGGTATAGTCCTGGCATCCTGGGAGTTAGTGTCATTAGCCGTGGGTAACCTGTGTGTACACTCTTCCATAGATATCTCCCGTAACTTCTATATATAGCATCTATAACGTTTCACTCTCATACATTATGAATTAGGCAGGTGAGCGGGTACATTTCTATTTAGCATAGGACAGGGATCAAAGGGTTTTAGGCATTCATTTATTGGAAACACTAGAGTGAGGAATACGTTCACTGTGTCTTCCCATTGGACCAAAACCAGAAGGGGGTGTGAACCCGATGTCCAATGGGAGACAGAGCTGTCTTTTTTAACCTGAACACTTTTTAGTTTTAGTTAAGGCTAGGAGTAAGGCGAAAGCTGAAACGCGTCAGCCTGTGTGTCTGACAGCTCAAGGAATACTCTGTATTTTACCCCGGGGGTTTTCTATCCCCTCAACATCTGTTTGTTGCCACACTTTATGTGTTAGTTATTAATAAATAACTTTTGAACCTGAATTACCTTTTGTGCTCCTCTTCCTTTTTGTGATTTTTTTGTGATTTTTTTGGCCATTTTTTTAGGCCATTGAGTGAGCACTTTGGTACATGCGTGACTGCAGGGTCTATCCTACGAAACCGTAAGCAGCTGGAGCAAGAGAGATACTACCACGCCAGCACGGGAGGCGGCCCCACAAGCACTACCCGCATCCGGGAGTCAGATCACATAGCCCTTTGACTGCGGAAGATGGAGTGTTATCCATACGCCACTCCGGGAGGGGACTCCGTGATCACTGAGGATCGAGAGGTATGTGCCAGAGTGATAAGTGTGTTTGCATACAGTAACTTGAAATTCAAGGGGCACACTTTTTTGAAGCAGTATCCTCCATACATACACCCGGTGAGGGGAAGCCTCTCCAAGATTTCATCATTTGCACAGCCTTACAGGTCACCACATCTGAGACTACACTTATCTACAAGCTCTGTCAGCGTTAAGGAGTGTTAGTTCCTTCCTCAGACACTATATCTCATTTGACATCGCTAATAGTAACCCACCATTAGCTCATTCCCCATTTTTTGTAGATTCTATACTAAACTTAGAAGAATACTATTAAATTAAACATACGTGCAAACCATATGACCAATTGAAAGCATATTAGGATAAAATTATTCCTTGTCGAATTCAAGAATGGGGGAGTGAAAATTATGATTTTGAAGCATTTCAGATATATGGGGATGTGTTCTGGTTAACTTGTTTATTTATAGTAATTATTGTAGCTAACCACATTTATATTGTAATAGTTTTATTTAACAATCTTGTTAACCGGTGAATATTTATTTTATTATATGTCATCAACTGTTCTAAGATTTTTTGTAAATACCAACTTTTTCAAATTCTCAATAAAGTAGTCAATAAAAAAATGCTCTATCTGCATCATGAAAGGAAAAAACAATTAACAATCGGCTAGATTTAGAGTTTTGCGGCCAAAGGGGTGCGTTAGCTACGCGTGTTTTTTTCCCCCCGCACCTTTTAAATAACGCTGGTATTTAGAGTTCTCTGAAGGGCTGCGTTAGGCTCTAAAAAGGGAGCGTAGAGCATAATTTACAGCCACTTCAACTCTAAATACCAGCGTTGCTTACGGACGTGGCCAGCTTCAAAAACGTGCTTGTGCACGATTTCCCCATAGGAAACAATGGGGCAGTTTGAGCTGAAAAAAAACCTAACACCTGCAAAAAAGCAGCGTTCAGCTCCTAACGCAGCCCCATTGTTTCCTATGGGGAAACACTTCCTAAGTCTGCACCTAACACTCTAACATGTACCCCGAGTCTAAACACCCCTAACCTTACACTTATTAACCCCTAATCTGCCGACCCCGCTATCGCTGACACCTGCATATTATTATTAACCCCTAATCTGCCGCTCCAGACACCGCTGCAACCTACATTATCCCTATGTACCCCTAATCTGCCGCCTACAACATCGCCGACACCTATATTATATTTATTAACCCTTAATCTGCCCCCCCCCAATGTCGCCGCTACCTTACCTACACTTATTAACCCCTAATCTGCTGACCGGACCTCGCTGCTACTCTAATAAATGTATTAACCCCTAAAGCTAAGTCTAACACTAACACCCCCCTAAGTTAAATATCATTTTTATCTAACGAAATAAATTAACTCTTATTAAATAAATTATTCCTATTTAAAACTAAATACTTACCTGTAAATTAACCCGTAATATAGCTACAATATAACAAATAATTATATTGTAGCTATTTTAGGATTTATATTTATTTTACAGGCAACTTTGTATTTATTTTAACTAGGTACAATAGCTATTAAATAGTTAATAACTATTTAATAGCTACCTAGTTAAAATAATTACAAAATTACCTGTAAAATAAATCCTAACCTAAGTTACAATTAAACCTAACAGTACACTATCAATAAATAAATTAACTAAACTACCTACAATTACCTACAATTAAATCAACTAAACTAAATTACAAAAAAAACAAACACTAAATTACAAAAAGTAAAAAATGATTACAAGAATTTTAAACTAATTACACCTACTCTAAGCCCCCTAAAAAAATAACAAAGCCCCCCAAAATAAAAATAAATGCCCTACCCTATTCTAAAATAAAAAGTTAACAGCTCTATTACCTTACCAGCCCTTAAAAGGGCCTTTTGCGGGGCATGCCCCAAAGAAATCAGCTCTTTTGCCTTTAAAAAAAATATACAATACCCCCCCAACATTACAACCCACCACCCACATACCCCTAATCTAACCCACCCAAACCCCCCTTAAAAAAAACCTAACACTAAGCCCCTGAAGATCTTCCTACCTTATCTTCACCCAGCCGGGTATCACTGATCTGTCCAGAAGAGGGTCCGAAGTCTTCATCCTATCCGGGCAGAAGAGCTCCTCCAGAGGGTCCGAAGTCTTCATCCTATCCGGGCAGAAGAGGACATCCGGACCGGCAGACATCTTCATCCATGCGGCATCTTCTATCTTCTTCCATCCGGCGCGGAGCGGGACCATCTTGAAGCAGCCGACGCGGAGCCATCCTTCTTCACCGACGGACTAACAACGAATGAAGGTTCCTTTAAATGATGTCATCCAAGATGGCATCCCTCGAATTCTGATTGGCTGATAGGATTCTATCAGCCAATCGGAATTAAGGTAGGAAAAATCTGATTGGCTGATTGAATCAGCCAATCAGATTCAAGTTCAATCTGATTGGCTGATCCAATAAGCCAATCAGATTGAGCTCGCATTCTATTGGCTGTTCCGATCAGCCAATAGAATGCAAGCTCAATCTGATTGGCTGATTGGATCAGCCAATCGGATTGAACTCTAAATCTAGGCTAATGAAAATAAAAGGAATTGAATGTTTGTGCAATAAGCAAGTTCCAGCTTGCGGTAGCAATTAGTGCTCCGAAATTTAACGAGAGATCAGATCTCAGGTTTATTATATAAATGTCCCCCAATTGCCCACAAACTTAAAGGGACATGAAACCCACAGTTTTTTCTTTCATGATTTAGAAAAAGCAGACAATTTTAAACAACTTTCTAATTTACTTTTAATTTGCTTTTATCTCTTGATATTCTTTGCTGAAAAGCATATCTAGATAGGCTCAGTAGCTGCTGATTGGTTGCTGCACATAGATGCCTCGCGTGATTGGCTCACCCATGTGCATTGCTATTTCTTCAACAAATGATATCTAAAGAATGAAGTAAATTAGATAATAGATGAAAATTGTAATGTTTAAAATTGTTTTCTCTACTTGAATCATGAAAGAAAATTTTGGGGTTTAGTGTCCCTTTAAGTGTAAGCTTCCATATTTATTAAAAAAAAGTAGCATCTTTAATTTAAAAAAAAAAAAAAATAACTACAGAAAGGTTTAAAGGGTTAAAGTGAGCGGGTATGGGGTGTTAGATAAACACGGCACTGAAAAGTGCTTTACATTGCGGTCTACGGGGACTGTGTTTTTACTCTGAATATATATGTATATGCTTACATAAAAATATATTTTACATTTGCTGCCCAACAATGCGCAACTTACCCCCTTCACTGCACTAGGTTGTCTGCCGTGTCTCACGGAATGAGAATGAGGCTCACATTGGAGCCCATAAAAGCAAACTCTTGTGCACGCAAAGCTTCCCTGCAATGTGAATGTTAGGTCACGTTTGCATTGCGCCTCACCTCTAATACCAGCGCACAATTGCGTGTGCTGGTATTACGAGTGGGGCACAAATATCGTGCTTGCTAAAGCACAATTTTGCGCTCTACTCGTAATCTGGCCCTAAATGTTTTCTGGATAATTACAATTGTTTTTGTTTAATGCCACTTTTAAAAATGGAACGTGCACTGAAAAATACAGTTAATAATTTAAGATACTTTCTTTTGGTGTCTCTTTAAATTACCTTTCACTAAGTTGCATAATTTAATAGGATGGGAAAAGAACACAGCTTGGTTATTTATACAACAGCTCAGAGCTAGTTGCTCCCACAGCTAGAGACTCGCAGTTCATATCAGTGATTCATCTACCTGTGCCTCCCTGGACTGTACTGAAGCTGTCATGTACACTTGTCACAATCTTTTAGCCAGCTGTGGTATGTTGCTGCAGGGTTGGTAATGGGTTGCAGCTCTGTCCCTCCTTATTTGCTTTGAATTATTACACACAATTTACTTCAAATGTTTAACATGGTAAGTCACTGAAATTGGCCACAAAATAATTTTCAAAGAAATTTGTTTTTTCTTTCTTGAATTCTTTTTTTCTATTGGGTTAAATAATTGAAGAGATACCTAGGTAAGAATGATGCATATTTTTGGACCACTACTACCTAGTGATCCTGCAATATATAATATTGTTAAAAGTATTCTTGCAAAACTGCTGCAGACACATGCACACTCCTGAGTCTACATACCTGTTTTATATCAATGATACGAAGAGTACGGACTAAGTTTGATAACAGAAGTTAATTGGAGAGTTTTTATTTTTATTTTACATTTTACATTCTATCTCAATCAAGATAGAAAGTGTTGGGGTTTTATGTCCCTTTAATACATTTTTCTCTCTCTTCTTTTGTTAAAGGGACAGTATACACCCATTTTCATATAACTGCATGCAACAGACACTACTATAAAGAAAAATATGCACAGATACTGATCTAAAAATCCGGTATAAAACCTTTTAAAAACTTAGGGCTCATTTCCATTGAGCCGTAATTAGATTTGAGTGCACTCATAAACCGATAAATATGCTGTCGGAAGCAATATCGTTTACCGACTGCTTCCAATGGCCGTTATACCTTAATTTTGGCAACCGGACTCCGGCTGCCGAAAACATTTTCGTGTCCCATAGAAAGTATCAGAAGCCGCTAATCTATAAATAATACCAGGTTGTGCATTGAAGGGTTGCCTTTCAAATATGCCTTTCAAATATTTTGCTGAAGTTGAGTTGAAGGATTAGCAACTATATTCTCTGGGGGAATAATAAAGGAAGAAACCTAGATAGGGCATCTGCCTTGATATTCTTTGTGCCAAAATAATACAGCAAGAAGTTGAAGAGAGAGAAGACTAAAGCCCAACAAGCAAACCTGTTATCAGGTTCAGATAGATATGGATGAGTTCTCTATTCTTTTCTGAGAAGAAAAATAACCCAGTGCCAAAAGGTCAAAATAAGGGACGATTGAATCCTCTGGCCAAGTTATCAGAAATATATTCTTCCTTTGCCTTTTTCTCAGCAAAATGTTTTGTTTTACCTTTATAGAATGGTAGTTCATAAAAGAAGGTTATTATCGCAGTGATATTTTTGATGAGGAGATAGGATTGGCGTCTATCTTGTGGAACTCTCTGCCGCGCTCTGCACGACTTCCCTAGTTTTCAAGCTTCAAGTGTTCTTTAAAAACTCTACTGTTTAGGGATATAATACAATGTACTCTAACTTTTTCTTACCTCTCTTCCTCACATCTTTTGTTTTGTTTTTAACGAGCCAAGCTGTTATGTAGATCACCTTCATTTAAGGTGACCTACAACAGTGCAACTCTTAGCAGGGTCCTCTACCCATTTGCTTCTTATAACCTTTGCATATTATACCTATGTTTATAGCTCTGCAGAAAGAAAGCCCCTGTGGTCTTCTTCATAAGCAGTCATCCTCAGAGAGCTTAGCAGAAGTAAGATTCAAAGGTACCTCCTTAGGGCTAGCAGTCACCTTAAAGGGACACTCAGGTTAAATCAAATTTTCATGATTCAGATGCAGCATGTAATTTTAAACAACTTTCCAATGTACTTCCATTAAAAAAAATGTGCACAGTCTTTTATATTTACAATTTTTGAGTCACCAGATCCTACTGAGCATGTGCAAGAATTCACAGACTATACGTATATGCATTTGTGATTGGCTGATTGCTATCACATGGTACAAGGGGAGTGGAAATATACATAACTTTGAAATTTGTTATAAAAAAATCTACTACTCATTTGAAGTTCAGACTAAGTGCTATTGCATTGTCTTGTTATCTTGCATTTGTTGATTATGCAAATCTAATGTGTTGACTGGTCCTTTAAATAGTTCTGAAATGGCATAAAAAGACTTGTAATTGGTTACAAGGTTTGCAAATGAAGAGTTATATGAGTCAGAAGATGATGCAACAAATATAGCGGCAAACATATAGAACACAAAAGTGACCAATGATATGGCCAAGCGTTATATGACACTATTGCGATAATTTTACAGGTTGGATAAGAAATCCTTATGGCAATTTTACATAGGGAGCTTAAAACCTTAAATTTCAAATGGGCTAATCCATTCTTTCTTATGAGAATGTTTGTGGAGAATGCTGTCTTTTGGAGCTGCTGTCTATTGTAATAAAATACCTCTGAAATGAACCTATTTTTTATTAACAAAATACATACTTTTATAATTGCTAATTTTTTTATATATATACATACAAATAAACAAGGATATATATTTCTTAGCTTTGATGCCCTATAAGATTATTAACATTAACAAACAAAATAATGAATTATGTACTGAATTTGATCCATATATAGGGCCTGATTCTCTAAAGCTTTCTGGGCTTCTGAGATTCTCTAAGAAATCTTGCTAGTACCAGTTTTTACCTTGAGATCAGTGTGTCTTGCAAATAGGTATTCCCTGCATTTAAGTAGGTGAAGAAGAAGCACAGATTACAATAGGGCTCACAAAAAAAAAGGAATTTAAAAATGGTAAAAAAATAAATAAATTAAATACTGAAATAAATTGTGTTGTTTAATTGCATACAAAAAATGTAACAAAATTGCTATGCAAAATAAAAAAAATAAAATAACAAATTACAAAGGGAAAAAAAAATATTTAAGGCTCATAGTAGAAATTGCAAAACAACTACACTGTTCATGCAAAAAAAGTTATGAAATTCGTATTTATAATTATGTTTTTCAAAAAATGAGTTTCCCCAACTCTTCTACTGAGGTGAACAGGGGAGTTCCATTGTTCTAACTGAAATTTCTCCACCAGATCTGGTGTATTCTACGTATTCTAAATATTTCCCCTGCATATCTCGCTGTTTTTTCTTGCAAGCTGAAAGGTGGTGACGTTGCCCTTATAGAAAAACACATGCATACAAAAGTAGAGGGAATTGTACGATAATATAGGCTGAAAGTAGAGTAATCAAATTTCTATTGGCTGAGGTGTTTTAATTTTAAGTGCACCCCCTGCTAACTTCACTCTCCTCAGAGAAGGTTCCCTTTCTAGTGAACTCAATTACTTTCTATAGAAGACATCTTAAAATTTCCATTGAAAGATCCTTTTTTTTGAGAATTCCTGGAGGACAGTCCCTGTGAGTGCTGGTGTTTTTTTACATCTGAAATAGTAGCATAAGTTTTTATAGGCCTAGTGCGGTCACTAAAGTACCTCCCATAACTTAACACAAACCCATAAACTTACCAACCATAAAAAACAAAAAAACAGAGACACCTGAGTGGAAGAAAAGACTGGATGCCAGTCAAGTTTATAAAAAATAACATATTATAACCAACTAAACTTTTAACATAGTATGGTGGCAAGTGAGCCCCTAACCACTGAGACGAGCCAGAGGTCTAGAAAACTGGAAGACTAAGCGCTTGGGGCATATAACACATATAGCTTTATATAAAATGGTTCCCAGAGCCAGAGGTCTGTTGCCCTATTGGAGACTGCTATGAACATGCTCCTGCCAAACAGAGGCAATGAAGTTTCTGGAATGCTCAAGACCTACTATACAGAAGGGAAAGGACATTCTGGATCACCACTTGCAGTATCTACCTCTTCCCAGCAGCTTGGTCATCACTCCTCTCAACATCTCTGACATCAACAAAGATCGTAACCTCCCGTTGCTAGAGTGTGATAGTTACTCCTACTCTTAGGGGGCCATATATAACTGGCTATTTTAACTGGTTAATTAATCTAAGGGGAGCCAAATAGTAAAGGCCACATGCTTACACAGATTAGGTTTAGTAATCCTGTCTAAGCCAGGGTAAGACTAAGGCAGGGTAACTTGAAGAACTTCCGGAGGAGAGGAGGGTCAGGCTTGATACAGTTCCTGCTTATGAAAGGTAAGTCTGTCTACACCAACTTAACATGCATCATAGTTAACACACACTCCTCCTCTTTCCTTTTCTCACAAGCCATACCCTTAAGACACTCCAAGCCTATCTGGCTTTATATTTACATTTTGATAATCAGGCAACGGTTAACATCAAATGAAAAGTTCAACTGGCTTGATGCAATTATTGAAAGTGACAGGATGTATTCTTAGCTAGGTGAAGAAGAAAGGTGTATGTGTTATTAATCTATTGATTTTGTGAAATAAATAGATCTATAGCACTCAGAATTGTTTTTTTAGTGTAAAAAAGAATCTTTTTCTGACTTTTTTTAAAGGTAAACTGTTCAAAAAATAACAGATTCTTTTGCAAAAAATGGGAACAAGTGTTTTTAAGTACAATTAATAATGGAAAGGAAATGTATTAAAAGATGATTTTGGCAATAGTAATAGTACAGCATAGCAAGTCGACACCTTAATGCCTGTAGCTAAGGGAGGCAGAGTGCTTATTTCATAGGTGTGTACGTATGAGCAGAGAAAAAAACTTGGCATCACTAAATGTCAAAGTTTCTCACTGCTGACGCCCACAGAGAAAAGCAAAAAAAAACCTGCAGTTTTATAAAATCAGTCTCCAGTTACAAAATGGAAATAAATTGTCTGGATCCATCGTGGCTACCTATAATAGGTATCTATTTGACAAGATGTAAACCTGTAGAACAGGGGTCGCCAACCTTTCGAACCTCAGGGACCAATAAACTCCCAATTTTGAATCCCGTGGACCACTGACATTTTTTTTAAAAGGTACAAACCTCTATAATGTGTGTGTGTGTATATGTATATATATATATATATATATATATAAAAATATATATATATATCTATATCTATATATACATATTAGAATACAAAAAAGAGAGGGAAGGTAGGAACTCAATAAGTTACTACACAAAAGACAGGGATTTCAGCACACTAATTTTATTGGCCAATAATTATCGTAGACCCACCAACATAAGTGTTTAAATACAGTGCCTCTCAAATCATGGATACACATTATGAGAATAAATCTACAAATGTATATTACGGACAAATGAACCATTAATAATGATATAAATCACGCTCAGTGAAGGGTTGGTCAGATTATCTAAAACACAAAAGAATAATAAAGTGAAGCACAAAAATAACAAGGCAACACCTCCACTAGAGGGTGGCTTTGCATCCCAAGCGAAAAATGGCCACCATAGTGATCCTTGAGGATCTATGCTTGTCAGATTAAATGCTCAAAAAAAAAAAAAAAAATTGCATAAACCACAATAAAAATACAGCCTATAGTTAATACAATGTTAATCAATTGCAAACATATATAAGGATCATTCAGCACCTCTACCAGAGGGTAGCTTCGCTTGACAGGCGAAAAAATCGGGCTACCTTACGCCTAGATTACGAGTTTTGCGTTAGTCTTAAAAAGCAGCATTGAGATGTCCCAACGCTGCTTTTTACCTAACGCTGGTATTACGAATCTGACAGGTAGAGGCTCACCACTCACTTTTCTTCCGCGACTCGAGGCTACCGCAAATCCCCTTACGTCAATTGCGTATCCTATCTTTTTAATGGGATTTGCCTAACGCTGGTATTACGAGTCTTGGAGAAAGTAAGCTGTAGAACCTCTACCTCCAAGACTCCAACCGCATTTAAAAGTCAGTAGTTAAGAGTTTTATGGGCTAACGCCGGAACATAAAGCTCTTAACTGCAGTGCTACAAAGTACACTAACACCCATAAACTACCTATGAACCCCTAAACCGAGCCCCCCCACATCGCAAACACTATAATAAAATTATTTAACCCCTAATCTGCCGACCAGAAACCGCCGCCACCTATATTATACCTATGAACCCCTAATCTGCTGTCCCTAACATCGCTGACACCAATATTAAATGTATTAACCCCTAAACCGCTGCACTCCCGCCTCGCAAACACTATAATAAATGTTATTAACCCCTAATCTGCCCTCCCTAACATCGCCGCAACCTACCTACAATTATTAACCCCTAATCTCCCGCCCCCAACTTTGCCTCTACTATAATAAAGTTATTAACCCCTAAACCTAAGTCTAACCCAAACCCTAACCCCCCTAAGTTAAATATAATTTAAATTAAACGAAATAAATTTACTATAATTAAATAAATTATTCCTATTTAAAACTAAATACCTATAAAGTAAACCATAAGATAGATACAATATAACTAATAGTTACATTGTAGCTATTTTATGATTTATTTTTATTTTACAGGAAACTTTGTATTTATTTTAACTAGGTACAATAGCTATTAAATAGTTAATAACTATTTAATAGCTACCTAGTTAAAATAATTACAAAATTACCTGCAAAATAAATCCTAACCTAAGTTACAAATACACCTAACACTACACTATCAATAAATTAATTAAATAAATTAAATACAATTTTCTAAAATAAAATACAATTAAATAAACTAAACTATATTACAAAAAAACCCCACTAAATTACAAAAAATAAAAAAATATTACAAGATTTTAATCTAATTACACCTAATCTAAGCCCCCTAATAAAATAAAAAATCCCCCCCAAAAAATAAAATTCCCTACCCTATACTAAATTACAAAAGTAATCAGCTCTATTACCAGCCCTTAAAAGGGATTTTTGCGGGGCATTGCCCCAAAGTAATCAGCTCTTTTACCTGTAAAATAAAAGAAATACAATACCCCCCCCAACATTACAACCCACCACCCACACACCCCCTACTCTAAAACCCACCCGATCCCCCCTTTAAAAAAACCTAACACTACCCCATTGAAGATCACCCTACCTTGAGCCGTGTTCACCCAGCCGGGCACCGATGGGCCAGAATAGGACATCCGGAGCGGCAGAAGTCTTCATCCGATTGGGGCAGAAGAGGTCCTCCATCCAGCAGAAGTCTTCATCCAAGCGGCATCTTCTATCTGCATCCTTCCGGCAATGAGCAGCTCCATCTTGAAGACCTCCGGCGCGGAGCCTCCTTCTAGCATGACAGACTAACGACGAATGACGGTTCCTTTAAATGACGTCATCCAAGATGGCGTCCCTCAAATTCCGATTGGCTGATAGGATTCTATCAGCCAATCGGTATTAAGGTAGGAAAAATCCGATTGGCTGATTGGATCCGATTGGCTGATTGAAGTTCAATCCGATTGGCTGATTGGATCAGTCAATAGAATGGACCTCGCATTCTATTGGCTGATCCAATCAGCCAATCGGATTGAACTTCAATCCGATTGGCTGATTAAATCAACCAATTGGATTTTTCCTACCATAATTCTGATTGGCTGATAGGATTCTATCAGCCAATCGGAATTCGAGGGACGCCATCTTGGATGACGTCATTTAAAGGAACCTTCATTCTTCGTTAGGACTTCGATTGAAGAGGATGGCTCCGCGTCGGATGGATAGAAGATGGCTCCGCTCCGGAAGGAAGAAGATAGAAGATGCCGCTTGGATGAAGACTTCTGCTGGATGGAGGACCTCTTCTGCCCCGATCGGATAAAGACTTCTGCCGCTCCGGATACCCCGCAAAAAGCCCTTTTAAGGGCTGGTAATAGAGCTGATTACTTTTGTAATTTAGTATAGGGTAGGGAATTTTATTTTTTTGGGGGGGATTTTTTATTTTATTAGGGGTCTTAGATTAGGTGTAATTAGATGAAAATTCTTGTAATATTTTTTTATTTTTTGTAATTTAGTGTTTGTTTTTTCTAATATAGTTTATTTTATTTTATTTTAGAAAATTGTATTTAATTTATTTAATTAATTTATTGATAGTGTAGTGTTAGGTGTATTTGTAATTTAGGATTTATTTTACAGGTAATTTTGTAATTATTTTAACTAGGTAGCTATTAAATAGTTATTAACTATTTAATAGCTATTGTACCTAGTTAAAATAAATACAAAGTTGCCTGTAAAATAAAATTAAATCATAAAATAGCTACAATGTAATTATTAGTTATATTGTAGCTATCTTATGGTTTATTTTATAGGTAAGTATTAAGTTTTAAATAGGAATAATTTATTTAATTATAGTAAATTTATTTCGTTTAATTTAAATTAAATTTAACTTAGGGGGTTTAGGGTTAGGGTTAGACTTAGGTTTAGGGGTTAATAACTTTATTATAGTAGCAGCGACATTGTGGGCGGGAGATTAGGGGTTAATAATTGTAGGTAGGTTGCAGCGATATTAGGGAGGGCAGATTAGGGGTTAATAAAATTTATTATAGTGTTTGCTAGGCGGGAGTGCGGCGGTTTAGGGGTTAATGCATTTATTATAGTGGCAGCGATGTCCGGTCAGCAGATTAGGGGTTAATAAGTGTAGGTAGGTGGCGGCGACGTTGGGGGGGGCAGATTAGGGGTTATAAATTTAATATAGGTGTCGGTGATGTTGGGGGCAGCAGATTAGGGGTTCATAAGTATAATGTAGGTGGCGGCGGTGTCCGGGGAGGCAGATTAGGGGTTAATAGTATAATGCAGGTGTCAGCGATAGCGGGGGCGACAGATTAGGGGTTAATAAGTGTAAGGTTAGGGGTGTTTAGACTCGGGGTTCATGTTAGGGTGTTAGGTGTAGACTTAGAAAGTGTTTCCCCATAGGAAACAATGGGGCTGCGTTAGGAGCTGAACGCTGCTTTTTTGCAGGTGTTAGGTTTTTTTCCAGCTAGCTCAGCCCCATTGTATCCTATGGGGAAATCGTGCACGAGCACATTTTTCCATCTTACCGCTACCGTAAGCAACCCTGGTATTGAGAGTTGAAGTGGAGCTACATTTGCTCAAAGATCACTTTTCTGAGGCTAACGCAGCAATTCAGAAAACTCGTAATACCAGCGTTGGCTTAAGGAAGCGCTGGAAAAAAAGGCTTGTTAGCCCCGCAGGTCTTTACCGACAAAACTCGTAATCTAGGCGTTAGTAATCCATTAGGCTCTATACTGCAATGAACAGTAGGATACATGCTAATTGTGCATGTATTACATTAAAGGTAAGCAAATCTGATAGGGGGTATGTACAACACCTGTTTCAGAGGACACCCCTATAATATAGTAGTACACGGTGTCATGAAAGTAATAGTACACTAGGATCTATGTACACCCCCAGTTAAATCAGGTCGCTACCAATACAGGGTAAGGTACAGCTTTAAGAACAAACACAGAAGCATATGTTATAGCGTCTACAGCTATGGCTTTCCTATAAACGCAAACAGTGGTCATTTAAATGTTAGGAAAAAGTTCAATGTAGTAAGCTGTAAATCTCCTCTGTTAATCAGGTGTATATGTTATAATTACCACCTTTAGTCCTCCACATAAGCATTAGCAGCTATTCTCCAAAGAATGTTTCCATAATGCAGAAGTCCGTAGCTTGAAGTCCGTAGTTTGTACAAAGTTACCATCCTGTTTAGCAAACTTCCAAAAGCTTGTTTCCAAAAGCTTGGTAGGTAAAAAGCAGCTGCAAATTGCAACAAAAATGTTTCCTTCCTTCTGTGAAGCTGACAAGACGGTTAGGTAAGAAACAGAGCAACCCGCTCTGAGTGCGTCACTGCAGCGCGTTTCACCCCCTACGTGACCGTAGCATCATTGGGGCTTCCTCAGGGCAAACATTCATTGGAAGAACGGCATCACTGACTATTTAAAAGCTGTTTCACAGCTTGATTCTCTCTTCCTTAGTCCAGACATCCAATTAGAAAGTCACATAAAACACACCCCTGACTTAGGATAGGTGAAAATATTAACAATAAACATTTGTTGCACTATAACGTAAAAAAAAAAGTAATTACAATAAACTTAAGAACCTGTACACTAACATATTAACATGAAAAAAGGTTACAGTATAAACCATTATAACCTTAAATGCATTTACAAAGCTAAAAATCGATTAATTAGAAATAGTTCACTTGTCACAATCAAAAGATTTTAATTTACATTATAAAGGTAAACCGAGTTAATGTCCTCCAACTGTCCCAGCCATAAACATGTATGATACTGGACAGAACAAACAGAACAAACCCTAGAACTAATAAAAAGAAATGCTGCAAACTCAAACTTCTCGTTGAGCCCTTTTGGAGCAACAGTATTTAATTTATACATCCAGGTCGTCTCTTTTTTTAGTAGAATATTGTCTATATTTCCTCCTCTTCCATAAAGAGAACAAGTCTCTATTCTTACCACCTTAAGATCATTAGGAGAGCAAATGGGGTGTCTTGCAAAGTGTAAAGCTACACCACTATTAATCTCACCATCCTTGGCAATTTTAATGCCATCCCTATGCTCGGTTACTCTATCCTTTAACATCCGTCTAGTTTTACCCACATAGAAAACTGAGCAGCTACAGGATAGGAGATAAATAACATTTTCAGTTTTGCAGTCAATAAACTGCTTAATTGGATAGGTAAGGGGACCTGTTGAGAAATGTTTAGTTTGCATGATATATTTACAAAGGACACAATGTCCACATTGGAAACAGCCTTTGATTTTTCTATGTTCCCCATGCCAATCTTTTTCGCTAGGGCTCTTCACAAAGTAACTTTTAACCACTCTGTCTTTGAGATTTGGGGCTCTCCTAGCAACTAAAGAGGGTTCTTCTCTTACTATTTTCTCAATTACTTCATCAGCTTGTAAAAATTGCAATTTTTGGGAAAGGATTGCACAAATTCTCTTCCAATGGCAATTGTATTCCGTAACAAAACGTACCTTTTGATCAATTATTTTGTCATTTTGTTTATAGAGCAAAGTATCTCTCTTTTCTTTCCAAGCTCTATTCATAGCATATCTCAGGTTCCTTTTTGAATACCCTCTGTTCTCAAATCTGTTATACATATCTACAGCATGTGTATCAAACTTACTTTTACTTAAACAGTTTTTCCTTACTGGGATCCCTTGTATAAGGGATTTTGGATGGTGACTTGAAGCCTCCAGTATATTGTTGGTAGCAGTTTCTTTACAATAAATTTCAGTAGCCAAAGAGTTACCCTCTTTTTTAATGTTTACATCTAAGAAAGTTAACTCATGTAAATTAATTCAAAAGTTAACAGAATATTAAATGTATTAATGTTAAGAATTTTTTACGAACTCTTTAAAAAATTCACACGTGCCCCTCCAAAGGAGGAACACGTTATCAACATAGCGTAGCCAAATTAAAACATGTCTTTCAATCTACTCTTGAAGGTCACCAAAAACCACCATACTTTCCCTTAATCCTAGATGTAGACAGGCATAAGATGGGGCACATGTTGCCCCATCGCTGTTCCTCTGATTTGTTTATAGAACTTCTGGTCAAATACAAACACATTATTAGTTAAAACAAACTTTTAAAAGTTCCAAAACAAAATCAATATGTTTTTTGTACATATTACCTCTACTATCCAAATAATGTCTAGCTGCTCTTAGACATATCTCGTGAGGAATGGATGAATAGAGTCCCTCTACATCAAGGGAAACCAATATAGTATCCTGTTCAACTTCTATTCTATCCAGTTTCCTCAGAAGATCGCTAGTATCTTTAACATATGGGGGGGGTAGTTATCAACGCGTCTACTTTTCCTGCCTTCGCCGGCCCAATACACCCGCCTAAGCTCGCCTCACAGCGCCGCCGCGGACCTGCAAAAATTCGCCTCTAAGTTATCAAAAAAGCTGTCAAAAAGCCACGCACCAAGTACGGGGCGATGAGCAGCGGACTGTGAGAGTTATCACTCATCCGATCTCGCTGCTCTTCGGCTTTTTTACAGCTTTCTTGCTAGCCTGTCACTAAGCACCCACACTAAACTACACTGTTCTGCCCCCTATACCGGCGCCCCCGGAGCCCCCCGCAACTAAATAAAGTTAGTAACTCCTAAACCGCCGCTCCTAGACCCCGCCGCAACTCTTATAAATGTATTAACCCCTAAACCGCCGCTAGCGGACACCGCCGCAACCTACATTATACCTAGTAACCCCTATCCTGCCCCCCCTATACCCCCACCCTCTATAATAAAGTTATTAACCCCTATCCTGCTGATCCCGCACCTCAATAAATAGTTTAACCCCTAAACCGCCGCTCCCGGACCCCGCCGCAACCTATATTAAATTTATTAACCCCTATCCTGCCCCCCCTACACCGTCGCCACCTATAATACATTTATTAACCCCTATCCTGCCCCCCACTACACCGCCGCCACTGTAATAATATTATTAACCCCTAAACCTAAGTCTAACACTAACCCTAACACCCCCTAACTTAAATATTAATTAAATAAATCTAAATAATATTTCTATTATGAACTAAATTAATCCTATTTAAAACTATGGGCGCGATCCGATATAGATCGCAGTTTGCGGCGCAAGCGAGGGAACCCACGTCGCCCGCAGTTTCAGCTCGCAACTCGAGCCATCCAATATGCGGCGCCGTCACTTGCTAAAGTGGCGCAAGTCTCACAAACCAGCGATGTCCAGAAATCTGCGTACGTACAGATTTTTGGAGTCGCCAGTGACTTGCGCCACGTTAGAAACTGCCGGCGCCTATAAAACCTGACTAAAGTCTAAATCACCCGCACTGTCTAACACGCCTCCCTAACATAGCCCGACACGTCTAACACGCCTCCTTAACATAGCCCGACACGTCTAACACGCCTCCCTAACATAGCCCGACACGTCTAACCCTCTATCCGCTATCCCCCCTCACTATCCTAACAATAAAAAAGCTATTAACCCCTAAACCGCTGCTCCGGTACCCCGCCGCAACCTAATAAAGTTATTAACCCCTAAACCGTCGCTCCCGTACCCCGCCGCCAGCTATATTATATCTATAACCCCCTAAAGTGAGCCCCTAACACCACCGCCATCTATATTAAAATTATTAACCCCTAATGTAAGCCCCTAACACCGCCGCCATCTCTATTAAAATGATTAACCCCTAATTTAATCTAAAAATACAATTAAATTAACTAAACTAAATTACAAAAAAACAAACACTAAATTACAAAAAATAAAAAAAAGATTACAAGATTTTTAAGCTAATTACACCTATTTTAAGCCCCCTAATAAAATAATAAACCCCCAAAATAAAAAAATTCCCTGCCCTATTCTAAATTAAATTTTTTTTAAAGCTCTTTACCTTACCAGCCCTTAAAAGGGCCTTTTGTGGGGCATGCCCCAAAGAATTCAGCTCTTTTGCATACAAATACAATACCCCCCCCATTACAACCCACCACCCACATACCCCTATTCTAAAACCACCCAAACCCCCCTTAAAAAAGCCTAACACTACCCCTTGAACTCTTTAAAAAATTCACACGTGCCCCTCCAAAGGAGGAACACGTTATCAACATAGCGTAGCCAAATTAAAACATGTCTTTCAAAAAGGTTACAGTATAAACCATTATAACCTTAAATGCATTTACAAAGCTAAAAATCGATTAATTAGAAATAGTTCACTTGTCACAATCAAAAGATTTTAATTTACATTATAAAGGTAAACCGAGTTAATGTCCTCCAACTGTCCCAGCCATAAACATGTATGATACTGGACAGAACAAACAGAACAAACCCTAGAACTAATAAAAAGAAATGCTGCAAACTCAAACTTCTCGTTGAGCCCTTTTGGAGCAACAGTATTTAATTTATACATCCAGGTCGTCTCTTTTTTTAGTCGAATATTGTCTATATTTCCTCCTCTTCCATAAAGAGAACAAGTCTCTATTCTTACCACCTTAAGATCATTAGGAGAGCAAATGGGGTGTCTTGCAAAGTGTAAAGCTACACCACTATTAATCTCACCATCCTTGGCAATTTTAATGCCATCCCTATGCTCGGTTACTCTATCCTTTAACATCCGTCTAGTTTTACCCACATAGAAAACTGAGCAGCTACAGGATAGGAGATAAATAACATTTTCAGTTTTGCAGTCAATAAACTGCTTAATTGGATAGGTAAGGGGACCTGTTGAGAAATGTTTAGTTTGCATGATATATTTACAAAGGACACAATGTCCACATTGGAAACAGCCTTTGATTTTTCTATGTTCCCATGCCAATCTTTTTCGCTAGGGCTCTTCACAAAGTAACTTTTAACCACTCTGTCTTTGAGATTTGGGGCTCTCCTAGCAACTAAAGAGGGTTCTTCTCTTACTATTTTCTCAATTACTTCATCAGCTTGTAAAAATTGCAATTTTTGGGAAAGGATTGCACAAATTCTCTTCCAATGGCAATTGTATTCCGTAACAAAACGTACCTTTTGATCAATTATTTTGTCATTTTGTTTATAGAGCAAAGTATCTCTCTTTTCTTTCCAAGCTCTATTCATAGCATATCTCAGGTTCCTTTTGAATACCCTCTGTTCTCAAATCTGTTATACATATCTACAGCATGTGTATCAAACTTACTTTTACTTAAACAGTTTTTCCTTACTGGGATCCCTTGTATAAGGGATTTTGGATGGTGACTTGAAGCCTCCAGTATATTGTTGGTAGCAGTTTCTTTACAATAAATTTCAGTAGCCAAGAGTTACCCTCTTTTTTAATGTTTACATCTAAGAAAGTTAACTCATGTAAATTAATTCAAAAGTTAACAGAATATTAAATGTATTAATGTTAAGAATTTTTTACGAACTCTTTAAAAAATTCACACGTGCCCTCCAAAGGAGGAACACGTTATCAACATAGCGTAGCCAAATTAAAACATGTCTTTCAATCTACTCTTGAAGGTCACCAAAAACCACCATACTTTCCCTTAATCCTAGATGTAGACAGGCATAAGATGGGGCACATGTTGCCCCATCGCTGTTCCTCTGATTTGTTTATAGAACTTCTGGTCAAATACAAACACATTATTAGTTAAAACAAACTTTTAAAAGTTCCAAAACAAAATCAATATGTTTTTGTACATATTACCTCTACTATCCAAATAATGTCTAGCTGCTCTTAGACATATCTCGTGAGGAATGGATGTATAGAGTCCCTCTACATCAAGGGAAACCAATATAGTATCCTGTTCAACTTCTATTCTATCCAGTTTCCTCAGAAGATCGCTAGTATCTTTAACATATGGGGGGGGTAGTTATCAACGCGTCTACTTTTCCTGCCTTCGCCGGCCCAATACACCCGCCTAAGCTCGCCTCACATCGCCGCCGCGGACCTGCAAAAATTCGCCTAAGTTATCAAAAAAGCTGTCAAAAAGCCACGCACCAAGTACGGGGCGATGAGCAGCGGACTGTGAGAGTTATCACTCATCCGATCTCGCTGCTCTTCGGCTTTTTTACAGCTTTCTTGCTAGCCTGTCACTAAGCACCCACACTAAACTACACTGTTCTAACCCCTATACCGGCGCCCCCGGAGCCCCCCGCAACTAAATAAAGTTAGTAACTCCTAAACCGCCGCTCCTAGACCCCGCCGCAACTCTTATAAATGTATTAACCCTAAACCGCCGCTAGCGGACACCGCCGCAACCTACATTTATACCTAGTAACCCCTATCCTGCCCCCCCCTATACCGCCGCCCTCTATAATAAAGTTATTAACCCCTATCCTGCTGATCCCGCACCTCAATAAATAGTTTAACCCCTAAACCGCCGCTCCCGGACCCCGCCGCAACCTATATTAAATTTATTAACCCCTATCCTGCCCCCCTACACCGTCGCCACCTATAATACATTTATTAACCCCTATCCTGCCCCCCACTACACCGCCGCCACTGTAAATAATATTATTAACCCCTAAACCTAAGTCTAACACTAACCCTAACACCCCCTACTTAAATATTAATTAAATAAATCTAAATAATATTTCTATTATGAACTAAATTAAATCCTATTTAAAACTATGGGCGCGATCCGATATAGATCGCAGTTTGCGCGCAAGCGAGGGAACCCACGTCGCCCGCAGTTTTCAGCTCGCAACTCGAGCCATCCAATATGCGGCGCCGTCACTTGCTAAAGTGGCGCAAGTCTCACAAACCAGCGATGTCCAGAAATCTGCGTACGTACAGATTTTGGAGTCGCCAGTGACTTGCGCCACGTTAGAAACTGCCGGCGCCTATAAAACCTGACTAAAGTCTAAATCACCCGCACTGTCTAACACGCCTCCCTAACATAGCCCGACACGTCTAACACGCCTCCTTAACATAGCCCGACACGTCTAACACGCCTCCCTAACATAGCCCGACACGTCTAACCCTCTATCCGCTATCCCCCCTCACTATCCTAACAATAAAAAAGCTATTAACCCCCTAAACCGCTGCTCCGGTACCCCGCCGCAACCCTAATAAAGTTATTAACCCCTAAACCGTCGCTCCCGTACCCCGCCGCCAGCTATATTATATCTATAACCCCCTAAAGTGAGCCCCTAACACCACCGCCATCTATATTAAAATTATTAACCCCTAATGTAAGCCCCTAACACCGCCGCCATCTCTATTAAAATGATTAACCCCTAATTTAATCTAAAAATACAATTAAATTAACTAAACTAAATTACAAAAAAAACAAACACTAAATTACAAAAAATAAAAAAAAGATTACAAGATTTTTAAGCTAATTACACCTATTTTAAGCCCCCTAATAAAATAATAAACCCCCAAAATAAAAAAAATTCCCTGCCCTATTCTAAATTAAATTTTTTTTAAAGCTCTTTACCTTACCAGCCCTTAAAAGGGCCTTTTGTGGGGCATGCCCCAAAGAATTCAGCTCTTTTGCATACAAATACAATACCCCCCCCCATTACAACCCACCACCCACATACCCCTATTCTAAAACCACCCAAACCCCCCTTAAAAAAGCCTAACACTACCCCTTGAAGATCTCCCTACCTTGTCTTCACCACACCGGGCCGAACTCCTGATCCGATCCGGGCGATGTCTTGCTCCAAGCTGCAAAGAAGAATTCTTCCTCCGGCGATGTCTTCCTCCAAGCGGCAAAGAAGAATTCTTCCTCCGGCGATGTCTTCCTCCAAGCGGCAAAGAAGAATTCTTCCTCCGGTGACGTCTTCCTCCAAGCGGCAGCAAAGTCTTCATTCTTCCGGCGGCATCTTCAATCTTCTTTCTTCGCTCCGCCGCCGCGGAGCATCCATCCCGCCCGACGACTGAACAACGAATGAGGTACCTTTAAATGACATAATCCAAGATGGCGTCCGCTGAATTCCGATTGGCTGATAGGATTCTATCAGCCAATCGGAATTAAGTTAGAAAAATCTGATTGGCTGATTGAATCAGCCAATCAGATTCAAGTTCAATCCGATTGGCTGATCCAATCAGCCAATCAGATTGAGCTTGCATTCTATTGGCTGTTCCGTCATTTAAAGGTACCTCATTCGTCGTTCAGTCGTTGGCCGGGATGGATGCTCCGCGGCGGTGGAGCGAAGAAAGAAGATTGAAGATGCCGCCGGAAGAATGAAGACTTTGCTGCCGGCTTGGAGGAAGACGTCGCCGGAGGAAGAATTCTTCTTTGCTGCTTGGAGGAAGACATCGCCGGAGGAAGAATTCTTCTTTGCCGCTTGGAGGAAGACATCGCCCGGATCGGATCAGGAGTTCGGCCCGGTGTGGTGAAGACAAGGTAGGGAGATCTTCAGGGGGGTAGTGTTAGGCTTTTTTAAGGGGGTTTAGGTGGTTTTAGAATAGGGGTATGTGGGTGGTGGGTTTGTAATGGGGGGGGGGGTATTGTATTTGTATGCAAAAGAGCTGAATTCTTTGGGGCATGCCCCACAAAAGGCCCTTTTAAGGGCTGGTAAGGTAAAGAGCTTTGAAATTCTTTTAATTTAGAATAGGGCAGGGAATTTTTTTATTTTGGGGGGTTTATTATTTTATTAGGGGGCTTAGAATAGGTGTAATTAGCTTAAAAATCTTGTAATCTTTTTTTTATTTTTTGTAATTTAGTGTTTTTTTTTTTTTGTAATTTAGTTTAGTTAATTTAATTGTATTTTTAGATAGATGTTTGTAGTTTATTTAATTTATTGATAGTGTAGGTGTATTTGTAACTTAGGTTAGGATTTATTTTACAGGTAATTGGGTAATTATTTTAACTAGGTAGATATTAAATAGTTATTAACTATTTAATAGCTATTATACCTAGTTAAAATAATTAACAATTTACCTGTAAAATAAATATTAACCCTAACATAGCTACAATGTAATTATTAATTATATTGTAGCTATCTTAGGGTTTATTTTATAGGTAAGTATTTAGATTTAAATAGGAATATTTTAGTTTATAAATGAATTAGATTAATTTAATATAAATTTAGTTAGGGGTGTTAGGGTTAGATAGAGTTAATATAGTTAATATAAATACTATAGTAACTATATTAACCCTAATATAATTAGGGTTAATATAGTTAATATATATAATGTAATACCTATATTAACTATAATATACTTAGGGTTAATATAGATAATATAGCTGGCGGCGGGGTAGGTAGATTAAATTAGGGGTTAATCATTTTAATAGAGATGGCGGCGGTGTAAGGGGCTTACATTAGGGGTTAATAATATTAATATAGCTGGCGGCGGTATAGGGGGATTAGATTAGGGGTTAATAATTTTTATATAGGTGGCGGCGGTTTGTAAGGGGTCAGATTAGGGGATAGATAAGGTAGATGACAGCGGTGTAAGGGGTTCTAATTAGGGGTTAGTTTATGTAGATGGCGGCGGGAGTCCGGGAGCGGCGGTTTAGGGGTTAATAACTTTATTAGGGATTTCGGGGGGGGGGGGATCGCAGTTGACAGGTAGATAGACATTGCGCATGCGTTAGGTGTTAGGTTTATTTTAGAAGATCGCGGTTGACAGGGGAGATAGACATTGCGCATGCGTTAGGTGTTAGGTTTATTTTAGAAGATCGCGGTTGACAGGGAGATAGACATTGCGCATGCGTTAGGTGTTAGGTTTATTTTAGCAGCCAGTTTAGGGAGTTACGGGGCTCCAATAGTCAGCGTAAGGCTTCTTACGGCTGCTTTTTGTGGCGAGGTGAAAATGGAGTAAGTTTTCTCCATTTTCGCCACGTAAGTCCTTACGCTGCATATTGGATACCAAACTGCGCTGGTTTGGTATACCTGCCTATGGCCCAAAAAACTACGGGCGACGGCAGAAATATACATGCGTAACTTCTAGGTTACGCCGTATATAGGATACCAAACCAGCGTAAATATTGGCGTCGCCGGCTTTTGCGGGCGACGATTTTTATCGGATGGACCCCTATATACTTACCTTTAAAATAAACCCTAATATAGACTACAATATAAATAATAATTATATTGTAGCTATGTTAGGATTTATTTTTATTTTACAGGCAAATTTCAATTTATTTTAACTAGGTACAATAGCTATTAAATAGTTATTAACTATTTAATAGCTTACCTAGCTAAAATAAAGAGAAATTAACCTGTAAAATAAAAAACTAACCTAAGTTACAATTACACCTAACACTACACTATACTTTAATAAATTATTCCTATTTAAAACTAAATACTTACCTGTAAATAAACCCTAAGATAGCTACAATATAATTAATAATTACATTGTAGCTATCTTAGGATTTATATTTATTTTACAGGTAACTTTGTATTTATTTTAGCTAGTTAGAATAGTTATTAATAGTTAACTATTTAATAACTACCTAGCTAAAAGAAATACAAAATTACCTGTAAAATAAATCCTAACCTAAGTTACAATTAAACCTAACACTACACCGGGTTAGGGTGAACGGCACATTGTCGGATGCTTTCAAAATTACAAACGGGACCAGGCAGGGTGTCCTCTGTCACCACTCCTTTTTGCGTTATCCATTGAGGCGTTGGCGCAAACAATTAGAAGGAATCCAAAGATCACAGGAGTTGGTGTGGGAGACTTTGAAATCAAACAGGCGCATTATGCGGATGATATTCTGTTACCCTAACTAAAGCGGAAACTTCGGTTCCGGAACTCCTACGCGAATTTTGAACGGTACGGAAATCTTTCCAATTTCCACCTAAATTTATCTAAGTCTGAGATGCTAAACATTAACACCCCCCAGAGAACATATTCAATCTTTAGTTTTAAATCATAATATTTCTTTGGCCCCTACCAGAATAAAATATCTAGGGATTTACCTGACTGCTAACCCGTCTGATCTATTTAAAAATAATTATTTAACCCTGAGGCGTGATCTAATTAATGATTTATCATCCTGGAAAAATAAAATGTTATCGTGGCTGGGAAAGATTAGTTTGATCAAAATGAATATCCTGCCGCGCATATTATACTTATTGCAAACAGTTCCTATATCACTACCGAGCGACTTTCTTGCACAACTGCAACGCTCTCTGGAGCAGTTTGTTTGGCACGGCAAGAGACCCAGGGTCTCTAGAAAGACTCTATACCTCCCCAGAGAAAGGGGGGGATTGGGGTTCCCTGAGCTGTCTAAATATAGGCGAGCCATACTATTACAAAGACTAGTTGAGTGCTCTCGAAACATGCCACATACAACAATGGGTTAGACTCGATGGTCAATCTTAAACGACTTAACGTCGGCGCTTTGGCATGGATCCCCCACACAGAGCCGCCCCAAAATGATTCACAAATATCACTTAACTATCACAACCTTTCAGGAATGGGATAGAGTGATTGCCACTAGCACCCATATTTCATCGACCTACTCCCCGATGATACCAATCATAGAGAACCCCTGAGCTTCCATACCATGTCCTTAGGTTCTCGCCTGGGCTCTTGATACAGCCTCCGCGATGGCATATTACACTTCGCATTAGATGCAGGTAAATTACGAACGATGAATGAGTTATTTGAGCGTCATGGAGAGCTTTTCCAATCCTGGCTCAGATATCATCAGCTCTCGCACTATCTGAGACACCATAAATGCAGGGGGGAGTTTTGACAGAGAGCTTACTCCTTTTGAGGCCCTCTGTGTGGAACGCACCTCCGCCTAGGCGGTTGATATTCTAGGTATATAAACTCCTGCTTTTTACCATCAGGATTACAGTTACCCACGTATACATCGATGTGGTGCAATGACCTTAACAATACAATAGATGAGGATGAATGGTTTAAGGCGTTTACTTTGACTAAACGATCCTCTGTCTCGCGGTTGTACAGGAGATCCACCCTCAAATTCTTGACTAGGTGAGTACTATACCCCGGCAAAACTACATAGACCTCTTTTCCGGCAGCGAGCTCCCTATGTTGGAGGGGCTGCGGGTTACCCTGGCACGCTTCTCCACATCTGGTGGGCATGCCCCAAAATACAGGGCTACTGGCTGGCTGTGTTCGGGACATGTCAAGTAGGCTACATGATTTCTATTCCTACTACACCTGAGACTTTGCTACTTCTACGCCTGCCCAAGGTCAGGATGACACTACTAGGGCACTTATGCTGATTATGCTGACTGGAGCCAAAAGGCTTATTCCCCGGGGGTGGAAGTCCTCACGGGTTCCAACCTTGATGAATGGCAAAGCCGCGGTGGAAAGAACCTGTTGAATTTGGAGAAAACTACATTCTATGAAAATAAAAAACCGCACAACACATGAGACGATGTTAGCCATTTGGAATGGCACAGCACCTTAATGGCCATATAACCACGCAGGTCAACACTCACTTCACACACGCCTACCCCCCGTGAAACTGATTAGTAAATACACTCCCCTCTCCCCTTTTCCCAGGATGACTCCCCCTTCCCCCCCCTCCTTTTTTTTTTTTTTTTTTTTTTTTATTCCTCTTCTCTTTCTTCTTTCTCTCTTTGTTTTTATTTTCTGATCTTTCTTAGCTTATTACTTTCTTTATAAGTTCATTTTCCGATTTGATTATCACGAAACTGATTTATATTCTAAAATCTATTAAAAATGTAAAATTATCAAGCTTTGTCAAAACGTTCTGATCTAAGGACTAATACAGACATTTTATTATTTTGGAGTGAGAACATCCATTCTAAGCGGCTCGGGTGGAAATTCATTCTGCCCCTACTCTCTGTTTATCTATTGACTTATGACACTAATGGGCTGACGGAGTTTGTTTGCTTTTGTATGTTCAACCCTCCACTTGTTCAAAGAATTGTATTGTATAACAAATGTCTCTTACTACTGTATTGGTGACAAAATACTACTAATAAAGCTTGTTTGAAAAAAAAAAAAAAAAAAAAAAACCCTTAACACTACACTATCATTAAATTAATTAAATAAATTAACGACAAATAACTACAATTAAATACAATTTACATTAACTAAAGTACAAAAAATAAAAAAGCTAAGTTACAAAAAATAAAAAAAATAAGTTACCAAACATTTTAAAAATATTACAACAAATTTAAGCTACTTACACCTAATCTAAGCCCCTAATAAAATAACAAAGCCCCCCAAAATAAAAAAAGCCCTACCCTATTCTAAATTAAAAAAGTTCAAAGCTCATTTTACCTTACCAGCCCTTAAAAGGGGCTTTCGTGGGGCATGCCCCAAAGAAATTCAGCTCTTTTGCCTGTAAAAGAAAAATACAACCCCCTCAACATTAAAACCCACCACCCACTTACCCCTAATCTAACCCAAACCCCCCTTAAAATAACCTACACACTAATCCCCTGAAGATCATCCTACCTTGAGTCGTCTTCACTCAGCGATGGAACCGAAGAGGAGATCCGGAGCGCAGAAGTTATCCTCCGAAGGGGCGCTGAAGAAATCCTTCCATCCGACGAAGTGATCCTCCAGTCGGCGCTAAAGAAGTCTTCCATCCGGGCGATGTCATCTTCCAAGCGCGCTGAAGAAGTCTTCTATCTGGGCGATGTCATCTTACAAGCGGAACATCCTTCTTTCCCGACGGACTACCTACGAATGAAGGCTCCTTTAAGGGAACGTCATCCAAGATGGCGTCCCTTCAATTCCGATTGGCTGATAGGATTCTATCAGCCAATCGGAATTAAGGTAGGAAAAAATCTGATTGGCTGATTGAATCAGCCAATCAGATTGAAGTTCAATCCGATTGGCTGATCCAATCAGCCAATCAGATTGAGCTCGCATTCTATTGATCAGCCAATAGAATGCGAGCTCAATCTGATTGGCTGATTTAATCAGATTTTTCCTACCTTAATTCCGATTGGCTGATAGAATCCTATCAGCCAATCGGAATTGAAGGGACCGCCATCTTGGATGACGTCCCCTTAAGGAGCCTTCATTCGTCGGTAGTCCCGTCGGGAAAGAAGGATGTTCCGCGTCGGCGGGATGAAGACTTGAAGTTTGAAGACCCCGCTTGGAAGATGACATCGCCCGGATGGAAGACTTCTTCAGCGCCGACTGGAGGATCCACTTCATCGGATGGAAGATTTCTTCAAGCGCCCCTTGGAGGATAACTTCTGCCGCTCCGGATCTCCTCTTCGGTTTCCATCGCTGCTCGGCTGAGTGAAGACGACTCAAGGTAGGATGATCTTCAGGGGATTAGTGTTAGGTTAATTTTAAGGGGGGTTGGGTTAGATTAGGGGTATGTGGGTGGTGGGTTTAATGTTGGGGGGTTTGTATTTTTCTTTTACAGGCAAAAGAGCAGTTTTCTTTGGGACATGCCCCACAAAAAGCCCTTTAAGGGCTGGTAAGGTAAAAGAGCTTTGAACTTTTTTAATGTAGAATAGGGTAGGCGAATTTTTTATATTTTGGGGGGCTTTGTTATTTTATTAGGGGGCTTAGATTAGGTGTAATTAGCTTAAAATTGATGTAATATTTTTTAAATGTTTGTAACCTATTTTTTTTTTTGTAACTTAGCTTTTGTTATTTTTTGTACTTTAGTTAGTTTATGTTAATTGTATTTAATTGTAGTTATTTGTAGTTAATTTATTTAATTAATTTAATGATAGTGTAGTGTTAGGTTTAATTGTAACTTAGGTTAGGATTTATTTTACAGGTAATTTTGTATTCTCTTTTAGCTAGTTAGTTATTAAATAGTTAATAACTATTTAATAACTATTCTAACTAGCTAAAATAAAATACAAAGTTACCTGTTAAAATAAATATAATTCCTAAAAAATAGCTACAATGTAATTATTAATTACATTGTAGCTATGTTGGGGTTTATTTTACAGGTAAGTATTTAGTTTTAAATAGGAATAATTTATTTAAATGTAGTGTAGAGTTAGGTGTAATTGTAACTTAGGTTAGTTTTTATTTTACAGGTAAATTTCTCTTTTATTTTAGTTAGGTAGCTATTAAATAGTTAATAACTATTTAATAGCTATTGTACCTATTTAAAATAAATTGAAAGTTACCTGTAAAATAAAAATAAATCTAAGATAGCTACATATAAATTATTATTTATATTGTAGCTATATTAGGGTTTATTTTAAAAAGGTAAGTATTTAGTTTTAAATAGGTTAATTTATTTGATAATTGAAATATTATTTAGATTTATTTAATAATATTTAAGTTAGGGGGGTGGTAGGGTTAGTGTTAGAACTTAGGTTTAGGGGTTAATAAATTTATTACAGTGGCGGCGGTGTAGTGGGGGGCAGGATAGGGGGTTAATAAATGTATTATAGGTGGCGACGGTATAGGGGGGGGCAAATTAGGGGTTAATAAATTTAATATAGGTTGCGGCGGGGTCCGGGGAGCGGCGGTTTAGGGGTTAAACTATTTATTTAGTTGTGGCGAGGTGTGGGATCAGCAGGATAGGGGTTTATAACTTTATTATAGAGGGCGGCGGTATTGGGGGGGCAGTATGGGGTTACTAGGTATAATGTAGGTTGCGGCGGTATCCCTGGAGCGGCGGTTTAGGGCGTTAAATAGTATAGAGTAGCTTGCTGGTGGGCTCCGGGAGTGGCGGTTTAGGGGTAATAACTTTATTTAGTTGCGGCGGTGTAGGGGGGGGACAGCTTAGGGGGTGTTTAGACTCGGGGACATGTTCAGGGGTTAGGTGTAGACAGCTCCCATAGAAATCAATGGGATGTCTGGCAGCAGCGAACTTTGTACTTTCGCTATGGTCAGACTCCCATTTATTCCTATGCGATCCGCCACCTCCAGGGTGGCCGGATTGAAAACCAGGTACGCTGGGCCGGGAAAAGTTGGGGCCGAGCGTTACCTGCTAGTTTTTTGATAACTAGCAAAAGTAGTCAGATAGTGCCGTACTTGTGTGCGGAAAACATCTGGGGGTGACGTAAGAATCGATCTGTGTCGGACTGAGTCGGCGGATCGAAGCTTACCGTCACAAAATTCTACTTTTGCCAGATCTCTAGCTTTTGATAACTAAGGCGAATCAGCCTCGCCACAAATACGCCTGCGGGAATTCCAGCGTATTTGAGGTTGACGGCTTGAATAACTAGGCCCATGGAGTCAGAGTAAGTAGAAACGGTTTTAGAAATTTATGTACATAGTTCCCCAGATTCTCAGTGATGCTCCCTATCCCAGATATATGGGCCGTCCTGGTGGGTCGCTCATATTTTTATGGACGTTTCGGGATAACAGTGAAAATACAGGGACTCTGGGGAACTTAGTGTATAGATATCCAAATTCCTTTTTATCTATAATCCCATCTTTCCTTGCCTCATTCAACAAATGGAGCAATTCAGCTTGTATTGCAGTTATTGGATTATTCTGTAACGGGAGATATTGATCCTTATTCCTCAACTGTCTCTTTACCTCATTTACATAGTTTTTCTCATTCATAACTACCAAATTCCCTCCTTTATCCGCCTACATAATGATGATACTGGATTTATTCGTTAGTTCAATAAGACCGTTCTTTCCTCATGCGTTAAATTATCCTGTGTTATCTTATCAACAGGAGATTTTACTAATTTCCTTCTCTATCTCTTTTACAAAACCAGTTGGACTGCATGGACAAAGGCTAACCTTGACACTTATGTCATAGTGAGCTCTTGGTTCACAAGGAAGACTAGCAGATAATGGATCCACAGAGGTTTCATTGCATCCAGCAATTGTACAGATTATCCACAGTTTCTAAGTCCTCTTGATTCAAGTTAATCTCTTGGGGACTTTGGGGGTATTTCTAGATTTTGATTACCTTTCATTACATAAGAAAGTACCCACTTTCATGCAAAGAGGTGTAGATCTTTTATACTGTAAATTTATCTAGGCTATTCGCTGGGCAAAAAGAAAGACCTTTTTTCAATAGACTTACATGTGCAATTTTGAGGGGAAACGAAGAGAGATGAACATTTGTAATTCATCACCTTCCCTTTTGGGGGTCCGTTTAAAATCCCCCCCCCCTGTAGTCCTCTCCTTGTTCTCATCCTCATCTCCGCCCCTCTCCTCATATTCCTTCCTCTCCTTTGATACCTCTGCCTCTCTCCCTGGTGGCCCTCCCATAGGACCTATTTTTGTTTCTATTCCTTTTCCTTCCTCCACGTTTCCTTTCTTTTTTTTACCATAGCCCCTGATGGCCTCATTTTTTTATTTTAAATCTCCTTCCATATCCGAACCATCAGTGGCCCGAGTCATAAGAATTTCTATTTAAGTAGTACTAGTAAGTATAAACTTGCATTTTTCTTATAGTCATCTTGATCTCTTCCTAATTTTCTACATTTCCTCTGTTTAATTTCTTGTTGTAATTTCCAAACAATTTCTTTTGTTTCATCATTTAATTTAGTCAATTTAAATCTCCTTTGAAACTATTTACAGCCTTTAGTGCTTCATCTATTTAAACTTTTATTTTATCCAGTTTTCTGATATCTTTGTCAACCATCCGCTGCATCAAATCTAAGGACCATTCGGATAACCTAGTGTTCCAATCATCCATAAAGTTTTTCCCTTCCTCCTCATCAAATCTCATATGCGTCCCAGGATCTAAATTGTAACCTCAGACCTCTAGCAATTATTTTAATTAAATGTAGTTCTCTAGACCTAATTTTTCCGCTCTCATTCTGATTTGTTTAGTTATTAGGTACCAATACTTTTTAAAGGCACCAACAATATTTAGAATTTCCTCACCATCAGAGGGGAGTGTTATTCTGTAGTGATTACCCCAGTTCCACCTCCCATTGCCTCGTCTGATACCACAAAAGCCATGGCTAATGGAAGCCAAAAAGAACGTCACTCAACCTACAAATTTCAATGTTGTCTGTCAAAGTACTTTATATTAGACAAACAAACAACTCATGTGTGGTAGTATGCAGTCAAAGAAAAAGGCACAGTAAGATGAACTTTGCAAAACCAAAATTCATCAAATACAATCAATTCAATTATATCCCAATTTTTTTTTAGTTGCATTCACAGCTGCTTTTTACCTAACAAGCTTTTAGAAACGTGCTTTTGAAGTTTGCCAAACAGGATGGTATTTTTGTACAATCTTTATTTCCCATCGAAAAGCTACGGACTTCTGCTTTATGGAAACATTATTTGGAGAATAGCTGCTAATGCTTATGTGGAGGACTAAAGGTGTAATTATAACATATACACCTGATTAACAGAGGAGATTTACAGCTTATTACATTTAACTTTTTCCTAACAATTAAACGAACACTGTTTGCGTTTATAGGAAAGCCATTGCTGTAGACGCTATAACATATGCTTCTATGTTTGTCTTAATGTTGTACCTTACACTGTATTGGTAGAGACCTGATTTAACTGGGGTTGTACATAGATCCTATTGTTTACTATTACTTTCATGACACTGTTGTACTACTATATTATAGTGGTGTCCTCTTAAACAGGTGTTGTATATACCCCTTATCTGATTTGCTTACTTTTAATGTAACACCTTGCACAATTTGCATGTATCCTACTGTTCATTTGCAGCATAGAGCCCATAATGGATTACTAAGGTAGCCCATTTTTTTCGCCTGTCAAGCGAAGCTACCCTCTAGTAGAGGTGCTGAATGGTCCTTATATATGTTTGCAATTGATTTACATTGTATTAACTATAGGCTGTATTTTTATTGTGGTTTATGCAATTTTTTTTTTTTTTTTTTAAATATTTAATCTGACAAGCATAGATCCTCAAGGATCACTATGGTGGCCCATTTTTCGCTTGGGATGCAAAGCCCACCCTCTAGTGCAGGGAGTTGCCTTGTTATTTTTGTGCTTCACTTTATTATTCTTTGTGTTTTTGGTAATCTGAACAACCCTTCTCTGAGCACGATTTATCTTATTATTAATGGGTTCATTTGTCTATAATATACATTTGTAGATTTTATTCTCATGATGTGTATCCATGATTTGAGAGGCACTGTATCTAACCACTTATTTTGGTGGGTCCACCGATAATTATTGACTAATAAAAATTAGTGTGCTGAAATCCCTGTCTTGTGAGTAGTAACTTATTGAGTTCCTACCCTTCTCTCTCTTTTTTGTATTCTAATATGTTACTTTAAGGGTCTGCACACTATTCCCCTTATAAGGGTATATCCCAAACTGATTAAAATAGCTATATATACTGTACACAACTAGTATAGCCATACCTAAGTTTATGTATATATTTACACATTTTTAAGAATATTTTTGAATTAACTATTGAATGACAGAACTTAGAGAATACTTTCAACATGACAGATGAAGGGTGAGTGCCAACTTTTGAGCTGGAAACAGAGAGGCAGAAAGTGGGAAAAAAAGAATTATGTTTAAAAGGACCACAAGACTTCTAAGTTACCTCACCTTATTCAAATTACTTATGATCATAGACAGACATTGGAGTCATAAATTAAGTTTATATCAGAAAGCTCTAAATATGGATGTGAGCTAACTACGGACTGATGTTACTGGCAATTACTATAATACTGGTGGGATATGGCTGACTGGATGGCAATTACTTGAATTCAGGTGGAATGGGTTTGTGCACGGGGAAAAATTATTAGAATTAAAAATAATATTTAATAAAAAAAAAAAGAAGATGGAGGGGAGGAAGACAAACCAGTGATTGTAAGTCCATCTGAAGGAATTAGGAAAACTACTACAAAGAGACAGGTAAAGAGAAGGAAATAAATGAAATATAAGAGAGAACTGTTTTTTTGTAAGATTATTTATACTCTTAATTCTACCTAATTCAAGCCAAGGCTTTACCAACCTCTGCTGGCTTTAGAATGAAGCATCTTCCTTCGAGCAGCGCACCGGACGGGAGGAGTTAAATATACATTCTAGCTACGCAAGTTGTGCAGTACCTACGAAACGTGCGTAGGGAGATGGTAATTTAAACTCCTCCGTCGGTTTTCACTGATGTCCAGCCATGCACTTTAGGGAGTTGTGGTGGGACGTGGGTGACACCACCAGAGGAGATTAATTCCTGCTTCGATGGTGTCGAAGGACCACCAACATCCCTCTCATGATCCACGGACCACATATGACGAGCCGCTGCTGTAGATAATTCTACAGAATTTAAATAAATTTAAAAAAAGCATTTGTTTCAGAATTAGCCATGGGGGCTGATTTATCACGGGCACGAATGGGGCCGTATACCCCTGTTTCGCACAAGCCTTCAGGCTCGCCGGAAACAGAAGTTAAGAAGCAGCAGTCCTTAAGGACTGCTGCTCCTTAACTCGTCCACCTGCTCTGAGGCGGCGGACAGCAATCGGACCCAATCTCATATGATCGGGTTGATTGACATCCCCTGCTAGTGGCCCGATTGCTGCAAATTTGCAGGGGGCGCCATTACACCAGAAATGCTTGTGCAATGATAAATGCCCGACAGCATATGCTGTCGGCATTTATCGATTGTCTGGCAGATATGATTCACTACAGCGGATAATATCTACCAGACATTTGATAAATCGGCCCCAGGTATTTACTGATATCCTTAATGTTGATATAACCCATTGAGTGCTAAGCACTTTCCCATCTGGATGCCCCCTAAGCTGATTTGAGGTTTTTATTTTTTAAAATATATATTTTTAACATTAAAAAAAAAATAAAGAAAAAATCAGATCCCAAGACTCCCCTATCTGTTGGAAAGGTTAGGCGATTACCTTTCCATCGGTGGGTCCTTGGGGGTCTGTAGCTGCTTAAATGCCTGAGATACAGGCTTCTAAGCAAGTATGCCCCTTTCCCTATACTTGTCATTGTGATTTTAAATAAAATTGCACGATTACATGTCACTGCACCAAAACATGAAAACCCGGCAATGCCTGTCACTATACAGGCCCCGATCACCGGGGTAGGAGCGGGGTGGGAGCCCCCAGATCTCCCTCAATGTGGGAGAGTGCTAGCGACGGCTCTGAGCCATCGTTAGCACCTGACAGAGACAATTTGCGATGGCTAAGGGCCTGTGCCCTTCACTTATTCCCAGTTTGTTTGGTTGAGAGCTTGCAATCTTTGGCTGGTTTAGGGACCCAGGTTTTGGAACAGACCTTGGACCGTTGGAACCTGGGCTTGTCGATTTGATAAGATGCGTTAACTAACCCTTCTATTTTTGCTTTTAATCTTAGCTGAGAGCTTGTAAGAGCTGGACTTTTCTGTGTGTTGTATTAAATTGTTTTGTAATTTTCTCTATGGGCCTTGCACTCAGACCTGGTCTGGGGTTAAACTGCCTGTGACTCTGGGACAGCACAGCTTTCTGTAAGTGCCCATTGAGCACCCAGGGCTGAGCATGTTGCAGGGTTATGGGATGTGTGTCCAGTCTGAGAGTGTAGTCCCCTTCCCGATGTTTTGTATATGTCTAGGGTGATTACATAAGCCCTGTGCACCCTTCACTTGTTGCCAGTTTGTTTGAGAGTTTGCATTGTATGGGCTGGTTAGGGACCCAGGTTTTGGAAGGACCTTGACATGGTACCTGGGCTTGTCCCATTTGGCCAGATGCGGTAACTAACCCTTCCATTTTTGCTTTTAATCTTAGCTGAGAGCTTGTTAAGTGAGTGCTGACTTTCTTTGTGTTGTATTAAATTGTTTTGTAATTTTCCTATGAGCCTTGCATCCAGACTTGTCTGGGGTTTAACTGCTTGTTACTCTGGGGACAGCACACCTTCCTGTGAGTGCCATTTAGTACCCAGGGCTGAGCATTTTGCAGGGTCATGGGATGTGTACCCAGTCCAGTCTGAGAGTGCAGTCCCCTTCCGTGTTTTGTATATGTCTAGGGTGATTACATAAGCCTGTGCACCCTTCACTTGTTCTCAGTTTGTTTGGTTGAGAACTTGCATTGTTTGGCTAGTTAGGGACCCAGGTTTTGGAAGGGATCTTGACTTGGTACCTAGGCTTGTCCCATTTGGCCAGATGTGATAACTAACCCTTCCATGTTTGCTTTTAATCTTAGCTGAGAGCTTGTAAGTGAGTGCTGGACTTTCTCTGTGTGTTGCATTAAATTGTTTTGTAATTTTCCCTATGGGCCTTTTACCCAGAACTGTCTGGGGTTAACTGCCTGTGACTCTGGGGACAGCACAGCTTCCTGTCAATGCCATTGAGCACCCAGGGCTGAGCATGTTGGAGGGTCATGGGATGTTTACCCAGTCCAGTCTGAGAGTGCAGTCCCCTTCTGTGTTTTGTATATGTCTAGGGTGATTACATAAGGCTGTGGACCCTTCACTTGTTTCCAGTTTGCTTGGTTAAGAGCTTGCATTGTTTGGCTGGTTAGGGACCCAGGTTTTGGAAGGGACCTTGATGTGGTACCTGCACTTGTCCCATTTGGCCAGATGCTGTAACTAAACCTTCCATTTTTGCTTTTAATCTTAGCTGAGAGCTTGTAAGTGAGTGTTGGACTTTCTCTGTGTGTTGTATTAAATTGTTTTGTAATTTTCCCTATGGGCCTTGCACCCAGACCTGTCTGGGGTTAACTGCCTGTGACTCTGGGGACAGCACAACTTCATGGGATGTGTACCGAGTCCAGACTAAGAGTGCAGTCCCCTTCCGTGTTTTGTATATGTCTAGGGTGATTACATAGACCTGTGCACCCTTCACTTGTTCCTAGTTTGTTTGGTTGAGAGCTTGCATTGTTTGGCTGGTTAGGGACCCAGGTTTTGGAATGACCCTTGACTTTGTACCTAAGCTAGTCCCATTTGGCCAAATGTGGTAACTAACCCTTCCATGTTTGCTTTTAATCTTAGCTGAGAGCTTGTAAGTGAGTGCTGGACTTTCTCTGTGTGTTATATATATATATAACACCTTATATAACAGAAAACAATGTGAAGCAATTTATTTCACCTTTAGGAACCAGTAAGAATATTGAGTCAGCCACATACTTAGGACCAAGATAACAGTGTTTTTGTATAAATGTAGAATAATGCAAAATGTTATTAGCCAGAAGTATAATTCCAGGCTTGGGCTTGATGACCCTTGCATGAAAAATAATCGGTTTATCCAAACGAATTTATGCTGATAAGTTTGGTAGTTTTTTCTTTTATTTTTATGAGATATAAAACAAACAAAAAATGTTCTTGATTCAGATAGAGCATGCAATTTTAACCAACTGTCTGATTTACTTCTATTATCTAGTTTGCTTTGTTCTATTGATTGTACATATACGACTCTTGTTATTGCCTCACTAGATGTCTTCAGCTAGCTCCCAATAGTGCATTGCTGCTCCTTCAACTTAAGATGCCCAGAGAATGAAGCATATTTCACAATAGAAGAAAAATGAAGGGATCTAAATTTTGTTATTTATGTATTTCTTTTACTTGATTTATAGTTTCTTTTCCCAAGGTGAGCAAGAGGTGTTTATTGTTTGAATACCGTGCCAGGGCACACTTGTAACAACTATGGTATGTTCTATCTAGATTTTGGCATCAAATATGTTAGTTGGCAAAACATTTGCAAAATGAATCAACACAGTTATTCTATGTGAACATCCGTTCTTTACAATACTAACTTATGTTATGAAACACTAATCATCATAGGTAATTAGACCAGATTAATGAACCAATGAAATAACATAGATCAATAAATACAAAAGGCCAGTTCAACATTATGTTTAAATGAAAACAAATAGAGAGTACATTATACAAATACTCTGTTATCTCTTAAAGGGCCATCAAAGTATTTTTATTTTTGAAGTTGCATCCAAAATATATTTAATTTTTTCCTGAAAATGAATGTCCCTGCCCTGTATAAAACTACTTTTGTTTTTATCATGTTTCTGGAAGTTTGTCATTGTACCCCATTAGAATTGTAGGGTTTATTCAGCCAATAAGCAATCTATCCCTAGGGTTCAGGTACGAATAGACATGCTTCTCCCGTTAGTTTCAATATCAATGTAAACCCCTTTAAGATAAAACTTTTTTTTGTGCACAAAGAATATTATTTTATATTTAATTCCTGTATCATATGCCTGTAATTACATTTTTGGAAAATATAATTAGCAACAGGTACACTAATTACAAAAGTATTGCGTAAAGTAACAAATCAAAACTCACTTTTTCAATTTTAGTTTGTTCTCTTGGTGTTGAAAAAGAATAAGAACATGTCTTACATTACTGGGAGCTAGCTGGTGATTTGTGGTTACACACATTTGTCTGTCTAGATGTGTTCAGCTAGCTCCTAGTAGAGTATACAAAAAGAGAAAAGCACTCAACCTGGGAATGAACAATAGCATAATTGCTTGTTCTATGGCTAGTTACCACCCAAGAAGCAGCCTCTTTTTGCTCAACATGTGCCTTTCACAGAGAAGAACTTTCCTGAAGCATATCAGTCTGATCCTGACTTAACAGTTCAGTCCAGCCCCAAAATACCAGGCAATTCCTCTCTGAACGAGAGAAATGGCAATACCCCAGACGTACGTTTCGGCCTAGTGTGGGCCTCGTCAGGGAGGTGCAGCCATATCCCTCTCGGCACACTGAGAAATGGGTCCACGTCTGGATTCCCACATCCCACTTAGGGAGACTTCCCTAAGAGTCATAATTTGCATAAATAAAAATAGAGAAGCGTTCTTAACCTGGGAACAAACAATAGCATAATAGCTTGTTCTATGGCTAGTTACCACCCAAGAAGCAGCCTCTTTTTGCTCAACATGTGCCTTTCACAGAGAAGAACTTTCCTGTAGAATATCAGTCTGATCCTGACTTAACAGTACAGTCCAGCCCCGAAATACCAGGCAATCCCTCTCTGAACGAGAGAAAAAACAAAACCCCAGATGTACGTTTCGGCCTATTGTGGGCCTCATCAGTGAGGTGCAGCCATATCCCTCTAGGCACACTGAGCAACAGGTCCACGTCTGGATTCCCGCATCACACTTAGGGAGACTTCCCAGTTCCCTCAGGGTCATAATTTGCTTTTACAAAAAGAGAGAAGCGCTCAACCTGGGAACAAACTTTAGCATCATAGCTTGTTCTATGGCTACTTACCACCCTAGGAGCTAATAGAAGTGAATTGCTGATCTTTCAGCAAAGACAACCAAGAGAATAAAGAAAATTTCATAACATAAGTAAACTGCAAAGTTGTTTAAAATTGTATTTGCTTTTCCATTTTCTTCTGCAAAAAAGAAAAAAAATAATGTTAAAAAGAAAAGTTATTGTACATCTGAACCTCAACTATGAAACAAATACTGCATGTTTGAAGATGGGTATATCAGAATTACTCTTGCCAATTACTGAAATATATTGAAACACAATATACAACTTTAAACCAGGAAGAACAGAACAAAAAGATGTTAGCAGAAGAGATAAAAGATAAAATTAAAAAAAAAAAGGGTCAAAGGTTTACCTAAACGAAATGGTGTCTCTTTCCGGAGTGCTGGACATATAGGGAAATTTTGGACAATGTGTAATGTCTGCAAAAGAGGAAATGTAAAGAAAACAGGAATTAATCTAAAGGAAGCCATTTCTATTACATTTTCACTCCACTTGCACTGTATTCTTATAGCAAAAGTATTTCATGCTTTTTTTATACCTTGCAAATAACATTTTGTAGCATACTTTTTAATATTGTAGTCTTAACAGCAGGCGAAGAGATCAGTCAATCCTATAATCTTTTCTCAAAAAATACTGTGCTCCTTAAAGGGATAGTCTAGTCAAAAATGTTCATGATTCAGATAGAGCATGCAATTTTAAGCAACTTTCTAATTTACTCCTATTACCAATTTTCTTCATTCTCTTGATATCTTTATTTAAAAAAGCTGGAAAGTAAGCTTAGGAGCCGGCCCATTTTTGGTTCAGAACCTGGGTAGTACTTGCTGACTGGATGGCTACATTTAGACACCAATCAGCAAGCGCTACCCAGGTGCTGAACCAAAAATGGGCCAGCTTCTAAGCTTACATTCCAGCTTTTTAAAATAAAGATACCAAGAGAACGAAGACAAATTGATAATAGCAGTAAATTAGAAAGTTGTTTAAAATTGCATGCTTTATCTGAATCATTAAAGTTTAATTTTGACTATACTATCCCTTTAAAGGGACATTGGAGTTTTGTAGGAATTCTATTTATATATTAAACTTTATTATTAACTTTAATTTATAAAGCCCCAACATATTGTGCAGTGACAAAATACATTTAAATAATATTGAACAAAAGAAAGAACTGTGTCCTGTAGTTTGGAATCTGAAGGAATGTAAATTATGTTTAAAGGGACAGTCAACACCAGAATTTTTGTTGTTTAAAAAGATAGATAATCCCTTTATTACCCATTCCCCAGTTTTGCAAATACATTATATTAATATACTTTTTACTTCTGTGACTAACTTGTATCTAAGCATCTTCTGACCGCCCCTAATCACATGACTTTTAGTTATTATCTATTGACTTGCATTTTAGCCAATTAGTGCAGTGTCTGCCACTAGCCATGGGCGTGATCACAATGCTATCTATATGGCCTACATGAGCTTGCTCTCCCCTGCTGTGAAAAGTAAATAAAATAGAAATTATCATATGTGCCTTTCTAGGTTTGCTTTCAACTAGAATACCAAGAGAACAAAGCAAAATTGTTGATAAAAATAAATTGGAAAGTTACATGCCCTATTTGAAAAATGAAAGATTTTTTTGGACTTGACTGCCCCTTTAAGGGGCAGTTTACGTGAAAATTGTTATTGTTTAAAAATATAGATAATCCCTTTATTACCCATTCCCCAGTTTTGCATAACCAACACTTTCATATTAAAACACTTTTTAGCTCTGTGATTACTTTGTATCTAAGCCTCTGCAGACTTCGTCTTCAGAACTTGCATTTCAGTCAATTAGTGCTGGTGCATGCATAACTCCATGGGAGTGAGCACAATGTTATTTACATAAGACACACATGAACTAGCACTGTCTAGCTGTGAAAAGCTAATAAAATGCACTGAAATAAGAGGCAGCCTTCAGAAATCAGCCTATGAGTCTACCTAGGTTTAGCCTTCAACAAAGAATACCAAGAGAACAAAGCAAATTTGATTATATAAGTAAATTGGAAAGTTGTTTAAAATTGCATGCCCTATCTGAATCATGAAACTTTAATTCTGAACTTGCTGTCCCTTTAATGTATTAGTATGTCTATAAAAAAGAGTGTGAAAGAGTCTATAGCAAGAAAGAAAGGAAAGGGAATCACTTAGAGGGACATGAAACCCAAAATGTTTCTTTAATGATTCAGACAGAGCATACAATTTTAAACAACTTTCCAATTTACTTATATAAGTAAATTTTGCTTCATTATTTTGGTATGCATTGTTTAAGAAGCTGCAAAGCACTACTGGGAGATAGCTAAACACATCAGGCGATCCAATGACAAAAGGCATACACGTGCAACTACCAATCAGCAGCTTACTCCAAGTAGGACATTGCTACTCATGAGCCTACACAGGTATTTTTTTCCAACAAAGTATAACAAAAGAACAAAGCATATTAGATAACAGAAATACATTGAAAAGTTGTTTAAAATCGCATGCCCTATCTGAATCATGACAGTTTAATTTTAACTTTCATGTCCCTTTAATGGGATAGTCAACCCAAAATGTATAATCAATTATTCCTATGTAGTATGTATTGATGATTAAAACATCCTGTAGCCCATGCTTAAAGTGAATATAGTTTTAGTGTAAAATCATTAACTAGTTCTCCTCCGGCCGTTTTCAAATGGCCCCCAGACCCCTCCTTTCCCTGACGTCATCCTACATGTAAGTTCAGTTGAAAATAGCCAATCCGTGTCGATCCAGCTTGTGCACGTAATTTGAGCATGCTCAATGCTTTTTTTCCATCAAGGTGGTATTCTATTAAATGGATCCCTTGACAAAAAAAAAAAGCATTGAGCATGTGCGAATTACGTGCATGAACGGCAGCGACACATCTATTTTCAACTGAGCTTACATGTAGGATGATGTCAGGGAAAGAAGGGGTTTGACGGCCATTTGAAAAAGACCGAAGAACTAGTAAATTATTTTACACTAAAATTTGCATTAAACATGGGCTACAGGATGTTTATTAATCATTACATACTACATAGTAATAATTGATTATACATTTTGGGCTGACTATCCCCTTAAGGCAGGGATGGCCAAATAGGCCATATGTGTCCCTCTGCACTAGTTTTTGTGACCCCAGAACTAAGAATGTGTGGTTTCAGGAATTCTGGTAGGTGGACACATCTCAAAAAAGCACTATGGAGGGGAGGACATCAAGCAGAGGGAATCCTCCAACTTACCTAAATCAGTCTCTGTGCCACTGGATAGTTTTATAAAATGTATCATTATCTTAAAACTCCACAAACAGATCTTGTAATATTTGCTCTGCTTGAGCACACACAGACTCACCGTGCAGAGACAAAAACTCTTGTACTGCGCCTAAGTACTGATGTCCTGTGTAGGGCATGATAACATACATACAAAATAACATACATTCCTTTTGTCCTAATCCGCCCTCTCATTGAAACATAGAAACGTAGAATTTGACGGTAGATAAGAACCAAAAGGCCCATCAAGTCTACCCATATTACATGTTACTTTTTCCTTAGGATAGCCTTATGCATGTCCGAGGCATTTTTGAATTCCTTTACAGTCTTTCACCTAGATTGCGAGTTTTGAGCACTATAGGGAAAGTAAAGAACGCCACAAAGTTGCTTTATTTAACCCCCTATAGTGCTGCCATTACAAGTTTAAAAAAACCCGGCTTGTGCGGGCGATATGGCTGCGTTGAGCTCCATACAGCACACAAAAGCAGCGTTGTTTTGACGTGCTCGTGCACGATTTCCCCGTAGACATCAATGGGGAGAGCCGGCAAAAAAAAGTCTAACACCTGCGATCGTGGAAACCAAAGCTCTGTAACGCAGCGCACTGATGTCAATGGGGAAAAAGAAAATACAGTTTAAACCTAACACCCTAACATAAACCCTGAGTCTAAACACCCCTAATCTGCTGCCCCCGACATCACTGACACCTGCCTACAGTTATTAACCCTAATCTGCTGCTCCTGATATCGCCGCCACCTAAATAAAAATTTTAACCCGCATTCTGCCGTTCCCAATATCGCCACCACTATACTAGAGTTATTAAACCCTATTTTGCCGCACCCCAACATCTCCGCAACTATATTAAAATTATTAACCCCTATTCCGTCGCTCCCGATATCGCTGCCACCTACGCAACCTAAATAAAGCTATTAACCCCTAAACCTCTGGCCTCCCAGATCACTACCACTAAATAAACCTATTAACCCCTAAACCACCAGCCCCCCACATCACAACAACCTAAATTAAACTATTAACCCCTAACCCTAACGTAACCCTAACACCCCGTAACTTTAAAAAATTAAAATAGATCTAAATCAAATTTACAATTATTAACTTAATAATACTTACCTGTAAAATAAAACCTAAGCTAGCAACAATATAACTAATAGTTACATTGCAGCTATCTTAGGGTTTATTTTTATTTTACAGGTATGTTTGTATTTATTTTAGCTAGGTAGACTAGTTAGTAAATAGTTATTAACTATTTACTAACTACCTAGCTAAAATAAATACAAATACCTAGGTTTTATCATCAGAAATGGATTTAGAATCAACTCAGAGTATAAAACTACTATTAAAGGGACAGTCAACAACAGAATTATTGTTGTTTAAAAAGATAGATAATCCCTTAATTACCCATTCCCCAGTTTTACATAATCAACACAGTTATAATAATACACATTTTACCTTTGTGATTATCTTGTATCTAAGCCTCTGCAAATTGCCCCTTATTTCAGTTCTTTTGACAGACTTGCATTTTAGCCAATTAGTGCTCACTCCTAGGTAGCTTCACGTGCGTGAGCTCAATGTTATCTATATGAAATACATGAACTAACACCCTCTAGTAGTGAAAAATAGTGATGTCCCGAACTGTTCGCCCGCGAACGGTTCACAGCGATCCGCCCCTATGTGTCATCATTGTGGAAACTTTGACCCTTTATGTCACAGCCGCCTGACACATTAGAGCCAATCAACATCAGACACTCCCTCACAGACCCTCTCAGCTACTCGGAATCCGCCATTTTAGACTCATAACGACCTTGCTTTCTTAATGAGAGGACGTGTTGTGTTTTTGCTCCTGACATTAATAGGAAAAACATAGCTAGGCTAGTGTATTTACAGTCCAGAAGGACTCCACTCATCTCTGCTGCAAGCACAGCACCCCAAAAAGCCCTTTTTATGGCTATATTTTGATTCGTTTTTTTTTTTTCTATTTATTTTTTTTATTAGCATTTGCCTGGCTTTCAGCTGTGTGTTTAAGGCTCACAGCATATGCTGTGACTACTGCCACCACTGATATCTCCCTAACAACATTAGTTTAAATTTAACTAACCAAAAAATTTAATTATTTTTCTAGTGTAATTTTTTTTCATTTTCTATCAGGCCAGTGTCACACAGCATATACTCTGGTTCATTGCTCTGTGCCAGCCAGCAGCCACCAGTGTTAATATCCGTTTATAACATTATTTTAAATTTAAAAAAAAAATATATATATATATATTTTGCTAGTGTAATCTAATTACATTTACTATCAGGCCTGTGTCTGTCAGGCTCACTCAGCATTAATATACCTCATTTTTTTCAGTCTTTTGGTTAATTGGTCTGTGCCAGGCAGCCACCCAGCACTCATATCTATTCTTCTTCACCTTAATTTTAATATAAAAAAAAAAGTTTAAATTTGTTTGCTAGAGTAATCTAATATAATTTTCTATCCGGCCTGTGTGTTTTGCTGACATACAGAGCCTACTGTGTTTACTTGCTGCCCTCCCTAGTCTATGAGCCACGACTCATATGTGTTTCACCTTTTTTTAATTCCCCCCCAAAAAAATAATTTCAATCATTTTTTTAGTGTAATCTAATAGTATTTTCTATCAGGCGTGTGTGTATCCGACTTACAGAGCCTACTGTTTTTAATAGCTGCCCTTCCAAGGCTATCAGCCACGACTCATATGTATGTTCTTAACCTTTTTCTTAAAATTTCCAAAAAAAAGTCTTTAAATCATTATGCTAGTGTAATCTAATTGTATTTTCTATCAGGCCTGTGTCTAACTGTCTATCTGATTTACACAGCATACTGTTGTTATAATTGCTGCCCTACACAGCAGCCAGCCAGTGCGACCACTCATAGAGTCATATGTGCATTGCACTTCTTAACATAATTTTAATATTAAAATCTAAAATTTTACAATATTTATTTATTTTATTGCAAACAATTTAGGAATGTTAGGTGATTTAGGCCCTTTATGGGTTAAAAGCAGACTCTGCATCAACTATGTAATTTTCCATGGGAGTTTTGCCAGGGATCCCCCTCCAGCATGCGACAGTCAAGGTGTTAGTACCCTTGAAACAACTTTTCCATCACTATTGTGGCCAGAAAGAGTCCTTGTAGGTTTTAAAGTTCGCCTGCCTATTGAATTCAATGGCGGTTTGCGCGGTTCGCGCGTTGGCGAACAATACCGGAAGTTTGAGTCCGCCTTTCGAGAACCGAAAATTTTAGGTTCGCGACATCACTAGTGAAAAACTGTCAGATTAGAGATGGCCTTCAAGGTCTAAGAAATAAGCATATGAACTTCCTAGGTTTAGCTTTCAACTAACTAACTAACTAACTAACTAACTAACTAACTAACTAACCATAATATAAAAAGATACATAAGTTGTAACACTGAAAGTGTAATTTATGTACTTAATTGCATGTGTAATTTGTACTATGTGGGCATGACCTCTAGAAAACTATATGTGAGATTAATGGAACATTTAAGGAACATTAAAAATGCAGCCAAATATAAGGAAGAAATGAAATCCATAACTAGTGTAGCTGCACATTTCTTGAATTTCCATAATTCTAATCAAAATGACTTTCTATGCTGGGGTATAGAAAAAGTGAGTTTAGGAATGAGAGGAAGAAACCTAGAAACAGCCCTATTGAGGGCTGAAAGCCGGTGGATATATTTGCTCAATATGATCCAACCACATGGACTGAATGAACAAAACAACTATTATATTTTTCTATGAACATCATACACACAAAAACCTATGTTGATATATAAGCTATGTATAATATATACAGATATAAAATCATAATTATTGAATAGGATAGATAAGCTATAGAAGAAGAAATGACAACATGATTAATCATAGAATTGGTTGCCATTACAAATAATAAAATAAATTGTGTCACTTTTGATCTCTTTTACCCCTTCTCACTCACTAAAGACCTTTCACAAATATCACACAGAAAATAAAATAATGTAAATGAAAAACAAATGGAAACACAACCAAAGAATGCACCCATTGGAGAGGCTGTATTATGTACACAATAACAGCCTTAAAAGAAAGATTAGTGAAATAAGCACAATTAAGAAGTTAGAACGAAAATTTCACAAAAAGAACATTTATATTATCATCACTATCACCAGCAGAATAATTTATGTACATTTAGTACCACTGGAGTCACTTTCATATTCTGACAACACAAAAGATAGAATCAGCGACAAGTTTTATATTGTTTATTAAGTTCACAGAGCCTAGCACGAGCATGTTGTAATTTTCACCTTTTATAGTTTTTCTTTTAGGTTTGTTTTTCTTTCAACCTCTTTTCCGTTTCTTTACACACCCCTCCCCTTTTTGATATATAATAACATCTACAAATGACAAATCATTTATTCTTTGGATTCTACAAAGATGATGTGAATAGAAAGATAATTAATTGACAGTTAACGTAAGCGCAGCACCAGGCATACAGAACTAAATACCCATGATTGGGACCCCAAGCTGTCAATCCTCTGAGACTATCCAATCGAAAAACCGAATAGAAAAAAAGTAAGGCGGGACTTCCGGTTAAACCGGCAGATACCCCCAAACAATTGGCGGCTCGCGGCCTTTGACAAAGCCCGGAGGGGCGAAACTAGTCAGGAGTTACTCTGAGCGTTTGGGTGCTCAATTTTAACCAGCCTAGCACTAGAATGTTACTCTAGACTTACATTGCTAAAAACCACTTGCTATACTTAGTTAATAACGTTGTTCAGTCTGGGTTGTGCCAGACTTAGCCGTAATTTGTACATAACAATTATACCGATATCAGCCTTTTACCTGTTAAGATATAATGAAATATACGCTGCTCTCAATACATATATAGATAGCTATTACAGAGTAAACCTAAGATAATATATGTAATCTACTATTATTGGAAGTTTCAAAACCAACAGGGTGGGTTGTATCACAATAACTCAAATATATTTGCAATTCATATTGGCAACACAACTCAAGTGTTGTCTTCTAATAAAGATACTGTCTATCTAAGTACATATAATACCACATGGTACAAAATATATGAAGCGATTTTGACTACCCTCAAGCATATATAGAGTAAGAACATTGGTAAATATATACCACATTATAGAGAAGATTACTATAAATATACTGAACGGTAGTCTAACAAAGAAAAACCTGGGTCGAGCCAGATCAGATAGTGGAAATATAAAGAGATATACTACCTTTATTGATATACCATGTACTATATCCACACAGCGATAAGCCTGGTCTAATGCACAGCTAAATTTTGACAATTTGTAGCAACATAGTAGCGCTAGAAACTAACAGTTCTCATTTTGTATTATGCATAAACATTAAAAGTTGATTGAGATACTGTTAGACTTTATCTAAGCTATATAAGAGTCGAATTGTCTTTAAAAACGATAGTTTCACATGTGGCACATAGACCATGAAGGAATAGTGGTACTAACTACACCCTGAGCAGCCATTCAAAGGCAAACATTGAACAGGGATACAGTGGACAAACTACTGGCGTATTCAAAGTCGTTACTGAACAATTTGGGTATCCCAATATTCCTATGTAGAGGAGTGTTGATAAAAGTAACTACACAAATATTCTATATTTGGATACACCAATAGAGTATAGCAGAAAGATTATAATACTTTATTGAGGACGTATATACATGTACCCAGGGCGGTTAATTACGTAGTCCTCTTTATATTGTGCAAATAGTTTTAGATAACACAACAGTGCTAGTGTCGATTTTAATTTGTGTGTGTTACCCTTATTTTAAGTAAATTTACAATAAAAGTTATATTTTATTACATTCTAATCTGAAGAAACTGCCTTACAGTCTAGGCTAAGAGTGCTTACAAGTGCATACTTACAGGAGATATCTACACCTCTGTGTTAAGATTCTTCTAAGTTTCAGCAATTAGCTTTCAACTAAGAATACCAAGAGAACAAAGCAAAATTGGTGATAAAAGTAAATTGGAAAGTTGTTTAAAATTACATGCCCTCGATGCTCTGGACATGCCCTGGGAGTTCCGGGGGAGGAGCTAGTGTGCAAGGCCAGGTGAGCACCTGCTCTTCATTCCCCTTCAAGCCGTTGGCGGCAGTTATCCGCGCCGAAAGCCCTAGACCTGGGGCGGCTTGTTTAGCCCGTCTTCAAACGCTACCGGAGCTCCACTAAGTGCATTACCACCGCACTTGTGTCATTTATCACTAACGCTTGAATAGACAGCTTGCTTCTGTTCCCGGCTCACCTGAAGCTGTGAACATTGATATCCTGACCAGTTACACTGAGAGACCGGAGTAAAAGTACCCTGGTGAACAATATCTTTTCTTTCCCCTTTTCCACGGAAGTTTCGAGAGGGGGGTAAAAACAATTCTCTCTGACGAGATCGACCTTAATCTGAGCTTACCTTGGCAACAATAAACATTAATACACTTTGCTGCATTCACGGGGCATAACAGCTCAGATCTGCTTCATTCGCATTACAGAGACATTGGAGGCATTAACAAATGGAAAAAGCGAGTGGACACACCTGGTAACAGCTTCTACATGGTTAGAAGATGCCCATTTGGGACACTTATTGGATACCCCGGGTTTTCCTCTGTGGCGGACCTCCTTTCACCTGCTTCTCGAGCCGGGCTACGCTCCTCCCCCCCCCCCCACCGATGTTGCGAGAGGGGGAGGTTTGAGGATTACTGTTCATACACAGAAGCTTGAACACGCTGTACGCCTGGCTCGCTTCTCTTTGTCCGCTCCATGAAATGCCTCACTTGTTGGAGGACCTGGATTCCTCCTCCTGAAGCCTGTCACTCGAGTGTCTAAGCTCGCTCCTTGTCCCCCCCCTCCCACCGATGCTGCGAGAGGGGGGCACTTGTAAGCTGTTTTCGCAGGAACCAAGGTAAGTCCAGCTAAGCCCCCACAGAGGTGCGAGAACTGATATCATCCCTTTCTTTATATTGGGCAAAAAATTTCGCAAATATCTGCACTATTAGCTTCGGCTTTTGAGTAGAAAAGAGCCCATACTGCTATACAGCTATTTCCTTTCACTCTTCGCTAGAAGCGGACTGAAACAGAAGGAAATTGTACCTGCTTACAAGGCAATCAAACAGCCGTTAATATTTGCAACCAATCTGACTTTTTTGACACCATTGAGACTATTGGTTTTCTTTATTTGCATTTTTTATGGGACTTAATAACACTCTAGTTGAGGATCTTCACCTATTACACATCACCCATAACAGGTGGTTTTACCCAGAACTTCCTTGATAGCATGAGAGTGAACAGGGGAAAACCTTTCAGGGTAGTTTAAATTGCCTGTCTACGCTAATGAATTCCCTGGAACACTGAACAGTCATATGTAATGTTCACAAAGGTTATCCTTGGAACTGCTCTTCATTAAGTAACAAATTGTTGTGCAAAATTACTACTTCTTGTTATGTATGCTACTGTTACTATTCTGCTACAGAAGGGAGAAGGGAAGGGGAAGTAAAGATTAGGGACAAGAAGGGGGGAAAATAGTAGACTCAGTAGGCTGAATTCGATAAAAATATTTACTAAGTGCAAAGATTACACTTTTGTTCCTGAAAAAGAAAAAATAAGTTCTTCTAGAAAAGCTGACGCATGATTTATAAATGTTTGCAAAAGGTTATGTTTAATGTATGATATACCAGGGTGGGGAAAAATTCCTTTTCTAAGAACTTCCTTAAGTTGAATTTCTTTATCCCAAAAATTATCTGCTGTGCTCTTCTTCTTTAAATTTTACTGTCTCTACAACCTTAATCAAATCATAAATTTAGTAAGCTGAACAGGCTTTATTCTTGAAAAAGTACAGATATTAGATTTAACAGACAGTTAGTTTTGCTCTTTTTCTGTTTTTCTTTTGTTCTTTGTGACGTTTTATTTCTTCGTCTTGCAAATCTCCTTCTCCATTCCCTAGCCGACTGCCACAGCTGATTTAAACTTCTTATATACACAATTCACTTTTTTTTTTTTTCTCTTCCACTTCACCTTGTGTTTCTTCTTTCCTTTTGTCTTATATATAATAAAAGACATCTTACACTTAAAACCGTATCTCACATTTTCCCGAACACTATCCCTTCACTCCTATTTTTTATTTTAAGCACTGATCACCTTTCACTTGATATTTCTTCACATGGACAAATTTGTATCTACACAAGCCAAAACCTCACCTGCAGCCATGGCAGCCCGTCAAAGGGAAAAGAGAAATAAAAACATTACTGAAACTGCAGCAGACATACATACTGCTAGTGCTAGCCCACCACATACAAGTGAAACATTAGACATCCAAACTTTAGTGTCCAACATATCTGACGCACTGACTCCAAAATTCGACTCCCTCAAATTAGAAATTAAACAGGACATTACGTCATTATCAAATGAATTTAAACAGTTCTCTGCTAGACTCTCAGAGGTGGAACAGAGAACTTCGGATTTGGAGGATTTAACATTGACTCAGAATTCTAAATTGGAGGTCCTAAATACTACCCTATTAAAAGTTCAGAGCAAATTAGAGGACTTAGAAAACCGCACCCGGAGAAACAACTTTAGAGTTATAGGAGTTCCAGAAGACAAACAATACGAGGATTTGTACAAATTGTTAACTGTTACTATTCCTCAATTGTTAAAAATTCCACACTCCCAATCACAATTTATATTAGAGAGAGTGCATCGAATAGGTCCACATATCACTGATAAAGAACGTACAAGAACTAAACCCAGACCCATTATAGCGAAAGCTTTAAATTTCCAGGACAAAATTACACTCTTAACCACCTACCGTAAACATCAGCCTATATATTTAGGAGAAGCAAAAATCATGATTTTTCCAAGATTTCTCTGCAGAAACAGCTGCCAAAAAAAGAGAATTAGCCCCAAAATGCCACAAGACTAATAAACCATAATATTAGGGCTATGATAACCTACCCCAGCTAGACTTAAGATCTCAGCAAATGACCAAACCTATTTCTTGACTCAGCCAAAAATGCTGAGAAATTCTGTACTGAGACTTTTCCATCAGAAAATTTAGTTAGGAGGCTCTGAATAATTATCAGTTAATAATTCAAGATGCATAATTTTAGGTTCTAGTCAAGCCGTTGTGATATTATTTGGGGTTGGGAACAAAATATGGTTCCAGGGATAAGTTTTTTCCCCATATTGTTTTTCTTTTTTTAATTTTTTTTTTTGTTGTTGTTTTGTTTTGTTTTGTTTTTGTTTTGTTTTGTTAAAAAAAATGCTACCTGCTTTTAAGTGACCTCTTGAAACGTAGGGGGCATCACATCCCTATTAAACGTAAATCAATCATCTTACAGTTAAGAAAAATAAACTCCGACATTTGCCTTTTTGCAGGAGTACCCATTTAAAAAATGGAAGAAGTTCTCAAACTTAAAACCTCTTGGTAACTGAAGCTGCTAGCCTCCCTGAGTATTCAAAGGAAAGGAGGAGTAGCAATTCTATTGGGGAAAAGGCTTAAATATCAAGTTTCTTCACACATTGCGGACTCAGAGGGGAGATTCTATTGGCAAAATTAAAAGTATCTAATACAATATATACACTCTGTAATATTTATGCCCCCAATATCTTTAGCCCTTTCTATCCGGGACATTCTCCAAGCTAAATTATTTACATATAGAGAAGGTTACCTAATTTTTGGAGGGGACCTAAACATGGGCACCCCAATACCCCCTAGATAGATAAACGGCATAAAAACGCTTCTCTTAGAACCAAAAGAGACAATCTAGAAAACAAAAATTCACCTCAAACGTATACCAGATTCTTGAGTTAGAGACATCTGGAGAATTCAGAACCCGGACTCCAGGGAATATTCTTACATCTCTAAGGCACACAAGTCTTTATCAAGAATAGATGTATTCTTCTAGATAAAGGGGCTCTGTGCGTCAAGACTGTCCACCGGAATTCTTCCTATTTGCATCTCAGATCATGCCCGATTTTTCTAGAGTTTCACACCAATAACGTTATTTCCAAGATATTCCAGGTTCTATTTTCCAACATACTTAGCATCCGATCTTAAGTTTAAAAACTGGCTTATTTCTAAATTTCAAGAATATATCTCTTTTAATCAGGATTATGTTAACTGCCCGATCATCTTTTGGGAGGCAGCCAACGGCAGTACTAAGGGGGGAGATCTTAGCCTATACCATTAATAGGACAAAGAAAATTAAACATAGGGAAAAAGAAATCTTAAAATCTATCTCTAACTCATACAACTCATATCTTTTAGATAAATCTTCAAGAAATTGGCTAAAATATATTCAAGCATTAAAGACAAGGGATGCCTTTCTGTTATACAAGACTACTCAGAGGGGACTTGTAATTTCAAGCAAAATAATACAGATATGGAAGTAAAACTGGAAAAATCTTGGCAAGATTAGTAAAAACTAGTAAATCTCCCTCACTAATAGAATCTTTATAGCTAGAAGGGAAAACCATAACGTCCCTCAGAAGAAATCATTCAGGTCTTTACAAAATATTATCAGGATCTATATTCTTTGAAACATTCAAATCTTTCTGAGCAAAAATCATTTTGGGGAAAAGATTGACTTTTGCACGTTATCTCCTGATCTAAATTTAACCTCTTTATAGCCCCATATCTGAAATAGAGATCTCTAGAGCAATTCAAGAACTGGCCTTAAATAAAGCTTCAGGCCCTGATGGCCTTCCTAACGAATTTTACAAGATATTATCAATGGTAATTTCACCATATCTCTCATCGGTCTATAATGATATATATATAAAGGGTATCACTCCACCAGTTACTTTTGCAGCATCATACACCACCCTAATTCTTAAACCAAGAAAAGAGCCGGATAAAAAAGAATCTTATAGGCCCATAGCATTGCTCAATGTGGACTACAAAATAATGGCCTCAATTTTAGCCTCAGGGCTCCCAGTTACTTCTTCTAAGTTATCCATAAGGATCAGGCAGGATTTTACTTAATCGAAATTCCTCAGCAAAGATAAGGGAACTCTTTTTAACCATAGATTATTTTTCCAGAGAGGGGAGAGAGGAGGGAGGTAGAGGGGACACCCTAGATGCTGCAATTATTTCAATTGATGCTGAAAACGCTTTTGACTCAGTTCATTTCGATCACCTTATTCATTCTCTCCAGCAATTCAGTTTTTCTGGTAATTTTCTCAGTTATGTCAACAACCTTTATAAATCCGCCTCCACTAGGATGATAGTTAACGGCACACTCTCTCCTGATATCTATCTCAAAAGCGGAACCCATCAGGGGTGCCCCCTTTCCCCCCTTCTCTTCGACATTTCTATCGAACCTTTGGCCATATATGTTAGACAATATCTTAACGGTATTAAGATTGGTAAGAAAGAGATGAAAATCGCACTCTACACTGAGGACATTCTAATTTACATCTTCGATACTCGTATTAATATCCCGAAATTACTATCACTTATTAAACAATTTGGTTCCTTTTCAGGTTATAAAGTAAACACATCTAAATCTGAGCTTATATGGATCAAGCAACCAAAGGACCCCCCCCACGGATATGCCATTTAAAATAGTGGTTGACTTCTTCACTTACCTTGGCATTACAATATCCTCCAACCTTGAAGAGTGGTATAATCTTAATATACCTCCAGTGTTGAATAAAATTAAGGAGGACTTAAAAAAGTGGCAAAGTATTCCCCTTTCCCTTTCGGGTCGAATTGCTCTTTATAAAATTGTATGTCTTCCGAAACTACTTTACGTGTTACAAAATACCCCTGTGATTCTTAAGGGAAAAGACATCCTTCATCATAATATGGTGTTGAGGAAATTTATTTGGCAAAACAAGAAACCTAGAATTTCTCTACTTAAACTCTCTCTCCCTAGAAAATATGCAGGATTGGCTCTGCCAGACATTAAATTATACAATTATGCTTTTCTGGCTCGTTTGATTATGGACTGGATATTTGAGAAGGATTATGTTACTAATAATGAACTTGAAAAAAGCATAACAAATCCTTTTGTTCCTTCAGCAATTATCCACTGCACCGCCACCTCTCTCCCCAGTGAGCTAAAAAAATTGAAGACCATGTTTATTCCATTGCAGGCCTGGTGGAAAGTCTGTAAACTTCTCAAATTAAAGCATAAAGTATCCAAGTTTATTCCTCTAACCGGTAACCCTCTCTTTCAAGCAGGAATTCAAACATCCTTATTTCAAAAATGGAAAGCTTTGGGGTTAAATAATATCTTTCAATTATTAGACTTGGATAGAAAATGTATAAAGACTTTTGGTTCTTTAAGAGAGGAGTTTAATCTTTCCCATAAAGAATTTTTCGCATACCTACAAGCAAGGCATTTTGCTATGAGCCTCATTGACGAATTCGGTTGGAATTGGACAATGGGACCCATAGAGAAATGGCTAACATTAGCTAAAAATGGCCTTACGTCAATTTCCCCTATTTATCTAGATTTAAGCTCCTTAAAAGGAGATCTTAATCTTGAAAACATCTCTACCAAATGGGGGGCAATCTTGTAACAAAAATTTGGAGGACAGTAAAAATAATCGAATTCCTCAATTGCTGAGGTTTCACGAACCCACTCTTTCTTCCTCTTGGAGAGAATCTCATCTAAAACTCCTATTTAGGACCTTTTCACTCCTGAGAAAGGCTCTAGATGCAGAAGTCTAGATTTTATTTGCTGCCCCAGATGTTCGTTTCCTGCGGCTAATCTCATACACATGATCTTGGGAATGCCCAATTATCCAACAATTTTGGATGAAATTACAATTTTGGCTTGAACAATGGGGATCTCTCCCTCTGGACTCTGCTACCATTAGATATTGTATTTCTTCGAAAAGAACCGGAAGGCCAATCTGCAAACACTAAAATCATTAATTTAGTCATATTAGCTGTACGATATCTGATTTTTAAAAAGTAGAAAGTAGGGCAACCCCCAGTATCCAAGAGGTCAAAAGCTGTCTCAAAAACAATGTATTCTGGACACAGATTGACACTAATCTAAATGATGAAAATGATGTTATTAAATTCTTTGGAAAGTGGTCAATCTTTATCCGGAATCTATCACCATCTGAAATTGAATACATAATATACCCATTTAGAAATACAGAACTGGTATTACTTGGCTTATGGCAATAATTTATTGCAGATACCTGGATCTCTTAACCCCTCCCCTTTTTTTTTTTTTCTTTTTTTCTTTTCTGTTTGTTTGTTTATTTCGCCGGTTGTTTTTGCTTCTTCAACTATCTGGGGGGATAATTTAGTGGATTAGATGAAAGAGAAGATGGGGGGGGGGAAAGGGGGAAAAAAAAAGGGAAAAGGAAAATCCAACAATAGGTGTACATAGAAAATAAAAAGTAGATCGCATAGACGTGTAAATGGAAAATTCTTTATTTTCACTTTTGTTTTCTTTTTTTTCTTTTTTTTTTTTTTGAATTTTGAATGTTTGAATTACCAAAAAAAGGAAGGTATAACAAGGATTGTTATAGTAAATTACCACATGATGTTTGCTACTCTGAATATTTATATGAAATTGCACTATGTAAAATTGTATTGAGACTCCTTAGTTGGACATAACTAAAAATAAAAAAAAATAAAAAATTACATGCCCTCTCTTGAATCATGAAAGTTTATTTGGACTTAACTGTCCCTTTAACTTAAAGGTACAGTCTACTTGAAGTTATTTATTGTTTAAAAAGATAGATCATCCCTTTATTACCCATTCCCCAGTTTTGCATAATCTACAATTTATATTAATTACACATTTTACCTCTGTGATTGCCTTGTAGCTGAGCCTCTGCAGACTGCCCCATTATCTCAGTGCTATTTACATACATGCAGGAGTCAGCACTGATTTTCTAAAATGTAAAACTCTGCAGAAGTGAGCACAATATTTTTATTATGGCACAAATTAACTAACACTGTCTAACTGAAAACTGTTAAAAAAAACTGTAAAGTTTTCTGAGTTAAGAGGCAGCCTGCAAGGGCTTAAAAATTAGCATATGAGCCAACCTATGTTTAGCTTTCAACAAAGAATAACAAGAGAACAAAACAAATTTGAGGATAAAAGTAAATTGGATAGTTGTTTAAAATTACATGCCCTATTTAAATCATGAATGTTTAATTTGACTAGACTGTCCATTTAATTTTAAAACAGTAAAACAGCGAGAAGTCCAGATAAGCAAATTTAGTTTTGAACTATTCACTGGTCTATATAATATATATTTGAATTTCCCTTGAAAGGCTTTTATAAATAATTTAATAGTTTAATTATATTGGGAGTTAGGTAAAAACATTGGATGAGCCAATGACAAGAGGCATATATGGCTAGTAGCCACCAATCACCAGCTAATGCACTACAGCTCCTGAGCCTACCTAGGTATGCTTTTCAACAAATGATACTAAGAAAGCAAAGCAAATGTTAAATTAGCAGTAAATTACAAAGTTGCTTAAAATTGCACACTATGGGCTCCATTTATCAAAAGGCAGGTAGACGAGGTTCGCTGTCAAGAATCTTTTCTGCCCAGCCTCCTGGCCAGTTGCGTGCAAGCAAGGGCTGTCAATCATCCTGATTGGATTTGATTGGGGTGATTGAAAACTCCCACACTTTGGGGCTCTGAACCTACTCTTGCAGCTTTATTAATGGAGCCCTATAGCTAAATCATGAAAGTTTAAAGGAACAGGAAACCCAAAAATTGTTTTTCATGATTTGGATAGAACAGACAATGTTAAACAACTTTCCAATTTACTTCTATTTTCAAATTTGCCTCATTATCTTGTTATCCTTTGCTGAAGAAACAGAATTGCACTAGTGGCAGTTAGCTGAACACATCTCGTTAACCAATCACAAGAGACAAATGTGTGCAGGCACCAATCAGCAACTAGCTCCCACTAGTATAGGATATGTGCATAGTCTTTTTCAACAAGGGATTCCAAGAGAACGAAGCACATTTGAAAATAGAATTGAATTTAAAAGTGTCTTAAAATTACCTGCTCTATGTGAATCATGCAAGTTTCATTTTGATTTCCTATCCCTTTAATTTTGGCTGTAAGATGCAATGAGTTAATTCTGAAACATTGTTCGCTGATTCACTCTACCTTTTGTATCAGCTAATAAAGTTGTTGCCAAATCAGTGGGCAAAGAAAAGCGAAAAGTAAAGAGTCATAGAATGGTATTCATTAATATAATGATTTTTTTTTTGTATTAGAGATTAAATTATAAAAGCTTTTTTAAAACAAAACAAAAAACATTTGGTTAAAAGAACTTTCAAGACCTTACATGTCGGTACTAAGCAGAAGTTGATTATCTTGTTTCTGTGCAGGTGTTTGATAACTAAAATACAAGTGTTTCTTTTTGCAATCATAAGGAAATTAGTCAGAGTGTGGGCATCTAAATAAAATGAAATAGTTTCTGTTAAGACTGCCAAATGTTTGTTTTATATTACTTTAAAGAAACATTAAACACAAAATAAAATTAGACATAATGAGCTAATAACCAATAGCACTGGGTGCTTCATCTTAAACTTGATCTCATGCAAATAAAAATGTTTCTTTCATGATTCAGATAGAGCCTTATTATTTTAAAAAAATGTACTTCTATTATCTAATTTGTTTTATTCTATTTATATCCTTTGTTGGAAGTGCTACCTAGGTAGACTCAAGAGCTGCTGATTGGTAGCTGCACATATGCCTCATGTTATTGGCTCTCACAATACAGTAGTGCATTGCTGCTTCTTCAACAAAGGATACCAAGAAAATTAATCAAATGAGACAACAGAAATACATTGGAAAGTTGTTTAAAGTTGAATTCTTTCTCTGAATCACAAGAGAAATATTTTGGATTTCATGTCCCTTTAAGTTTTATTTAGACACAATATTTAGAAAATAAAGGTATATTAATTAAAATGGTTTTGTGCCATAGGTATTACACCTAATTTAAAGGGACATTATACACTAGATTTTTTCTTTGCATAAATGTTTTGTAGATGATTCATTTATATAGCCCATCTAGGTTATGTTTTTGTAAAAATGTATAGTTTTGCTAATTTGAAAATAATATTATGCTGATTTTCAGCCTCCTAGCCAAGCCCCAATGTTTTAGATGTATACTGATGTATACAAACTTCAGACTGCTTCTGTTTGTAGAATGGGTCTTTTCATATGCAGGGGAGGGGGGAGGTCCTGCTATCAGCCCCTTTCAGTGAGTGTCCCATGCTTATCTCATTAACAGTGCTAAACTGGGACCTTCTAAGTAAGTTTTTAAAAAGGTTTTACACTGGATTTTTATACCAGTATCTGTGCATATTATTCTTTATAGTAGTGTCTATTACATGCAGTTAAATAAAAATTGGTGTATACTGCCCCTTTAAAGAATAACAAATATACTTAATAATTGTATTAGTATATTCTTTGAATGAGTTAGGGCATTCATTTAGATATTTCTAACAAATCCACATTTGTGATGAGCCGAATGCACATCTCTAACCTTTACCCTGTTAAAAAACATAATTTATGCTTACCTGATAAATTCCTTTCTCCTGTAGTGTAGTCAGTCCACGGGTCATCCATTACTTATGGGATTATATCTCCTCCCTAACAGGAAGTGCAAGAGGATCACCCAAGCAGAGCTGCTATATAGCTCCTCCCCCCTACGTCATACCCAGTCATTCGACCGAAACCAAACGAGAAAGGAGAAACTATAGGGTGCAGTGGTGACTGGAGTTTAATTTAAAATTTAGACCTGCCGTAAAAACAGGGCGGGCCGTGGACTGACTACACTACAGGAGAAAGGAATTTATCAGGTAAGCATAAATTATGTTTTCTCCTGTTAAGTGTAGTCAGTCCACGGGTCATCCATTACTTATGGGATACCAATACCAAAGCTAAAAGTACACGGATGACGGGAGGGACAGGCAGGACCTTTACACGGAAGGAACTACTGCCTGCAGAACCTTTCTCCCAAAAACAGCCTCCGAAGAAGCAAAAGTGTTAAATTTGTAAAATTTTGAAAAGGTGTGAAGTGAAGACCAAGTTGCAGCCTTGCAAATCTGTTCAACAGAGGCCTCATTTTTAAAGGCCCAAGTGGAAGCCACAGCTCTAGTAGAATGAGCTGTAATTCTTTCAGGAGGCTGCTGTCCAGCAGTCTCATAGGCTAAACGTATTATGCTACGAAGCCAGAAGGAGAGAGAGGTAGCCGAAGCCTTTTGACCTCTCCTCTGTCCAGAATAAACGAAAAACAGGGAAGAAGTTTGTCGAAAATCTTTAGTTGCCTGTAAATAGAATTTCAGGGCACGGACAACGTCCAGATTGTGCAGAAGTCGTTCCTTCTTTGAGGAAGGATTAGGGCACAATGAAGGAACAACAATCTCTTGATTGATATTCTTGTTAGTGGCTACCTTAGGTATGAACCCAGGTTTAGTACGCAGAACTACCTTGTCTGAATGAAAAATCAGATAAGGAGAATCACAATGTAAGGCTGATAACTCAGAGACTCTTCGAGCCGAGGAAATAGCCATTAGAAACAGAACTTTCCAAGATAACAGCTTGATATCAATGGAATGAAGGGGTTCAAACGGAACACCCTGTAAAACGTTAAGAACTAAGTTTAAGCTCCATGGTGGAGCAACAGATTTAAACACAGGCTTAATCCTGGCCAAAGCCTGACAAAAAGCCTGAACGTCTGGAACTTCTGACAGACGCTTGTGTAAAAGAATGGACAGAGCTGAGATCTGTCCCTTTAACGAACTAGCAGATAAACCCTTTTCTAAGCCTTCTTGTAGAAAAGACAATATCCTAGGAATCCTAACCTTACTCCATGAGTAACTCTTGGATTCGCACCAATGTAAGTATTTACGCCATATTTTATGGTAAATTTTCCTGGTAACAGGTTTCCTAGCCTGTATTAAGGTATCAATCACTGACTCCGAGAATCCACGCTTTGATAGAATCAAGCGTTCAATCTCCATGCAGTCAGCTTCAGAGAAATTAGATTTGGATGTTTGAAAGGACCCTGAACCAGAAGGTCCTGTTTCAGAGGCAGAGACCATGGTGGACAGGACGACATGTCCACTAGATCTGCATACCAGGTCCTGCGTGGCCACGCAGGCGCTATTAGAATCACCGATGCTCTCTCCTGTTTGATCCTGGCAATCAGTCGAGGAAGTATCGGGACGGGTGGAAACACATAAGCCATGTTGAAGACCCAAGGTGCTGTCAGAGCATCTATCAGAACCGCTCCCGGGTCCCTGGACCTTGATCCGTAACAAGGAAGCTTGGCGTTCTGGCGAGACGCCATGAGATCCAGATCTGGTTTGCCCCAACGCTGAAGCAGTTGTGCAAATACCTCCGGGTGAAGTTCCCACTCCCCCGGATGAAAAGTCTGGCGACTTAGGAAATCCGCCTCCCAGTTCTCCACGCCTGGGATGTAGATCGCTGACAGGTGGCAAGAGTGAGACTCTGCCCAGCGAATTATCTTTGAGACTTCCATCATCGCTAGGGAACTCCTTGTCCCTCCCTGATGATTGATGTAGGCCACAGTCGTGATGTTGTCTGACTGGAACCTGATGAACCTCAGAGTTGCTAGCTGAGGCCAAGCCAGAAGAGCATTGAGAACTGCTCTTAATTCCAGAATGTTTATTGGAAGGAGACTCTCCTCCTGAGTCCATGATCCCTGAGCCTTCAGGGAATTCCAGACAGCGCCCCAACCTAGTAGGCTGGCGTCTGTTGTTACAATCGTCCAGTCTGGCCTGCTGAAGGGCATTCCCCTGGACAGATGTGGCCGAGAAAGCCACCATAGAAGAGAATCTCTGGTCTCTTGATCTAGATTCAGCATAGGGGACAAATCTGAGTAATCCCCATTCCACTGACTTAGCATGCACAATTGTAGTGGTCTGAGATGCAGGCGTGCAAAAGGTACTATGTCCATTGCCGCTACCATTAAGCCGATTACCTCCATGCATTGAGCCACTGACGGGTGTTGAATGGAATGAAGGACACGGCAAGCATTTAGAAGTTTTGTTAACCTGTCTTCTGTCAGGTAAATTTTCATTTCTACAGAATCTATAAGAGTCCCCAAGAAGGGAACTCTTGTGAGTGGCAATAGAGAACTCTTTTCTACGTTCACCTTCCACCCATGCGACCTTAGAAATGCCAGAACCAACTCTGTATGAGACTTGGCAGTCTGGAAACTTGACGCTTGTATCAGAATGTCGTCTAGGTACGGAGCTACCGAAATTCCTCGCGGTCTTAGTACCGCCAGAAGAGAGCCCAGAACCTTTGTAAAGATTCTTGGAGCCGTGGCTAACCCGAAGGGAAGAGCTACAAACTGGTAATGCCTGTTTAGGAAGGCAAACCTTAGGTACCGATAATGATCCTTGTGAATCGGTATGTGAAGGTAGGCATCCTTTAAATCCACTGTGGTCATGTATTGACCCCTTTGGATCATAGGTAAGATTGTCCGAATAGTTTCCATTTTGAACGATGGAACTCTTAGGAATTTGTTTAGGATCTTTAAGTCCAAAATTGGTCTGAAGGTTCCCTCTTTTTTGGGAACCACAAACAGATTTGAGTAAAACCCCTGTCCGTGTTCCGACCGCGGAACTGGATGGATCACTCCCATTAATAAAAGGTCTTGTACACAGCGTAGAAACGCTTCTCTCTTTAACTGGTTTGCTGACAACCTTGAAAGATGAAATCTCCCTTTTGGAGGAGAAGCTTTGAAGTCCAGAAGATATCCCTGAGATATGATCTCTAACGCCCAGGGATCCTGGACATCTCTTGCCCAAGCCTGGGCGAAGAGAGAAAGTCTGCCCCCCACTAGATCCGTTTCCGGATCGGGGGCCCTCACTTCATGCTGTCTTAGGGGCACCAGCAGGTTTTCTGGCCTGCTTGCCCTTGTTCCAGGACTGGTTAGGTTTCCAGCCCTGTCTGTAGCGAGCAACAGTTCCTTCCTGCTTTGGAGCTGAGGAAGTTGATGCTGCTCCTGTCTTGAAGTTACGAAAGGCACGAAAATTAGACTGTCTAGCCCTTGGTTTGGCTCTGTCTTGAGGCAGGGCATGACCCTTACCTCCAGTAATGTCAGCGAAAATTTCTTTCAAACCGGGCCCAAATAATGTCTGCCCTTTTAAAGGTATGTTAAGCAATTTAGATTTAGAAGTCACATCGGCTGACCAAGATTTAAGCCACAGCGCTCTGCGCGCTTGAATGGCGAATCCTGAATTCTTAGCCGTAAGTTTAGTTAAGTGTACTACGGCATCGGAAATAAATGAATTAGCTAGCTTAAGGACTCTAAGCTTGTCTGTAATCTCATCCAATGTAACTGAGTTAATGGTCTCTTCCAGAGACTCAAACCAGAATGCCGCCGCAGCCGTGACAGGCGCAATGCATGCAAGGGGTTGTAATATAAAACCTTGTTGAACAAACATTTTCTTAAGGTAACCCTCTAACTTTTTATCCATTGGATCTGAAAAAGCACAGCTATCCTCCACCGGGATAGTGGTGCGCTTAGCCAGAGTAGAAACTGCTCCATCCACCTTAGGGACCGTCTGCCATAAGTCCCGTGTGGTGGCGTCTATTGGAAACATTTTTCTAAATATAGGAGGGGGAGAAAAGGGCACACCAGGTCTATCCCACTCCTTGTTAATAATTTCTGTAAGCCTTTTAGGAATAGGAAAAACGTCAGTACATGTCGGTACCGCAAAATATTTATCCAGCCTATACATTTTCTCTGGAATTGCAACCGTGTTACAATCATTCAGAGCCGCTAATACCTCCCCTAGCAATACACGGAGGTTCTCAAGCTTAAATTTAAAATTTGAAATGTCTGAGTCCAGTTTACTTGGATCAGATCCATCACCCACAGAATGAAGCTCTCCGTCCTCATGTTCTGCAAATTGTGACGCAGTATCAGACATGGCTCTAATATTATCAGCGCACTCTGTTCTCACCCCAGAGTGGTCGCGTTTACCCCTAATTTCTGGCAATTTAGATAATACTTCAGTCATAACATTAGCCATGTCTTGCAAAGTGATTTGTATGGGCCGCCCTGATGTACTTGGCGCCACAATATCATGCACCTCCTGAGCGGGAGACAAAGGTACTGACACGTGAGGAGAGTTAGTCGGCATAACTTCCCCCTCGTTGTCTGGTGAAATTTTCTTTACATTTACACTCTTATTTAAAGTAGCATCAATGCAATTAGTACACAAATTTCTATTGGGCTCCACATTGGCCTTTAAACATATTGCATATTCCTCTGTGTCAGACATGTTTAACAGACTAGCAATGAAACTAGCAAGCTTGGAAAATACTTTTGAAATAAATTTACAAGCAATATAAAAAACGTTACTGTGCCTTTAAGAAGCACCAATAAACTGTCACAGTTGAAATCACAATGAACCAAATTTGTTATAGCAACCAAATTTTCACAGTAAATGCATTGTTAGCAAAGGATTGCACCCACCAGCAAATGGATGATTAACCCCTTAATACCAAAAAAAAAACGGATAACAGAATATAAACGTTTTATCACAGTCAAAAGCACAGTCTCACAGGTCTGCTGTGAGTGATTACCTCCCTCAAAACTAGTTTTGGAGACCCCTGGGCTCTGTAGAGACGTCCTGGATCATGGAGGAAGGAATAGGAAGACTGTGACTGAATTCTTACTGCGCAAGAAAGCGCCAAAATAGGCCCCTCCCACTCATATTATTACAGTGGGGAAGCTCAGTAAACTGAATTTATTCATAAATAAACGACAGCCATGTGGAAAAATAATGCCCAAAATTTTTTACCACCAAGTACCTCAGAAAAAAACGATTAACATGCCAGTAAAACGTTTTAAAATAAAACTATGAAATGATACTAATAAGCCTGCTGCTAGTCGCTTTCACTGCAGTGGGGGCTCAAATATAAGTTAAATGTATACAGTATTTTCTTAGTGAAGTTCCATTCCCCAGAAATACCTCAGTGTAACATACATACATATCAGCCTGATACCAGTCGCTACTACTGCATTTAAGGCTGCACTTACATTATATGGGTATTAGCAGTATTTTCTCAGTCAATTCCATTCCTTAGAAAATAATATACTGCAACATACCTCCTTGCAGGTGAACCCTGCCCGCTGTCCCCTGTTCTGAAGTTACCTCACTCCTCAGAATGGCCGAGAACAGCAAATGGATCTTAGTTACGACCGCTAAGATCATACACAAACTCAGGTAGATTCTTCTTCTAATGCTGCCTGAGAAAAAACAACACACTCCGGTGCTGTTTAAAATAACAAACTTTTGATTGAAGATATAAAAACTAATTTTAATAACCACAGTCCTCTCACACGTCCTATCTATTAGTTAGGTGCAAGAGAATGACTGGGTATGACGTAGGGGGGAGGAGCTATATAGCAGCTCTGCTTGGGTGATCCTCTTGCACTTCCTGTTAGGGAGGAGATATAATCCCATAAGTAATGGATGACCCGTGGACTGACTACACTTAACAGGAGAAACCTATTTTAAATGTTCTATATCTTTTTTTACTTGGCTTTTCTTTTGGATTCCAATATCCTAAATTTTTATTTCACTATGAACACATCACACTTGAAATGTTTGCTCATTATTGCAGGAAAGTGTAAACATATATTGACACAAAAGGATATTGATGTCAGTCATCAGCAACATCGTATCAATTTTTGATTGACACCTTTCACTTTGACTGATTACTTTTCACATCCATGTTTGAAAAAATGCTGGTTAGGTATCTGTACCCTGTGTTTAAAGGGATAGTCTAGTCAAAATTAAACTTACATAATTCAGATAGAGCAGGGCATTTTAAGTAACTTTCTAATTTACTCCTATTATCTATCACCTAGATTATGAGTTGTGCGTTAGGGTTAAAAAGCAGCGTTAAGAGGTCCTAATGCTGCTTTTTTCCTAACGCTGGTATTACGAGTCTTGAAATGACAGGCTCACCGCTCACTTTTTTAGTCAGACGCAGAAATACCGCAAATCCACTTACGTCAATTGCGTATCCTATATTTTTCTATGGGACTTGCATAATGCCGGTATTACGAGTCTGACAAAAAGTGAGCGGTAGACCCTCTCCTGTTAAGACTGATACCGCATTTAAAAGTCAGTAGTTAAGAGTTTTATGGGCGAACGCTGTAACATAAAACTCTTAACTAAAGTGCTAAAAAGTACACTAACACCCATAAACTACCTATTAACCCCTAAACCGAGGCCCCCCCACATCACAAGCACTAAAAAATATTTTTAACCCCTAATCTGCCGAACCGGACATCGCCGCCACTATAAAAAATATATTAACCCCTAAACCGCCACACTCCCGCATCGCAAACACTAGTTACATTTTATTTACCCCTAATCTGCCGTCCCTAACATCGCCGACACCTACCTACATTTATTAACCCCTAATCTGCCGCCCCCAACGTTGCTGCAACTATATTAAATATATTAACCCCTAAATCTAAGTCTAACCCTAACCCTAACACCCCCTAACCTAAATATAATTTAAATAAATCTAAATAAAATAACTATCATTAACTAAATTATTCCTATTTAAAACTAAATACTTACCTATAAAATAAACCCTAAGATAGCTACAATATAACTAATAGTTACATTGTAGCTAGCTTAGGGTTTATTTTTATTTTACAGGCAACTTTGTATTTATTTTAACTAGGTAGAATAGTTATTAAATAGTTATTAACTATTTAATAGCTACATAGTTAAAATAAATTCAAATTTACCTGTAAAATAATTCCTAACCTAAGTTACAATTACACCTAACACTACACTATAATTAAATTAATTACCTAAACTAACTACAATTAAATACAATTTAAAAAAAAAATCTAAAATATGAAAAAAAAAAACTAAATTACAAAAAATAATAAAATAATTACAAGTTTTTTAAAACTAATTACACCTAATCTAATCCCCCTAATAAAATAAAAAGCCCCCAAAATAATAAAAAGCCCTACCCTTTACTAAATTACAAATATCCCTTAAAAGGGCCTTTTGCGGGCATTGCCCCAAAGTAATCAGTTCTTTTACCTGTAAAAAAAAATACAATACCCCTCCAACATTAAAACCCACCACCCACACACCCAACCCTACTCTAAAACCCACCCAATACCCCCTTAATAAAACCTAGCACTAACCCCTTGAAGATCACCCTACCTTGAGAAGTCTTCACCCAGCTGGGCCAAAGTCCTCAACGAAGCCAGGCGAAGTCATCCTCCAGACGGGCAGAAGTCTTCATCCAGGCGGCATTTTCTATCTCCATCCGGCGTGGATCGGGTCCATCTTCAAGACATCCGACGTGGAGCATCCTCTTCAAACGAAGTCCAACTGAAGAATGAAGGTTCCTTTAAATGACGTCATCCAAGATGGCATCCCTTGAATTCCGATTGACTGATAGAATTCTATCAGCCAATCAGAATTAAGGTAGAAAAAATCCTATTGGCTGATGCAATCAGCCAAAAGGATTGAAGTTCAATCCTATTGGCTGATTGGATCAGCCAATAGGATTGAACTTCAATCCTATTGGCTTATTGGATCAACCAATAGGATTTTTTCTACCTTAATTCCGATCGGAATTCAAGGGACGCCATCTTGGATGACGTCATTTAAAGGAACCTTCATTCTTCAGTTGGACTTCGTTTGAAGAGGATGCTCCGCGTCGGATGTCTTGAAGATGGACCCGCTATGAACCGGATGGATGAAGATAGAAAATGCCGCCTAGATGAAGACTTCTGCCCGTCTGGAAGACCACTTTGCCCGGCTTCGTTGAGGACCTCGGCCCGGCTGGGTGAAGACTTCTAAAGGTAGGGTGATCTTCAAGGGGTTAGTGTTAGGTTTTATTAAGGGGGTATTGGGTGGGTTTTAGAGTAGGGTTGGGTGTGTGGGTGGTGAGTTTTAATGTTGGGGGGTATTGTATTTTTTTTTACAGGTAAAAGAGCTGATTACTTTGGGGCAATGTCCCGCAAAAGGCCCTTTTAAGGGCTATTTGTAATTTAGTATAGGGTAGGGCTTTTTATTATTTTGGTGGTCTTTTGTATTTTATTAGGGGGATTAGATTAGGTGTAATTAGTTTAAAAAACTTGTAATTATTTTATTATTTTCTGTAATTTAGTGTTTTTTTTTTTCGTACTTTAGATGATTTTTTTAAATTGTATTTCATTGTAGTTAGTTTAGGTAATTAATTTAATTACACTATAGTGTTAGGTGTAATTGTAACTTAGGTTAGGAATTATTTTACAGGTAAATTTGAATTTATTTTAACTAGGTAGCTATTAAATAGTTAATAACTATTTAATAACTATTCTACCTAGTTAAAATAAATACAAAGTTGCCTGTAAAATAAACCCTAAGCTAGCTGCAATGTAACTATTAGTTACATTGTAGCTATCTTAGGGTTTATTTTATAGGTAAGTATTTAGTTTTAAATAGGAATAATTTATTTAATGATAGTTATTTTATTTAGATTTATTTAAATTATATTTAAGTTAGGGGGGTGTTAGGGTTAGACTTAGATTTAGGGGTTAATAACTTTAATATAGTGGCGGCGACGTTGGGGCGGCAGATTAGGGGTTAATAAATATAATGTAGGTGTCGGCGATGTCGGGGGCGGCAGATTAGGGGTGTTTAGACTCGGGTTCATGTTAGAGTGTTAGGTGTAGATAACAGGTGTTAGGTTTTTTTTCAGCTGGCTCTCCCCCATTGATTCCTATGGGGAAATCTTGCACAAGCACGTTTTACCTGCTCACCGCTAACGTAAGCAGCGGTGGTATTGAGTTGAGATGTGGAGCTAAATTTTGCTCTACGCTCACTTTTTTTGCGGCTAACGCCGGGTTTGTAAAAACCCGTAATACCAGCGCTGTCTGTAGGTGAGCGGTGAGGGAAAACTGCTCGTTAGCACCGCACAGCCTTACCGACAAAACTCGTAATCTAGGCGTATGTTTCTTAACTCTCTTGTTATATTTATTTGAAAAAGCAAGAATGTAAGCATTTGAGCCGGCCTAGTTTTGGTTCAGCACCTGGGTAGCGCTTTCTGATTGGTGTCTAAATGTTCACCTTGGTGCTGAACCAAAAATGGGCCGGCTTCAAAGCTTACATTCAAATAAAGATAGCAAGAGAACAAAGAAAATTTGATAAAAGAATTACATTAGAAAGTTGCATGCTCTAGATGAAGGCATGGAAGTTTAATTTTGACTAGACTGTCCCTTTAACCAATCTGAATGCAGAAAATCCAGTTTCTTCAGAACATTGATAAATGTAAGCTGGTATATTGAATTTAAATACAAATGCTTCATGGAGATTTTGATACATTTTTTAATCACAAAAAGCATTAGCTGAAAACGTAATCATACAATTTTTGATTAATTGTAAATGACCACAAACTTTCTTCGCTTTGGCCTAGTTTCCATTGAGGTGGTAAATTTTGGAAACTGGTGGTAAAAAACATTTATCTCCATTAAAGTCTAGGGAGAATTGTTATGTTACCATCAGATTTAAAACTTTACCATTTCAATGAATTAAGGCCTTTGTTGGTAAAAGTACAAATGAATTGTTGAAGCCTGATGAAACAGCTTAGTGCTGAGAAATGTGTTGCCTTGTTTTTATTATTTTAATAAAGCAATTTTATATTTTGAACACTTGCTACCATCTTTTTTGCCATTTATCCCTTTGGCTGAGAGGGAACTTATCTGGGTCTATCCTGACCATTGGTGTTTTCTGGATTTCCATTTGTGTCCGGTTGGCCTATGACTAAGTCTTGTGGGTGACTGTATTGATCCCATCCTGCCTCTATAGCATCAAGGGAGATGCTACAACTATTGTGAGTACCATTCCTTTCTACCACACTGATTCACCTGTGTTAAGGCAATACTAGGCCATATAGGAACCTGTGTTTCTTTTTGTCGTTCTGATACAGACACCACATCATTACCGGAAGTTGGTCTCCTGGGTGACTGTAATAGATCCCAGACTGCCTCCATAGCACTAACTGAGGTGCTTTCACAAATGTGAGTTCACTCCCTGTATACATATCAATTTGTTTTTGGACCAAACAATATTGGGCCATGTGGCGCATCTGTCTCCTCTTGTCTTTGTAGATTTCTGCTTTGGATCCCAGCCTGGGTCTCCACAGATAGCTGCCTCGATCTCCCTTCAGAGACTTACTAATTATCTCAGAGACTTATATTTACTTTTATTGTTATTATTATTATTTATACACATTTATATGATTATTATTATATGATCTATATTATCTCATTTATTTTACCATATATTACTTTGATTCTTTTATTATATTATTATACCCTATATATGTATCCTGGTGCTACCAATTAATAGCATTTCCACTATAATATCACTCTATAAATCACTTTGAGGTATTGTCTACTGAGGTCTAGTTACCTGTTTAACTATTGTGTATTTTTACCCCCACTCTCTCTTTGAGGCTGATATATATCTATCCTGCTGCCATATATGTTGTATAAGACCTCTTAGCACTTATACCATTATATTCATTAGGATCCTTAGATTATCCCCTATTAGGGCGCCCCCTCCCTTGTTTTTCCTAAGATACACTGTCGGCATGTATCATTGCATAAGCAGTTCTTGTGAACTGCAGGTGCAATGCTGCCCCTGCAGACTAGACCAATCGGCCTCTAGCAGGGGGTGTCAATCAACCCGATCGTATTTGATCCGTTTGATTTCTGTCCGCTGCCTCAGAGCAGGCGGACTAGTTATGGAGCATCAGTCTTTAGACCGCTGCTTCATAACTGCTGTTTGTGGCGAGCTTGATAAATCGGCCCCATTGGGCATACAAAACGCCCCTATAAAAAACTACTTTTGGAACACATAAAAAACATTGAAGAAGGTTTTGAAGGACATAGACTGTCTAAACACTTAAAAAGAAACACTATCAGGATCCTATGGGGTTGAAAGGCACCATTCTAGAACATTTACAGGTGCCCACTCGAGGTGGGGACCGTTTTCTAAAATGTAGACAAAGAGAAACATATTGGATCCATAATTTGAGAACCATGAATCCAATGGGTCTAAATGAAGAGATCAACATTGCATCCTTTTTATAATCTAAATGTCACCTTTATAATTTAAATGTATAGAAAAAATATATAAGTAATTTAGTACTGCGCTGGCCAAAAATGTATAGATATCAAACCCTTCTAAAAACACACCTTCCTCCAAAGTTTGTTACATAATTAGAGAACAAATTGAATGTAGTATTTAGAGGGTGCTAGGAGAAGCTAAAGATATCTCAATATGTGAATTTAAATAGGTGTTAAAGAGGATTAGCCTTAATTAGACTGGGATTGTCTGTACGTGTGTTAATTTAGACTAAACCACAAATTCAATACCTAACGATTTCTAAATTATTGACTATAGATTGGTGTGAATATAGATTAGTCTTAATTATACCGGTTACTACCTTTTCATCTGTTTTTATTTTATTTGTTGCTGAGCTTATTTTCATTGTATTGCATTTTATTGATGTTTACGGCCACTGGCCCACACACTGCAGATACTTGTTTGAAGCAGGAATTATAGACAACATATCTGTTTATTCACTGCTCTATGCTGTAAATCTTACCTCATATGTGATTGAGGTCACACTGTGTGAGTAGCTAGAAACAAAGTATTATAATAAATGCCTAGTTTTGTACGGTGTCACGCTATGTGAATCATTTTTATTTTCCACATATACAGGTATCTCATGGGATGGAGCTAGCAATAAGGGACTTTCCTCATACCATCCTATAAGACGTAACTACGACAAGACCAGAGGGAGGGACATAATTCCAGTCCCGATTCTTCACTGAACGCCACACTTACCTCATAGGATTGAGGTTAAGTTTGGTAAGCATATGAGCTTTCATTCATCACTTTCCCACGGATTGATCACAATCAAATATTTATTGGCCCTCACTTATTACTCCACCGTTTGATCACAGTAAAGTGTACGTAATGGAGTGGAATTGCAACCTTGGACATAAAGGCATTTTCATAGAGACATTCTTTTTATGTGCGCTCCATTGTAATTCCTCTTGCTTTTGTAATCGTTGTAACAGTGTAACAGGTACATTGCATCAATTGAAGCAGCACTAGGTTGTCTACTTTCTATTGTGTTTAAGAACAAATACATCCCATTAGATTTTAGGATTAATACTATGGATATTTAGAAGTACAGGACTAGTCTATGTATGCAACAATATGTTAAAGCCCTTTGCAGCCTTTTTTTGCTAACACCTTATACCAGGGGTATCAAGCTCAATGTACAGTATCTGGGGGCCACTCACCAAGTGTTGTTCTCTCATGGGGGCTGCTTGAACTGATTCCTACAGAACTGGATATACTAAGAACTAGAAGTGACATTTACCCAAGTAGTAGTGCATGGTGGTAGTTGTAGCCCACAATATATATACATACACATTTATCTATATTTATCTTGTCAGTGCCAAGTGAAGTGATCATTGTGGAACTGCATAACAACATAAACAAGTGACATTTATCCAAGCAGTACGTCATGGGGTCTACACTGAACACTTGTCTTTATATTTATCTTGCAAGTGCCTAAATAGAACATCAACTAGATACACCTCTTAAAACCATAACAAAAAACTGACAGTTTCGGATCGATTCGAATTCGGAAAACTTCGAATGAATTCGTCTCGGATTCGAACAAATTCGGCTGGATTCGGTTCGGAAATTCGGTATGTGTGCTGTGTATTAGACTAGTATTATGTACTGTATATTAGGTGTAACCCATAGCAGAGTGATATAACCTAATATACTGTACAATACTAGTGTAATCCATGTCCATCCGAATTTACCGAATAAATCCGAACTAATTTGGATTTATTCGGTAAATTCGGCAGTATTTTAATTCGGAAATTCGGTTTGATCCGAATTTACCGAATTTCCGAATTGAACCGAACCGAATTGCATATGTCTACTTTAAACAAAGGAGGGCCAAATTAAATTATATGGCCCCAGGGACTATACTTTGTATATATATATATATATATATATATATATATATATATATATATATATATATATATATATATTTTTATAAATAATTTTTATTAGACAGTGTTTATATGAGTGTAACCATACTTTAAATACATGTATTTATGTTGTGTTTTATGCAACCTTTTTTTCTTCCCCTACCCTTTATGCAAGCTCTGAAAATAAAGTTTTTATCATCACACCTTGTTTTGTACTGTTCTTCAGGCTAAACATCCATCCCTCTTGTTTATGCTGTGGAGGGTTCCTTATTGCTGGGAGGTTCCAGTCAGTCTTTATAGCATCTGGAAGTGCTTATTGTTTGTGAGTACCTTTCTCATCTGAATCGTATTAGATCTTTTGTGACTGTACTAGGCCATAGGGGATTTATTTATTGCCGAATCTTCTATCAAGATTTGACCATGACCTTATACGAGGAGCTGCCTCCGCATGAGAACTACAGAAGAACCTTTTGTAGACTTGTTTATAATAATATCATCTATTGTGACTTTAAAAAACTTTTTTTGGGATTTGTTTATAATATTATCACTAATTGTGATTTTTGGGGGGGGCGCCCCCTATATATACATTTCTAATAACTTTTACTAGACGCATTTTGTTAATGGGAGAAAACTGCAAAAATCTTTTAATTTAAAACATTTTAGTTTTGACCTTTTTATCCCTTTAAGTATAAAACATGTATCTCCAACAAGACAAATGCCTTATTGCTTTTATTTATTTATTTTTGCACTTACAGAGCTTTCAGAAGTTTAAGCGACAGCAAAATATTTCACTTTCTTAAATTATTCTACGCTTATATGAAAATAAACTGGTAATACCTGCCACTAAGTAATCCTTGTTTCCTAAACACAGAGAGGCCAAATTCTATTGACCTGTTGACTTTTTTTGCAATGAGCTATTTGTGCAATAAACACATAATACAACTATAGCTCTCTTAGGCCTAGATTTGGAGTTTTGTCGGTAACGACCCGAAAAACTAACGCCGGCTTTTTTCTGGCCGCACCATAAAAATAACTCTGGTATCGAGAGTCCACATAAAGGCTGCTTTAGGCTCCAAAAAAGGAGCGTAGAGCATTTTTAACGCAGCTTCAACTCTCGATACCAGAGTTGCATACGGACGCGGCCAGCCTCAAAAACGTGCTCGTGCACGATTCCCCCATAGGAAACAATGGGGCTGTTTGAGCTGAAAAAAAACCAAACACCTGCAAAAAAGCCGCGTTCAGCTCCTAACGCAGCCCCATTGTTTGCTATGCGGTAACCCTTCCTACGTCTGCACTTAACACTCTAACATGTACCCCGAGTCTAAACACCCCTAACCTTACACTTATTAACCCCTAATCTGCTGCCCCCGCTATCGCTGACCCCTGCATATTATTATTAACCCCTAATCTTCCGCTCCGTAAACCGCCGCTACTTACATTATCCCTATGTACCCTTAATCTGCTGCCCCTAACACCGCCAACCCCTATATTATATTTATTAACCCCTAATCTGCCCCCCACAACGTCGCCTCCACCTGCCTACACTTATTAACCCCTAATCTGCCGACCGGACCTGAGCGCTACTATAATAACTTCAATTATTAACCCCTAATCTGCCTAAAGCTAAGTCTAACCCTAATACTAACACCCCCCTAAGTTAAATATAATTTAAATCTAACGATATTAATTAACTCTTATTAAATAAATTATTCCAATTTAAAGCTAAATACTTACCTGTAAAATAAATCCTAATATAGCTACAATATAAATTATAATTATATTATAGCTATTTTAGGATTTATATTTATTTTACAGGTAACTTTGTATTTATTTTAACCAGGTACAATAGCTATTAAATAGTTAAGAACTATTTAATAGCTAAAATAGTTAAAATAATTACAAATTTACCTGTAAAAGAAATCCTAACCTAAGTTACAAATAAACCTAACACTAGACTATCAATAAATTAATTAAATAAACTACCTACAATTACCTACAATTAACCTAACACTACACTATCAATAAATTAATTAAATACAATTGCTACAAAGAAATACAATTAAATAAACTTGCTAAAGTACAAAAAATAAAAAAGAACTAATTTACAAAAAATAAAAAAATTATTTACAAACATAAGAAAAATATTACAACAATTTTAAACTAATTACACCTACTCTAAGCCCCCTAATAAAATAACAATCAGATTGAGCTTGCATTCTATTGGCTGATCAAAACAGCCAATAGAATGCGAGCTCAATCTGATTGGCTGATTGGATCAGCTAATCGGATTGAACTTGATTCTGATTGGCTGATTCCATCAGCCAATCAGAATATTCCTACCTTAATTTCGATTGGCTGATAGAATCCTATCAGCCAATCGGAATTCGAGGGACGCCATCTTGGATGACGTCATTTAAAGGAACCGTCATTCGTCGGCCAGGATGGATGTTCCGCGGTGGAGGTCTTCAGGATGCTGCCGCTTCGCTCCGGATGGATGCCGCTTGGATGAAGACTTCAATCGGATGGAAGACCTCTTCTGGCCTGCTTGGATGAAGACTTCAGCCGGATCATGGACCTCTTCAGCCCCCCGCTTGGGCTTGGATCAGGACATCGGAGGAGCTCTTCTGGACCGATCGGTGAACCTGGTATGGTGAAGACAAGGTAGGATGATCTTCAGGGGCTTAGTGTTAGGTTTATTTAAGGGGGGTTTGGGTTAGATTAGGGGTATGTGGGTGGTGGGTTGTAATGTTGGGGGGGGGGGGTATTGTATGTTTTTTTTTACAGGCAAAAGAGCTGAATTTCTTGGGGCATGCCCCGCAAAGGACCCTGTTCAGGGCTGGTAAGGTAAAAGAGCTTTGAACTTTAGTAATTTAGAATAGGGTAGGGCATTTTTTTATTTTGGGGGGCTTTGTTATTTTATTAGGGGGCTTAGAGTAGGTGTAATTAGTTTAAAATTGTTGTAATATTTTTCTTATGTTTGTAAATAATTTTTTATTTTTTGTAACTTAGTTCTTTTTTATTTTTTGTACTTTAGCTAGTTTATTTAATTGTATTTCTTTGTAGCAATTGTATTTAATTAATTTATTGATAGTGTAGTGTTAGGTTAATTGTAGGTAATTGAAGGTAGTTTATTTAATGAATTTATTGATAGTCTAGTGTTAGGTTTATTTGTAACTTAGGTTAGGATTTCTTTTACAGGTAAATTTGTAATTATTTTAACTATTTTAGCTATTAAATAGTTCTTAACTATTTAATAGCTATTGTACCTGGTTAAAATAAATACAAAGTTACCTGTAAAATAAATATAAATCCTAAAATAGCTATAATATAATTATAATTTATATTGTAGCTATATTAGGATTTATTTTACAGGTAAGTATTTAGCTTTAAATTGGAATAATTTATTTAATAAGAGTTAATTAATTTTGTTAGATTTAAATTATATTTAATTTAGGGGGGTGTTAGTATTAGGGTTAGACTTAGCTTTACGGGTTAATACATTTATTAGAATAGCGGAGAGATTCGGTCAGAAGATTAGGGGTTAATAATTGAAGTTCGGTGTCGGCGATGTTAGGGAGGGCAGATTAGGGGTTAATACTATTTATTATAGGGTTAGTGAGGCGGATTAGGGGTTAATAACTTTATTATAGTAGCGCTCAGGTCCAGTCGGCAGATTAGGGGTTAATAAGTGTAGGCAGGTGGAGGCGACGTTGTGGGGGGCAGATTAGGGGTTAATAAATATAATATAGGGGTCGGCGGTGTTAGGGGCAGCAGATTAGGGGTACATAAGGATAACGTAGGTGGCGGCGCTTTGCGGTCGGCAGATTAGGGGTTAATAAGTGTAGGCAGGTGGAGGCGACGTTGAGGGGGGCAGATTAGGGGTTAATAAATATAATACAGGGGTCGGCGGTGTTAGGGGCAGCAGATTACGGGTACATAAGGATAACGTAGGTGGCGGTCGGCAGATTAGGGGTTCAAAAATTTTTCCGAGTGTCGGCGATGTGGGGGGACCTCGGTTTAGGGGTACATAGGTAGTTTATGGGTGTTAGTGTACTTTAGAGTACAGTAGTTAAGAGCTTTAGAAACCGGCGTTAGCCCAGAAAGCTCTTAACTACTAACTTTTTTCCTGCGGCTGGAGTTTTGTCGTTAGATGTCTAACGCTCACTTCAGAAACGACTCTAAATACCGGAGTTAGAAAAATCCCATTGAAAAGATAGGATACGCAATTTACGTAAGGGGATCAGCGGTATGGAAAAGTCGCGGCTGGAAAGTGAGCGTTAGACCCTATTTTGAGTGACTCCAAATACCGGCGGTAGCCTAAAACCAGCGTTAGGAGCCTCTAACGCTGGTTTTCACGGCTAACGCCAAACTCTAAATCTAGGCCTTAGTTTTATACACAGACTTGCAAATGAATCTTTTTTAATGTGCAACTTAACAGAGAAAACAGTAACAGTAAACCCTGTGCAATTAAAATACATTTATGTAAAAAAAAAAAAAAAATTAATTTATATTTTATTGAGGTTCTCAAACAAACAAAATAAAAGGCTAGTGAACCTTGCATACATGTTACATAGAAACAGTCCAATACATATGAAAACTTGTAAAGGAAACAAAGGTATGTCATATAAATGTACCATAAACCTCAGATTTTCTCGCTGAGGAATGACTGCTAAGAAAACAGATTGGGCCGCTTTTGGACCCTTGACCACTAGTAATGATAAACTATATAAGGAAGGGGATAAGAGGCCTCTTTTTGGTCTTTATATGGCTTAATACAAAGAGAATATGTTTCAAAATAAAACATAAAATAAGCAAGTAAATTGGTTGAACTGTTATAACAGATAAACGCTAGGCTTTGGCTATGTAGAATGATATATAGAGAAAAGAGAAACAATAGAAGGGAGGTCTGCTGAAGTGGGAATGAGATTTCTACTGATGATCAATGAAGTATGGCTTTGCGCCTGTTTCAAACACTATAAGGGGCAATGACAATAGTACCATTTTCCCCAAAGAAAAAGATATAACTTAAAGTACTTTCTTTATGGTAAACTATGTGTGGACCTGCAGCTACTTAGAGATCTTTAGAGTTCCTTATATGGTCATGGGTCTTAGATATAATACATATAGCCCTATGAGCACTCCCATTACTTCCTATCCAGTATCTTGTTGATGTACGTGGTAGTTCACATAAGAAATGTGTGTTTTATTATCTGTTGCTAAATAATTGGGGTTAATATCCTGGATATATAATGTCTCATTGTCCTGGTCTGTGGTTACACCTAAGCATTACACAATAAAACAATTATACATAGGAGTCAGGTTAAATATGAGCTAAATGTTTCCAGCCCAAAACAATGAATAGAAAAGCATCCTTACACACGTCAAATTATAGGTCATGTAATCAATCTCAACAAGTAGTAAAATGTATTGTGCAGGCATTACTCTATATTATGTTACCTCAATATCTGTTGATCATGCCCCCTAAAGCACCTCTTTAACAAGCCTTATTTAATAAAACATTATTGCATACAATCCCGTTTAACTAGAAGCTGAATGTGACCAACTCAAACACTACTATATAGACAAAGCATCCTTACATTCAAGCTGAGTCATGTATAAAGATATAGACATATAGTCAAATCAAATAATAAAATAAAGATCTAATTGGTTTGCAATTATGGAATATGGAGTTATGGAGTCGGTATAGCTCTAAGTTATGTTACCCCACTCCAGACCTGATGGCTCCGTCCTCTGAAGTATCTCTATGGAGTCAATCTCTATGGAGTCAGTGGAGGCAAAGACGTCTGTGCAAGTATAGCCGTTCAAATACATAATGGACATCCTGACTGCCAAACATGGCGCTCCAGACAGCAAGATCTCCATGTCTAGTCCAGATGACAATCCCAGGTGAGAAAAGTCCAATGTAATTTCTGGGCAACACTCAGCCCGCTGAACTTTCTGCTCCCTATTCCATATCGAAGGATCACTGACATCTAGTACCAATATCCCAAGGGAGTCCGGCAATGTTGTTGTCTTCTCCCTGAGAGCAACAAATTTTGTGCGGTTCACTGCCACAACGCACAAGTCGCTCCTGGTATCTGGGGGGAACATCGCAGTCAATCCTGTATCTGCAGCATAAACAGCGGGTATGGCTTCACTGTAGCTGGCCTTGAAGGTGAGTGAAGGAGCCCTCACATCTAGATTGCATAGGGTTCATGTCTTTCCCTTCTATGGACGAATATCCAAGGGCATGTTAGATGATGAGTGCCGGAGCCCCAGGGCACCACCATCGTCATCTTGTTTGCTAGCATAGGCAATCCGGGGAGCTTCAGTGAGTGGATTAGTGACAGGGTGGTTAAATGCTGAGCGTATGGACTCTTGGAAGTTGGTGAGATCTCCTATAACTTTCAATAGGATCGAATTCTCCATGTTGGAAATATCTGTTATTAGTGTATAGATGTAGGTATTGAGCATGAAAGTATCTCTGTACTTCAGTAACCCAGGTGTCTGGGAGAGGATAAATTGCCGCAGCCTTAGCCGTGTGGTATTTGACTAGAAATAAAATACAGGCCTGAGTAATGGCGGATTCATGTGGCGCTCCTGAAGAGCATAGGTCAGGGTCGCGATCAGGGTTTCCACTCTCGCAGTCTGTCCGTGTTGTACACAGGTTTCCAACTTTCAGATGTGTAGGATAAATCACACTAAGCTTAATATTTTAGAGGAAATATCAATGAAAACTAAACTCAAGTCGAGAGCTTCATTGAGATGCGTCCTGCCGCTTCAGGAATCGGCTCCGCCCCCCACACATTTATGTAATTTTGCTATAGATGTCAGCCAAGTCTAATTTTTTTTTTTTATAAAAGCCAAAATTATCAATTATCAATTATCAAACGTACTTTGTTTTCTTGGTATCTTTAGTTAAAGGGTCAGCAAAGCACTACTGGCAGATAGCTGATAACACATCAATTTACTTATTTTATCTAATTTACTTTATTTTCTTTGTATCCTTTGTTGAAAAGTATATGCAAATATACTCAGCAACAGCAATGCACTACGGAAAGCTAGCTGGTGATTGGCGGCTACACATATATTTTCTTGTCATTGACTCACCTGATGTGTTTAGCCAGCTCCACGTACTGCATTGTTGTTCCTTCAACAAATTATATCAAGAGAATTAAGCAAATTTGAAAAAAAGAAGTAAATTGGAATTTTATTTTAAAACTGTTTTCTCGATCTGGATCACAAAATCATTTTGGGTTTCTTTAACTCTTTTGTAAAAATATGCCATTATTGTATTTATAACTCATGGAATGTGTGATAGCTATGGCAAAAACTATAAAAAATATGTATAATTTTTCCATAGACTTTAGTAAATAATACTGATAATAGCCAAATGACTACTGCTGTTAATGTAATCACTTTACTAAATTGTCATCAAGAGTAGCCCCATAGGGACCCATAAGGGCTTTTGGGGGTTATAATATAGATTAGGAAGGCCCCATTGTACAGTACAGAAATAAAAGCACTTTTTTTTTTTTTTGCAAGGAGTTCACTGTTGCCACAATGATCACCTGACTACACAGACAAAATGAATGTATTTTTTAAGAGAGGGATTTGTCTACTAGAAAATAAACTTTATTAGGGGTCTCTAGAGATACAAGATTTTTCTTATTGTGCATATAATGTAACATCACCATGCAAATCCCCATGTGTTTTTTTTTTACTTTATTTTTAAAAGATTTGCTTTCTATCACTGCTCCAGACGATTCTCTTTCAGGTGATTTGGAGGTTTGTAGCTTGTAAGTGAGCTGAGATAAAGGGGTTTGAAGAACATTCCTATCCAGCTCCCTTGTGCTATGGTGCATTCTGGCTCAGTGCGCTTGTGATGTCGCCACGTGTGTACTCCCATGAAGCCTGGGAGTGCCGCCCACTAGGCCACCAAAAATCTCCGGCTTGTAATGTGGGGGGCTGCTGAAAAGAGTGTTTGATATAATGTAACATCACCATGCAAATCCCCATGTGTTTTTTTACTTTATTTTTAAAAGATTTGCTTTCTATCACTGCTCCAGACGATTCTCTTTCAGGTGATTTGGAGGTTTGTAGCTTGTAAGTGAGCTTAGATAAAGGGGTTTGAAGAACATTCCTATCCAGCTCCCTTGTTCTATGGTGCATTCTGGAAAGAATGAGTACTGGCCCTGCGCCAACCAAGCCCCTACTGGCCTGAGGGTGGCGGTACCTAGTTACCACTGAGGTGATATATAGTCTAATAGTGTGGAGTCCCTCAGGCGCCTAACTAAGAAGGCGAAGGGGAATAAGATAGGATGATCAGGCCCACGTGGAAAATGCAAAGATAAAGTACAATTTAAAATTAAAATTTATTACAAACACTCTATATGCAATATTATACAAATATTATACAAATATGTCAAATTCATGGATCCATGATACGAAATACACAATGTAACAATTAAGACAATGATAGTAATGAATAATTAAAACAGTGTGAACCAAATGTAAAACAATATAAAAGTTAAAATGTAAAATATAAAATCAATGGGCTAATCGGGTTACAATACTATCTAAAATATCTAAAATATCAAAATTCGAAAGTCGTGATGGCAGTATGAGTGACAACTTGTGGTGGAGTATATATTAGAAATCTTCTTTAATGAGTGAGTCTTCTTAATTGTGGAAGAGTCTTAAAAATAAAGTTCATCAGTGATTTATTTAGTTGAAAAAAAATCCCCAAATGGTAATAAGTGAAAAAAATGAAAAAGTGAGGCAATAAAAATTGAAAATAAAAATTAAAAATTAAAAATTTGTCCAACCGAAAAAAATTCAAAGTGTATCCAACAGTGTAAGAATGTAGTTCAAAGTGTATCTTGCAGTGTGAGACAATAAAACCACAGTGGAAGCAGTGAATGTATATAGCTGGAAGTGCTGTCACAAATCCTCTAATGATTTATAAAATGTCCCAAAGTGATAAAACATCCAAAACGATAACCTATAAAGAAACAAATAAAGACAACATAGCACAATAACGTCTTCACAGTGATAGTAATATAGAAATATAGCTTACCAATCAGCCAACGCGTTTCGGCCTGTAATAGGCCTTTATCAAGACTCACCCACTAGGCCACCAAAAATCTCCGGCTTGTAATGTGGGGGGCTGCTGAAAAGAGCGTTTGATATAATGTAACATCACCATGCAAATCCCCATGTGTTTTTTTTACTTTATTTTTAAAAGATTTGCTTTCTATCACTGCTCCAGACGATTCTCTTTCAGGTGATTTGGAGGTTTGTAGCTTGTAAGTGAGCTGAGATAAAGGGGTTTGAAGAACATTCCTATCCAGCTCCCTTGTGCTATGGTGCATTCTGGCGCGCTTGTGACGTCGCCACGTGTGTACTCCCATGAAGCCTGGGAGTGCCGCCCACTAGGCCACCAAAAATCTCCGGCTTGTAATGTGGGGGGCTGCTGAAAAGAGCGTTTGATCAGTGACCCCACTGCATGACTAAAAGAGCTTGTCATGCGCCTACAGACTGCAATGGCCATGATGAGCTATGGTGGTTAATCAAGTCCTGTGGGTTTCATTATGAGCTGTATGTTGCTGACACACAAGAGATACATCTATATTTTTACATATCAATGTGATTTCAAAATGAACTGCTCACTACATGTTTTAGATTGTCATTTTTTTATTTGGCAAATACAGAAACATGAAGTCTTAAAGAAGCTACAGGTGCAATTAATCTGCTCTGAAGTCTTTTGTGAGCAGATATTAGGAAATAAATGGAAACACCAATCCTCAGATCAGACCTCTAACCCTGCAGCCCCTTTTGTAAGTCACATACCCACACCAGGCCATAGATCAACATCTGGTCACTTCTGGGACTCTCTACCACACAGATACAGACTCCATCTATCTATATGTCTGCCTGTCTGTCTCTGTATGTCTATCTGTCTATTGGTATTATTATAATAATTATTATTATAATTATTATCATCATCATCATAGCACTGAAACATTTCATATTTAGCTTTACAGCAGCATGAAGCAGCTTTTTAAATATAGAGACTTATGCAAAAACACTATACTACAGTGTATATTCAGTAACCACTTTAAGTCATCAGGGGGAAGGTGGAGCAATACCAAGACTCAAGAGACTCAGTAGTTTACTGTTAAACTGACACTGAACCCACATTTTTTCTTTTGTTATTCAGATAGAGCATGCAATTTTTGGCAACTTAATTTACTCCTATTATCAATTTTTCTTTGTTCTCTTGCTATCTTTATTTGAAAAAGAAGGCATCTAAGCTATTTTTTGGTTTAGACCTTGGACAGCACTTGTTTATTGGAACTGAGAGAAGAAAGAATACACTTTGAAAGCACTCCCGGGTCACCAATAAATAATATTGATATAATAAGATCAATAATGACATCCAAGGATTAAGGATAGGGAGACACAAACTTGACTAAGGTTAAAATATAACTTTTATTGGGGTCAACAATTAAAATAGGAAAAATCAAAACTATAAAAACACACTCAAGCACCGACTGTAGTCAGCTAGACTTGGCGTGACAATATCTGGTTGAACAGAGATACCTTCTACAGATACTCTTGTGTACGGTTGTCTTACAATTTATTTACCCACTTACAGTCAGTGGGTGAAAATATTTGCACTGATAATTAATATTAAGTCTGTGCAGGTATATGACACAGAGTAACTCTGATTGAAAGTCGCTAGTATTGAGAAATTAAAAGGTAATATAGAACTATATATTGGGTGAATAATGCCCAACTGACGTTTGATAAGTGTGTTACCCAGGCGCAATTGAGGAATCTACCTCAGAATATCGTCATGTGTGTATTTGCACTTATAATGATAATAGGTGTGAATCACTGCTAAAGTATGCCAAAAATGGTTCAATATTGTGGGGTATCTAATCCAGAATATCTGGGCATGTGTATTAACATTGATTGTGGGGATATTTAATAAGCCAGCTCTTTCACACACTAGTAGTGCCATTGGTAATCTCTTCAAGCAATTCAAGCACTTGTTTATTGGTGGGTGAATTTATCCACCAATCAGCAAGAACAACTCAGGTTGTTCACCAAAAATGGGCCGGCATCTAAACTTACATTCTTGCATTTCAAATAAATATGGTATAAAGATAATTCAGACCAAGCGCCAAGGATATACCTCAAGCTAGTATACAAAGACCCCCTAGCAAGTCTGGATAACTGAAACAAATAGTGGGATGTATACAGCGCCCCAAAAGGCAGAGGTAGTATAAGCAATGAGGGGGAGGCTATTACACACTCCTATGGTATTAGACACTCCTGTATAGTATAGATGCAGTATAAGCAATGAGGGGGAGGCTATTACACACTCCTATGTTATTAGACACTCCTGTATAGTATAGATGTAATTTATTACAGAGGGTCAATAAAAGGTTAATTAATACAATGATGACAATATTTAAAATAATTACATGGTGAAAACAGCTGATAAAATCTTGAACAATAAATGTAGTCCTGACAATATATAATTCCAAATACTGGTTAAAACATAGATTAAAAAAAGGATAATAGATTGGCAAATGTAGTGTAGAAACCAAACAAGGATTCAGATTGGGGAATAATGTCCCATATATAAAGTGACTAAAATCCAAAATACATGAATAAATTGTCAATAGTGTCAATAAATCCTCAAAATTGATGTGAAATCCAAATGCACTTGTCCAAATGGTGGATAATAGTGTAGGCAAATAAAGTTGTGATCAAAAGAAAAAATTGAAAAACTAAAAAATTAAGTGACTTAATGAAAAAAGTTATGTGTACACAACAAGTGGATATATATATATATATATATATATATATATATATATATATATATATATATATATATAAATCAAAAAAACCAAAACTAAAAATCATACTGTGATGTTCCTCCAATGGTGTCCTTGGTGCTTGGGTTCTTATAAAAACGGTTAGAACAGGTTAAAAAATCCTAGAAAAAAACAAATAAACAGACATAGTGTAGATGTACAAAAATAAAGAATCCAATAGAAGTTTGCTTACCAAATGTCGACGCGTTTCGCCCTATATAGGGCCTTTTTCAAGACAGTAATAATTCTCACATTAAGTGGCCTTTTATATGGTTAGCTTTACAATGTTTGGGCGCCAAAGCCCTCTATTTGGGCCGCCCACTTCCTAGTGAATTGCATTATAGGTAAAATTCTTTTAAAATTGTTAGAGAGATATTTTTTAAAAAGTTAATAATAAATTCATCTTAATAGTAGTTTAGTTCAGATAACAGTATTTGCCATTTTTCAGAAATGACAGCAAAAATATTGTCTAGCAGTTTCTAAATGTGATTTACTTCTAATAACACAGTTCATAGCACTTCCGGTTTAGTGCTACTTCCGGTTTCGGCAGATATAAAAATATATGTACATAAACAGTTGGATATGCAAAGGCTATCAATTGACTTGTATAGCATATATTATTAAGTTAGATAGTCCTTATAGTGATTAAATTTGTCAAGTTCTTAGTAGGAGTCGAAAAAACCGGAAGTAAACATTTTGTCACTTCCGGTGTCACCTCCGATATAGGCTAATGCCGCTTGTGAATTAAACAATTGTGGAGACATACAGAACATGTGTAGAGTATAATGTCTCCACAATTGAGTATGTTAGCCCAACTTGTTTAGATAGGAGGCTTTTGTGGTAGGTATTCCGGAGCGCCTATTATAACGAAACCGTAAGTGAATGTTACGTCACTTCCAGTATCGGCATCTGTAACAGTACCACTCAGACAAGAAAATGTCAAACAGTATTTCATAAATGGAATGTTCTCGGCAGTGATTTTGACTTAATATACATACACCTACTTATAGTTAAGGCAGAAACTTTGAAAAAATCTTTTAATACATAGATATGTTAAAAAATGGCAATAGATCAGATAATGGTCTCTTATGAGGTGATATTTACATTATATATCTAATATCAAGGTGTCTAGTGTCACGAGACAGGAAGTGGGTCTAACATTACTTCCGGTGTCTGCATTGTTAAAAAAACGGGGTCAAAATGAAAATAAAAAGCAATAGTTCATAAATGAGTACTTCATGGCAATAATTTCAGCTGGATATTATTTACCAGGGATCATTACACTTACTTATCGTTGGTTATATAAAAGGGAGCGATGTGTTCATAATCAGGTTATAAGAGAATTCCTGTAATGGATCAAATATAATGATCCCTTGTAGGAAGATATTTAACATTATATGTATAATGTCACAAAGTTGAAAGCGAAAGTGGCATCATCTGATTGGTAGAATCCAATATAATAGAGGGAGGCTACTTGTACTTTTCAAGACTTTCTACTAAAAAGTCCTTCAAAAGATTTTTAGAGGGGTAGGTGTCTCTTAGATAACAAGTTGGAAATATGGCAGAACCAAATATATAGTTGTATCATAGTAACATACATGTGGAAACTATGTCATGTTATGAAGGAGAATCTAATAGGGATGGCAACTCTTTGAATCGGTCTTGTGTGGATATCTCTACTCAAATTATATATCCAGATATTTGGGTGGGAGAAAGCTGTTTGAAGAGATCTATGATTTTTAGTTTTTGTTTTTGATTTTTCATATATATATATATATCAGATTTTATCAGCTGTTTTCACCATGTCATTATTTTAAATATTGTCATCATTGTATTAATTAACCTTTTATTGACCCTCTGTAGTAAATTACATCTATACTATACAGGAGTGTCTAATAACATAGGAGTGTGTAATAGCCTCCCCCTCATTGCTTATACTGCATCTATACTATACAGGAGTGTCTAATACCATAGGAGTGTGTAATAGCCTCCCCCTCATTGCTTATACTACCTCTGCCTTTTGGGACGCTGTACACATCCCACTATTTATTTCAAATAAAGATACCAAGATAATTAAGAAAATGTTATAATAGGAGTAAATTAGAAAGTTGCTTAAAATTGCATGCTCTATCTGAATCACAAAAGAAAAAAAATTGGGTTCAGTGTCCCTTTAAGAAAAAAAGCTGTATATAACATACCAGTCCCACAAATTTCATACATTTTATGATATCCAGAAAATACTGCTGTTGCATTTCCTTGTGCACAACAGCACCATGCATGGGAATGGTGAAGGGGAGAGGAATAATAAAACGCTGAGGAAACTATGTGCATGCATCTGCACCGCTGCTTGCTGCCTGGCTGAGGATAAAGGAAAATTAGGAATAAAACGAAGCACATTGTTGTTACTGCCCCTCTTTAATTGGACCCCACTGATGCGGAGCAGCAGGAAATCTCCTGATATGCCGGTAGGTCCGCCCAGCCCTGCTACCTAGGTATTCTCTTCAACAAAGAATAGAATACCATGAGAAAAAAAGCTAATTTGGTAATATAAGTAAAATAGAAACACTTTAAAAATGGTATGTTCTCTATGAATCTTGAAAGATAAAAATTATGTTACATGTCACTTATTGCTGAAGGTTTACTTACAGTACAGTACATGCATATAGCTTAAAGGACCACTAAACACAGAATAATTGAATAATTAACCAATAAACAATAAAAACACAATGCAATAGCACTTACTTTGAATTTCAAATGAGCAGTAGAATATTTTCTGGCAAATTTAAAGTTAATCCAATTTTCCATCCCCTTGCATCATGTGACAGCCATCAGCCAATCACTACTTTACATGTATATTATGTGCACTTTTGCACTTTCTCAGTGGGAACTGGAGCCTCAGAAAGTGTGCATATAAATCAAATGTGCAAGTTTTGATAAGAGAAGGATATTGGAAAGTTATTTTAAATTGCCTGCTTTATCTGAATAATGAAACTTTAACTTTGTCTTGAGAGACCCTTTAAGAAACATTATGAAAATTCTTCACAGTTTAATTTTTCAAAATGATGCACATCAATACCTGATTGAAGCAATCTGCAGTATTTTCAAGAACCCCCCCCCCCAAAAATAAAACCCCCCAAAAAACAAAACAAAAACAAACAAAAAAAAACTAGGTTACACAATCTACTTTTTGGCATCTCTAGTGTGATTCAAGCACATTTTGTTTAAACAGCAATAGGTGTTTTATATTACAAACAATAAACTAAGATATCATATATAACCAAACAATTTAAAACCTTGGTATTTTGTTAACATTTAAATCCACTGCAGGAGGTCATTGTTCAGACATCTGTCAGGGGGCAGAATGGAATAATGTACTTTAATCCAGACTACACTTACAGCTATGAGTCACTTGGTATTTAAATAAAGCTGTCTTTCAAATGGTTAAAACTGCATTATTCAGGTTTAATGTATTTAATAAAAACAAAAAACATTCTTGGAAAAGCCTACACAAACTGATTGAAATACTTCAATAACCTTTGGGGCATTTGCCTGACTTTCTTGTACATGTGATTCCTTTGAGTTAATGAACTGAACACACATACTTTGATGGCATTGTTGATAACACATAGACCAGAAATTCATTCAATACTTTTCAGCTGCTTATTGTTTTGAACAATTTTAGTGACAATAACCAATTTTAAAAATCTTGACTACGTGCCAACAAAACAACACAAAAATAAAAAAAATACAAATAGATAGGTTTTTATATAATGCCATTGTGTACAGTAAATACAGTAATAACGTACAGGAATCACATGAAACAGAATTCTCTTTTTTTTTTATAAACAGTTATTTTAACCCTTACATCTTGTACTAATATATATATATATATATATATATATATATATATATATATAAATCAATGTAAATATTTGCATAGGAAATTAGTTTCCTAATTTCCTATGCAAATATTTACATTGATTTAATTTTGAGACATGAAGGATTTTAATTTCAGTTTTTTATCTCCCCCCATAATTTTAATGAATTTATATATATATATATATATATATATATATATATATATATATATATATATATACATATGTTACTTTAATATGACACTGAAAGACATAAAAAGAAAATAGGTCAATATATTTGGCTCATTATCTTTCATCTTTAAAATATATTGGTTTAATTAAAGGGATACAGAATTGATGCATCTTATATGTCAATACATATAACTACCATCTGACCACTAGTTGTGATCATATAAAAACAAATAATCCTCAACTTTTCAAAAACTTATTCACACACAACTACTGCACTCATAAAACAAATGGTTGTAAAAACTTATCTAGGATTCTCTTTGTTCAGAAATGGCAGATAAGCATAACTTTACCATTGATTGTTTTGGTAATTAGAAGGTCACTTATTGCAGCTGAATTTCCAGCAGCAAAGGGGCTAATCAGTTAGCTGCTAAGGGTAATATTTGCTTTTGATTACCCTCCCATCTCCCTGATCCCTCCCAAACAGCTTTCTCCCACCCCCCTTCCTAATAGTCATCACCATCTTCTACCATCATAGAAGTATGCAGTCTGAGTTTTTGTGTGTGTTTTTTTAATTCTTTCTTTCTTTGTTCTGTAGTGCAATGAATCCTCCTCCCCTCTCCAAGCAATCAAGCTTTTCTTAATGTTTCCTGTAGAGTAGGAACCCACCTCTTTCCTCCAACCATTCACAGTTTTCTGTAGTGTAAAGACCAATCCCTAGATAATTTCTGTAATGTAGGTACCCATCTCTCCCTCTTGCTATGGGCCCCCACTTACCTTGTTCCTTCCCTCTCTCACCTCCCACCGGTATCAGATCTGCCTTCATATACTAATGGAGCAGGATCAGTGCTTTCTAATCATATGAAGGCAGGTGCCTTATGCCCCAACAGAGTTTTGGACGTAAGTACAATGCCAACACATTGTGCTTGGCAAAGTATTGTGTGAGGTAGTACCTACGACCAATTGGCACAAGGAGTTAATTGATCAAGCAGGTAGCATTTGTATCAGTTTGGTGATGTCATCCAATATGGCTGGGAGTATTTTCAGTGTGTTTTGCTGATGAGCAAAACCAGTATAACATTAAAATAATTTGGGGGATGTTAAAAAAAAAATTAAACTGATGTCCGGGGTTCTTTTAGATGTTGAATATGATTAGATAAGAGAAAAATTATGAATGTGTCATTAAAGGGACAGTCAACCCAAAAATTATTTTAACTTATTTAAATTAAGTAATTAACGAGGTTTACAGCAAACTGTAGCCCAATTTTGATCTAAATATACATTGATAGTAAAAAGACCTACTTTTCTTTCTCTGACCATTTTGAAATGGCCGTCTCATCCTTCCTTCCCTTACGTCACTCAAACAATTTCCAGCTTTATCTGCGGGATTTGTCGATTCTGCATGTCCTCTTTTGTTGCGCATGCACAGTTTTTGTCAAAAGGGGCATTATTTGAGGCGGACCTGTGTGCCTGATTGGTAGGAAAAGAGCTAACTACCTATTGGGAATTTGCATGCACATTGTAGAAACGCCTCCTGTATACTCCAAATTGCTTGTCCCCACTTATACACGCTCAAATTGTGCATAATTAAAGTGTACCAGCTCTAATCACATTAGGACTTGCCCTGAATGTTGGCATTAATTGCAATTTGCTTTGATCTTTATTAAAAGCTTATTGTCACCCCCAGCGAGGTTTGAAAGACTCCGTGCACGGTGCATCACTAAAAATGTGATGGAATACGAGGAAGTGAAAAGTCAAGAAACAGCTGGGAAGCATCTTTTGTAACGGAGAGATAAGAAAGGGAATAGCTAAAGTGTATACTTGCATGTTGTATATTTGTGTATATAGCGAGCATAAGAAAGCGAGACAGAACTTCATACGCCGATGGTATCATCCAATCCTACTGCAAGCATTGATGCTTTTTACTGGACAAACCAACTAATACTACCCTGCAGGTATTTTCTTCCTAATTTATTAGTAAGCCACCGCTCTGGCGATCTCCTTCAGTTACCGTTACACTTTAGCTATTCCCTTTCTTATCTCTCCGTTACAGAAGATGCTAATGTGATTAGAGGCGTTTTTACGATGTGCATGCAAGATCCCAATAGGCACACAGGTCCGCCGCAAATAATGCCCCCTTTGACAAAAACTGTGCATGCGCGACACAAGAGGACGCGCAGAATCGACCAATCCCTCAGATTAAGCTGGAAATCGTTTAGGTGTCAGGGAAGGAAGGATCAGGCGGCCATTTTAAAACGGCCAGAGAAAGAAAAGTAGGTCTTTTTGCTACCAATGTATATTTAGATCAAAACCTCGTTAATTACTTAATTTAAATAAGTTAAAATAATTTTTGGGTTGATTGTCCCTTTAAGAATCAAGAATTTGGATTGTGGTCAGAAAAATAGGACTGGTACATGCTAACGGGACAGTAAAGTCAAAAATAAAATGGATTGGGTAGAGCATGCCATTTTACACAAATTTCCAATATACTTCTGTTGTCAATTTTGATTAGTTCTCTTGGTATCTTTTGTTAATGAGATATCCTAGGTGAGATCAGGAGCGTGCACGTGTCTTAAGCCATTTGTCAGCAGTGTTTGCAACAAGGTTTATGTCAATGTTTTACATAATTGCAAATACAGCTGCCATAGAATGCTACAGACACGCTACTGAGTTTGCAAATATGTATAACATTGTTTTAAACATTTTTGCGTACACTGTTGCCAGATGGCTAAGGGCATGTGCACGCTCCTGAGGTCACCTAGGATTAGCCTTTAACAAAGGAAACCAAGAGCCAAATTGATAATAGAAGTAAATAGGGAACTTGTTTAAAATTGCATGCTCTATCTGCATTATCAATGTTTAATTTTGACTTTACTGTACCTTTAATATTGAACCAATCTTCCTTGAAAAGATGGTAAAAAAAAGTGCTGTTCATAAACAATAACATCAACAAAAATAGCTCATCAGCATCTGTAAACAAGCAGATAATGACAAAACTATAGATTGTGATGAACCATTTAATTTGTTTGCTTTTCCCCAAGAGAGCATACCTAGGTAGATTAATTAATCATTTTCTAAATTTTACCAAACTATCGTGCCAATATAGTGCTCAAAATACATGCACCCTCTGTAGCCTACCTAAGTATGTATGGAAAGGATCTACTGTCTCCAAGAAAGTACATTTATTAATAAAAGTTTATTTTTTATCTGAATCATTAAAAAGTTTAATTTGGCTTTAATGCCGCTTTAAATTTCACAAATATTTTATTTAATTTTTTAAATGTTTAAATCTATATAAGTTGAGTAATAATAATACCTGTTATCAGTGCCGCAAATCGATTAAGTTTGAGGTTGTGCGCTATACAAGTATCCAATTATTATTATATCCGTTGGTTTCACTGTTATTGTGAACACAAAAACTCAATGTCATTTATCTGTCACATGTTTCTAGAGGATTCAACCTGAATTTATTGTCTTTTTGCTATAAAAATTGCACATTTTTATAGCATTTTTATAGATTTTGTTCTAAGTATTGTATCAGGAAGAGACCTGTTTATGCAGAAAAACAGTTGTGCCTTGGGGTGAATCATTTAATAGGCATATCAGCTGTAACTGGTCCTGGACAGCCCATTGCTAGTTTATGGAAATCCTAGATAAGTGAAATGAACAAGTTTAACGTTTGATCACAAGTTTGCAGTAACAAAGGAATCACAGGTATATAACACTCTTTCTTTTAAAGGAACATTAAAGGGATACAGTACTCTAATAATGTGTTCCCAATGATCCATTTTACCTATGGTGGTGTATGAAATTGTTTAAAAATAGCTCGTATCTTTATTTTTTAATTTGAAAAAGCTAATTTTGCCTATTGTTTCCCCACCTATACTGCACACTTCTGTATTTTAAGGGACAGTCAGCACAACAATTGTTATTGTTTAAAAAGATAGAAAACCCCTTTACTTACCATTCCCCATCTTTGCACAACCAACATTGTTATATTAATATACTTTATAACATTTAAACCTCTAAATTTCTGCCTGTTTCTAAGCCACTACAAACAGCCTCTAATCACATGCTTCTTTATTAGCTTTTCACTACAGGAGACTGCTAGTTCATGTGGACCATATAGATAACATTGTGCACTGTCCCGTGGAGTTGTGCATGACACTGCACTAATTGGCTAAACTGCAAGTCAATAGATAATAAATAAATTGCCATGCAATCAGGGGGCTGTCATAAGAGACTTAGATAGATTGATGATAGATAGATAGATAGATAGATAGATAGATACATGGATATATAGATAGATAGAGAGAGAGAGGTAGATAGATTATAGATAGATGATAGATAGATTGATTGATTGATTGATTGATTGATTGATTGATTGATAGGATACACCAACAGATAGACAGATGGACAGATAGAAAGAAAGATGATGTATATATATATATACAGTATATATATACAGTATATATATATATATATATATATATATATATATATAGAGAGAGAGAGAGAGAGAGATAGATAGATAGATAGATAGATAGATAGATAGATAGATAGATAGAAAGATAGATTGATAGAGGATCTGTGCAAACTGATTGGACAATCATATAATCGTGGATATACATGGTCTACATATATAGCGTTGTGCAAAAACGGTTGAGCATACATTGACAACAGAGTGATTGTACTGTATTAACTTTTTTATGTTTTATATTGTGCAATAAAATTGTAACCCCTGTAAAAAACAGGCTGATCCATTTTTTTGGCGCATAAACTAGAGCTCCAATGAGTGTGAGTTCCGGTGCTAGCAATATTTTATTGTTGCATTTTAACCAAATTATACTGAGGGACTTATCTAGATATGCTTTTCAGCAATGAATTTCAAGTGAATGAAGCAAATTAGATAATAGAAGTAAATTAGAAAGTTGTTAAAAATTGCATGTTGTTTCTAAATCATGAAAGAAAAAAATTGGGTTTAATGCCCCTTTAACACTGGAATTTGTATTGTTTGTGGTATTGTGCACAGTGTTATTAATTCATTAATTTTTTTATTCACATATTTTTACATTTTGAATTTAAACACTGTTTGATTACTATTGTTTGTACTATCACATAATCTTTGACTTTTATTACTAAGCTACAATAATATTTTATCATTCAACATTGTAGCACTCGGCTTTGTTGTGACATAAATATTTCAATTTAGTAAATATTACTGCAAGATTGAAAAAGTGTTTTTTTCCAAGGTTGTAAAGCTGTATTTGCTCAGATAGTCTTTCTTTGTCAGTATAAATGCTTTATTATCTAATGAATAACTCCTTAGGTTTCTGATTAATGAGCTTTCTAGTACATATTTATATTTGTTCTCAAATTAATACATAGAACACATTGTATATTTACAAAAAGGTCTCTGTTTATTTTTATATGTCCCACCATTTCTTTTTAATGTTGTTTTCTATTTGTTATCCAAACATGTTATGCAAAAGTTTAAAGTTAAACATTATATAAACAAACATATAATACTTTCCCTTTATTAGTGTAGATGGAGAACATGATTTCATTAAAAAGGTATTGGCAAGTCAGGAGAGATGTCTCATTTAAAAGTTTGTCTTTCTGACTTTAAAAAGACAGGTTACAGGGGATAGAATATTTGAGATTTTTTTCAGCCTGGATCAGTAGTGTATTTGGGTTTTGTGCTGCCCTAGGCACCCAAAGTTATACACATACACACACTTGCACAAATACACACACATATATACATAAACACCCACATATACACACACACAGAGACATACACAGACACACACATCTGTCTATTGCTGCAAAAAAAAAAAAAAAAATATATATATATATATATATATATATACATATATATATATATATATATATATATATATAAATAAACCCAAATACAGGTTTCTTAAACATAATACTTCCCCAAACATAATACTAAGTGCTGGAAGCCAACAGAACTATAGGCAATAGCTATAGCAGAATAAAAGAAAGATTCAGATCTACCTCTAAACTGTAAGCTCCATGGGCAGTCTCTTACTATACAAAATCTCCCATTAAATACCTGTATACTACTTCTAAAATAACTGTAAGCTTCCTACAAATATAGCCACGAAAAGGTGCTGCCCCCTCCCATTCTGCCGCCCTAGGCAAGTGCCTTGTTTGCTAGACCAAAATGTGTCCGTGACCAGGATAGATCCCAGAGATTCTATATATTTGTAAAGTAATAAAGCTTGAGTCATTTAAAAGGACTGTCAAGTAAAAATCAAGCTAATTTTTTTGCATTACTAGGCGATAAGCCTGCCCAGAGGGCATTCTATGTTTAAAAAATAAAAAACCCCAAGCTAAAGTTACAAAAAATAAAAAAGTAAAATTACAAAAAAAATAAACAAAGCTATCCAAAATAGAAAATTTAAACCTAAACTAATACCCCTATAAAAAAAATCTCCCCCAAAATAAAAACCCCCTTATCTAATACTAAACTACCAATAGCCCTAAAAAGAGCCTTTTGTAGGGCATTGTCCTAAGTTAAACAGCTCTTTTACCTCTAAAAAATACTAAGTCCACCCTAACGGTAAAACCCCCCACACACCAAACCAACTAAACTACCCATTGCCCCTAAAGGGGCATTTGTATGGGCATTGCCCTTAAAAGGGCAGTCAGCTCTTTTACTGCCATTAAAAGGGCAATCAGCTCCTTTTCAAGCCCAAAAAACCTTAATCTAAAAAAAAACACCTAAAAAATAAAAATAAAAAAGCCTAAACCTAAACCCCAAATAGGTACTCACTGTTCCTGAAGTCCGGCGGAGAAGGTGTTCTTCCAGACGGATCCATCATCTTCTATCTTCATCCGGAGTGAAGGCGGCATGGAGCGGAGGTGCAGAGCTTTGTTTCCGATGCCTGGATCCTCAGCGGCGGCGCTCCTTGGCGTCATGGAGGCTCCTCTACACCCAATGTCCATCATAGACTGAGGATTGAATGCAAGGTACCGCAATCAATTTGGGATACCATGCATTCCTATTGGCTGAAATTTTGAAATCAGCCAATTCGATTAGAGCGACTGAATTCCTATTGGCTGTTTAAATCAGCCAATAAGATTTCAGTAGCTCTCATTCTATTGGCTGGTTTCAAAATTTCAGCCAATAGGAATGCAAGGTACCCCAATAACTATGGGGTACCTTGCATTCAATCTTCAGTGTGTGACGAACGATCGCATGAAGAGGAGGCTCCACACTGCCAAGGACCACTGCCACCAAGGACCGCCACCGTTGAGGATTTAGGCATCGGGAACACAGCTCTGCACCTCCGCTCCATGCCACCGTCACTATGGATAAAGATAGAAGATCCGTCTGGATCCGTCTGGAAAAAGACCTTCTCTGCCAGACTTCAGGAACAGTGAGTACTTATTTGGGGCTTAGCTTTAGGCTTTTTTATTTTAATTTTTGGGGTGTTTTTTTTTTTTAGATTAGATTTGTTTTGGGCTTGAAAAAGAGCTGATTGCCCTTTAAGGACAATGCCCATACAAATTCCCCTTTTGGGGCAATGAGTAGTTTATTTTTTTTTTAGTGTTAGGTTTTTTTATTTTGAGGGGAAAGTTTTTTTTAGAGGTAAAACAGCTGTTTAACTTAGGATAATGCCCTACAAAAGGCCCTTTTAAGGGCTATTGGTAGTTTAGATTAGGGTTATTGCGATGTGGGGGTTTGGCGGTTTAGGGGTTAATAGGTTAATTAGGGTTATTGCGATGTGGGGGTTTGGCGGTTTAGGGGTTAGTAGGTTAATTAGGGTAATTGCGATGTGGGGGTTTGGTGGTTTAGGGGTTGTGATGAGACCAATCTCGCCACTGTGCATTGGAGCAGCCTGGTTGCCTGCCTGCTGCCTTTTATGTGACGTTAGTCACCAAGGTCTGAGGGCCTGTTATGGAACATTCTTTGGGCTGGAGGTACATGGGCTTAAGGATACCCCGAGACTGCATGGAAATGTGGAATTTTATATGCTGGACACCCCATGTACTTTCACAACTCTGTCTTATGTCCATGTCACCCTGTATCCATAAATACAGGATGGGTACAGGGTGTGAGTGCCCCTTGTGGGAGCAATTGTGACTCTATAAACCAAGTGGGCATAAAGGACTTAAAAGTTAATAAGAGCTGTTATTATATTCTGTAATAAGATGTATTTTATTTTCGTTTCTAATCTGATTGTGTCTCAGGAGTCTGCCTGGGTAAACTGATTGTGTTCCTGTGTGATATGTTAACTAGACTGCCCAACATCAGATTGTCTGAGTAAACTTTCTTCCCCAGTTAATTAACTTGATATGTTAATCTGTTTTACCTGTGAATAGACAATTGTTTTCTTGTGTTTGATTGTTTAATTGTTTATGCAATGTATCTTTATTGTATCCTGTAAAAGGGCGTTTTCCTCTAGCCATGGAGATAGTTGGATTTCTTCCCAATTATCTCCAGGATAGGGAGGAGGGGTTCACTGGTACCAAGGGGAGCGTTTATGCCTGAGCCACTGCGATTGGCTAATGTACTATACTTGTCCACCAGGTGGGAGACCTGCTTAAATACCGGGCATGTAGCCCTCAATAAAGAGATTCCTGTTTTACCCTCAAGATGGAGCTTGGTCTCGTGTTTGGGGGGGAATTGCTACTTTGAATTATTCTTTTGCCTGTTCCAGGAGAGAAGGATTTTGTGTATTTTCCCCGTTTGGTGTATTAACTGGGATTGTGAGTTGCTATTCCCGTATTAAGGGCATCTTTCATCTGGTATTAACCCTCGATACCCAGGTTATACCATAACAGGGGTTAATAGGTTAATTAGGTTTATTGCAATGTAGGGGTTGGCGGTTTGAGAGTTAATAGGTTAAATAGTTTTTTTGCGATATGGGGGTTTAGAGGTTTAAGGGTTAATAGGTTAATTAGGTTTATTGCGATGTGAGATAGTAGTAGGAGTGTGGTAAAACCCAAAAAGTACCACACCCTTAGGGGGCGCCTCCTAAACCCAAAATACAGATAACAAAGATAAACAAATAAATAATGTGAACAGTGTTAATACCACGCAACGTGTACTATATATACCAAACAATGTCCAGCAATGAAATTGGAAGAGAGATTTCAGAGCAGGTGAATCCAAAGGGGGTATGGCAGCTCTCAGTCATAGGATGGTCTTCCTGTGGTGTAGATAACTGAAATAAGAAAAAACAGAGGCGCCAACATGGCCTAGTATTGCAGGAACAAACAGCTACAGTAGACACAGGTCCAGATAAATACTCACAAGTGAAGCGCACCCTGCGGTGCTAATGGTACAGGCCGGAGCCTCACAGTGGTTCAGCTCACTGTAGAGTTGTGGCAGATACCCAGTTAGAAGTCCTTGGAGAAGTTTGTAGTGAGTTCCTGAATGAACATAGAAAATACAAACATAGCCCAGTAACAAGATCCAATGCACCACCAGGTGCACTAACAGCAGACTGGGACCAAACAGTCGCCCAGTAGACTGGAAACTCCCGGCAAACCAGTGAGATCCTCTGATGACCAGCAGCAGCAAAAATAATGTATAAACTCAAAGGTGTATACCAAAAGTGAAACAAGTGTATATATATTTTAAAACTTTATTATAAAAAGCGACGTGTTTCTCAGCTAACTCAGAGCTGTTTCCTCAGTTTATACGTTACTTTTGCTGCTGCTGGTCATCAGAGGATCTCACTGGTTTGCCGGGAGTTTCCAGTCTACTGGGCGACTGTTTGGTCCCAGTCTGCTGTTAGTGCACCTGGTAGTGCATTGGATCTTGTAAGTGCATTTCGTACTTACCTTTTGCTTGGTTTTGACGTTACTGGGCTATGTTTGTATGTTCTATGTTCATTCAGGAACTCACTACAAACTTCTCCAAGGACTTCTAACTGGGTATCTGCCACAACTCTACAGTGAGCTGGACCACTGCGAGGCTCCGGCCTGTACCATTAGCACCGCAGGGTGCGCTTCACTTGTGAGTATTTATCTGGACCTGTGTCTACTGTAGCTGTTTGTTCCTGCAATACTAGGCCATGTTGGCGCCTCTGTTTTTTCTTATTTCAGTTATTGAGATGTGGGTGGATGGCGGTTAAGGGGTTAATATTTTAATTATGTTATTTGCGAATTAGGGGTTAATTACTTTATTGTTTTGCGATGTGGGGGTTGGCGGTTTAGGTGTTTGTTAATACTTTGTGCGGGAGGTTAAGTTTTTTTTGTTATATTTTGTGCGGGCGTTTATGTGTTTTTATTTTTATTTCTTGTGGGCGGTTATGTGTTTTTTAGTTATTTTGTGCGGTCGGTTGCGTGTTTTTTTTTTAAGGCTTCGGATTCGCCTACACTGCATCTAGGTGGTTTCCGAAAATGGCAGGGTGGTGAAAGTCTTCCTATTTTCGGAATCCACCTGGATGCAGCGTAGGCAAATCCAGGTGGATTATTTTGGCTGTGCATGCAGCCATCATTCCTTTGAGGATGCGTGCGCAATTGGCAACGGACGCGTTACAAACGCGATTATAGTATAGATAGTTATTTATTTTAATATATATTGCCTTCTGTCACATATGTTGGTGAATGGGGTATAAACATGCATGACTTGGGGATTTGCTGACCATCTGTACTGTCATCTGGGAAGACACTAAAGTGAGTTGAGTGTCGAACTTATAAAATTTTAACCACTTACAGTTCACTGTTCTTTTACATGCTGAGTAGAGTGACAGAACACAACAAACAAGAATTAAAGGGACAGAAAAGTCATACTTATACATTGATAATTTAGAGGATACAATTTTAAGCAAGATTCCAATTTACTTCTATTATTTAATTTGCTGAAAGGTTTACCTAGAAAAGCTCAGGAGCAGCAAAGAATCTAGGTTCTGGCTCCTGATTGGTGGCTGCATATATATACCAATTGCTATTGGCTCACCCATGTGTTCAGTTAGAAACCAGTAGTGCATTGCTGATCCTTCAGCAAATGATACCAAGAGAATGAAACAAATTTCATAATAGAAGTAAACTGGAAAGTTTTTTAAAATGTTATGTTTTTTATTATTATACTTGAGTTGAGATTAGTTTAGAAGTTTATCGGAACAGCCAATAGAATGCAAGCTCAATCTGATTGGCTGATTGGATCAGCCAATCGGATTGAACTTGAATCTGATTGGCTGATTCCATCAGCCAATCAGAATTTTCCTACCTTAATTCCGATTGGCTGATAGAATCCTATCAGCCAATCGGAATTCAAGGGACGCCATCTTGGATGATGTCCCTTAAAGGAACCGTCATTCGTCGGGAAGTCGTCGGTGAAGATGGATGTTCCGCGTCGGCGGGGTGAACATGGATCCGGAAGAAAGAAGATTGAAGATGCCGCTTGATAGAAGACTTCAGCCGGATCATGGACCTGTTCAGCTCCCGCTTGGATGAAGACTTCAGTCGGATCATGGACCTTTTCAGCTCCCGCTTGGATCAAGACTTCAGTCGGATCATGGACATCTTCAGCCCCCCGCTTGGGCTTGGATGAAGACTTCGGAGGCTCCTCAGGACCGATCGGTGAACCCGGTGTGGTGAAGACAAGGCAGGGAGATCTTCAGTGGCTTAGTGTTAGGTTTATTTAAGGGGGGGTTGGGTTAGATTAGGGGTATGTGGTTGGTGGGTTGTAATGTTGGGGGGTGGGTATTGTATGTTTTTTTTTACAGGCAAAAGAGCTGAATTCTTTGGGGCATGCCCCGCAAAAGGCCCTTTTCAGGGCTGGTAAGGTAAAATAGCTTTTCAATTTTAATTTTAGAATAGGGTAGGGCATTTTTTTATTTTGGGGGTCTTTGTTATTTTATTAGGGGGCTTAGAGTAGGTGTAATTAGTTTAAAATTGTTGTAATATTTTTCTAATGTTTGTAAATATTTTTTTATTTTTTGTACTTTAATTAGTTTATTTAATTGTATTTATTTGTAGGTATTGCATTTAATTAATTTATTGATAGTGTAGTGTTAGGTTTAAATGTAGATAATTGTAGGTATTTTATTTAATTAATTTATTGATAGTGTAGTGTTAGTTTTAATTGTAACTTAGGTTAGGATTTATTTTACAGGTAATTTTGTAATTATTTTAACTAGGTAGCTATTAAAGAGTTATTAACTATTTAATAGCTATTGTACCCGGTTAAAATAAATACAAATTTGCCTGTAAAATAAATATTAATCCTAAAATAGCTACAATATAATTAAAATTTATATTGTAGATATATTAGGGTTTATTTTACAGGTAAGTATTTAGCTTTAAATAGGAATAATTTATTTAATAAGAGTTAATTTATTTAGTTAGATTTAAATTATATTTAACTTAGGGGGGTGTTAGGGTTAAGGTTAGACTTAGCTTTAGGGGTTAATAAATGTATTAGAGTAGCGGTGAGGTTCGGTCGGCAGATTAGGGGTTAATACTTGAAGTTAGGTGTCGGCGATGTTAGGGAGGGCAGATTAGGGGTTAATACTATTTATTATAGGGTTATTGAGTCGGGAGTGAGGCGGATTAGGGGTTAATAAATTTATTATAGTAGCGGTGAGGTCCGGTCAGCAGATTAGGGGTTAATAATTGTAGGTAGGTGGAGGCGACGTTGGGGGCGGCAGATTAGTGGTTAATAAATATAATATAGGGGTCGGCGGTGTTAGGGGCAGCAGATTAGGGGTACATAGGGATAACGTAGGTGGCGGCGGTGTGCAGTCGGCAGATTAGGGGTTAAAAATTTTTAATAGAGTGGCGGCGATGTGGGGGGGCCTCGGTTTAGGGGTACATAGGTAGTTTATGGGTGTTAGTGTACTTTAGAGTACAGTAGTTAAGAGCTTTATAAACCGGCGTTAGCCCAGAAAGCTCTTAACTACTGACTTTTTTCTGCGGCTGGAGTTTTGTCGTTAGATTTCTAACGCTCACTTCAGCCACGACTCTAAATACCAGCGTTAGAAAGATCCCATTGAAAAGATAGGATACGCAAATGGCGTAGGGGGATCTGCGGTATGGAAAAGTCGCGGCTGCAAAGTGAGCGTTAGACCCTTTCCTGACTGACTCTAAATACCAGCGGTAGCCCAAAACCAGCGTTAGGAGCCTCTAACGCTGGTTTTGATGGCTAACGCCAAACTCTAAATCTAGCCAATAGAAAATGAACTGAGGCTTTCCCTATCTTTAATATAAATTGATTAACCTCTTATTTCCTATGAGGAGCATATTGAGGGCAGCAGAACATAATTTTAAACTTAAAGTTAAAGTAGTAGCTAGTGCTACTGCTACAGACCAGCTGTAGCTTGTTTAAGGTATATTTTTATGGGGTCAGGATAACCCAGGAACAAAAAAAATGCTTTGTAGAATAATTTATTTTTAAATAGAAATTCATTAACCTCTTATTTTCTTTAGGGCAGCAAAAGAACAGCTGAATAGCAGTTTAAACTTAAATAAAGCTAAAGTAGTAGTTACTACTACTGCTACAAGCCAGCAGCATGTTTATGTATATTTTTAAGGAGTTATGATTATTCAGGAACAAAAGTGAAGTTTACTTGTTGGCTGACACAGGAATCAATGAACTGATAATTACATTTCTTGATTATGTTATTAAAGGGACAGTTTACTCAAAAATTTTCTCCCCTTTAATTTGTTCCCAATGATCCACTTTACCTGCTGGAGTGTATTAAATTGTTTACAAGTAGCTCCTTTACCATTATATTGGCATTTGAAATTGTTAATTTAGCATGTGGTATCCCCACCTATTCTGAAAGTTTGTGGCCGCGCGTACCAGCTATAGATAAGCTTTGTAAACACAGCCAGCAGAAGAAATTACACTCGCAGTGTGATAAAGCAGAGATAAGGTAATAAAATGTTGATTTTCCATTGTTCTCTCAAAGTATTGGTGATTGTTTTAAGGACAGATATAAGATAAAGAAGCAGGTATATGTGCACAATGTGATACAGTAATGAGATCAGATTATACCTACAAGCTCAACCTATTTTATTAGGTTGTGGCTTCAAAACACAAAATCAGAGCTTTAATATACACAAATAAAACTTAAAAAGCTAATTCATACATTTTTTACTCTGCAGTTGGTAAAAAAAGCAATTGTAAACACATTAAGGGAAAAACTATTTTACAGTATACTGTCCCTTTAAATTGTGGAATTTCTTCCTGTCTGAACTTTTGAACCCTTTGCCACATGCAGAAAAACCTATCCTGCATTTAAAATAAATATTTACGGGCGCACGATAAATAACCAGCCAATACATTTGGTTGGTTATTAATACCGCAAGCTCGCAGAAGCAATTAGCGCTCAAATATTTTTAAAAAAATGCTTCTAAAGAGCACAAGGTGGCGCTTTGTTGATATGTATAAAATAATATGTAATTATTATAAAATGTGATAAGAAAATATAAAGTAGAAAATCATACGATTATATAAATATAACAATAAAATCTAAAAAACCCAGCAACAAACAGTGAATAAAAGTAATAAAAAGGATTCAAAATAAATAAAGTCTACAAATAAATTCAGCTGTAGCAAAAGAAAAAAAAGTCTCTACTAGACGTGGCAGTATTGAAGGTTGCTCCTCTTCTCAACCCCAAAAGGTGAAATTCATGGAATTCTGCGGATGAAAGCAAACAAGAGGGCGCCTGATGTGTAGATCAGTAGTTCCTTTAGTTTCTTCCAAAACAGTATAAATGTGCAGGATACTCAAATTTAGTTGCAGCACTCAATTGTGCTTTTGGAGACAAGCTGAAGGTTTGCAGTACTTCAGCTCACTGTTTCCCAGGCTTGCAAGAACTCTTGTGTATAGTTCAATGAAGACAGTTGCAAAATAGGGACAAACAGGCTTAATTAAAAGCACAAGTAAATGTATTTAAAACATAAGGTAAAATGGTCATGACCCTTCAGGCTCGCTGGAAACAGAAGTTATGAAGCAGCGGTCTAAAGACCGCTGCTCCATAACCTGTCCGCCTGCTCTGAGGTTACGGACAGAAATCAACCCGATCGAATACGATCGGGTTGATTGACACCCCCTGCTAGCGGCTGATTGGCTGCAAATCTGCAGGGGGTGGTATTGCACCAGCAGTTCACAAGAACGTATGCTGTCGCCATTTATCGATGTGCAACGGACATGATACGCTACAACGTATTATGTCTGCTCGAACTTTAGTAAATTTACCCCTAAATCCCTAGGCTACCTTTCATATATACACATATTTGATTGTCTTTACAGCTGTCAGCAGTTAAAACAATCAAAATTTAACATATCAACCTCACTGACTTCTCCCACCTTATTCCCTATGCAAAACATGTTATTAAACAGCCCATATAACCAATCATATATTCACAACAGTAGTGATGATCAACAATTCAAAAAACAATATTGTTAAAGCCCCATCATTTGATTTGAACAAAGTTCCCCATATTGGTCGTATCTTTAAAACCATTTCCTAATACCATTTGTTCATTCATATGCGTGATATCATCACAAAATGTCAAACTTATGTCGAATGTTGAAACATATGTTAATACATTCCATAACTCTCCAGATCGTATGTGTAGCGATCTCTGAAATAAGACCCCATTTACATACCTCTAATGTGTATCAGTGTGGCGGTTGTTCATAAATCATAATCTAGACTGATCTCTGTATGCACCAAAACAGATATCTAACCTAAACACATCAAAACGTGAAATGTGTGCCAAGGGTATTGTGTCCGTAGCCGCGACTGCTATGATGTCACTACGATCATGAACCAACTTCTTAAAGGAACAAGAACCTTGTTTCTGAAGGATTAATATTAATTTAAATTTATGGGGATACCCTCTAAAAAGCACTGGCTCTACAATAATGAAAAGATAAAGATATATGAAAAGTAATAGATGTGATAAAAATAGTGTTGAAATCTACAACTATTAACAGTTCAATATTTTATAATGCATGTAATACTCTACTAGGGAGATGTGAGCAGAGAATCATATTGTCAAAAGGGTGAAAAGTAGTGTATTAATATAAATAAATAATCTGCCATAAAATATCAATGATGTTGATGATGAAAATTAAAAATACGAAAAATATAAAAGTGAAAATAAATGGAAATGTGTATGTATACATAAATTCAAAATGCTCACTCTTACATACAAAGCTCTCACCAACACCGCTCCCCACTACCTATCCTCTCTAATCAACAAATATACTCCAGCCCGCCCACTAAGATCCAACAATGACCTGCTCCTTGCATCTTTGACTATCACCTCTTCCCATGCTAGACTGCAGGACTTCTGTCGTGCAGCACCTACCCTCTGGAACACTCTCTCTCCTCCTGTCAGGCTTTCCCCTCTTTCTTCTTTTAAATGCTCCCTGAAGAAAAAAATTTTTCAGAAAAGCCTACCACCCAACTCATTAATACATTAATTTCACTTACCTAACATTTCCCTCATCTAACTCTGCATTAATTATCTTTCTCAGTCTTGCAGTCCTCACTACCTGTTTCTCATCCTCCTACCTTTCTAGATTGTAAGTTCCAACAGAAATAGGGTCCTTAATTCCTCCTGTATGTGTTTGTAAAATGTTGTCTTATCTTACAAGTTTTATATCATTGTTTTATTTAAATTAATTGTACCCATGGACAGTGCTGCAGAATATGTTGGCGCTTTATAAAGTATAATAATAATGCAACATTGTGCAAAGTGTGTGTTAACAGATATATGCTGTGATATAAGTGTATCCCGATATTTAGGTGCAATCATAGAGATTGAGTGTATGAAAGAAAATATAAATGTGATATTAAATATGTCTAAAGATAAAAAAAAAGGTGTGAAAATGAAAAAACAATAAAATAGATGAAAAAGTGGATAATAAAAAAGTTAGATTTGGTGAGTACCCCTTCAGAACGCGGCCAGATCAATAACTTCATTCAGACCCGAGCGAAACAGAGATTGGATTCTATAGATCCCAAAAATTTCCCTCTGTCTGAGTTTTTTTAATCTATTTTGACCCTCAAGATTTGGGATGGTTTCCAATGGAGTAATAGACATCGAACAAGCCTCAGATTGATGATGTGTGGCCCAATGTCTGTATACAGAATATTTTAAGGAACATTTCTTTATGTTCCTCAAATGTTCACTCCATTTCTTCTTGATTTTACAGCTTGTATGTCCCAAAAATTGTATCCCAAGTAATAAAATATATCACATAACTTAAATTGCATGTGAGGTGATGTTTTATAAAATTACTTTCTCTTGTGGTATGAGATCTTATTTGGGAAGTGTCATGTGCAATATATTTGCCCATCAGACATCTCTTGTGCAAACACCTGAAACTTCCATTTCTCTTAATGCTAGTGGTCTTCCACCTCATATTTTTTTGAGGACAAATCATTTTTTTGGGAGAACACAATCTTACTCGGGGCTAACTTCTGTTTAAGAGTGGGTGCACTACTATCGACAATTTTGGGTGTAGTTTCATGTGTTTGTTTCAAAATGGGGTCTTTCAATAAAATGGGCCAATGTTTATTTAATATTTTCTTAATAAATTTAAAATTGGAATTATATTGGGTGATAACATTTAATTTATGGTTAGTTAGAATCTTTACCTTTCCTTTGTTCCTGGGTTTTAAAATAGGGTTCCTATCTAATAATCATATTCTATGATAACTATCTAACTAAATTCAAAGGGTAACTTTTTTCTAAAAAACTGTTTTTAAGAATTTCACTTTGTGTGTCATACATTTCTATCGAGTAACAATTTCTACGGATCCTACAAAATTGTACGCTACATTTGTCTTCCAACTCCTCAGGTGATTACTACTAAAATTTTAAAAATTATTACTGTCTACCATTTTGAAATGGGTGATGGAATGCATCAACATATCAGGGCATATATAAAAATTCTATTTGTTTTTCTTAGATGTTTGAAGTTAAAGAGATGCCCATATCATTTGTATTTATATGATCTATAAACAATTGTGCTGAGCTAAAAGGGCCATCCCAGATGATCTGCAAATCATCAATGTAATGGCCATAGAACACCAGTTTGTCCCTCCAGCTAAATAGATAAATATACAATTCTTCAAATTTGCCCATAAATAAATTGACAAAGCTGGGGGCAAACCTGGTGCCCATGGCCGTCCCTTTAATCTGTAAATAAAAAAACTAAAAAAACTGAATAAGAATAGAAAACTTATCAGGCCACTAACAACAACCGTAATGAAAAGGAGTGGGGCGTATCTTTGTGACCTATCAATAAAATTGCTATGTAGGTCAGAACATCAAATGTAATACATTTTTTGATGGCTATGACTACGGCAAATGCCGAAACGCGTAAGCAGACTGAGCATGTGTGAAGTGCTCTCAGACAGAGCAATATTTAAAAAACATCCTTAGATCCTAGTCTTGACAGTATCTTTTAAGATTTTTTTAATTATTTTTGCTTTCTGGACTTTGTATATACTTTGAGGGTTAAGAGTGTGAACCCTGCAGCAAGCACATTATTGACACTTGTGCTGAACTATTCTGTTTTTTTTTTAAATAGTTATGTCATTAAAGAGCTATACTATAGGTGCAAATTTTTCTTTTATTTTGAATTAATATTTGCAACTCTATATACAATGCACTGCTTGCTATTTTATACATAAAGCAGATAGCTATACGACCGTTTAACAGATATAAGGAGTCCCAGTCTGGTGATGATATTTCTGTTTTTAACTGCACTAATTTACACCTATAAAACAGAATTATCCATATTCAGAATTACTTTATTGCTGCTGAATTAAAGGGACAGTTTACTCAAAAATGTTCTCCCCTTTAATTTGTTCCCAATGATCCACTTTACCTGCTGGAGTGTATTAAATTGTTTACAAGTAGCTCCTTTACGCTTATATTGGCATTTGAAATTGTTAATTTAGCATGTGGTATCCCCACCTATTCTGAAAGTTTGTGGCCGTGCGTACCAGCTTTAGATAAGCTTTGTAAACACAGCCAGCAGAAGAAATTACACTCCCAGTGTGATAAAGCAGAGATAAGGTAGTGAAATGTTGATTTTCCATTGTTCTCTCAAAGTATTGGTGATTGTTTTAAGGACAGATATAAGATAAAGAAGCAGGTATATGTGATACAGTAATGAGATCTGATTATACCTACAAGCTCAACCTATTTTATTAGGCTGTGGCTTCAAAACACAAAATCCGAGCTTTAATATAGAGAAATAAACCTTAAAAAGCTAATTTTCATACATTTTTTACTCTGCAGTTGGTAAAAAAAGCAATTGTAAACACATTAAGGGAAAAACTATTTTACAGTATACTGTCCCTTTAAGTCACTGAATTTGTGCCTTTGTGTGTAAGACAGGCAGAGCAATCCAATTTAATAGATAGTAATGTCTGTTACCAGCAATTTAAATCTTTAAAAAGGTTACCTTATAACCTAAAATTTATTTATAGGGGATATGGTTTATTTAATTTTTGTACTTGTGGTTACAAGTAAAATAAAAAAGGAACAACATCTTTTTTAAAAATATTATTGAGCAGCTATGCTTTTTTTCTGCAGGGCCAGCTCTTTAAAATGGACATGTCCTTGAATAATAGGTAATTGTTTTAATAAGTACTACCAGCTATTTCAATTACAAAATAAACATAAATGATCAATTGCCAATACAGTTACTACTCTGCAGCAGATATTCAAAATAATTTGGAACCCATTGGCCCAGATTACCAGTGGCACACTAATACGGGACGATATAAGCAGTATTGCTGGACAACGCTAAAATTTGCATGCAACTTGATATTACAAGTCCATGAAAAATCAGATTTACCAGAGAAGGTTTAGCGCAACTGACAATGCTCTAGTACAATCATTACTTTCAATGGATATTGTGAACTTGCTAAATATCTTTAATATTAAAAGTTGAAAGTTATGGGTTTTCACTCAAGCGAAAGCCCAAAAAGCACTAAAAAATTAGTTTGACATGAGATTTTTTTTAAAATAAAAAGAATATTTTCTTTTAAATGAAGAACATACGAATTTGAAGTTTTCCTAATGCACCTTTGACTTTAGCGCAGTTGATCTAGTGCTGTTTCAGGTAAATGTGCCAGCGACAAATAGAAAAGGTTTTCTTTAGCACACCCCACAAAAGTCTATGGGGAGCGGGAGTTAGCACGGTTGTGAAATCCGAAGTCCTGAAGTTAGAGTGCCTGAGTCTTTCTCTTGCTCGCTAACTTTTTACTTTTAGCTTGTAAAACCAGTGCTAACCCGAGAGTGCTAATTTTTTTACCATGATTGCAGTTAGCGCCCATGAGCAATAAAAAGATTATTGCTCCACTTGTAATCTAGGCCAATACGGGAAGCAAATTTTACTGTGCAGTGTCTATTTAAGTTATATTTAATAATCATCAAGTAGCAGTGGGTAGATAGATGAATTGTGAACATTTTTTTTATTTTTTCTCTTTTTAGTAGTTTCAGCAATATTTACTCAAGGTGATGTTTTATTGATTGAATATATAACATTTTGAGAACACAATGTTTCTGCCTACAGTTTATGACAATTGGTTTAGTCTGCTAATATGAAACATACTTTTAAACACAAATTAAAGTAATCTTTTTACTGATATAGTCCACATTAGCCCCTATGCACTGCATTGCAAAATATGTATGCATATTACTTTTTTGTTAAATAAAACTACATTTTGCATTGTTTTGAATGTACGTACATCCACCTTGAAAACCAGCTTAGGTATGTTTATGTTATCTTCTTTGTTGTATTTAATATTATAGTCCCCAAAGCAGAACATACTGTGATCTGAGATGTCATTGCAGAAAGTACAGCATGTCTGCAGAAAGAACATGCAGGAACTGTAAGCGCTTTTGTTTTGCAGCACTGCTCTGTATCAGCCTGTTCTCTTCAAACAACGCTGTGCTCTGGCTGCACTATGGGTTTTTCCTTAACACAGTGCAGACTGAGTAAAGCATTGTTTGAAGAGAACACATTGCATTGCAACTCAGCTGGTGCTTTAGTGTAACTGAAGAAAAATGTTTTTCTAAAAAAAAAAATCTCATCGCAGAAAGTGAAATTTTTTTTGTCTCTTGTATTATAGAGACTCACAACTCGCGGATGTGGTGGGAAGGGTGTATAGAAATCTTTATCAAGTCCACAATTTTCAAGTTCCAAAGTTGTGGTGATTCGCTTCACAAACAGGATTAACTGAATCTAGGCTAAAATCTTCTATTATGTGGCCAGTTCTGAAACCTTTGTAAGTCATTATATCAGCATGTAAAAATAAATACCAACATTTGAAACTTGGCCTAATTTGTGTTAGGTGCAAACCTGCTTGGTAAAGCACCTTATTTTCTACAATATAAATAATGATAGACAACATAACTAGGGTCAGTAAGAAAATAAAACAAAATAATTTGATGTTTCTATATACAGACCATTTAAAAAAAAAAAAAAAAAAAACTCCTCCAATTAACGAAAGCTATATTTTTTCCTAAGAATCTAATGCAAAGTTCATACAAAATATGTAGATTTATCAATTATTCTTTCAAGTTCAAATCAAGTTCAATCAAATCTTTTATTAGTGGAAATTTTGATGTATGTTCCCCAAATAAACTGAAAAATAAAAAGGTATATATATATATATCATTTATTTTTATCTGCAGAGAACTTCACATATAAATACTGTATGAATTGCATGTCATTTATCATTAAATAAATTGAGAATATAAGCCTTTTAAGTTATTTAAAAAAGGGAGTGTAAGGAATGCAAACATATCCTGTGGAATACGGGAGATTTACCTCCCACACTCCTCTACGAAGTTTCACTACCTACATAGACATATGTAATGCAAGTGGCATGTTTTGCCTAATCGTGTCTTGGAAATTCTTGTCTCCCCCAGTCATTTCAGATGAGCCTATCCCATCATTGTTAAAGTGTCGCATTTAAATGTATTTCCTGTTCTATAAAGACAAAGTTTAATAATTCTTAGACATATCTAATTCTTCAAAAACAGAATTTGATTCAGCTTCACAGCACATATTATATCTGATGTACATGTGCATTACTTTACACTTAATAGACCATTGTTTTAACAAAACTATGACAAGGAACAGTCGGAAAAAAATATGTCCTAATCTTGTATTTCAAAATAATTATTATACCATAATAAGCACTTTGAAGCAGGCTTGTTTTTCTTAGCCTTGGGGGTTAAATTTAAATCCACAAAAATTCTGTAATCCTGGATAAAGCATGCTATGTAATACCAAAGGAGTGGGGGTACTTTTATTACATATCTGTATTTGTAATAATGCAGTGATTGTCAACTAGGGTGTGGTGACACCCAGTGGTCTCTTAGCATTTAGTTGTGGGTGTTAGAGTTAGAGCTAAGGGTCATATTTCTTATTGTTGCTGTCTATGAAAACAAACTGTTTATTTTATAAGCTGTTGGTAACAAACATTGGTCAATAACAATTGGAGTGTCTATAATTGTTATCCGCGACTTTGTGAAATTCATGAGTGATCAAAATAAAGCCACATAAAAATGTTGCAAATAGCCTAAACCAGCTTTTTGCAAGTAATATAATTTGCTTTTTGACCTCTCTAGGGAGAGTGGGACAAGTACAATGCTTACAGATAAGGGAATAAATGTCATATCGTCCCTGAGATTAACTGCACTTAAAATCAAACCTTAATAGGTATAATAAGCAGTAAACTAAAGGGACATAAAACACAATTGTTTCCTGATTCAGATATATTATGCATTTTTAAATAACTTTCCAATTTACTTCTGTTATCAATTGCTTCATTCTCTTGGTATCTTTTATTGAAGAAGCAGCAATTCACTCATGGGAGCTAGCTGAACACATTTGTAAGCCAATGAAAATTGGCATATAATTTCAGCCACCAATCAGCAGCTAGCTCCAAGCTTCTGAGTCTATCTAGATATGCTTTATAAAAAAAGGATACCAAGAGAATGAAGCAGATTAGATACATTGGAAAGTTATTTAAAATTGTATGCTCTATCTGAATCATGAAATACAACTTTTGGGTTTAATTTCCCTTTAAGACACTGACACAGGGATGAAAAGTTTAATACCCATGGGTTTGCATTTATTGACCAGCACAGAACATCTGGTACAAACTCTTTAATTTAAAGATAAACTCAAGTGGCAGCAATTCCAGGTTCTAAGTAATTAAACCATGCTAAACTGCTCAAGGTCCAGGCCGCCGACGTTTAGCAGAGCCCAGCTACCGCGCTATCCGACAGAGTCACATAAAGAAGAGCTCTTTGGCCTGCCACATACCAAGGAGGAGCCCCCAAGGCCCACACCTGGGGACTTTGCACCTCCGGCAATTGCCGTCACTCTACTCTCTCTCTGTCCATAGCCTGATCCCAAATCAACTGCCCAGCAAAGGTGTAATGTCTATCAAACAAGTAGGCCCCAGGCCTGCTAGTCGTACAGAATGCTGAACCCAGGGGATCGAGAAAAAAACTACCGTCCTAGGACTTAAAGAGCTAGTTTAGCTAACCCTTCTCAGTCCTCAGACACACTGAAGAACCCCTTAGAAGCTGCACAAACTCAACAACAACAAAAAGGGGAGGGAGGGTGGGAAGCTTCTTGAATCTAGGAGAAAAGAGGTGATTCAACTTCTGACTTCTTCCAATGCACATTCACTTACTAAGCTCCTAAGGACACCCTTAGGTGTTTTTCAGGCTAGGAGGCCCTACACATTCTAAAGCAAGAGGTGTTTAATGTCCCATTCATGTCAAAAAGAATCACTACATGTATAAATCATGAAGCATCTATTGTTATATAGTAACAGCTGCCAAAGATATGTCACCTAATTATTTTTTATTTATTTTGAGTCACATAATGTAATGACAGTTGGTGCCCAAAAAAAGCAACATAGGTGTTCAGGTACCAAAAAAACCCCCATGGATTTTCAAAATGAAACGTTGTCCATACTGAATTTACTTCAACACTTAAAGATTGTTTGAAACCACAACTATTAAGCCTGCTAAATCCCCTATATAGAGCTAGATTAGGTTTGGAGCACTATAGTTTGTGCTCAAGTGATATTGGGCTTTTTCCGGCTTTTTGCATGCGTCAGAAATAGTGTAATGCAAGTTGAAACACGTTTGCTCGAGCACAATCACGATTTATGCTTGTTACTAACTTTAATGCACGTTTTTTAAATATTACAAGTAAGATATTAAAAATATTATTACAAATTATTAAACCTACTGTAAAAAATCTAAATAATTCATAGAATATTTACATATAATTTTACAGTATGCATAATAATTTTTAATTTTTTAATGATCTGTCTGATGGGTGGTAAACATCTTGATATGATCTGTCTGATGAGTAGGGAATTGATACGTTAGTTATGGAAAACTCTCCAAAAATAGAAAATGTGTTTAAAAGGGACATGAAACCCAAAATGTTTATTTTATGATTAAGACACAGAATACAACTTTATTAGAAAGAAAAAAAAATCTTTGTTGAAGAGATATCTAAATAGGAAGCGTACACATTTCTGGAGCAGTGCATGACAGGAAACAATGTTCCACCTACTGTTCTGAAAAATGTATAACATAATTATAAAACTGCGGCCATATAATGCTACAAGCATGTGCCGTTCCTGCACCTTCCTACCTGGTTTTTAACAAAGGATATCAAGAAAATAAAGTACATTTTATAATAGAAGTAAATTGGAGTTATTTTTAAATTTTAGACTCTATATGAAACATGGAAGAACGATTTTGGGTATTATGCCTCTTTAACGGCTAGATTTAGAGTTTGGCGTTAGCTGTCAAAACCAGCGTTAGGGGCTCCTAACGCTGGTTTTGGGCTACCGCTGGTATTTAGAGTCAGTCAGGAAAGGGTCTAACGCTCACTTTGCAGCCGCAACTTTTCCATACCGCAGATCCCCCTACGCCAATTGCGTATCCTATCTTTTCAATGGGATCTTTCTAACGCTGGTATTTAGAGTCGTGGCTGAAGTGAGCGTTAGAAATCTAACGACAAAACTCCAGCCGCAGAGAAAAGCCAGGAGTTAAGAGCTTTTTGGGCTAACGCCGGTTCATAAAGCACTTAACTACTGTGCTCTAAAGTAAACTAACACCCATAAACTACCTATGTACCCCTAAACCGAGGCCCCCCCACATCGCCGCCACTCTATTAAATTTTTTAACCCCTAATCTGCCGACCGCACACCGCCACAACCTACGTTATCCCTATGTACCCCAAATCTGCTGCCCCTAACACCGCCGACCCCTACATTATATTTATTAACCCCTAATCTGCCGCCCCCAACGTCGCCGCCACCTACCTATACTTATTAACCCCTAATCTGCCGACCGGACCTCACCGCTACTATAATAAAGTTATTAACCCCTAATCCGACTCACTAACCCTATAATAAATAGTATTAACCCCTAATCTGCCCTCCCTAACATCACCGACACCTAACTTCAAGTATTAACCCCTAATCTGCCGACCGGACCTCACCGCTACTCTATTAAATTTATTAACCCCTAAAGCTAAGTCTAACCCTAACACTAACACCCCCCTAAGTTAAATATAATTTTTATCTAACTAAATAAATTAACTCTAATTAAAAATAAATTTTTCCAATTTAAAGCTAAATAAACCCTAATATAGCTACAATATAAATTATAATTATATTGTAGCTATTTTAGGATTAATATTTATTTTACAGGTAACTTTGTATTTATTTTAAACAGGTACAATAGCTATTAAATAGTTAATAACTATTTAATAGCTACCTAGTTAAAATAATTATCAAATTACCTGTAAAATAAATCCTAACCTAAGTTACAATTAAACCTAACACTACACTATCAATAAATAAATTAAATAAAATACCTACAACTATCTACAAATAAACCTAACACTACACTATCAATAAATTAATTAAATAAAATACCTACAAATAAATACAATTAAATAAACTAACTAAAGTACAAAAAATAAAAAAAGAACTAAGTTACAAAAAATAAAAAAATAATTTACAAACATTAGAAAAAGATTACAACAATTACACCTACTCTAAGCCCCCTAATAAAATAACAAAGCCCCCCCAATATAAAAAAATGCCCTACCCTATTCTAAAATACAAATAGAAAAGCTCTTTTACCTTACCAGCCCTCAAAAGGGCCTTTTGTGGGGCATGCCCCAAAGAATTCAGCTCTTTTGCCTGAAAAAAAAAAACATACAATACCCCCCCAACATTACAACCCACCACCCACATACCCCTAATCTAACCCAAACCCCCTTTAAATAAACCTAACACTAAGCCCCTGAAGATCTTCCTACCTTGTCTTCACCATGCCGGGTATCACCGATCAGTCCAGAAGAGGCTTCGAAGTCTTCATCCAAGCCCAAGCGGGGGCTGAAGAAGTCCATCATCGGGCTGAAGAGGTCCATCATTGGGCTGAAGTCTTGATCCAAGCAGCGGCTGAAGAAGTCCATCATCGGGCTGAAGTCTTGATCCAAGCGGGCGCTGAAGAAGTCCATCATCGGGCTGAAGTCTTCTATCAAGCGGCATCTTCAATCTTCTTTCTTCCGGAGCCATCTTCTTCCAGCCGACGCGGATCCATCCTCTTCTACCGACGCCTAATCGCCGAATGACGGTTCCTTTAAATGACGTCATCCAAGATGGCGTCCCTCGAATTCCGATTGGCTGATAGGATTCTATCAGCCAATCGGAATTAAGGTAGGAAAATTCTGATTGGCTGATGGAATCAGCCAATCAGATTCAAGTTCAGCCAATCAGATTGATCGGAACAGCCAATAGAATGCAAGCTCAATCTGATTGGCTGATTTGATCAGCCAATCGGATTGAACTTGAATCTGATTGGCTGATCCAATCAGCCAATCAGATTGAGCTCGCATTCTATTGGCTGATCGGAATAGCCAATAGAATGCGAGCTCAATCTGATTGGCTGATTGGATTAGCCAATCGGATTGAACTTGAATCTGATTGGCTGATTCCATCAGCCAATCAGAATTTTCCTACTTTAATTCCGATTGGCTGAGAGAATCCTATCAGCCAATCGTAATTCGAGGGACGCCATCTTGGATGACGTCATTTAAAGGAACCGTCATTCGGCGAGTAGGCGTCGGTAGAAGAGGATGGATCCGCGATGGCTGGAAGAAGATGGCTCCGGAAGAAAGAAGATTGAAGATGCCGCTTGATAGAAGACTTCAGCCCGATGATGGACTTCTTCAGCGCCCACTTGGATCAAGACTTCAGCCCGATGATGGACTTCTTCAGCTGCCGCTTGGATCAAGACTTCAGCCCGATGATGGACCTCTTCAGCCCGATGATGGACTTCTTCAGCCCCCGCTTGGGCTTGGATGAAGACTTCGAAGCCTCTTCTGGACCGATCGGTGATACCCGGCGTGGTGAAGACAAGGTAGGAAAATCTTCAGGGGCTTAGTGTTTAGTTTATTTAAGGGGGGTTTGGGTTAGATTAGGGGTATGTGGGTGGTGGGTTGTAATGTTGGGGGGGTATTGTATGTTTTTTTTCCAGGCAAAAGAGCTGAATTCTTTGGGGCATGCCCCACAAAAGGCCCTTTTAAGGGCTGGTAAGGTAAAAGAGCTTTTCTATTTGTATTTTAGAATAGGGTAGGGCATTTTTTTATTTTGGGGGGCTTTGTTATTTTATTAGGGGGCTTAGAGTAGGTGTAATTAGCTTAAAATTGTTGTAATCTTTTTCTAATGTTTGTAAATTATTTTTTTATTTTTTGTAACTTGGTTCTTTTTTAATTTTTTGTACTTTAGTTAGTTTATTTAATTGTATTTATTTGTAGGTATTTTATTTAATTAATTTATTGATAGTGTAGTGTTAGGTTTAATTGTAGATAATTGTAGGTATTTTATTTAATTTATTTATTGATAGTGTAGTGTTAGGTTTAATTGTAACTTAGGTTAGGATTTATTTTACAGGTAATTTGATAATTATTTTAACTAGGTAGCTATTAAATAGTTATTAACTATTTAATAGCTATTGTACCTGTTTAAAATAAATACAAAGTTACCTGTAAAATAAATATCAATCCTAAAATAGCTACAATATAATTATAATTTATATTGTAGCTATATTAGGGTTTATTTTACAGGTAAGTATTTAGCTTTAAATAGGAATAATTTATTTTTAATAAGAGTTAATTTATTTCGTTAGATAAATATTATATTTAACTTAGGGGGTGTTAGTGTTAGGGTTAGACTTAGCTTTAGGGGTTAATAAATTGAATAGAGTAGCGGTGAGGTCCGATCGGCAGATTAGGGGTTAATACTTGAAGTTAGGTGTCGGTGATGTTAGGGAGGGCAGATTAGGGGTTAATACTATTTATTATAGGGTTAGTGAGGCGGATTAGGGGTTAATAACTTTATTATAGTAGCGGCAAGGTCCGGTCGGCAGATTAGGGGTTAATAATTGTAGGTAGGTGGCGGCGACGTTGGGGGCGGCAGATTAGGGGTTAATAAATATAATATAGGGGTCGGCGATGTTAGGGCAGCAGATTAGGGGTACATTGGGATAACGTAGGTTGCAGCGGTGTACGGAGCGGCAGATTAGGGGTTAAAAAAATATGCAGGGGTCAGCAATAGCGGGGCGGCAGATTAGGGGTTAATAAGTGTAAGGTTAGGGGTGTTTAGACTCGGGGTACATGTTAGGGTGTTAGGTGCAGACTTAGGAAATGTTTCCCCATAGGAATCAATGGGGCTGCGTTAGGAGCTGAACGCTGCTTTTTTGCAGGTGTTAGGTTTTTTTTCAGCTCAAACGGCCCCATTGTTTCCTGTGGGGAAATCGTGCACAAGCACGTTTTTGAAGCTGGCCGCATCCGTAAGCACCGCTGGTTTTGAGAGTTGCAGTGGCGGTAAATTATGCTATACGCTCCCTTTTTGGAGCCTAACGCAGCCCTTCTGTGAACTCTAAATACCAGCAGTATTTAAAAGGTGCGGGGGAAAAAAACCCAGCGTTAGCTACGTGGGTCGTTACCGACAAAACTCTAAATCTAGCCGTAAGTTATTAAAAAGACAATTACAAGAATAGTGTTATACAGAAAATGGATTAAGAAAAAAATAATTGAAAGCGTCACATTTTAAAGAATGACCTTTATTAAAATAGTTTCTGAAAATGCAAATTATAAATCTATTTTGCAATACAAAATATTTTGAACAAGTGATTTTTAAAAGAAGAGCTTTGTTTTGATGAAGACTGAATACAAGATGGCATATTGGGGAGGATACAGGGTTACCAGGTGTCCAGTTTATAACCGGACAGTCCAGAATTTTAGCAGGCTGTCCAGTAACATTTTCACAAAAATACTGGCCAGTTTTTTTAAAGTCCCCAAGTGTTAGCTAATTGTAAAAAGCTTCCTATGCCTCAAAGTATTACAAGTATGGAGGAAAAAGAAGTAAAGGTCAGTCAAAGATTTAAATAATTTCTGTTTATGTGTGTTACTGGCAAACAAAGGTACAGTTATTAATTTCTATGTCACTGGCAGCTAATAGGTAAAACGATTGCTCAGTTGTAAAACCTATATAAAGTGGCATCAAGAATGAGGCCTCAGGTAGAGCTTTCGGTGGGTGGATTTTGTGTGACCCCACCTACCACTATGTACAGTTACCGACAGATTGTCCAGGATATTTGTGGAAGAGAGCTGGCAACCCTAGTAGGAAAAGATCATATTTATTTCATGTGATATGGTGTTCTCGGTAAGGCAAAGTATAAGCATACACAATAGTGATGACATATTTTGAATATGCACAAATCAAATGCTTTGTTTTCTTGTTTCTCTGTTAGTAATGCAATGTGTTTTGTTTTTTAGTTCCTGTGTTCCTTACTGCTATATTGCTCTGGTTTATATAAAGATATTTAAAAAAAAAAGTAATAAGGCTGCTGCTTCCTGAACAGTACCCCAGTTGGCGGATTAAAATCCCCCTGGACAAGTTCATCCTGGGTGATTAACAGCCCCTACTCGCGCACCATTGGCATAACGTGAGCAGTGGAAATTAACCTTGTCCATCTTGGCTAAAAGGGGAACCATAAAATGAGTCCTCACATAGTTGATACATAGTTGACACAAAGGGGTAGATTTAACAAGGGCTGAACAGCCCTTGTTCACCTTGTATCCGCACAAACCTTCAGGCTCGCTGGAAACAGCAGTTATGAAGCAATGGTCTAAAGACCGCTGCTCCATAACTTGTCCGCTGCCTCTGAGGCTGCGGTCTTCAATCAGCTTGATCCTATACGATCGGGCTGATTGATACCCCTTGATAGCGGCCAATTGGCAGCGAATCTGCAGGGGGCAGCATTGCACAAGCAGTTCTGGTGAACTGCTTGTGTAATGATAAATGCTGACAGCGTATGCTGTCGGCATTCAGCGATGTCTGTTGGACATGATACGCTACAGCATATCATGTCGAACAGACATTGGTAAATCTACCCATATGAGAACAGATTGACTGCAATGTCCCTTAAGCAGATGATCTTGCTAGTTTGCATGAAAATCACATGAAAATGAAGTGGAAACAAAGGTTTTAAGTTATATTTTAACCTTAACAAATTTAAGGCTGGATATTAATATTAAGGTTAATTAATAAAAAAAAACGGGATTGTTGCAGAATTAAAGAGATTAAAGGTTTATGTGTGCGTATGTGTTTGTATATAGTTATGAGTGTGTATATGTATGTGTTTGTATATAGTTATGAGTGTGTATATGTATGTGTTTGTATATAGTTATGAGTGTGTATATGTATGTGTTTGTATATAGTTATGAGTGTGTATATGTATGTGTTTGTATATAGTTATGAGTGTGTATATGTATGTGTTTGTACATAGTTATGAGTGTGTACTGTATATGTATGTGTTTGTATATAGTTATGAGTGTGTATATGTATGTGTTTGTATATAGTTATGAGTGTGTATATGTATGTGTTTGTACATAGTTATGAGTGTGTATATGTATGCGTTTGTACATAGTTATGAGTGTGTATATGTATGTGTTTCTACATAGTTATGAGTGTGTATATGTATGTGTTTGTATATAGTTATGAGTGTGTATATGTATGTGTTTGTATATAGTTATGAGTGTGTATATGTATGTGTTTGTATATAGTTATGAGTGTGTATATGTATGTGTTTGTACATAGTTATGAGTGTGTACTGTATATGTATGTGTTTGTATATAGTTATGAGTGTGTATATGTATGTGTTTGTATATAGTTATGAGTGTGTATATGTATGTGTTTGTACATAGTTATGAGTGTGTATATGTATGCGTTTGTACATAGTTATGAGTGTGTATATGTATGTGTTTGTATATAGTTATGAGTGTGTATATGTATGTGTTTGTATATAGTTATGAGTGTGTATATGTATGTGTTTGTATATAGTTATGAGTGTGTATATGTATGTGTTTGTATATAGTTATGAGTGTGTATATGTATGTGTTTGTATATAGTTATGAGTGTGTATATGTATGTGTTTGTATATAGTTATGAGTGTGTATATGTATGTGTTTCTACATAGTTATGAGTGTGTATATGTATGTGTTTGTACATAGTTATACGTGTGTATATGTATGTGTTTGTACATAGGAGTGTGTATATGTATGTGTTTGTACATAGTTATGAGTGTGTATATGTATGTTTGTATATAGTTATGAGTGTGTATATGTATGTGTTTGTACATAGTTATGAGTGTGTATATGTATGTGTTTGTATATAGTTATGAGTGTGTATATGTATGTGTTTGTATATAGTTATGAGTGTATATATGTATGTGTTTGTACATAGTTATGAGTGTGTATATGTATGTGTTTGTATATAGTTATGAGTGTGCATATGTATGTGTTTGTACATAGTTATGAGTGTGTATATGTATGTGTTTGTACATAGTTATGAGTGTGTATATGTATGTGTTTGTATATAGTTATGAGTGTGTATATGTATGTGTTTGTATATAGTTATGAGTGTGTATATGTATGTGTTTGTATATAGTTATGAGTGTGTATATGTATGTGTTTGTACATAGTTATGAGTGTGTGTTTGTACATAGTTATGAGTGTGTATATGTATGTGTTTGTATATAGTTATGAGTGTGTATATGTATGTGTTTGTACATAGTTATGAGTGTGTATATGTATGTGTTTGTATATAGTTATGAGTGTGTATATGTATGTGTTTGTACATAGTTATGAGTGTGTATATGTATGTGTTTGTACATAGTTATGAGTGTGTATATGTATGTGTTTATATATAGTTATGAGTGTGTATATGTATTTGTTTGTACATAGTTATGAGTGTGTATATGTATGTGTTTGTATATAGTTATGAGTGTGTATATGTATGTGTTTGTACATAGTTATGAGTGTGTGTTTGTATATAGTTATGAGTGTGTATATGTATGTGTTTGTACATAGTTATGAGTGTGTGTTTGTACATAGTTATGAGTGTGTATATGTATGTGTTTGTATATAGTTATGAGTGTGTATATGTATGTGTTTGTACACACCATTCTTGACTGTAGGCAAGACACACTTGTCTTTGTACTCCTCACCTGGTGGCCACCACACATGCTTGACACCATCTGAACCAAATAAGTTTATCTTGGTCTCATCGGACCACAGGACATGGTTCCAGTAATCCATGTCCTTAGTCTGCTTGTCTTCAGAAAACTATTTGCGGGCTTTCTTTCGCATCATCTTTAGAAGAGGCTTCCTTCTGGGACAACAGCCATGCAGACCATTTTGATGCAGTGTGCGGCGTATGTTCTGAGCACTGACAAGACCACCCCCTCAACCTCTGCAGCAATGCTGGCAGCACTCATACGTCTATTTCCCAAAGACAACCTCTGAATATGACACTGAGCACGTGCACTCAACTTCTTTGGTCGACCATGGCGAGGCCTGTTCTAATTGGAACCTATCCTGTGAAACCGCTGTATGGTCTTGCCCACTATGCTGCAGCTCAGTTTCAGGGTCTTGGCAAACTTCTTATAGCCTAGGCCATCTTTATGTAGAGAAACAATTATTTTTTTCAGATCCTCAGAGAGTTGTTTGTCATGAGGTGCCATGTTGAACTTCCAGTGACCAGTATGAGAGAGTGTGAGAGCGATAACACCAAATTTAACACACCTGCTCCCCATTCATACCTGATAACTTGTAACACTAGCGAGTCACATGACACTGGGTAAGAAAAATGGCTAATTGAGCCCAATTTGGACATTTCCACTTAGGGGTTTGGTCACTTTGTTGCCAACGGTGTAGACATTAATGGCTGTGTGTTGAGATATTTTGAGAGGACAGCAAATTTACACTGTTATACAGGCTGTACACTCACTACTTTACATTGTAGCAAAGTGTAATTTCTTCAGTGTTGTAACATGAAAAGATCTAAAAAAATATTTTAAAAAATGTGAGGGGTGTACTCACTTTTTGTGGGATACTGTACATATATGTATATTTGTGTATGTGTATTTATTTATATATATATATATATATATATATATATATATATATATATATATATATATATAGGTATTTATGTACACATGTATACAAATACACACACACACACACATATATATAGGTGGCCCTCGGTATATATAATAGAAAAAATGTTTCTTTGTGAAGAACATTGGAATGTAAAATATTTGAAACTACCTTCAGGTTAACGTAGTTGTTCTAAAGCACTGTTGTGTTAGCGGGCAAGCGATAAGTCTTACGTCTAGATTTAGAGTTTTGTCGGTAAAGACCCGCATAGCTAACACTGCTTTTTTTCCCAACGCACCCTTCAAACAACGCTGGTATTTAGAGTTGTCTGAGGGGCTGCGTTAGGCTCAAAAAAGGGTGCGTTGAGCCTAACTTAGCTCCACTTCAACTCTCAATACCAGCGTTGCTTATGGTAGCGGTAAGCTTGGAAAACGTGCTTGTGCACGATATCCCCATAGGAAACAATGGGGCTGAGCTGGCTGAAAAAAAACCTAACACCTGCAAAAAAGCAGAGTTCAGCTCCTAACGCAGCCCCATTGTTTCCTATGGGGAAACACTTTCTAAGTCTGCACCTAACACCCTAACATGAATCCTGAGTCTAAACACCCCTAACCTTACACTTATTAACCCCTTATCTGCCGCCCCCGCTATCGCTGACTCCTGCATATTATTATTAACCCCTAATCTTCCGCTCTGGACACTGCCGCAACCTACATTATCCCTATGAATCCCTAATCTGCTGCCCCTAACACTGCCGACCCCTATATTATATTTATTAACCCCTAATCTTCCCCCCCAACGTCGCCGCTACCTTACCTACACTTATTAACCCCTAATCTGCCGACCGGACCTCGCCGCCACTATAATAAACTCAGGGAGTTAGTGATGCAATCAGCCAATCAGATTGAAGTTCAATCCGATTGGCTGATCCATTCAGCCAATGGTATTGAACTTGCATTCTATTGGCTGTTCTGATCCCGTCGGCGGGATGAAGATGGATCCGGAAGAAAGAAGATAGAAGATGCCGCTTGGAAGAAGACATCGCCCGGATGGAAGACCTCTTCTTTGCCGCTTGGATCAAGACTTCTTTTTATTTTATTAGGGGGCTTAGATTAGGTGTAATTAGTTTAAACAGCTTGTAATTCTTTTTTATTTTTTGTAATTTAGTGTTTTTTTTTTTTTGTATTATAGAATAGTTTATTTAATTGTATTTAATTTTAGGTAATTGTAGGTAATTTATTTAATTAATTTAATGATAGTGTAGTGTTAGGTTTAATTGTAACTTAGGTTAGGATTTATTTTACATGTCATTTTGTATTTATTTTAACTAGGTAGATATTAAATAGTTATTAACTATTTAATAGCTTTTGTACCTAGTTAAAATAAATACAAAGTTGCCTGTAAATTAAATATAAATCCTAAAATAGCTACAATGTAATTATTAATTATATTGTAGCTATATTAGGGTTTATTTTATAGGTAAGTATTTAGTTTTAAATAGGAATAATTTAGTTCATTTTAGGAATATTATTTAGTTTAATATAAATTATATTTATGTTAGAGCGGTGTTAGGGTTAGGATTAGAGTTATTTTTAGGGGTTAATAACTTTATTATAGTAGCGGCGATGGTGCGGGTGGGAGATTAGGGGTTAATAATTGTAGGTAGGTGGCGACGATGTTAGGGAGGGCAGATTAGGGGTTAATACTATTTATTCTAGTGTTTGCGAGGCGGGAGTGCGGCGGTTTAGGGGTTAATACATTTATTATAGTGGCGGCGAGGTCCGATCGGCAGATTAGGGGTTAATAAGTGTAGTTAGGTAGCAGCGACGTTGGGGGGGCAGATTAGGGGGTAATAAATATAATATAGGGGTCGGCAATGTTAGGGGCAGCAGATTAGGGGTTCATAAGTATAACGTAGGTGGCGGCGATGTCCCGTCGGCAGATTAGGGGTTAAAAATAATTATTAGAGTGGCGGCGATGTGGGGGGGGGGCCTCGGTTTAGGGGTACATAGGTAGTTTATGGGTGTTAGTGTACTTTAGAGCACAGTAGTTAAGAGCTTTATATTTTGGCGTTAGCCCATAAAACTCTTAACTACTGACTTTTTTTGGTATTAGGAGTCTTGTCGGTAGAGGCTCTACCGCTCACTTCTCCCAAGACTCCAAATACCAGCGTTAGGCAGATCCCATTGAAAAGATAGGATATGCAATTGGCGTAAGGGGATCTGCGGTAGCCTGGTATCGCGGTAGGGAAGTGAGCATTAGACCCTTTCCTGCCTGACTCTAAATACCAGCGGGCGTTAAAAAGCAGCGTTAGGATCCCTTAACGCTGCTTTTGACGGCTAATGCCAAACTCTAAATCTAGCCGTTTTTTTTTTTCTGTTTGCATGTTCCATTGAAGGTTATGGGGAGAAGTTAACAAAATCGGAAGTCTGCTGTCCATATTAAAAGTTTACTTCTGGTGGTGTTTGTGCGCAAGCAAAAGCTTTAAATAACGCAGCAGTTGTAATCTGGTCCTAATTTACCCATTAATTTCATATGTAAATTTTGACCAACAGACAGATAAAGGGTTTTGATGTCCTTTTCTGTTTCATTGTGAAGAAAAGGAAGGAAAACCAGGTGGCCGGATATATTGCAAGCAAAAGTAGTTTTCTTTGGTGCAAGTTCATTCACCATTACTTCCTCATGAAAACTAAAGGGAAAAAAAAGCAAACAATTGTAAGTAAATAAAGTTTATTTATTTATTTATTTGTAAAAATGACAGCTTGTAATTGCAGATTAATTTAAGGAACTGTGTAAATTTACTCATTTGGTGTCTCTCTTTCATCAAGTAGAACTTTTTCCTAACAATACAGCACATCCCATTAAAATGACCCTATTATATCTATAGCTCTATATAGCAATGAGTAATATTGAACCACTCACTTTTCAGTCTTCAGTCATTCAGCCCTGATATCTTTATTGTAATATTTGCAACGATGCTTAAATAATTGCTAACTGAACACTTTAAAATTGAATGTACCAGAGGAAAAGTAAATATTGTTTTATTTTAAAGAATGAAAAAAAATCTGTAATGCGTATGAAGGGTAAACAAACATCATGTGGCGAATGTTCAAACAACGTGTTCAAATATTTTTTTGCATGAAAAATGTTAAAGGAACAGTCTATTTGAAAATTATTATAGTTTAAATATATAGATAATCCCTTTATTACCTATTCTCCAGTTTTGCATAACCAACACTGTTATTTTAACCCCTTCACCCAAAACGACATATATATACATTGTGCGGTACTTGGGCTATTGTAGCACATAATGAGTCCTACTTATCAAGCCGTCAACTTACTGGCATTCGACGGCACCAATACGCTCACCTAAGATCGCCTAACATCGCTGCCGCGGACCTGAATACGCTCTCCAAAGTTACCAAAAAAGCTGTTAAAAAGCCGCACACCAAGTACGGGGCGATGAGCAGCGTACTGTTGTTAACTAACAGTCATCGATCTCGATGCTCTTCAGCTTTTTAACAGCTTTATTTATACCCTGTCACTAAACACACACACTATACTACACTGTTTTACCCCTATCCCGCTGCTCCCAGACCCCACTGCAACTAAATAAAGTTAATAACCACTAAACCGCCGCCCACCGCCACTCTAATAAACTTATTAACCCCTATCTTGCCATTCCCAGAGCCCACCGCCACTCTAATAAACTTATTAACCCCTATCCTGCTGCTCCCAGAGCCCAACGTCACCTACATTATGTTATTAACCCCTAATCTGCCCCCCTACATCGCCGCCACCTACATTATGTTATTAACCCCTAATTTACCCCTTACACCGCCGCCACCTACATTATGTTATTAACCCCTAATCTGCCCCCCCCGACACCGTCGCCACCTACATTATACTTATTAACCCCTAATCTGCCATCCCCAACATCGCTGCCACTATATTAAATTTATTAACCCCTAAACCTAAGTCTAACCCTAACACCACTAACTTAAATCTAATTTAAATAAATCTAAAGAAAATTCCTATCATTACCTAAATTATTCCTATTTAAAACTAAATACTTACCTATAAAATAAACCCTAAGATAGCTACAATATAGCTAATAGTTACATTGTAGCTATCTTAAGGTTTAATTTTATTTTACAAGCAAGTTTGTATTTATTTTAACTAGGTAGAATAGTTACTAAATAGTTATTAACTATTTAATAACTACCTAGCTAAAATAAATACAAAAGTACCTGTAAAATAAAACCTAACCTAAGTTACAATAAAACCTAACACTACACTATAATTAAATAAATTAACTAAATTAAATACAATTACCTAAATTAAATTAAATTATCTAAAGTACAAAAAAAACTAAAACTGAATTGCAGAAAATAAAAACAAATCACAGATATTTAAACTAATTACACCTAATCTAATATCCCTATCAAAATAAAAAAGCCCCCCCCCCAAAATGAAAAAAACCCTAGCCTAAACTAAACTACCAATAGCCCTTAAAAGGGCCTTTTGTGGGGAATTGCCCCAAAGTAATCAGCTCTTTTACCTAGAAAAAAAAATACAAACAACCCCCTAACAGTAAAACGCACCACCCCCCAAAAAAACAACTAAAAAAACCTAAGCTCCCCATTGCCCTGAAAAGGGCATTTGGATGGGCATTGCCCTTAAAAGGGCAGTTAACTCTTTTGCGACCCAAAGCCCTAACCTAAAAATAAAACCCACCCAATACACCCTTCAAAAAAACCTAACACTAACCCCCTGAAGATCGACTTATCGGGAGACGTCTTCATCCAAGCCGGGCGAAGTGGTCCTCCAGATGGGCAGAAGTCTTCAACCAAGCCGGGCAGAAGTGGTCCTCCAGACGGCAGAAGTCTTCATCCAGACGGCATATTCTATCTTCATTCATCCGGCACGGAGCGGCTCCATCTTCAAGACATCCGACGCGGAGCATCCTCTTCTGCCGATGACTACCCGATGAATGAAGGTTCCTTTAAGTGACTTCATCCAAGATGGCGTCCCTTAGATTCTGATTGGCTGATAGAATTCTATCAGCCAATCGGAATTAAGGTAGAAAAATCCTATTGGCTGATGCAATCAGCCAATAGGATTGAAGTTCAATCCTATTGGCTGATCCAATCAGCCAATAGAATTGAGCTTGCATTCTATTGGCTGTTCCAATCAGCAGCGTATCTGTATAATCATACCCAGGAGCTGTAAAAGTGATATGCACAGGTCCACAAATGCTAATTAGCCATGTGCGAGTAAAACATACACAGGAGGGGTGTGAGCGTGGCTACAATCAATAGTAAAAGAGCGGAGAACCAGAAGGGGCGTGGCCTCTGGAACTGGAAGGGGCGTGGCCTTGTGGACGCACACAAATTGGATTGTCTGACATGCCATTTGAAGATACTTAAGGCTGCTTTTTAGGACATGTTTTACTCTGCTTCCCGGATTTCAGGATTACACAACGGTCCTTAATCTGGGTGATGCCATTTGACAAAGGTGTCAGTGGACACCGAAACGTCATGGGACTTTGCTTTTAACTTTTTTCAATAAAAGTTACTTTTTACTTAAATCCAGTGAGTGCTGTCTTTGCTTTGGACTGTTCATATTTGACACATGCACCCTGGTATATACTTAGTAAGCAAACTTGAAATCCATTCATCCAGAACAGAACACTGCACTCACTGGATTTTCATCAGAATAGAATGTCCTTTTATTGACACAAAGTTAAAACATGAACTTCCCCAAACGTTTCGGCATCCACTGGCACCTTGTTCACTGGGAGCTAATGTGCAAAAAAAGTACAACTGCTTAAATTACTGCAAATTTGTTTACGTAAATTTGCAGTAATTTACATGCCCCATATTTTCTATAGGCAACATTAAGTAGCACTTGTATTAAAGCTGAAAATAAATTTGATCGCTTAAACGCAATCACATTTAACGCTCAAATATTTTAAGCAACCTTTAAATTCATGTAAAGATTTTTGCTGAAGGAAAACAGTTGCACTAAACTACTCTATTAACACCTAAACGACCACACCCCACATCGCTCTATCACTATGAGCTTGTTAAACAACCCATGGGCTTTATATGGAATTAGCCTCACCTCATTTGCGGCTATAACAGCTACCATATTTTCCAGAAGATGTGACTGTGAGAATTCAGAAAAAAAAGTAACATTTGTGGGGTTAGGCACTGCTCCAGAGTTCATTGGCGGTGTGCTTAAACCTACTCCAGCCGATGCTTGGCATTGCAAATGTTGATGTGAGGTTTGTGTACAGCTGCGCAGTCATAGAAACCTGCTCCTGATGCATATATTTTGTGCAAATGTTGCTTCCAGAGACAGTTTTGAACTCTGTAGTGCGTGATGCAATAGGTGATAGGCAATTTTCTGTAATTCACACGTTTAATATCTCATAGAGTAAACTCAGCACTACGTAATTTTGCGGCGCTATACAAATAAATGATAATAATAATAATAACTATCAGCTAGATTACGAGTTTTGCGGTATGAGTGAAAAAGCAGCGTTAAGGCTCTTTTTCACTACTGCTGGTATTACGAGTCTTGCAGGTATAGCTGCACCGCACACTTTTTTGGCCGTTATGCAACGTAATTACCGCAGCTTTCAAAAGGTCGTTTTTCAATGGGACTTCCATAGCGCCGGTATTATGAGTCTGCCTGGGAGGCCAAAAAGTGAGAGGAACACCTTATACTGCCAAGATTCATACCATAAACTGAAAGTCAGTAGTTATGAGTTTTACGCTACAAAGCTGTAACATAAAACTCATAACTAAACTGATTGGAACAGCCAATAGAATGCAAGCTCAATCCTATTGGCTGATTGGATCAGCCAATAGGATTGAAGCTAAATCCTATTGGCTGATTGCATCAGCCAATAGGATTTTTTCACCTTTAATTCCGATTGGCTGATAGAATTCTATCAGCCAATCGGAATTCAAGGGACGCCATCTTAGATGATGTCACTTAAAGGAACTTTCTTTCTGCAAGAAGACTTTGATTGAAGAGGATGCTCCGCGCCTGATGTCTTGAAGATGGAGCTGCTCCGCGGATGCCATCTGGATGAAGACTTCTGCCGGCTTGGATGAAGACTTCGGCTGGATGGATGAAGATAGAAGATGCCGTCCGGGTGAAGACTTCTGCCGGCTTCGATGAGGACTTCTGCCGCTTCGTTGAGGATGAATGTCGGGTCTTCAAAAAATGTGGATCTTCAGGTGTTAGTGTTAGGCTTTTTTAAGGGTTTATTGGGTGGGTTTTATTTTTAGATTAGGGGTTTGGGCACTTGAAAAAGAGCTAAATGCCCTTTTAAGGGAAATGCCCATCCAAATGCCCTTTTCAGAGCAATGGGGAGCTTAGTTTTTTTTAGTTAGGATTTTATTTGGGGGTTGGTTGTGTGGGTGGGGTTTTACTGTTGGGCTGTTGTTTGTATTTTTTTTTACAGGGAAAAGAGCTGATTTATTTAGGGCAATGCCTCGCAAAAGGCCTTTTTAAGGGCTATTGGTAGTTTAGTTTAGGCTAGGGTTTTTTTTTATTTTGGGTAGGCTTTTTTTATTTTGATAGGGCTATTAGATCAGGCATAATTAGTTTAAATATCTGATAATTTCTTTTTTTATTTTGTGTAATTTAGTGGGGGTTTTTTGTAATTTAGGTAATTGTATTTAATTTAGGTAATTGATTTAATTGTAGTGTAAGGTTAGGTGTTAGTGTAAGACAGGTTAGGTTTTATTTTACAGGTAAATTTGTATTTATTTTAGCTAGGTAGCTAGTAAATAGTTAATAACTTTTTACTAACTAGTCTACCTAGTTAAAATAAATACAAACTTGCCTTTAAAATAAAAATAAAACCTAAGCTAGCTACAATGTAACTATTAGTTATATTGTAGCTAGCTTAGGGTTTATTTAGTTTTAAATAGGAATTATTTAGGTAATGATAGTAGGTTTTATTTAGATTTATGTTAATTATATTTAAGTTAGGGGGTGTTAGGGTTAGACTTAGGTTTAGGGGTTAATAAATTTAGTATATTGGCGGCGACGTTGGGGGCGGCAGATTATGGGTTAATAAATGTAGGTAGGTGGCAGCGATTTTAGGGGCGGCAGATTAGGGTTTAATAATATTCAACTAGTGTTTGTGATGCGGGAGTGCAGCGGTTTAGGGGTTAAAATGTTTATTATAGTGGCGGCGATGTTGGGGGCGGCAGATTATGGGTTATTAAGTGTATGTAGGTTGCTGGCGACATTGGGGGCGGGTGATTAGGGATTAATAAATATAATGTAGGTGTCGCCGATGTTGGGGCAGCAGATTAGGGGTTGATAAGTATAATGTAGGTGTCGGGGATGTCGGGGGCAGCAGATTAGGGGTTAATAAATATAATGTAGGTGTCGGCGATGTCAGGGGCGGCAGATTAGTGGTTAATAAGTGTAAGATTAGGGGTGTTTAGACTTGGGGTTTTTTAGGGTATTAGGTGTAAACATAAATTTTGTTTCCCCATAGGAATCATTGGGGCTGCATTACGGAGCTTTATGCTGCTTTTTTGCAGGTGTTACACTTTTTTTCAGCTGGCTCTCCCCATTGATGTCTATGGGGAAATCGTGCACGAGCACGTAAAACCAGCTCACCGCAGCTTTCAGCAGCGCTGGTATTGGAGTGTGGTATGGAGCTCAATTTGCGTATAACATCTTACATATGACACATACCAACTTTATAGCAAACATATTTGTTTTATACACATATCTAACAAAATAGATTGTGTAGTCACAACCTCTTCAACTGCAAAGAAACCAAACCTTCATCACCATAAAGTTTTTTAGTTAATTATATATGTAAATAAGAGAAACCTCTTACTTAAATGACTTCGCCTAATGTAATGATATAACTATTATTGTCTTAAAGAACTGAAACCTAACTTATTTAGTAAACGTCAGAGATGTAGATTTACAGGTGTATAGTTATCTATTATTTGCATAGGAACAGTTGGAGTAGAACAGTCGCTATGAGTTAATGTCTGTATAGTATAATTGTTATTCTTAACTTGTAGTATTTTGTTAGGAAGTTGGGAAATGGGGTGAAACGGAAAAGGGGTAAGTGGAGTGTAGAAGAGAAAGACTGAAAGAGAGAGAGAAAGGAAAAGAGAAAAAAAATGCTAATGTATTTGAGATTTTCTGCTTCCATTATCTAAAGTGGGGTTTTTAATGCTGAGGGTAGTTTGTCTGGAAATAACTTTGACCATTGTGCCCAGATTTCAAAATATAGGCTCACCTTGTCCTTCATTCTAAAAGACATAAGCCTCCATATTTTTTATGTATTTGATATATTTTATAACCATATGTAGGGTGGGAGACACTGGGTTCTTCCATTCTCTAGCTACAGTCAATTTTGCTGCTGTCAAAAAAATAAGTAAGAAACATCTTCCTTGCCATAGTTAACTTAGGAAGTCTCAGGTGTAAGAAGCCTATAGCTGGTATGCATGGGATATTCAAAATCATATCCCCTAAAAGTCTGAAAAAGTATCTCCAGAATGGTTTAGTGCACTCCCACCATATATTAACCCACCTGACCAGTTGTCCACAGTCTCTCAAGCACAAAGGTGAAACCTTGCTACATATCATATTAAGGTGTGTTGGGACCAAGTACCATCTCACTGCTACCTTGGAATGAAGTTCCCATAATGTTGCGCAATGCAAGGTCTTCCTAGTGAATATAAACTCCCTTTTCCATGTCTTGGTGTCCACTGCCACGCCAAGGTCCCTACTCCACGCTAGAATTGGTCTGGGACTGAACATCTGAAATAACACGGCTAGATTACGAGTTGTGCAGTAAGCTTAAAAAGCAGCGTTAACAGGTCCTAACACTGCTTTTTTATGCCCACTGGTATTACGAATCTTGCAGGTATAGGTGTACCGCACACTTTTTTGGCCTTACCGCGAAACCAACTTACGTAAATTTCGTAAAGCCTTTTTTCTATGGGACTTCCATAGCGCCAGTATTATGAGTTTGTCCTGGGAGGCCAAAAAGTGAGTGGTACACCCTATTAGACATGTGCATGGCAAAAAAATTTGGTTCGGTTTGGATCGATTCAGATTTTTTCGAATTTCGGTTCGGATCGATTCGAATTCGGAAAAATTTAATCAATTCGGTTCGGATTCTTTTCGGATTAATTCGGATTAAGATAAATTCGGCTGGATTTGGTTCGATTCGGAAATTCGGAATTTCGGTAAGTGTTAGGTGGGATGTGCTGTGTATTAGACTAGTATTATGTACTGTATATTAGGTGTAACCCATAGTAGAGTGATATAACCTAATATACTGTACAATACTAGTATAATCCATGGCCATCCGATTCTACTGAATAAATCCGAATAAATCCGGTACTAAATCGGATTTATTCGGTAGATTCGGCACTATTTTAATTTGGAAATTCGAATCGATCCGAATCCCGAATTTTACGAATTTCTACACCCTATCCCGTCAAGATTCATACTGCATTTTAAAGTCAGTAGTTATGAGTTTTATGTTACAACGCCGTAACATAAAACTCATAACTAAAGTGCTACAAAGTACACTAACACTCATAAATTACCTATTAACCCCTAAACCGAGGCCCTCCTGCTTTGGAAACACTAAAATAAAATTATTAACCCCTAATCTACCACTCCGGACATCGCCGCCACTATAATAAACATATTAACCCCTAAACCGCCGCACTCCCGCCTCGTAAACACAAGTTAAATATTATTAACCCCTAATCTGCTGCCCCAACATCGCCACCACCTACATTATATTTATTAACCCCTAATCTTCTGCTCCGGACATCGCCGCCACCTATATTATATTAATTAACCCCTAATCTGCTGCCCCCAACATCGCCGACACCTACCTACATTTATTAACCCCTAATCTGCCGTACCCAACGTCGCCGCCACTATTCTAAATTTATTAACCCCTAAACCTAAGTCTAACCCTAACACCCCTAACCTAAATATAATTAAAATAAATCTAAATACAAATTACTATCATTACCTAAATTATTCCTATTTAAAACTAAATACTTACCTATAAAATAAACCCTAAGCTAGCTACAATATAACTAATAGTTAGATTGTATCTAGCTTAGGGTTTATTTTTATTGTACAGACAAGTTTGTATTTATTTTAACTATGTAGAATAGTTCCTAAATAGTTATTAACTATTTACTAACTACCTAGCTAAAATAAATACAAATTGACCTGTAAAATAAAACCTAACCTAAGTTACAATAACACATAACACTACACTACAATTAAATAAATTACCTAAATTAAATACAATTAAATAAATTAAATAAAATTAGCTAAATTACCAAGAAAAAACAAACACTAAATTACAGAAAATTAAAAAAAAATTACAAGATCTTTAAACTAATTACACCTAATCTAAGAGCCCTATCGAAAAAGCCCACCCAAAATAAAAAAAACCCTAGCTTAAACTAAACTACCAATAGCCCTTAAAAAGGCCTTTTGCGGGACATTGCCCCAAAGAAATCAGCTCTTTTACCTGTAAAAAAAAATACAAACACCCCCCCCAACAGTAAAACCCACACAACCAACACCCCAAATAAAAGCCTAACTAAAAAAATCTAAGCTCCCCATTGCGCTGAAAAGGGCATTTGGATGGGCATAGCTCTATTGCTGCCCAAAGCCCTAACCTAAAAAATAAACCCACCCAATACACCCTTAAAAAATCCTAACACTAACCCCCGAAGATTCACTTACCAGGAGAAGTCTTCATCGAAGCGGCAAGATGTCCTCAACGAAGCCGGCAGAAGTTAACCTCCAGATGGGCAGAAGTGGTCCTCCAGACAGGCAGAAGTCTTCATCCAGACGGCATCTTTTATCTTCATCCTTCCGACGCGAATCAGCTCCATCTTCAAGACATCCGGCGTGGAGCATCCTCTTCAATCGATGGCTTCTTCGGAATGAATGTACCTTTAAGTGACGTCATCCAAGATGGCGTCCCTTAGATTCCGATTGGCTTATAGAATTCTATCAGCCAATCTGAATTAAGGTTGAAAAAATCCTATTGGCTGATGCAATCAGCCAATAGGATTGAATTTCAATCCTATTTGCTGATCCAATCAGCCAATAGGATTGAGCTTGCATTATATTGGCTGATTGGAACAGCCACTAGAATGCCAGCTCAACCCTATTGGCTGATTGCATCAGTCAATAGGTTTTTTTCTACATTAATTCCAATTGGTAAAAATAGAAAAATTAGAGAGAGTATTATATACCACTTATTTTTACCTCACGGTGCCTCCCTCAGACAAGTAATATATATTTTATAGCAAAGAAAGAAACATTAGGAAATATGGTAATCCTCTAAAAAAGAAAGGGAATAAAAACAGCACACATATGAGGTATATTTCACAATTTATTGGGCTAACAAAACATTTTCACAAATGAGTCAGCCCACTCATGTCCCGCTGTCCTGCCTCAAGCAAAAAACATGCAAACAAACAATTATATACATAATAAAAACAGGAACCAATCTCTCTTAGCTATGACACAGGCATGTATCGTATAATGAATCAAGTTGCAACAATGTCTGGTTAAGATTAATAAATAATCCAAACCAGTTAGAGCTCTTTACCTATCATATACACATGCTGCAAGGAGAAAAACCATAGATATGCATAAATGATGTCTTAATATGTATTTCATATATCAACAAGTACTCCACAATGTGTAGTAAATAATAACGCAATATCGGCAGTCTTTTAATCCCAGGTGAAAACCACACATCACCTTGCTTACAAGACCATAATTAGCAAATGATTACAAAATTGCGTGTGTTGATGTTTGATGTACAAGTTGTCAAGCGGTTATGTGAGTAAGGCAATGCGAGTATCTGGTGTAAAGGACTTGATCCCTTTTTTCAACACTAGCAATTTTCTAATCATTTGCTAATTATGGTCTAAGGACCACTTCTGCTGGCTTTATTGAGGACATCTTGCTGCTTGGATGAAGACTTCTCCCGGTAAGTGAATCTTCTGGGGTTAGTGTTAGGATTTTTTAAGGGTGTATTGGGTGGGTTTATTTTTTAGGTTAGGGCTTTGGGCATCAATAGAGCTAAATGCCCTTTTAACGGCAATGCACATCCAAATGCCCTTTTCAGGGCAATGGGGAGCTTAGGTTTTTTTAAGTTATGTTTTTATTTGGGGGGTTGGTTGTGTGTTCGGTGGGTTTTACTGTTGGGGAGGTTGTGTGTATTTATTTTTACAGGTAAAAGAGCTGATTTCTTTGGGACAATGCCCCGCAAAAGGCCCTTTTAAGGGCTATTGGTAGTTTAGTTTAGGCTAGGTTTTTTTTTTATTTTGATAGGGCTATTAGATTAGGTGTAATTAGTTTAAATATCTTGTAATTTGTTTTTTATTTTGTGTAATTCAGTGTTTTTTTGGCAATTTAGCTAACTTTATTTAATTTATTTAATTGTATTTAATGTAGGGAATTTATTTAATTGTAGTGTAGTGTTCGGTGTTATTGTAACTCAGGTTAGGTTTTATTTTACAGGTAAGTTTGTATTTATTTTAGCTAGGTAGTTATTAAATAGTTAATAACTATTTAATAACTATTCAACCTAGTTAAAATAAATACAAACTTGCCTGTAAAATAAAAATAAACCCTAAGCTAGATACAATGTAACTATTAGTTATATTGTAGCTAGTTTAGGGTTTATTTTATAGGTAAGTATTTAGTTTTAAATAGGAATAATTTAGGTAATGATAGTAATTTTTATTTAGATTTATTTAAATTGTATTTAACCTAGGGGGTGTTAGGGTTAGACTTAGGTTTAGGGGTTAATAAATTTAGAATAGTTGCGGCGACGTTGGGGACGGCAGATTAGGGGTTAATAAATGTAGGTAGGTTGCGGCGACATTGGGGGAGGGAGATTAGGGGTTAATAAATATAATGTAGGTGTCGGTGATGTTGGGGGCAGCAGATTAGGGGTTAATAAGTATAATGTAGGTGGCGGCGATGTCCGGAGCGGCAGATTAGGGGTTAATAAGTATAATGCAGGTTTCGGCGATGTCGGGGGCGGCAGATTAGGGGTTAATAAGTGTAAGATTAGGGGTGTTTAGACTCGGGGTTCATGTTAGGATATTAGGTGTAAACATAAAATGTGTTTCCCCATAGGAATCAATGGGGCTGTGTTACTGAGATTTACGCTGCTTTTTTGCAGGTGTTAGACTTTTTATCAGCCGGCTCTCCCCATTGATGTCTTTGGGGAAATCGTGCATGAGCATGTAAACCAGCTGACCGTGACCGCTGACTTAAGCAGCGCTACGCTCACTTCTTGCCTTTTAACGCCGTGTTTGTAAAAACCCATAATACCAGCGTTTCAGGTAAGTGAGCAGTGAGAAAAAACTGCACGTTAGCACCTCACATCTTATAACGCAAGACTCGTAATTTACCCGTTAGTAATTAAAAGACAATAGGCCTCCCGCCTCTACAAAATCTACTCTCCCATCTAGTCAATTCTCTTGGGGTTCTATTTAAGATTCAGAAACCCCTGTGTTTTAGTAGGCTGAAAAGTCTAACAATCTCAAAATTTAATTTCAATGGTATATCATAAGTATCTATGAATTCCTGTGGGTTTAGCCATTTCCCCCAACAAATAGGTCACTGACCAGCAGGGACCCCATGTTGGACCAGATTGATCCATGAATTTCTTGGAGACACCATATAACACTCTTAATAGGGTGTATCGGAGAAAGATGTGGAGCAATATTCTCTGTATGTTTGACCCTATCCCAAAAACAAAAGGTTATCTGTCATAAATGGGTGATCAATTCCTATTTTTTTCCTATAATATGATGGAATCCATATTAAGTCTGGGAGTTGGATATTGTCAGGTATAAGGGCTGATTCAACATCTTGCCATCTCGGGAGATCAGAAGTGTTACTCCAGCCGAGGATATTTGATAGTCGTGAGGCTTCATGGTATAGTATTATGTTAGGAAGAGCTAGGCCCCATTGACTGGTTGGTTTTTGAAGAATGTGTCTAGCTGTGCATGGTCTCTTTCCTTTCCATATATAATTAGAAATCATACCTTGTAATTTATTAAGAATCGTTCTCAAGATTTCGATGGGAATACATCTGAACATATATGTGATCTTTGGAAGAAACAACATTTTTGTAGCTGCGATTCTCCCTGTCCAGGATATTTCTGAGTACTCCCATGACTCTAAACACTTCCTAAATTCAGACATCTTGTCTGTAAAATTCTTGGAGATCATCTTTGATATGTCAATGCTAATACAGACACCTAAGTAATTGATATAGTCTGGAGACCAAATGAAAGAGTGCCTACTTTGCAGGCAGGAAAGATCCTCTCTAGTTAGATTGATAAACAATACTTCCATCTTAGTAACATTAAGTTTGTAAAAACTAATTTCCCCAAAGAGTGTGAGAAAATCTAGTACCTTTTGCAAAGAGGTTCTGGGGGATGTAAGCAAAAGAGTGATATCATCCGCGAACAGCGCAATTTTATGTTGCAACTTGCCTATTACTATTCCCTTTATGTTATCTTCATTTCTTAGAACCTGTGCCAAAGGTTCCACCGCCAGGGCAAAGAGAAGGGGAGACAGAGGACACCCGTAAAAAACATTTTAAATACATTTCAAACAACAGTAATTAAACAGTCAGTATTTAAGCTAAAAAAATGTCTGGCAACATAAAAAGATAAATAAATAAAATGTTTAACTCATTATAAATAGCATCCATTGAATCAAATTGTTTCATGTTCATGGGATTTGTTATTTTTTATTGTTTTTAACTAAAACATTTTATTTTATAGTTGCTTTTATAATTACAAAGTGTCTGAAAATGTAGCTAATTGATCAAATGCTATTTGGAATCCATCCACCAATATCCACATAGTGACACTATCATGTATCTTCCTCATCAGTAGGGCTTTTGCATGTTAACAATCCCACATGTATACCTTTTTCAATAAGTGTCACTATGAGCATTTTCTGGAGCAAGCTAGCAAAAATAATGAAATAATTTGAGAAAGTTTTGCTTTTTTCATTTATTATATTTTATCTTAAAGGGACATGAAACCCAAATTTTTTCTTTCACGATTTAGAAAGACCATATCATTTTAAACAACTTTCTAATTTACTTCTATTATCTAATTTGCTTCATTCTCTTGATATCACTTGCTGAAAAGCATATCTAGATATGCTCAGTAGCTGCTGATTGGTTGCTGCACATAGAGGCCTTGTGTGATTGGCTCACACATGTGCATTGCTATTTCTTCAACAAAGGATATTTAAAGAATTGAGCAAATTAGATAATCAAAGTAAATTGGAAAGTTGTTTAAAATGACATGCCCTATCTGAATCATGAAAGTTTAATTTTGACTAGACTGTCCCTTTAAGTAATCTTCTTTTATACTTCTCTTGTGAAAACGGCAATGGCCAACAACACTCCTTCCATTTGAAATGCTGCCATTTTTTTTGTCTTGAGCCATTGAGTTTAAATACAATAACTATTTATAGATATTAAATATTAAATTTAAAAAATACCAAGTGATATGATAATGTATGCAGAACTACATAAGTAAATGCTTAGTCCCATTCCATAATTCACCATCAAACTGTATTACTCCACTTTTCCATCATAACCATTACAATAACACACAGACAAAAGATATGGAAGAAAGACCATCATTGGTCGCATTTATTAGGTCACAGAAACAATTATTGTAAAACCGACTAAATTATTTTATAACCTGACTGCAACTGAGTCCCTAAATTTATCTCAAGCCTAAGAGGCCAAGGCACAAAGAACTGTGATGGAGCCATCTGCCCTAAGCAGTGATCCAGGCAATTAAGGAGCTCTACAAGCCTGCCGACACTTAGGGAGGAGCATCTTAGCCCTGCACCTAGGGTTGGTCACTCTTCCCTTCAGCCTGACCACCATTTCGCCCAAAGGTTGTTAAATGTGTGGGGCCGAGACCTCCCTCCCCTAGAGAGCACAATGGTACTCCAAACCATAAGGGGTCTTAGAACTGTTGGCTTCACAAACTCAAATCAAAGGGAGACCAAAAACTTAAAATGCATGGTCTTATGAAGGCTAGCTCAACTTACCTTACACCAGACGTGACTTCTGTAGCAACCCTAAGGAAGCCGCAAAGAATAAATAAAGGGGTGGGAGGGTGGGCAATAGCAACTGTCTTAAACAGGTAGCAAAAGAGGCCTTGAATCTTCTTGGAACCCCTTTTAACCTGGAAGGTAAGTCACTCCCCTTCACCTGCAACAATGTTACCAGACACCCCTCACACACTCATACACCACAATTCCATTTTTATATCTGCCAAGCACTAACTCTTAAGGGTACTACAAGCCCATATATGGCTATCCACTGACAAATTGAGGACACATCCCAATTAAAAATTACATTTGCTACATGATCTTCTTCTTTATTCTTAAAGGGAGATTGTAGTGCAAAAAACATACTTTTTTCAAATATATAAGCGCATGTATTTTTTGAACTACTGCATGGCTCTTCATGTGTATAACCTCTTTCACAACCCTGTGCTAAGCAGTGTTGGAGTTTTTAGAAACTGCTAACATTCAAACGGACATGAAACAACTTTCCAATTTAGTTATATTATAAAATGTGCTTAATTGTCTTGGTATCCTTTGTTAAGGAAGCAGCTCTGCACTACTGGGAGCTAGCTAAGCACAATGGATGAGCCAATAACCAGAGGCATATATTTACATCCACCAATCAACAGCCAGCTCCCAGTAGGACATTGCTGCTCCTAAACCTACATAGGTATGATTTTAAACAAAGGATACCAAGAGTACCAAGTTCATTAGATAATAGACGTAAACTGGAAAAGAAAATCTTCATATAAAAAGGGGCTTTGGGTATATTTATATAACATTAAACCATGGCCCTCTACTTAAAATGTGCAACTTTAGACATGCCAGGTGATGATCAGTTGATTTTAAAAGGAGCTTCTAGGCTTTAAAGCAAACAGTCTTCCGGGTCTGTAGGCCTTTTTTGCGACCTTTTATATTGGCCTATATAAACCTTCATTAAATCATATCAATTTTTTAATTGTATTTAAACTTTTTACCCCAAGATACAATTACATTTCAAGTGATGAGTCTTGGGGTTTTCTAGAAGGGATGGGTGATTGTGGTGAAAGTGCAATTTGCTTGGTAGAATTTATAGTGCTGTGGATATTCGTTTTGGATAATTGAATGTTGATAAGAATTAAAATCTATTAAAATTTGGTAATCGAAAGTTATTTCCATTTTTCAAATTTTGTTTTAATTTTTTAAGGTTCATAATTAGAGGCATATTTATCAAATATCTGTCGGACATGATCTGACAGTGCGGATCAGGTCCGACAGACATCGCTGAATGCGGAGAGCAATATGCTCTATGTATTCAGCATTGCACCAGGAGCTCTTGTGAGCTGCTGGTGCAACTCCGCCCCCTGCAGATTCGTGGCCGCCAGCAGGGGGGTGTCAATCAACCTGATCGTACTCGATCAAGTTGAATTTTGGGGGTGTCTGTCCGTCTGCTCAAAGCAAAATGGGCCTCTTAGAGTGAATATCAACATTCAAAATGCAAAATGTTACATTCAATTTAACAAATAATATTAAAGGACCACTCAATGCAAAAGAATTGCATAATTAACAAGTGCATAATAAAAAGACAATGATTTAACACCTATTCTGTACTTCAAAAATGAGCAAATTTATTATTTCTCCCATATTTGTTCCCCTGTATGATGTGACAGACATCAGCCAATCACAAACTAGTATACGTATACCCTGTGAGCTTGTGCACATGCTCAGTAGGATCATGTTCCCCTGAAAGTGTGAATCTAAAAAGATTGTGCAAAATTTGATAATGGGAGTACTTTGGAAAGCGTTTTAAAACTGCATATCCTGTCTGAAGTATAAAAGTTACATTTTGACTTGAGTGTCCCCCTTAAGAAGCTCAATAGTTCATGTGGTAGGGAATGTAGTACATTAATACATACTAGACACAAATATTGATTAGAATTGATCTAATTCAAATATTGCATTAGTCTATTCAAATTCTGCAATATTTGAATTAGAACAGTTTTAATAGAATATTACATTTAAAGATAGCATTAGAAATACTATTACATTAAACCAATGTTAGAATGTTGTACAAACATTTGAAATTCAAAATGAACAAATCTTTTAAAATGTATTTAAAATGTTGCAAAACATTCGCCCATCCCTAGTTTCTAGGACTTAAGGAAGCTGGGACTGAGGGATTTGTAGACTTACACATTTCCTGTCAACCAGCTCCCTTAAAGGGGAATAAAACCCAATTTTTTTATTTCATTATTTATAAAGAGCATGCAATTTTAAACAACTTTCTAATTTACTTCTATTATCTAATTTGCTTTATTCTCTTGATATTCTTTGCGGGGAAAGCATACCTAGATATGCTTAGTAGCTGCTGATTGGTAGATGCACATAGATGCCTCGTGTGATTGGCTCACCCATGTGCATTGCTATTTCTTCAACAAAGGATATCTAAAGAATGAAGCAAATTAGATAATAAAGTAAATTGGAATGTTATTTTACATTTTATTCTCTTCCTAAATCATGAAAGAAAATGTTTGGGTTTAGTGTCCCTTTAAGCTCCCTGCAACAACCCAACACTCAGAGGCGTAACTAGAAACCACAGGGCCCAGGTGCAAGAATCCAAGCAGGGCTCCCCCAATTTTAACTAAAAATCAAACAAACTATTTTTGTGTGTGCTGTATGCACATATATATATTGCCAACTGTGCTGTATACACACATATATATATATTGCCAACTGTGCTGTATACACACACATATATATATTGCCAACTGTGCTGTATATACACACATATATAGCTGAATGTGCTGTATACACACACATATATAGCTGAATGTGCTGTATACACACACATATATAGCTGAATGTGCTGTATATACACACACATATATAGCTGAATGTGCTGTACACACACACACATGCAGGGGAGGGGGAATTGTCTGCTCTTCCTGCTTTCTCAGTCTATTTCAGTGGGTGTCCCAGCCTAACCTCATCAACACTGTGATAAACTTTAAAACTGGTAGCATCTAAGTAAGATTTTAAAAGGTTTAATACTTAATTTTTATATCTGTGCATATTCTTCTTTATAGTAGTGTCTATTACATGCAGTTATATAAAAACTGGAATATGCTATTCCTTTAAATTCTCTATAGCTTTGATTTCCTCTATACCAAATGATCTCAAGCTACCTTAGTGCCTTAATTTGAGATTGCATTCTTTACAAAATGGCCTCATGTATGGGAATTTGCTTGAAGAGAGGGACTCAGATTAATTTACCACAGAATTACAGTATCAACTGGGTGTCTAGTAGGTCAGCCAGAGTACTCTTATCTCTTTTGTTTTCTAATACAACAAAGATTCTCCTTTCATGCGTGTATTAAACCTTAGAGAGGATACTAAATTCTAGATATAATCCTTCACAAGTTTTTCTATCACTATGATTTTATTCATCATAAATTTTATATGAAAGTCCTCCTTTTCAAAATCCAACCTATACCTCATCATTTCGCTTCCATTAAACCCTGCATTGATCCATTCCCCATGTAATATTTTCTTATAGCTTTGCATGTCCACATTTAGTCCCTTTCTTCAGGGCCTACAGGTTTCTTTTTGCTTTATATAAGCATGATCTTATCCTATTGATCCACATAACTTCTCTCTACAACTCCCCTCTGCTTTATACAATTTCCCCATTTGAAACCTCCTACTGATCCATATAACATTTCTACATAACAATCTTGTTACTCTATGTAACTCCCTAACTATAGTGCTAGTATTGCTTAATATAACTATACCTAATACTCCACATCTGACAGTTTATCCTATCGTCCAATATAATGTTTCTGAAAATGCCTTGAATTACTCTATATAACACTCCCTTTAACTATATTGATCATATACACTCCCCCTATAGACTGTTCATATGGCAACTTACAATTAACCTTATCAATATCTTTGACATTATTACAGTTCAGGGGGTCATGTGCACGACTCATAGACTTCCAAAGTGGAGCGCATTCTGTCCTATGGACCAAAAAAGCCTAATTTCCTTTCACAGCATTCACACCGATACGCCTTCTCCTGTACCATATACATTTGTGGATTTTAAAACATCTGTTAGGGCATTCACAGTGCATTTGGCAGTGAAATGGTGGCATGAAATATACCAAAATGGGCCTAGAACAATACTTTGGGTTGACTACTAAAAAAAAATATATGAAGGGTTATTCAGGGATTCCTGACAGATATCAGTGTTACAATGTAACTATCGCCAATTTTGAGAAAAAAAAATGGTTTGAAAATAGCAAAGTGCTACTTATTGCCCTATAACTTGCAAAAAAGCAAAGAACATGTAAACAAAGAATTTCTTAACTCAGGACAAAATTTAGAAACTATTTAGCATGGGTGTTTTTTGGTGGTTGTAGATGTGTAACAGATTTAGGGGGTCAAAGTTAGAAAAAGTGTGTTATTTTCCATTTTTTCATCATATTTTATAATTTTTTTATAGTAAATTATGATATGATGAAAATAATGGTATCTTTAGAAAGTCAAATTAATGGCGAGAAAAACAGTATATAATATGTGTGGGTAGAGTAAATAAGTAAGAGGAAAATTACAGCTAAACACAAACACTGCAAAAATGTAAAAATAGCCTAAGAAAATAAATTGGTCTGGTCACTAAAGTGTTAAAGGGACATGATACTCAAATGTTGAAACACTTGAAAAGTGATGCAGCATAGCTGTAAAAAGCTGACTAGAAAATATCACCTGAACATCTCTATGTAAAAAAGAAAGATATTTTACCTCAAAATGTGCTAAATATTCACACCCCATTGTAAAGGACTTTAAGAAGCAAACAAGTATGCCTGTCCTGGGACTTGCAAGGGAGTGTGCCTCATGCACACTCATGTTATTTGTCAGGTAAAATATCTTCCTTTTTTGGAATGGAATCACCTCTGTGATTATCTTGTATATAAGCCTCTGCAAACTGCCCCTTTTTTCAGTTCTTTTGACAGACTTGCATTTTAGCCAATCAGTGCTGGCTCCCAGGAACTCCATGTGCGTGAGCACAGTGTTATCTATATGAAACACATGAACTAACACCCTCTAGTGGTGAAAAACTGTCAAAATGCCCTGAGCTAAGAGGCGGCCTTCAAGGGCTTAGAAATTAGCATATGAACCTCCTAGATATAGCTTTCAACTAAGAATACCAATAGTACAAAGCAAAATTGGTGATAGAAGTAAATTGGAAAATTGTTTAAAGTTACATGCCCTATCTGAATAATGAAAACTTGTTTTGAACTAGACTGTCTCTTTAACTCCTGCAAGAATTTAAAGGACCACTACATGCAGTAAAATTAAATAAATAACGAATACATAATTAAAATACAATAGAATAGCACTGACTTTGAATTTGAACAGTAGAATATTTTCTGGCCAATTTCAGTTATTCCAGTTTTCCCTCCCCTTGCACCATGTGACAGCTATCAACCAATCACAACATACATTTATGAATATACTGTGTACTATTGTGCATGCTCAGCTGTAGACTCAGAAAGTGTGCATATAAAAAGAATGTGCACGTTTTAATAATGGAAGTATATTGGAAAGTTTTTTTTTTTTAATGTTATGATTTCTCTGAATCATGTAGCTTTCATTTTGACTTAGTGCCAATTTAAACACATAAGTAAATTCACACTTGGTAGCTGCAAGCACTACAGCATCCTGTGCTGAATACAGCCAGGGATTGGTTCACCGTTTCCATGCTTGAGATCAACTTTATCTTTTTTGCACACAGAATTCAACGTAGAGTTGTTGTGTAATTAATTGGAGCATGTCAATTTTGCACTGCAATGTCCAATTATTTTTGTGAATTTTAGAACGTCTTTTTTGTGTTTGTAAAATTGATTTATTCTGATTTTATAGTCATATTTTAAAGTAATATACGTTTTCATTTTAACATCAACATAAAATATTTTATGTACATAATTTACAGCTAACTAAATAAAATGAAACATTAAAACAGTATTACAGCAGTGTGAAGACACATTTACTTGACACTCACATAACTGTTATTTAAATAGTGCAATATTTCCTTATTTCCCCTGAACTATAAATAATGACTCACAAAACTTCCAGGAACAGGAACCCATATCAGGGTGTCAGTTTGAATGCTACAAAGTAGTGGTCTAACCACAGCTATTCACAGTTTTGCTTCTGAGATCTGCATTATCCTCACTGGGACTTGAATGCAATATTCTATATTTATAAATCTATTATTAAAACGAGAGTTAAGAAATTGTTTTTAATAATTAATTGATTTCAGCAACTTAAAGGGACACTAAACCCAATTTTTTCTTTCTTTCATGATTCAGATAGAGCATAAAATTTTAAGCAACTTTCTAATTTACTCCTATTATCAATTTTTCTTTGTTCTCTTGCTATCTTTATATTAAAAGCAGGAATGTAAATCTTAGCAGCCAGACCATTTTAGGTTCAGCACTATGGATAGCGCTTGCATATTGGAGGCTTACATTTACCCACCAATAAGCAAGCATAACCCAGGTTCTCAACCAAAAATGGGCTGGCTCCTATGCATCACATTCCTGCTTTTTAAATAAAGATAGCAAGCGAACGAAGAAAATTTGATAATAGGAGTAAATTAGAAAGCTGCTTAAAATTGCATGCTCTATCTGAAAAATTGGGTTTATTGTCCCTTTAACTAAAAAAAATAATATATACTTCCTGGTATAGAATAGTATTTGATTATTTGCATTTTTGATACAATTAATGAATGAACTAATAATCTGTACAGCTTGAACCAAAGAAAGGTGAGGCTATTCATATATCTTAAAGGATGCTTGAGCAATAAAAGTACATTGCAGAATGTATTGATATATTTTCATTCTATTAATCTATTAATTCTATATATTTAACCACACAAAATTGAGAGTTTCCTTTTTTCCTTAGGATATGAATGGCTCTTGACTTGAATTTAAAGGAGAGCTTGTATTTTAATATAAAATACATTATCTATATGTTTTTGGGTCTTGTCCCTGTCCATATGAACCAATGACTATTACTACTGCAGTATTAATTTAGTTAATTTTTTTATAACATATTTATTTTTGATATTTCTTATGCATGTTAGAATTTTTGTCTTTCATGTTATTTAATTACATGTCATTAAAGGGACATTAAACACTAAATACATTTCATACACCTCACTCTAATCATGGGTGCTGTCATTATAGAATCTAGGTTACACTGCAGGTATCTGAAGGAGAGTTACTGCATCTGTGCAAACATGTCAGCACTGGAATCGACTGAAAACTAGATTTCAACATGGCAGCACCCATGAAACAGGGAGACAGGGAATAACCTCAATATCATGCTTATAAAATGTATTTAGAGTTTAATGTCTCTTTAATCCTTCCAGAAAGGTGTACAGTTGGGGGAGGGGTTTCAAAGAGTTTTAATGATGAAAGGTAGGTTATCATAACACACATATCAATATTACTGAGTTTTAAGGATATAAATATAACACATTTTTAGGTACTCAAAACAGCAACATCAAAATGTTGCCAGCATCAGTAGTGGATGTCAGCTTGTCAAAAAAATTGAACATGGAAAAAAGTGGGGTTAAGAAAGTTTTGTTAACCTATGGTTACGGAAAATGGTTGGATTAAGGTAATGAATATGTTTATTTTTAAAGGATACGTTTGATATATAGCCCTCTGGCAGCCAAGGGATTTCTAAGGTTTCCTTGTACTGTTTATGACACATTATAGTTTTAAACATTTAGTGCAAGCATTTTTTTCTTTTCAGGTTATTAAACTCAACTTCAAGAACCTGACAACTTCCCAATGTTGTTCTGGATAGTGTGGCAATCATCTTTTGGTGTTATTTTGAAAATAAATCATTCAAGTGGCTAACAAAATGAGAGTCATGTGTCCTACTTTACTGTGGTTCTGGGTTTGTATATCTATCTCTATATACACAATATACACAAACACACATATATCTATAAATATGGGGAACTAGATATTTTGTTTCCTTGGGGAATGATAAAAAATTAGGAGCAAGAAAGCAGCTGGTACTTCAAGACTGCATCATACAACATTATAGCCATTCAGTAAGAAATACTAGCCTCACAATGCCCTCTGGAAAGAACTACAAGCCTCAGAAAGAGTGAACCTCTGAGTTCAACTGTTTACTTTATCTATGATAAAAGATTAGACTTTAAGAGAGCAAACAATTCAGTTTAGTAGCTGAAGCTCTGTTATTGCTTTAGATAACTTCATGTATGGACTGCTAACACCTGCTTAATAATTTTAGGACCCTTTTTCACAAGAAACCAACACATGAGAGTCAGCTGTCAAGAAGGATATAATAATCCATGTAAATTGTCACAGTGACAAGATAATCCATCCACTACACCTCTGCTCATAGATTTTAAGTCTTTATACTTGACCACAAAATAAAGACATAACCAATTACAATTTTATGAACAAGTGTTGCCTAATGATGATCCTGGAACCTATATTTCCCATGAAATATCAAAATGCACTGCAAGGTTGGTTTTGAGCATTAACGATAAATGCACAAAAGGTTTTAGAAGACACTCAGGTCAAATGTGACATCCTAACATTTATTTGACATCATTTCACATAATGGTTTATGTCTGGAATGCAAGTGACTGCGGCAAAATTGTTTTACTATTGAAGAAAATAATAAGGGAATAAGTGTAGAATTTTTTTTTTTATAGATTGTATCAGGGGGTTCAATCTGTCCTGTAAAAATCAAATTATTTGGTTTAAATTGTTTGAGATTAACAGAATAAGAAACTGTCTAGAATAGAAATCACAACATCAAAATTGCAACATTCTAGTAAGTGGAGACTTGTGTGTAGCTAATATATTTCTTCATATTTTTAGACAATATTTTAAAATGATGAATTATTTATATCTTTAATATATATTTCACAATTCAATTTTTTTTTTTTGCAAAAAAGTATGATAATTAAAAAAAAGAAAGCATTTGTAATAATTCAGCCGTCTGCTATGAGAAATGAATAAAACATATCAGTACTTACATATTCTATTTCTTAATATTATTTTTAAAATGTGACATATACTGTAAGTACAAACATGATGTTTTGTAACATATATTATTTATCGTTTTATAGTATTAGGAGCACTTTTAATAAAAAGTCTTCATAAAAAAAAGTTTTTTTTTCTTAAAAGGTTCAGAGGAAAAATTTAATTTTACTGTGAGCTGCTTCTTTAATTTTTATTCCTAGGAGAGTGACACAAAATTCGAATTAATTTAAAAGACATTTAAGTTATATATATAAACTTGTGATTGGCTGATTCCTGTCACATGATACGGTTAAAGAGTTATGAAATTAAACATTGAACTTTGTTAGAAAACAAAAATCTACATTTTTTTTATATTCAAAGTATTAATAATCTATTGTCTTTTTTTATCATACAATAGTTATAATGCAATTCTACTATATTTAAAGGCCAATTAAAAGCTGCCTACAACGAGGAAAAAACTGTTTATGGTTTCAGTGAAAGCCATGTGCAAATTATAACTTTTGGGTAAAAAAATACAAATAAAATAAACTTTGCACTACTGAGCACAAAACAAAAATCTAACAGCTTTATAAACTGCTGGATGGTGTTATCTTTTTTCAGCAGCTGTTTTAAAACACCAAAAAATTAAAACTAGCAATGTAATCTAAGCCTCCATCTTCTTGTTTGTGTTCTCTCAAGCCTGTCTAGTGTGGATTTAAAGGGACATTAAATAAGTCTTGTGTAAAATTATGTTTTGGCCCACACTGCCTAGAGAGGCAAAAAACTAAATCTCTAACCTACTTTTCCAAAATGCTACAAAGTGCCTATACCAGCCATCAAACGGCGAGATTACGAGTTTTGCGTTAGAGGCTATGCGGTGCTAATGAGCAGTTTTCTCTCACCGCTCACTTACCTGCAGTGCTGGTATTACAGGTTTTACAAACCCGGCGTTAAAAGGCAAGAAGTGAGCGTTGAGCAAAATTGTGCTCCTTACCGCACTCCAATACCAGCGCTGCTTAAGTCAGCGGTGAGCTGGTCGTACATGCTCGTGCACAATTTCCCCATAGGGATCAAAGAGGAGAGCTGGCTGAGAAAAAGTCTAACACCTTCCAAAAAGCAGTGTAAAGCTCAGTAACGCAGCCCCATTGATTACTATGGGGAAACACATGATATGACCTAACACCCTAACATGAACCCCGAGTCTAAACACCCCACCCCGAGTCTAACCCCTAATCTGCCACCCCCGACATCGCCGACACCTGCATTATACTTATTAACCCCTAATCTGCCGCTCCGGACACCGCCGCCACCTTCATTATACTTATGAACCCCTAATCTGCTGCCCCCAACATCGCCGACACCTACATTATATTTATTAACCCCTAATCTCCCTCCCCCAATGTTGCTGCAACCTAACTACACTTATTAACCCCTAATCTGTCGCCCCCAACGTCACCGCCACTATAATAAACATATTAGCCCCTAAACCGCCGCACTCCCGCCTCGCAAACATTAGTTAAATATTATTAAGCCCTAATCTGCCGTCCCTAACATCGCCTCCACCTACCTACATTTATTAACCCCTAATCTGCTGCCCCCAACGTCGCCGCCACTATACTAATGTATTAATCCCCTAAACCTAAGTCTAACCCTAACCCTAACACCCCCTAACTTAAATATAATTACAATAAATCCAAATAAAAAATAATATTATTACCTAAATAATTCCTATTTAAAACTAAATACTTACCTATAAAATAAACCCTAAGCTAGCTACAATATAAATAATAGTTACATTGTAGCTATCTTAGGGTTTATTTTTATTTTACAGACAAGTTTGTATTTATTTTAACTAGGTAGAGTAGTTATTAAATAGTTATTAACTATTTAATAACTACCTAGCTAAAATAAATACAAAAGTACCTGTAAAACAAAACCTAACCTGAGCTACACTAACACCTAACACTACACTACAATTAAATAATAGGGATTAATAGGGATTAATATGTTTATTATAGTGGCGGCGATGTCCGGAGTGGCATATTAGGGGTTAAAATTTTTATTTTAGTGTTTGCGATGCGGGAGGGCCTCGGTTTATGGGTTAATAGGTAGTTTATGGGTGTTAGTGTAATTTTTAGCACTTTAGTTATGAGTTTTATGCTACAGCATTGTAGTGTAAAACTCATAACTACTGACTTTAGAATGCGTTACGGATCTTGGAGGTAGAGGGTGTACAGTTCACTTTTTGGCCTCCCAGGACAGACTCGTAATATCAGCGCTATGGAAGTCCCATAGAAAGAAGACTTTACGAAGTGTGCGATGGACCTAAACCTGCAAGACTCGTAATAGCAGCGGTAGTGAAAAAGCAGTGTTAGGACCTGTTAACGCTGCTTTTACAGCCTAATGCAAAACTCGTAATCTAGCCGAAAATGTTTTCGGTATTTGCTTTTTGGCTTTCTAGGGAGCATGAACAAGCACAATTTTGCATAAAACCAAGAAATGGTAATAATATCAATTTACATTCTAAAAGTACTATAGGTTCCAGAAGTAAATTTACATACAGGACTCTCAGATTTTTTTGTTTATTACAAAATGTGCTTGTTTTGATAAATCTTATGTATCTCATCAAATATATTTTATTACATAAATAAAAAGAGAGAAGCGCTCAACCTGGGAACGAACAATAGCATAATAGCTTGTTCTATGGCTAGTTACCACCCTAGAAGCATCCTCTTTTTGCTCAATATGTGCCTTTCACAGAAAAGAACTTTCCTGTAGCATATCAGTCTGATCCTGACTTCACAGTACAGTCCAGCCCCGAAATACCAGGCAATCCCTTTCTGAACAAGAGAAACAGCAAAACCCCAGACGTACGTTTCGGCCTATTGTGGGCCTCGTCAGTGAGGTGCAGCCATATCCCTCTAGGCACACTGAGCAACGGGTCCACGTCTGGATTCCCGCATCACACTTAGGGAGACTTCCCTAAGTGTCATAATTTGCATAAATAAAAAGAGAGAAGCGCTCAACCTGGGAACGAACAATAGCATAATAGCTTGTTCTATGGCTAGTTACCACCCTAGAAGCAGCCTCTTTTTGCTCAATATGTGCCTTTCACAGAAAAGAACTTTCCTGTAGCATATCAGTCTGATCCTGACTTCACAGTACAGTCCAGCCCCGAAATACCAGGCAATCCCTTTCTGAACTAAAGAAACAGCAAAACCCCAGACGTACGTTTCGGCCTATTGTGGGCCTCGTCAGTGAGGTGCAGCCATATCCCTCTAGGCACACTGAGCAACGGGTCCACGTCTGGATTCCCGCATCACACTTAGGGAGACTTCCCTAAGTGTCATAATTTGCATAAATAAAAAGAGAGAAGCGCTCAACCTGGGAACGAACAATAGCATAATAGCTTGTTCTATGGCTAGTTACCACCCTAGAAGCAGCCTCTTTTTGCTCAATATGTGCCTTTCACAGAAAAGAACTTTCCTGTAGCATATCAGTCTGATCCTGACTTCACAGTACAGTCCAGCCCCGAAATACCAGGCAATCCCTTTCTGAACAAGAGAAACAGCAAAACCCCAGACGTACGTTTCGGCCTATTGTGGGCCTCGTCAGTGAGGTGCAGCCATATCCCTCTAGGCACACTGAGCAACGGGTCCACGTCTGGATTCCCGCATCACACTTAGGGAGACTTCCCTAAGTGTCATAATTTGCATAAATAAAAAGAGAGAAGCGCTCAACCTGGGAACGAACAATAGCATAATAGCTTGTTCTATGGCTAGTTACCACCCTAGAAGCAGCCTCTTTTTGCTCAATATGTGCCTTTCACAGAAAAGAACTTTCCTGTAGCATATCAGTCTGATCCTGACTTCACAGTACAGTCCAGCCCGAAATACCAGGCAATCCCTTTCTGAACAAGAGAAACAGTAAAACCCCAGACGTACGTTTCGGCCTATTGTGGGCCTCGTCAGTGAGGTGCAGCCATATCCCTCTAGGCACACTGAGCAACGGGTCCACGTCTGGATTCCCGCATCACACTTAGGGAGACTTCCCTAAGTGTCATAATTTGCATAAATAAAAAGAGAGAAGCGCTCAACCTGGGAAAGAACAATAGCATAATAGCTTGTTCTATGGCTAGTTACCACCCTAGAAGCAGCCTCTTTTTGCTCAATATGTGCCTTTCACAGAAAAGAACTTTCCTGTAGCATATCAGTCTGATCCTGACTTCACAGTACAGTCCAGCCCCGAAATACCAGGCAATCCCTTTCTGAACAAGAGAAACAGCAAAACCCCAGACGTATGTTTCGGCCTATTGTGGGCCTCGTCAGTGAGGTGCAGCCATATCCCTCTAGGCACACTGAGCAATGGGTCCACGTCTGGATTCCCGCATCACACTTAGGGAGACTTCCCTAAGTGTCATAATTTGCATAAATAAAAAGAGAGAAGCGCTCAACCTGGGAACGAACAATAGCATAATAGCTTGTTCTATGGCTAGTTACCACCCTAGAAGCAGCCTCTTTTTGCTCAATATGTGCCTTTCACAGAAAAGAACTTTCCTGTAGCATATCAGTCTGATCCTGACTTCACAGTACAGTCCAGCCCCGAAATACCAGGCAATCCCTTTCTGAACAAGAGAAACAGCAAAACCCCAGACGTACGTTTCGGCCTATTGTGGGCCTCGTCAGTGAGGTGCAGCCATATCCCTCTAGGCACACTGAGCAATGGGTCCACGTCTGGATTCCCGCATCACACTTAGGGAGACTTCCCTAAGTGTCATAATTTGCATAAATAAAAAGAGAGAAGCGCTCAACCTGGGAACGAACAATAGCATAATAGCTTGTTCTATGGCTAGTTACCACCCTAGAAGCAGCCTCTTTTTGCTCAATATGTGCCTTTCACAGAAAAGAACTTTCCTGTAGCATATCAGTCTGATCCTGACTTCACAGTACAGTCCAGCCCCGAAATACCAGGCAATCCCTTTCTGAACAAGAGAAACAGCAAAACCCCAGACGTACGTTTCGGCCTATTGTGGGCCTTGTCAGTGAGGTGCAGCCATATCCCTCTAGGCACACTGAGCAACGGGTCCACGTCTGGATTCCCGCATCACACTTAGGGAGACTTCCCTAAGTGTCATAATTTGCATAAATAAAAAGAGAGAAGCGCTCAACCTGGGAACGAACAATAGCATAATAGCTTGTTCTATGGCTAGTTACCACCCTAGAAGCAGCCTCTTTTTGCTCAATATGTGCCTTTCACAGAAAAGAACTTTCCTGTAGCATATCAGTCTGATCCTGACTTCACAGTACAGTCCAGCCCCGAAATACCAGGCAATCCCTTTCTGAACAAGAGAAACAGCAAAACCCCAGACGTACGTTTCGGCCTATTGTGGGCCTCGTCAGTGAGGTGCAGCCATATCCCTCTAGGCACACTGAGCAACGGGTCCACGTCTGGATTCCCGCATCACACTTAGGGAGACTTCCCTAAGTGTCATAATTTGCATAAATAAAAAGAGAGAAGCGCTCAACCTGGGAAAGAACAATAGCATAATAGCTTGTTCTATGGCTAGTTACCACCCTAGAAGCAGCCTCTTTTTGCTCAATATGTGCCTTTCACAGAAAAGAACTTTCCTGTAGCATATCAGTCTGATCCTGACTTCACAGTACAGTCCAGCCCCGAAATACCAGGCAATCCCTTTCTGAACAAGAGAAACAGCAAAACCCCAGACGTATGTTTCGGCCTATTGTGGGCCTCGTCAGTGAGGTGCAGCCATATCCCTCTAGGCACACTGAGCAACGGGTCCACGTCTGGATTCCCGCATCACACTTAGGGAGACTTCCCTAAGTGTCATAATTTGCATAAATAAAAAGAGAGAAGCGCTCAACCTGGGAACGAACAATAGCATAATAGCTTGTTCTATGGCTAGGTACCACCCTAAAAGCAGCCTCTTTTTGCTCAATATGTGCCTTTCACAGAAAAGAACTTTCCTGTAGCATATCAGTCTGATCCTGACTTCACAGTACAGTCCAGCCCCGAAATACCAGGCAATCCCTTTCTGAACAAGAGAAACAGCAAAACCCCAGACGTACGTTTCGGCCTATTGTGGGCCTCGTCAGTGAGGTGCAGCCATATCCCTCTAGGCACACTGAGCAATGGGTCAACGTCTGGATTCCCGCATCACACTTAGGGAGACTTCCCTAAGTGTCATAATTTGCATAAATAAAAAGAGAGAAGCGCTCAACCTGGGAACGAACAATAGCATAATAGCTTGTTCTATGGCTAGTTACCACCCTAGAAGCAGCCTCTTTTTGCTCAATATGTGCCTTTCACAGAAAAGAACTTTCCTGTAGCATATCAGTCTGATCCTGACTTCACAGTACAGTCCAGCCCCGAAATACCAGGCAATCCCTTTCTGAACAAGAGAAACAGCAAAACCCCAGACGTACGTTTCGGCCTATTGTGGGCCTTGTCAGTGAGGTGCAGCCATATCCCTCTAGGCACACTGAGCAACGGGTCCACGTCTGGATTCCCGCATCACACTTAGGGAGACTTCCCTAAGTGTCATAATTTGCATAAATAAAAAGAGAGAAGCGCTCAACCTGGGAACGAACAATAGCATAATAGCTTGTTCTATGGCTAGTTACCACCCTAGAAGCAGCCTCTTTTTGCTCAATATGTGCCTTTCACAGAAAAGAACTTTCCTGTAGCATATCAGTCTGATCCTGACTTCACAGTACAGTCCAGCCCCGAAATACCAGGCAATCCCTTTCTGAACAAGAGAAACAGCAAAACCCCAGACGTACGTTTCGGCCTATTGTGGGCCTCGTCAGTGAGGTGCAGCCATATCCCTCTAGGCACACTGAGCAACGGGTCCACGTCTGGATTCCCGCATCACACTTAGGGAGACTTCCCTAAGTGTCATAATTTGCATAAATAAAAAGAGAGAAGCGCTCAACCTGGGAACGAACAATAGCATAATAGCTTGTTCTATGGCTAGTTACCACCCTAGAAGCAGCCTCTTTTTGATCAATATGTGCCTTTCACAGAAAAGAACTTTCCTGTAGCATATCAGTCTGATCCTGACTTCACAGTGCAGTCCAGCCCCGAAATACCAGGCAATCCCTTTCTGAACAAGAGAAACAGCAAAACCCCAGACGTACGTTTCGGCCTATTGTGGGCCTCGTCAGTGAGGTGCAGCCATATCCCTCTAGGCACACTGAGCAACGGGTCCACGTCTGGATTCCCGCATCACACTGAGGTGGCTGCACCTCACTGACGAGGCCCATAGGAGGCCGAAACGATCGTCTGGGGTTGTCATGTTCCTTGTTCAGAGGAGAATTGCCTGGTATTTCGGGGCTGGACTGACCTTACTTGGCGGGATCAGACTGATATACTTCAGGAAAGTTTTCTTCTGTGAAAAGCACACTGGTCTAAAAGAGGCTGCCTCCAGGTGGTAAATCGCCATAGAACAAGCCACTGAGCTGTTGTTCGTTCCTGGTAGAGCGCTTCTCTCTTTGTATGCAAATTATTATGACCCTGGGGAAGTCTCCCTATGGGTGATGGGGGAAACCAGACGTGGACTCCTTGCCCAGTGTGCTTAGAGGAATGTGGCTGCACCTCACTGACGAGGCCGAAACGATCGTCTGGGGTTGTCATGTTCCTTGTTCAGAGGAGAATTGCCTGGTATTTCGGGGCTGGACTGACCTTACTTGGCGGGATCAGACTGATATACTTCAGGAAAGTTTTCTTCTGTGAAAAGCACACTGGTCTAAAAGAGGCTGCCTCCAGGTGGTAAATCGCCATAGAACAAGCCACTGAGCTGTTGTTCGTTCCTGGTAGAGCGCTTCTCTCTTTGTATGCATATTTTATTACATGTTGTGGGCGGTAGACAACATTGTTTGATTCTCATTAAAAGCTTAAATACATTTATTTAAACATTTACAGAAAAGAAATAACAAGAAAAACAATATGATTTTTAGAGCTAGATAATATATAGAGTATAGTGATTGACCTCCTTATAGTCTGGATATCTGAAATCAAAATAAATGGTTATCTTGCATTATTTGGAGCACAAATATTTGCGTCTCTGCAATGTGTTCCTCAGTAAATGAAGATGCAGAGAATACTAAATTGCTAGCATTGTAGAAATGTAATTTATTATTTAAAAGAACAACGTGAGCTGTCAGGTCAGAAAAATCAATTATTCACCTTTTCTCCTGTTTAATTGCACCAGAATTTTCAGTTGCTTATTCATCAGATTCAATTCTTACTTTGAAGCCATTAAAGGCATAGAACATGCTTAGTCTTTATTGATTTATTGAGAAAATAACACTTATTTCCTTGTGTGACAGCAAGATGAATTCTTTTAAATTAATCTTATTGAACAGTAATATAAGATGTTTAGTAATTTAACATTATTGTGAGTCTTTGCTAGGATTTTACAAATATTTCTGCACAATATCTAGTATTTATCACAGTTTGATAGAAGCAAATACAATCTGTTTTTATTCTGAGCATGGTCCGAAGCTCACCTTGCCAATTACATAAAAAAAACCTCTATCTATCACCTAGATTACGAGTTTTGCGCTAAACAGGGTGCGAAACTAACGCCAAAAAAGTTGCGTTATTTCACCCCCCCATAGCGCGCTGCCATTATGAGTTACTGAAAAGCCTCCTTGTGAGTGTGAAATGGTGGCTTTAAGTTCCATACCGCACAAAATCCAAGGGCTGCTTTGATATGCTTGTGCACGCTTTAGCCCATAGACATCAATGGGGAGAGAGTGTTAGAAAAAAAACTGAAGTGCAGAATGAAAAATCTCCGTAACACAACACCATTGATGTCTATGGGGAAAAAAAGTTACGTATAAACCTAACACCCAACATAAACCCCAAGTCTAAACACCCCTAATCTGCCGCCCCCGACATCGCCGACACTAATTAAAGTTATTAAACCCTATTCCACCACTCCCCGACATCGGCGCCACTAAATAAACCTATTAACCCCTAAACCACATCGCAAAACACTAAATTAAACTATTAACCCTTAGATCGCCCGCATAGCCCGCGAAACAGCAGCACCACGGTCTTTCCACATGTCAGACAAATTAAAGGGGCTGTGACTACCTCACAGCAACAATCTCACATAGCCTCTTCAGGATAAGCACCGGCACTAAGGTATACTCAAAATGGAGGTGGCAGCAATCACACTTTTGAAAGAAATGGAGGCGATACTGGATAATCATCTTCTCGAGCTCCATACAGTATTTACAGAGGAAAGGAACTCCTCAAGAGTTGTCAGTGATCCTCCACCTAATAAACCGGAGCCTCCCGCAGAATCCCCAGTGACTCACCAACAGCATACGGATCAAGAGCATCCGGTATACAAATCTCCTAAACTGATATTTTTTTAGTGGCTCTCAATATTGCAGAAACAGCCACTTTGGGAAAGCCTTAGATTAGCACATTAGAGATCACAGATGGCGGGTGTGACATGGAGGGTTGGCCAACAGAATTGAGAAGTACAAGGGATTCATCAGACGGCAGAGAGCATGGAACAGTTAATCTCATGACTGTAGATGAGAATGGAAACTGTGTTCTGGGACTGCAGCCTTCTACCCTTCTGATCGTTGGGACTGTGATGAAACGCTCATGGATGCTACAAAATACAGTCAGTATGTATGATCCACAGAGGTTACTTCAACAAACAATTCAGAGACTCTTGCAGGTTTGTTCTCTGAGAATTGGAGTCGGCTAGAACTCTTAGTGTACCCAGAGTTCAACTGAGTTTAATGTTCATCAAAATATTATACTGATTTGTCTCCCTTATTATTCACCACCTACTGTATGTAGTTATTAATTTATGTTATATAGTTGACCCTTATATCTGGCTATTTATGTTTTTGAGTTAAAAGTAATACTGTATGTAACTCCTGTATAATGAGATGTTTACACTTACTACTCCACGAGTTAAAAAATCTCTGATATATCGTAACTTACTAAACATATTACAAATTCTAAACTGGGTATTGTATGTTCCACTGTCATTATGATGTACACTTCTTACAAACGCTAGAAGATATATTTGTACACCAGGTTACAGTACTATGGTAACTTACCCTATAATAACAAATTAACCATTAACCTATGTTTCACTAAATATTTTACTACATTATTGTACAGCAGCTGCTTCTTATATTTCTTTATTGAATTTCAATTGTATATACATCTACTTAAGATATGTTAAATAAGGGGGAATGGTCTGACAGGGGGCCATGATAGGTCACAAATTCTAGGAGATCCTTAAATTATCAAAATAATCCACTGATTATCTCTGCAATTATTAATAATCTACTAGTATTCTACTTTAATACCATCAAGTGAAACTCTTTGGACTCTATTGATCCAGTTTTTGAGGCGATCGCACGTAAATAAGGCGGCGGCCTTTCTAATTCAACTATAACCATCCGGATGGATGATCTGTACCATGACCTGGTTGCTTCAGTCAGAGGAGACAATATGGCTTCTACCTACACGCAGCACGTTGACTTTGAGCATGAATCCAAAGCCCTAACTGATTATGACATGGGCAAGCTGAAGCCCTTGAGGATCAAGTCGGAGAGCCAGAGGGGACCCTTGAGCTTTGTGGAGGGAACTGAACATATTGACATACTGAATTGCTTTGAGGTGGGACCGGAAAGCAGTAAGGAGCCACTACTCACCTCATCAATACCGGCGCTTCAACAGTCCCTCTATTCAGGGCACCTGCAATGCTTGGGCTTCAAAACAGAAAACTAGAGTCCTTGTGATTAGTCCCTGCTACGAATCTGCTCAGCTATCCACAGAGCAGTCCTCATCGGGCTCCATACAGCGATCTGGATGAGTATTCATTAGCGCAATTCCGTCTCAGAATTGGAATAGGCTGACTGCTAGTCTTTATTTGATCAGCTACCCCAGTACACATAGATACTCTTTAGCGGGGGTCAACACAAGATTGAGACTGTTCTAATACTTGGATTTTAACATGATGCCTAGTCTCTTGTGTTTCAATTCTATACAACAGCTTTGGAAGATTGTGACTTACATAGCGTTCTAGTGCCTAGTTGTCTCCTATATTGCATTTTTCATTCAAAATGTTTATATTAGTTATGCGATATCCTATAGCACTTGGCTTAAACCTTGTTTACACCTATGCCTGTTTAGACTAGAATCATAGACCACCACATTATTTGTTTCATTTTTGTTGGTTAACATATTGTTTAGTGCTCTACATACAGTAATTGCACCGGTTATTGCACATACGTGGGTTCCTAACAACCTTTCAGGAAGTAAATGTTTTCCTTATACTATATTTCTAGCTCTTTCTACTCTACTTATAAGCCTAATCTGTCTGAGTTAATGTTTAGATTGATCTATCAACTAGATGTCTCATACATTACGTCCCATAGCACTTGGCTACATCCTAGTGTATACTTGTACCCTTATAGGCTAGAGTCATAGATCGCCATGCCAGTTCACTTTATGTATCTCTTGTTTGCTAACATATTGTATAGTGCTTTATATATAACTGAATGGGTTGCTGCTCATGGATGGGCCACTAATATTTTAACAGGAAGTAAATGATTTTCTTATACTATAGTCCTATGGCACTAGGCTAGATTCTTGTTTCCTCCTACACCTGTTTAGACTAGAGTCTTTGACCACCACATTAGTTTGCTATATGTTTCTTTCTTGTTTGCTAACATATTGTATGCAGTAATTGAACTGGTTGTTACTCATAGGCGGGCTCCTAATAACCTTTCAGGAAGTAAATGTTTTCCTTATTCTGTAATCTAAGCTCTTTATTCCCTACTAATGAGCCTATTCTGTTTGAGTTAACTTATAGATAGATCTAGCCACTAGATGTCTCATATATTATGTCCCATAGTATTTGGTTAAATCCTAGTATATACCTGTACCTATATATGCTAGAGTCATAGGTCACCACGCCAGTCTACTTTACGTACCTGTATTGTATGTTAACTGAAGTGGTTGCTACTCATAAATGGGTCTCTAATAGTCTAACAGGACGTAAGTGATTTCCATATGCTATAGTCTGAGCTCCTTACACTCTACTATCAAACCCAATCTACCTGAGATAACTCAACCCCTAATATTTTAGGCATCAAGCTAAACTTCTAATTCCTCGCAAGTTGCTCCTCCACAATATAAATCTCCTAATACCTGAATATAATATACTGAGTCTCTGTAGGTGGACAAAGCACTCACATCTAAGTTTCTCAACCTAGAACAGCAGCAGTATTTAGCTCTGCCTATATAGTGTCTTACTGCCCAATCGGTGTAATATTTTCACATGGTTTACCTTATGAGTCAATTCCATTATTTATAAACACTTCTCCTTATCAAGACATCATAAAAACCTAATCTAGTACTTTAAGGATCTCCTAGAATTTGTGACCTATCATGGCCCCCTGGATTAGATGCCAGTTATACCTTTAATACTTTTTCTCGAGCGGTGCTTACCCGCTGATATACTATCCTGTGATGTGTCATAAGGCCACGGTGTGGCCATAGCTGGACTATAATTTACTCTTCACTGTACATGCCCAAGTGGTCCATAAGTGACCACCCAAATAGTCCTACAGCTTAGATATTGCTTATATAAACCAGAGGTTTCTGAAGCCTGTACCTTGCAATTCTCTACCTGTCTTATTTAGTTTTGTCTTTTCAATCTGTACGGTTGTATGGCAATCATTATGTATTATATTTTTCGCAAAACCTCAATAAAAGAATATTTAAAATTAAGATATGTTAAATAAGTAAGACATGATGGATATATTATGCTATGTTTCCAACTTTGAGGATATCTAGTGTGTCTGATTATCCACAGTTGTTTAAGTATCAGCTGTCAGAAAGTAGTATGCTCTCCTTTATATACACGTAGCGTTATTATACACTACGGCCTAGATTTGGAGTTTGGCGGTAGATGGGTTGTTAACGCTACGCGGGCTTTTTTCTGGCCGCACCATAAACTTAACTCTGGTATCGAGAGTCCAAAAAAATGCTGCGTTAGGCTCCAAAAAAGGAGCGTAGAGCATTTTTACCGCAAATGCAACTCTCGATACCAGAGTTGCTTACGGACGCGGCCAGCCTCAAAAACGTGCTCGTGCACGATTCTCCCATAGGAAACAATGGGGCTGTTTGAGCTGAAAAAAAACCTAACACCTGCAAAAAAGCCGCGTTCAGCTCCTAACGCAGCCCCATTGTTTCCTATGGGGAAACACTTCCTACGTCTGCACCTAACACTCTAACATGTACCCCGAGTCTAAACACCCCTAACCTTACACTTATTAACCCCTAATCTGCCGCCCCCGCTATCGCTGACCCCTGCATTATATTATTAACCCCTAACCTGCCCCCCACAACGTCGCCGCCAGCTACTTACAATAATTAACCCCTAATCTGCCGACCGCAAAGCGCCGCCACCTACGTTATCCTTATGTACCCCTAATCTGCTGCCCCTAACACCGCCGACCCCTATATTATATTTATTAACCCCTAATCTGCCCCCCTCAACGTCGCCGACACCTGCCTACACTTATTAACCCCTAATCTGCCGAGGGGACCTGAGCGCTACTATAATAAAGTTATTAACCCCTAATCCGCCTCACTAACCCTATCATAAATAGTATTAACCCCTAATCTGCCCTCCCTAACATCGCCGACACCTAACTTCAATTATTAACCCCTAATCTGACGACCGGAGCTCACCGCTACTATAATAAATGGATTAACCCCTAAAGCTAAGTCTAACCCTAACACTAACACCCCCCTAACTTAAATATAATTTACATCTAACGAAATTAATTAACTCTTATTAAATAAATTATTCCTATTTAAAGCTAAATACTTACCTGTAAAATAAATCCTAATATAGCTACAATATAAATTATAATTATATTGTAGCTATTTTAGGATTAATATTTATTTTACAGGCAACTTTGTAATTATTTTAACCAGGTACAATAGCTATTAAATAGTTAAGAACTATTTAATAGTTACCTAGTTAAAATAATAACAAAATTACCTGTAAAATAAATCCTAACCTAAGTTATAATTAAACCTAACACTACCCTATCAATAAATTAATTAAATAAAATACCTACAATTACCTACAATAAAACCTAACACTACACTATCAATAAATAAATTAAATACAATTCCTACAAATAACTACAATTACATAAACTAACTAAAGTACAAAAAATAAAAAAGAACTAAGTTACAAAAAATAAAAAAATATTTACAAACATAAGAAAAATATTACAACAATTTTAAACTAATTACACCTACTCTAAGCCCCCTAATAAAATAACAAAGACCCCCAAAGTAAAAAAATGCCCTACCCTATTCTAAATTAATAGAGTTAAAAGCTCTTTTACCTTACCAGCCCTGAACAGGGCCCTTTGCGGGGCATGCCCCAAGAAAATCAGCTCTTTTGCCTGTAAAAAAAAAACATACAATACCCCCCCCCAACATTACAACCCACCACCCACATACCCCTAATCTAACCCAAACCCCCCTTAAATAAACCTAACACTAAGCCCCTGAAGATCTTCCTACCTTGTCTTCACCTCAACAGGTATCACCGATCCGTCCTGGCATCCGGTGCTGAAGAGGTCCAGAAGAGACTCCAAAGTCTTCCTCCTATCCGGCAAGAAGAGGACATCCGGACCGGCAAACATCTTCATCCAAGCGGCATCTTCGATCTTCTTCCATCCGGTGCGGAGCGGGTCCATGTTGAAGCAGCCGACGCGGATCCATCCTCTTCTTTCTGCGTCTCCCGACAAATGACGGTTCCTTTAAGGGACGTCATCCAAGATGGCGTCCCTCGAATTCCGATTGGCTGATAGGATTCTATCAGCCAATCGGAATTAAGGTAGGAATATTCTGATTGGCTGATGGAATCAGCCAATCAGAATCAAGTTCAATCCGATTGGCTGATCCAATCAGCCAATCAGATTGAGCTTGCATTCTATTGGCTGTTCCGATCAGCCAATAGAATGCAAGCTCAATCTGATTGGGTGTATCAGCCAATCGGAATTCGAGGGACGCCATCTTGGATGACGTCCCTTAAAGGAACCGTCATTCATCGGGAGACGCAGAAAGAAGAGGATGGATCCGCGTCGGCTGCTTCAACATGGACCCGCTCCGCACCGGATGGAAGAAGATCGAAGATGCCGCTTGGATGAAGATGTTTGCCGGTCCGGATGTCCTCTTCTTGCCGGATAGGAGGAAGACTTTGGAGCCTCTTCTGGACCTCTTCAGCACCGGATGCCAGGACGGATCGGTGATACCTGTTGAGGTGAAGACAAGGTAGGAAGATCTTCAGGGGCTTAGTGTTAGGTTTATTTAAGGGGGGTTTGGGTTAGATTAGGGGTATGTGGGTGGTGGGTTGTAATGTTGGGGGGGGGTATTGTATGTTTTTTTTTACAGGCAAAAGAGCTGATTTTCTTGGGGCATGCCCCGCAAAGGGCCCTGTTCAGGGCTGGTAAGGTAAAAGAGCTTTTAACTCTATTAATTTAGAATAGGGTAGGGCATTTTTTTATTTTGGGGGTCTTTGTTATTTTATTAGGGGGCTTAGAGTAGGTGTAATTAGTTTAAAATTGTTGTAATATTTTTCTTATGTTTGTAAATATTTTTTTATTTTTTGTAACTTAGTTCTTTTTTATTTTTTGTACTTTAGTTAGTTTATGTAATTGTAGTTATTTGTAGGAATTGTATTTAATTTATTTATTGATAGTGTAGTGTTAGGTTAATTGTAGGTAATTGTAGGTATTTTATTTAATTAATTTATTGATAGGGTAGTGTTAGGTTTAATTATAACTTAGGTTAGGATTTATTTTACAGGTAATTTTGTTATTATTTTAACTAGGTAACTATTAAATAGTTCTTAACTATTTAATAACTATTGTACCTGGTTAAAATAATTACAAAGTTGCCTGTAAAATAAATATTAATCCTAAAATAGCTACAATATAATTATAATTTATATTGTAGCTATATTAGGATTTATTTTACAGGTAAGTATTTAGCTTTAAATAGGAATAATTTATTTAATAAGAGTTAATTAATTTCGTTAGATGTAAATTATATTTAATTTAGGGGGGTGTTAGTGTTAGGGTTAGACTTAGCTTTAGGGGTTAATCCATTTATTATAGTAGCGGTGAGCTCCGGTCGTCAGATTAGGGGTTAATAATTGAAGTTAGGTGTCGGCGATGTTAGGGAGGGCAGATTAGGGGTTAATACTATTTATGATAGGGTTAGTGAGGCGGATTAGGGGTTAATAACTTTATTATAGTAGCGCTCAGGTCCGCTCGGCAGATTAGGGGTTAATAAGTGTAGGCAGGTGTCGGCGACGTTGAGGGGGGCAGATTAGGGGTTAATAAATATAATATAGGGGTCGGCGGTGTTAGGGGCAGCAGATTAGGGGTACATAAGGATAACGTAGGTGGCGGCGCTTTGCGGTCGGCAGATTAGGGGTTAATTATTGTAAGTAGCTGGCGGCGACGTTGAGGGGGGCAGGTTAGGGGTTAATAAATATAATACAGGGGTCGGCGGTGTTAGGGGCAGCAGATTAGGGGTACATAAGTATAACGTAGGTGGCGGTTGGCAGATTAGGGGTTAAAAAAATGTAATCGAGTTGCAGCGATGTGGGGGGACCTCAGTTTAGGGGTACATAGGTAGTTTATGGGTGTTAGTGTACTTTAGGGTACAGTAGTTAAGAGCTTTATAAACCGGCGTTAGCCCAGAAAGCTCTTAACTCCTGCTTTTTTTCTGCGGCTGGAGTTTTGTCGTTAGAGCTCTAACGCTCACTTTAGAAACGACTCTAAATACCGGAGTTAGGAAGATCCCATTGAAAAGATAGGATACGCAATTGACGTAAGGGGATCTGCGGTATGGAAAAGTCGCGGCTGAAAAGTGAGCGTTAGACCCTATTTTGAGTGACTCCAAATACCGGCGGTAGCCTAAAACCAGCGTTAGGAGCGCTGGTTTTCACGGCTACCGCCAAACTCTAAATCTAGGCCTACATTTGCTGAATTAATATACAATAGGCATTAGCTCTCAGCATACATATCTACCTTCTCTAAGTCTTACAGGGAGACTTCCAATCAAAACACCAACTGGATCCCTTCCAGAATGCAGAGGCCTGAATGTGTGAGGAAATAATACTGCCAAAACCCATGATACATGCATTATCAGTGTTTTCCTCACATAATAGATTGTGATATGTAGTTTTTACCTGTCATACGTTTGGTTAATTATATTACCACTGGCTTCACTTTATACTGAAATAGTTCCTATAATATATGTTATATGTTCATCCACTAAGGCTATCCACTCAAGGTATTACATAAGAATTTAAGACTTGTTTGCTTTTCATGCCATGGTTAGTGAACATTTGCTTGACCCCCCATTTCTGAGTTCACTCCATCCATTCTCAATAAGACACCACCAATTTTTATGGGATTGAAAAGGCCGCAGCCTGTTTATTAAAACAACAACACAAGTTAAACTTTATCAACATTATAACCTCTTAACTAACACTTCACCCAGTGCTTGCTTTTACTCTCCATAAGCCCCCACCCCTTTTCAGGGGCGGGGCGTCCACCATCACTTTCCACTTTTCATTACTGACATAAGTACCAGCTACTATCTATCAGGCGTAAGCCTCAATAGATCACAGCAAGCACCCCGCCGTAGCTGCGACAAACAATTTATTCACTATTCCTGGGGAGGGAGGGCGGGAAAACTTCCCCCTTCCGTGCTGCTCGCAACTCTGCAACTGCCAAATCTCAGCAGGGGAGGAGTATTTATCTCCTCCTATCATCCTCCACCCCCACAGCGGAGCCTACCAACGCTCCCATAAAGTGGGGGTCAAATAGCCCTTTATTCCATGCGTCCACCGGGCTAAACTTGACCCCCCATTTCTGAGTTCACTCCATCCATTCTCAATAAGACACCACCAATTTTTATCAGATTGAAAAGGCCGCAGCCTGTTTATTAAAACAACAACACAAGTTAAACTTTATCAACATTATAACCTATTAACTAACACTTCACCCAGTTCTTGCTTTTACTCTCCATAAGCCCCCACCCCTTTTCAGGGGCGGGGCGTCCACCATCACTTTCCACTTTTCATTACTGACATAAGTACCAGCTACTATCTATCAGGCGTAAGCCTCAATAGATCACAGCAAGCACCCCGCCACCACTCGCCATCAGCTAGTACCGCCACACAGGGCTAAGGCCTTTTCGATCCCTTCCTTAATAGTGAAATTAAATAGGTGCAGTCCAACTTCATTCAAATGAACCCCATCCTTCAAATAGAAACATCTGCCTGACTCCCCTTCAAATTCCACATGCCTAAGGCTCACACCGCCCCGCTTCCTGACATACCCACTGACCGTCCTATTTACCTTTCTTCTGGATGCTTCCAACTTCCTAGTGTCCCAGGCTGACCGCCACACCACCCTGCTCTCAATTTCCGACCACACTAAAACCATATCAGGGAACAAAGATAACAACCTGTCTATCCCATTCTTCATACCCCCCAGCAGATCCTTCTGAGGCATGCACCCTAAGTTGTTCCCTCCCACATGGATGACCAACACCTGCGGGGGGTCAAACACCCTGGCATACTCCGATACCTTCCCAACCACCTGGGCCCATTTCATACCTCTGACCCCCAACCACCGAATATGCACCTGCTCCCTGGGGAAACCCAACTGCAACCCATTGTCCTTAACAGCTGCCGCTTTCCTCGCCCAAAAAATGTAGGAGTGCCCTAAAATCCAGCAAGACACCGGCCCTGTCAAATGAAGCAAAAGAATCCACTTGTCAATACCCCCCTGGTTGCACCACCAGCTCCTGTCTCACGTACCCCAGAAACCTTTCAGACCTCCATCTGCCAATCTTTCGGATTACCCTCCCATCCAAACCTAATGATGCTGCCTCCGTCGCTGCCCCAATTCGAAACGAATGTGAACTAAAGTCTTCCCCTCTCATCCCCATCGCCACTAACGCCTTACGAAACACCGCCACAAACTGATACCTAGATAAGGGCGTACCATCATTGTGTAACAACAGTGGACCCGATGCATTCTTTGATACCTCCAAAAATTCAAAGACAAAGGCCCCCAACCTTCCGCAGCACTACCATAGCACCTCTCCCTTCCTGATCCGTCTTGGACCTTCTCAACCAAAGCTCAACCAACCCCTCCTTCAACACCATATCCTGCCTCGCCAAGCCTCCTAAATCTCCCCGATTCCTTCCCATCAGCTCAGATACCCTAAATGCTCCGAAAAAAGCCAGGACGCATGCCGCCCTGAACAACTTTTCCTCGTAACCTGAGGAACAAATACCCCCTAGCCTCTCAACCACACCTTCTAATATGGCATATGTTAGCGGACGCCTACCATCTGCCCGCACCTTCCTCTTACACAGACTCTTAACCGCCATTCGTACCACAAAGATTTTTGTCAAATCCACCTGTCCCAACAGTTTGAACAGAAACGCCAAGGCCGCCATCCTCCTCCGTATTTCTGAGGGTGACAGCCCTTCTCTCCCCCAGCATTTTATCCATTCCACCAAAGTTCTCATCTCCTCCTCCATAGTACCCTCCTGATAACCATGCTCCACCCTTTTCCTCCACAATTTCCACACTCGGACGTAAGCCCTCCATGTGGTAGGAGCTAAAGCCCCTTGTACCAGACTCAATGTTCCTGGCAGCCAAGTTGCCACAGATCCTCCGGGCACTCCCAGCCTTCCGCATCCGCCCCTGGGGCCGCCTCTCAAAATCGATCCCACTGGAACCGGGATAAAGAGTCAGCAATTACATTAAGCCGTCCAGGGACATGCACAGCCCTCCATGATACATTACACCTCAAGCATTCCAACACAAATGCCCGCAGTAAACGGATCACAGCCGGGGAATTTGCTGTCAAACGATTAATCGCCCATACCACTCCCAAATTGTCAGAGGGAAAATAAACCTTTTTGTCCTTGAGGTGTTCCGGCCAAATTCTCAAAGCCACCACCAATGGGAACAACTCCAGAAATGTCAGATTCCTCGTCAACCCCCATTCCACCCAAACCTCCGGCCAGGCCCCCGCGCACCACTTACCATTCAGGAAAGCCCCAAATCCATGGGAACCAGACGCATCTGTAAATAAACACAATTGGTCATCCGACCAACCGGCCTCCTGGATCAACAAGGCTCCATTAAAGTCTTCTAAAAAGATTTTCCAAACCCTCAAATACTCCTTCATATCCGACGATATGCAGATGTGAAATTTCGGATTGGAAATTCCAGCTGTCGCCAGTGACAATCTGCGGCAGAACACCCGCCCAATGGGTATAATCCGGCCCGCAAAGTTTAATTTACCCAACAGCGATTGCAATTCACTAAGTAAGACTTTTTTCTTGCTCAGGATCACATCGATCACCTCCCGCAGATCCCGGACTTTGTCCTCCGGGAGCCTGCATTCCATTCTGACCGAATCAATCTCGATCCCTAGAAAACTCAGAACCGTTTCCGGGCCCTCTGATTTATCCTCCGCAACCGGAATACCAAACTCCTTGGCCACCTCCCCAAAAACTGCTACCAGGAGCTCACATGTACCGGACCCAGCCCGGCCCACAAAGAGGAAATCGTCCAAGTAATGCACAACTGAGACCTTCCCCGACCTCCTTTTCACCACCCACTCCACAAACGAGCTGAACCTTTCAAAATATGAACAAGAAATTGAACAGCCCATCGGGAGGCAGAGGTCCACGTAGAACTGATCCTCAAATTTACACCCCAAGAGGTGATGAGACCTCGGGTGAACGGGCAATAGCCTAAAAGCGGATTCAACATCCGCCTTTGCCAACAGGGCACAACAGCCCGCCTTCCTCACCACCGAGACTGCCTTGTCAAAAGAGGCATACTTCACCGATACCAATTCCGGGTCGATGCCATCATTCACCGAGATACCCCGCGGGTAAGATAAATGATGTATCATCCGGAATTGCCCCGGAGCCTTCTTAGGCACCACCCCCAAAGGAGACACCCTTAGTCCCGGGATAGGAGGTAGCCTGAATGGGCCCGCCATCCTTCCCAATTTGACTTCCTTCCCCAACTTCTTCCTCAACACCTCCGGAAATTCCCTTGCCGATTTCAAATTCCCCACGAAGGACGACCCCTCTTGCTCCTTAAAAGGAATCAAAAAACCCGAACTAAACCCCGTTAAGAGCAATTCCGCGTCCCCCACGTGTCCTCGCTCATTCGCGTACGCCTCGAGCCAAGGGACCATCTTTTTTACTTTCACCGGCGTCCGTGCCCGGTACACCAAATTCCCCTGGCCTGCTGCCCATTCTGCCCTTCCGGAAACATTTTGCCCCGGAATGGATCCCTCCACACACCGAACACTCGTGTTTGTATTTACATGACACTCCAAACTTACATTTCCCTTCGTTAAACTGGAAGCACAGCCCTTTACGGATAGCTGTTCCAGTTCCTGTGCTGGCTCCAGTGATGCTTCCCGTCTGCCCAGAACTCCGAAAGGAACGAGCCCCCCGCAATGGGGTCATCATTTCTAACCATATCCCCATGTCCCTATCGTCCCAACGCATTTCCAGACGAACCGCCATTCGCTGCCTGAACCCCTCATCATACCTCCACCAGGCCATTCCCCCATAGGTCCCAAAGGCACTCGCTATTTCTTCATAATAGCAAAAAAGGGAAGCTCCCTGCTCGGGGAACTTTTCGCAAAAAACACTAGCCAAAATCCGGAAGGCCCAAGACCAATTTGCAAATGTCTTGGGCAACTTCCTCCACCTTTTCTTCCTTTCCTCTTCCTCCTTTTTCCCCTTTTCCTTCTCATCCTCCTTCACCTCTAACACATGCTCCAAAGGCAACAGGGAGAATATCTCCACAAACTCCCTCTTCCCTATCTTATCCCTCAATTCGGCCGTTAGATGGATACCCAACGGACCCACCGAACATAAGCAAGGTCTCCTGAGTGCCCCTTCCGGAACTCTAACCACCTCCCTACTCGCAGCCGTCGACTCACCTGCTACCGTGACCCCACTATGCTGTGCAGCTACACCCGGCGCTACCGCACCCTGCGTCCCCGCTGCCACTACCGACGCTACAGTACTCTGCGTCCCCATACCAGGGGCCACCCATGCCGCCGCAACCGGAACTACCCCCCCCGCTAGGCTTCTCTAGCGCAGCCAATAACCCCTTCAAACCTGCCAGTATCATGCCTCTCTCTCCACTCTCCACCACATTCACTCCTGGTGCACCCCCAGCCATACCCTCACCTGTAGGCTGTTGCACTGTCACTGGTATTTGTGTCAACTCCGTCCCTTGCTCCCTCCTCTGCTCTCTCATTTCGCCCTCGGGGCCTCTGTTGATGTCCAATCTCCTTTGTACGTCGTCTCGTCTGGCAGGAGACCGCCCCCTGCCGTGCCTGCTCCTGTCCCGCTCTCTTTCACTTCGCCCCCGTGATGGCGACCCCTGAGGCCGCTGTATCGGGGATCTTGACCTCCGGCGACCGCCGGACCCTCCTGTTCTGACAGCGGGCGATGGGCCCCTCTCCCTCCTCCCTGAACCTACAGACTGTGCAGAAGACATAGTCAATACACCCCCCCCTTCTGCCCCCCGGCCTCCTTCCCCTTGCCCCACCCCTACTGCACTCCGTTGCAGAGACAACATCTGAAGAAGCTGCACCAGGGTTGACATACCCCCTACCTGGCCAACCGTCACTGCACCCGATGACATCCCTTCCAATGGGTCCTCATCTTCAAAATTCCCACTGGCCTCCAACACCAGTGGTGGATCCGTGACATCTTCCTGCCGCTCACTATTGCCATTTCTCCTGGCTCCCGTAGCCTCCACACCCCTTTTGTTCGCCCCAGCGGTCCCTGCAACCAGAAGAAAAGTTAATCACCCTACACCCTACCCTCTCCCTAAAAATCCCCCCTGTCCCTCAACCCTCTTCCCCCCCCTTAACCCCCCGGACCCCTCTTAGCTGCCTGGCAGATATGCTTCCCAGCCCCGCGTAAGCTGCACGCCCTCCCTTTCAAGCCACCCATTCCGACAAAATTATTAAACCGCTACTACTTCCCGATTCCTACCCTTTTTTTTTTTTTTATAAACCCCCCCCCCCCCGCCTCCTCACAGCCTAAGGTCCATGACACCTTCTTATTTCTACAAACCCTCTGCCTCCCATCCGCCACCCCTTAAGGTCAACCTACCCCAAAAACGTCAAGTCTTTGTCCCACCCGGCGTACCTGAGCGCCGCAATCTTCCCCATACCTTCTTATCCACTACTACCCCCCCACTCCCCCCCTTGTACCCTATTGCTGCCCTCTTCCGATCAACCACTCCCAGCTTCCCGCCCCCTTGGCCCGCTTCAAATACGGCTCCCTCTCCCCTCAGTTACCCCTCTGGTCCCACACCACCGGACCTAAAACCCGCTCCCGACCCCCCCTGCCCGTTACCTACTGCCCCCAGCTCACAGGAATCAAACCCCCCCCCCACTATTACCCCTGCAGCCCAAACCTCATCCCCTCCACCGTCCCCACTAAGACCACTGTCCCCCCCCCGGCCCTTCAACTTTACTTCAGAAACCCCTGAATATCCCCCCCCCACTGAACCTATATCCCAATTCACCCCTTTAACCTCACCCCAATGATTCCCTTCAAAGCCTAAATTCCTACACAGCCTACTACCCTAAAGCGCAACCACCAGGCGCCCTATCTTCGCTACCCCTATGCTCTCACAACCAAGCCGTATCCCGGCTCCCATGTCACTTGCCCAAATAACCCATTCTCACCCACACCCACACCACCCGCACTAACCACTTAAAGCCCAGCCTCAAACCCCTTCATGTTCCCTAAAAGTACCCATGGCACACTAAGCCCCTTCGAGCCTTATCCCTAAAGTATCCCATGTCACACTAAGCCCCTTCGAGCCTTATCCCGGCTCCCCACCCTTAACTTTCCCTCCCTACCCTACCCTCATCCGTCTTAGCCTCCCATGCTCTCCCATGTGCCACCCCATCCCCGTCAGGCCCAAAGCTTTGTAATGTCACATTCCCTTGAGGCCCCCTTTTGTAGCCCGTATCTGCGATAGCTCAGCTGCCCTTACCTTCCTCCACGTCGCCGGTCCCGCTCCTCAAGGATCTCCGTCTGCCTCTTCCAGCGCCCGGTTCCTTCTGACGCCGTCCGACACTGACGTCAGCCACCGGCGCCATGCTAGGCCGCGACTCGGCCCCACCTCCTCCTCGACGACCTCTCCCTCCATCCGGCCTCACTGCAGCATCCGCTGGCCGCCCAGGCCCCGCACTCCCTCTCCTGGACCTGGCGGCGTCGATCTCCGGGCTCAGACGCTCCGGTGGCCGCGACCTCCTGGCTGGCCGTCCTCTGGTCCCGCCCCTCGCCAACTCCTCATCCGGAACACCAACTGCCGCTGCACCTCCACTCAGCCGCTCCCGGATCCAGTCTTCGCCGTTCCGCCTGGCGACCACCAGTAACTCCGACAGCAGAGCTTCCATCCGACTCCAGGTAAGTTACCACAGGTAAGTAGGAACAAAAAACTTCCCCCTTCCGTGCTGCTCGCAACTCTGCAACTGCCAAATCTCAGCAGGGGAGGAGTATTTATCTCCTCCTATCATCCTCCACCCCCACAGCGGAGCCTACCAACGCTCCCATAAAGTGGGGGTCAAATAGCCCTTTATTCCATGCATCCACCGGGCTACACTTTTTCTTATCTTGATCTATCCATATAAGTAAGAGATTGACATTACTCGCTGACTAAAAACACACTAAAACACAGATACATTGAATATCCCCTATCAAGCATTGTGTTTAGGTTCAACTTTCGTTTCTCTAATCTTAGATCTTTTACTCTTCAGAAACTATAGTATTTTATTATATATTCTCATGGTTAATTTTTCTTCTCATATATAATATATGTTGCTACTTTTGTATAAGCAACTAAGTGCACGAATGACCACTTCAAATGCTAATTCTCCTCCTTTAGATTATGTAATTTTTGTAAGGTTCAAGTGTGACCTTCTCTGTCGCTTGAGGAAATTACTGCAGACTATTATATAAAATAGAGGTCCTAGATATCTACCTCTTATAACTCATTGTGTCTATAGATATTGTTAAACTGAACTCATTGTACATATGCACCATGTTCTAAACGTCACCATAACTAACATTATGATTTCTACTCTTGAGATCTATGCTACTGGAGCATATATACGTAATAGCTTGCAATGTTCTTGCTCTGATTGAGTCTATGGCCCAGATAACACATTATGGAGATTTAGTGTAAATGACCTGCTGTGTCTCTACCTCTCCACAGATACCTACCGTCATAGATATCCACCCCTCTATCACTACTACATGTCCTTCTCTCACTTCCCTCACTGCTTTGCTCTATCATATTGGAAGGCTCCGCCCCTCCCCCTCACTACTCAGAGTTGCTCCTGCCCGCTGAACCCACTTTCCCCCCTATATACTATGGCCCAAGAGTGGCCAAGACAAAAGCCTCCTCCCCACGTCCTAATTTCATAGGATCAGTTAGGTCCAAGAGTGTCCTCTCTGGCAAATGGTGAACATTTGTTATATGATATAATATAAAAATTAAGTTCCACCTTACTCAGTCCAAACCCCTCTATGACACGGTAATCAAGCATGTTCTGCGATATCACTTCTTTATGTTTTTCTCACATTGTAGACTTCACTATCTTTTCACAAATACTTAAAAAAAAAAAAACATAGCTCTATACACTAAGCTTATAGCTCCACCACTCTCCTAACTCCTAGCTCAATAATTGTAATTAATATACAAAACCACAACCTATGTTCTTCTTAGTAACATCTGTGTGATAACAATGTATACCTTATGTCTATGTTATTAATGTTTATGGAGGAATATGTTATATTTTCTCACAACTTCAATAAAAATATTATATATATATAAAAAAAAAAACTATTGACCCCTAAACCTAACAACCCCTAACTTTAAATTAAAATTACAATATAACTATATTTGAATAAATAAAAACTTACCTGAGAAATAAAAATAACACTAATATTAAACTATAAATTAACCTAAACTTACTATTCTAATAAAATAAAAAAATGCTACCAATTATAATATTTAAATTACAAATTTAAAAAACCTAACACTAAGAAAAAAAAAAAAAATCTAAAATTACAAAAAAATAATAAACACTAAATTACATAAAATAAAAAACACTAAGCTTACAAAAAAGAATAAATGAAATGATCAAAAATAAAAACAATTACACCTAGTCTAATAGCCCCATAAAAATAAAAAGCCCCCCCAAAATAAAAAGATCCCCTAGCCTAAAGTAAACTACCAATAGCCCTTAAAAGGGCGTTTTGTAGGGCATTGCCCTAAGTTAAACAGCTCTTTTACCTGTAAAAAAAATACAAAGTCCCCCAACAGTAAAACCCACCACCCAACTAATCCCCAAAATAAAACTCTAAAAAAAAACTAAGTTACCCATTACCACTAAAGGGGCATTTGTATGGGCATTTCCCTTAAAAGAGCATTCGGCTCTTTTACTGCCCTTAAAAGGGCATTCAGCTCTTTTTCAAAAGCCCAAACCTTAATCCAAAAAATAAAAAAATACCTAACACTAACCCGAGAATATCTGCTCACGGTTGCTGAAGTCCGGACATCCAGGTGGCGACAAGTCTTCATCTAGGCGGCAACATCTTCATCCATCACGAGGACCATCTTCTATCTTCATCCCCGCGACATGGAGCGTTGAAGACATCCAGCGTGGAGCGTCCTCTTCATACGGTCCCCACCGTACACTGAAGCTTTAATGCAAGGTAGCCGTTTCAAAATGGCGTACCTTGCATTCCTATTGGCTGAATTGATTCTTAAAATTCAAATCAGCCAATAGGATGAGAGCTTCTAAAATCCTATTGGCTGTATAAAACAGCCAATAGGATGAGAGCTACTTAAATCCTATTGGCTGTTTTGAACAGGTTTAGGTGTATCTATCTATCTATCTATCTATCTATCTACCTGTCTGTCTGTCTGTCTGCCTGTCCATTATTCCATCAATTCATCTGTCTCTCTAACTTCTATTGTGCACAAACTGCAGAGCATATGGACACAATAATTGGCCTGCATGTGGTGTGTGTGTATTTCCTCTTAAAGGGACAGTAAATACCTTAAGATTTGTATAAAAATTCTAGTTATACTTAACAAAAAAACTTCACACTATACTTTCATTATTTATTTTGCACCCTTTGAATATAATTTCATATTTTATATGATTTTCTAATTTTTAGAACTTGATATGAATCCTACTGACTTCTCAAGACTAAACCTGCTACATATATTTGACTTTAATTGATGGCATAATAATGCACTTAATAATAACATCATGATTGCGGCTAGCCTTGTTGTCTGCAGACAAAAGCTGTGACTCGTTTTGAAAAATGCAAGTGGGGGGGGGGGGTTAGCTATTAAAAAAAATTCCAGTAAAAAAGGTTGTTAAATCGTTTTTTGTAAAAAATATTTAGACTTGTCTGATATATGATTCTATAGCAACATGACAGAAATATATAGTAATTGCAAAAAGTTTGCTGTCCCTTTAAACCCCCCCCCCACCAATCTACCTTTTTGTAAATGCATCTATATTATTATTATTAATGTTATTATTATTATTATTATTATTATTAATGTTAATATTATTATTATTATTATTATTATTATTATGCCATATTTACTTCATCATTATGGGTGATGGGTATGCATAGTGCAAATAGTGTAGAGTTTATTTAATGGTTCTTGATGAGTCATACAAACATATTTGCTATATAATAAAAGGGATATGAAACCCCCAAAAAATATTTTGTGATTCAGACAGAGCATACCGTCTTAAAAAGGTTTCTAATTTTTCTTCAAATTTCAAATTTGCTTCATTCCGATGATATTCTGTGTTGATGAGATACCTAGGTAGTCATCTGGAGCACTGCATGACAGGAAATAGTGCTGCCATATAGTGCTCTTGCAAAACTGCTGCTCTCTTGTGCTCCAGTAATGGGCCAGCTCCTAAGCATACATCAGCCTGCTTTTCAACAAAAGATACCAAGAGAACCAAGAACATTTGATAATAGAAGTAAATTAGACAGTTGTCTAAAATTGCATGTTCTACCTGAATCATGAAAGAAAAACTTTGGATTTCATGTCCCTTTAATGCACTTTTTGCCTACTGAAGTTTTATTTCTAGCTCATATGGATGAGGTTTTCTCTAAATTCATCTCTTGAAATGTAACACTTGAGAGAAGTCTTGCCTGATAAATTTTAAATTATAATATAAAGAGAAAATGATCATAATTGTGTAGCATAAGAAAAGGACCACTAAATAACTGACAAATGTACAAGAAAGGCAACGCAATATCACTTACATGTGGCAGCCATCAGCCAATCACAAAATACATTTATACTGTGGACTTTTGCAATAGTGTTCATATAAAAAGAATGTGCACGTTTTGATAACAGAATTATGTTTTTAAAATTGCATCCTCTATCTGAATCATGAAACTTCAAAGGGATGGTAAAGTTTGGCAATATATATATATATATATATATATATATATATATATATATATATATATATATATATATATATATAATTATTCTTAAACACAGGGACACTTATTTCATAAATTTTTTTAAATACGCTTCTTTTGAAAAATAATTATCATTTAGTGATGGTAAACATTGTGCCCGAATCTCATACTTTATTTTGCTGATCGATGACAAATCCGGCTTCATCCAATTGTTGCGCGTCCCACTTACTGGACGCCAAAGGGGGGACGCAATGACTGGATGAAGCTGGATTCATATATACTGTAAATTTTTAACATTCCAATGTTCTTCACATAGGGGAAAATGTTATAAGTATTTTTTAATAGAGATTCCTATACATATATAGGTAGAGATATATATTTTACAAAAATCAATCAGGTAAATAATATAGAAACATATATTTAAAAATTAAAGATTTTTTTTTCTATTGTAAAATATGCATAACTCACATTGGCTATATAGCAAACTTGGTTAAATGCGGTTAGGTTAGGACACGGATATAGGTGTTAGTTTTTTTTTTTTACTTTATGGCTCTATCAAAGTCTATGGTGAGAAGTTAATGCGGTTGCATATCCAAAGTCCTGAATCTAGCGTGCCTCGGCTTTCGATCGCTCGCAAACCATTTACTTTCAACTTGTAATTCGCACTCTAACCCGTGCATGTTTAGGGGTCAATTTATGAAGCAGCAGATGTTTAACTTGTCCGCCACCTCTGAGGCGACAGATAGCAATCATCCAGATCAGATACGATTGGGATGATTGACACCCCCTGCTAGCGAATCTGCAGGGGGTGGCATTGCACAAGCATTTCACTGCCGGCATTTAACGATGTCGGGCGAACATTGGCCTAGATTTGGAGTTCGGCGGTAAAAGGGCTGTTAACGCTCCGCGGGCTTTTTTCTGGCCGCACCATAAAATTAACTCTGGTATCGAGAGTTCAAACAAATGCTGCGTTAGGCTCCAAAAAAGGAGCGTAGAGCATTTTTACCGCAAAAGCAACTCTCGATACCAGAGTTGCTTACGGACGCGGCCGGCCTCAAAAACGTGCTCGTGCACGATTCCCCCATAGGAAACAATGGGGCTGTTTGAGCTGAAAAAAAACCTAACACCTGCAAAAAAGCAGCGTTCAGCTCCTAACGCAGCCCCATTGTTTGCTATGGGGAAACACTTCCTACGTCTGCACCTAACACTCTAACATGTACCCCGAGTCTAAACACCCCTAGCCTTACACTTATTAACCCCTAATCTGCCGCCCCCGCTATCGCTGACCCCTGCATATTTTTTTAAACCCCTAATCTGCCGCTCCGTAAACCGCCGCCACCTACGTTATCCCTATGTACCCCTAATCTGCTACCCCTAACACCGCCGACCCCTATATTATATTTATTAACCCCTAACCTTCCCCCCACAACGTCGCCGACACCTGCCTACACTTATTAACCCCTAATCTGCCGAGCGGACCTGAGCGCTACTATAATAAAGTTATTAACCCCTAATCCGCCTCACTAACCCTATCATAAATAGTATTAACCCCTAATCTGCCCTCCCTAACATCGCCGACACCTAACTTCAATTATTAACCCCTAATCTTCCGATCGGAGCTCACCGCTATTCTAATAAATGGATTAACCCCTAAAGCTAAGTCTAACCCTAACACTAACACCCCCCTAAGTTAAATATAATATTTATCTAACGAAATAAATTAACTCTTATTAAATAACTTATTCCTATTTAAAGCTAAATACTTACCTGTAAAATAAATCCTAATATAGCTACAATATAAATTATAATTATATTATAGCTATTTTAGGATTAATATTTATTTTACAGGCAACTTTGTAATTATTTTAACCAGGTACAATAGCTATTAAATAGTTAAGAACTATTTAATAGTTACCTAGTTAAAATAATAACATATTTACCTGTAAAATAAATCCTAACCTAAGTTATAATTAAACCTAACACTACCCTATCAATAAAATAATTAAATAAACTACCTACAATTACCTACAATTAACCTAACACTACACTATCAATAAATTAATTAAACACAATTCCTACAAATAAATACAATTAAATAAACTAGCTAAAGTACAAAAAATAAAAAAGAACTAAGTTACAGAAAATAAAAAAATATTTACAAACATAAGAAAAATATTACAACAATTTTAAACTAATTACACCTACTCTAAGCCCCCTAATAAAATAACAAAGCCCCCCAAAATAAAAAATTCCCTACCCTATTCTAAATTAAAAAAGTTACAAGCTCTTTTACCTTACCGGCCCTGAACAGGGCCCTTTGCGGGGCATGCCCCAAGAATTTCAGCTCTTTTGCCTGTAAAAAAAAACATACAATACCCCCCCCCCCAACATTACAACCCACCACCCACATACCCCTAATCTAACCCAAACCCCCCTTAAATAAACCTAACACTAAGCCCCTGAAGATCTTCCTACCTTGTCTTCACCATCCAGGTATCACCGATCTGTCCTGGCTCCAAGATCTTCATCCAACCCAAGCGGGGGTTGGCGATCCATAATCCGGTCCAGAAGAGGCTCCAAAGTCTTCCTCCTATCCGGCAAGAAGAGGACATCCAGACCGGCAAACATCTTCTCCAAGCGGCATCTTCGATCTTCTTCCATCCGGAGCGAAGCGGCAGGATCCTGAAGACCTCCAGCGCGGAACATCCATCCGGACCGACGACTGAACGACGAATGACTGTTCCTTTAAGGGACGTCATCCAAGATGGCGTCCCTCGAATTCCGATTGGCTGATAGGATTCTATCAGCCAATCGGAATTAAGGTAGGAATTTTCTGATTGGCTGATGGAATCAGCCAATCAGAATCAAGTTCAATCCGATTGGCTGATCCAATCAGCCAATCAGATTGAGCTCGCATTCTATTGGCTGTTCCGATCAGCCAATAGAATGCGAGCTCAATCTGATTGGCTGATTGGATCGGCCAATCGGATTGAACTAGATTCTGATTGGCTGATTCCATCAGCCAATCAGAAAATTCCTACCTTAATTCCGATTGGCTGATAGAATCCTATCAGCCAATCGGAATTCGAGGGACGCCATCTTGGATGACGTCCCTTAAAGGAACAGTCATTCGTCGTTCAGTCGTCGGTCCGGATGGATGTTCCGCGCTGGAGGTCTTCAGGATCCTGCCGCTTCGCTCCGGATGGAAGAAGATCGAAGATGCCGCTTGGAGAAGATGTTTGCCGGTCTGGATGTCCTCTTCTTGTCCTCTTCTTGTTCCGATCAGCCAATAGAATGCGAGCTCAATCTGATTGGCTGATTGGATCGGCCAATCGGATTGAACTAGATTCTGATTGGCTGATTCCATCAGCCAATCAGAAAATTCCTACCTTAATTCCGATTGGCTGATAGAATCCTATCAGCCAATCGGAATTCGAGGGACGCCATCTTGGATGACGTCCCTTAAAGGAACAGTCATTCGTCGTTCAGTCGTCGGTCCGGATGGATGTTCCGCGCTGGAGGTCTTCAGGATCCTGCCGCTTCGCTCCGGATGGAAGAAGATCGAAGATGCCGCTTGGAGAAGATGTTTGCCGGTCTGGATGTCCTCTTCTTGTCCTCTTCTTGTTCCGATCAGCCAATAGAATGCGAGCTCAATCTGATTGGCTGATTGGATCGGCCAATCGGATTGAACTAGATTCTGATTGGCTGATTCCATCAGCCAATCAGAAAATTCCTACCTTAATTCCGATTGGCTGATAGAATCCTATCAGCCAATCGGAATTCGAGGGACGCCATCTTGGATGACGTCCCTTAAAGGAACAGTCATTCGTCGTTCAGTCGTCGGTCCGGATGGATGTTCCGCGCTGGAGGTCTTCAGGATCCTGCCGCTTCGCTCCGGATGGAAGAAGATTGAAGATGCCACTTGGAGAAGATGTTTGCCGGTCCGGATGTCCTCTTCTTGCCGGATAGGAGGAAGACTTTGGAGCCTCTTCTGGACCGGATTATGGATCGCCAACCCCCGCTTGGGTTGGATGAAGATCTTGGAGCCAGGACGGATCGGTGATACCTGGATGGTGAAGACAAGGTAGGAAGATCTTCAGGGGCTTAGTGTTAGGTTTATTTAAGGGGGGTTTGGGTTAGATTAGGGGTATGTGGGTGGTGGGTTGTAATGTTGGGGGGGGGGGGGTATTGTATGTTTTTTTTTACAGGCAAAAGAGCTGAAATTCTTGGGGCATGCCCCGCAAAGGGCCCTGTTCAGGGCTGGTAAGGTAAAAGAGCTTGTAACTTTTTTAATTTAGAATAGGGTAGGGAATTTTTTATTTTGGGGGGCTTTGTTATTTTATTAGGGGGCTTAGAGTAGGTGTAATTAGTTTAAAATTGTTGTAATATTTTTCTTATGTTTGTAAATATTTTTTTATTTTCTGTAACTTAGTTCTTTTTTATTTTTTGTACTTTAGCTAGTTTATTTAATTGTATTTATTTGTAGGAATTGTGTTTAATTAATTTATTGATAGTGTAGTGTTAGGTTAATTGTAGGTAATTGTAGGTAGTTTATTTAATTATTTTATTGATAGGGTAGTGTTAGGTTTAATTATAACTTAGGTTAGGATTTATTTTACAGGTAAATTTGTTATTATTTTAACTAGGTAACTATTAAATAGTTCTTAACTATTTAATAGCTATTTTACCTGGTTAAAATAATAACAAAGTTGCCTGTAAAATAAATATTAATCCTAAAATAGCTATAATATAATTATAATTTATATTGTAGCTATATTATGATTTATTTTACAGGTAAGTATTTAGCTTTAAATAGGAATAATTTATTTAATAAGAGTTAATTAATTTCGTTAGATAAAAATTATATTTAACTTAGGGGGGTGTTAGTGTTAGGGTTAGACTTAGCTTTAGGGGTTAATACATTTATTAGAATAGCGGTGAGCTCCGGTCGGCAGATTAGGGGTTAATAATTGAAGTTAGGTGTCGGCGATGTTAGGGAGGGCAGATTAGGGGTTAATACTATTTATGATAGGGTTAGTGAGGCGGATTAGGGGTTAATACATTTATTATAGTAGCGCTCAGGTCCGCTCGGCAGATTAGGAGTTAATAAGTGTAGGCAGGTGTCGGCGACGTTGAGGGGGGCAGATTAGGGGTTAATAAATATAATATAGGGGTCGGCGATGTTAGGGCAGCAGATTAGGGGTACATAGGGATAACGTAGGTGGCGGCGATTTGCGGTCGGAAGATTAGGGGTTAATTATTTTAAGTAGCTGGCGGCGACGTTGTGGGGGGCAAGTTAGGGGTTAATAAATGTAATACAGGGGTCGGCGGGGTTAGGGGCAGCAGATTAGGGGTACATAAGTATAACGTAGGTGGCGGTCGGCAGATTAGGGGTTAAAATTTTTAATCGAGTGGCGGCGGTGTGGGGGGACCTCGGTTTAGGGGTACATAGGTAGTTTATGGGTGTTAGTGTACTTTAGGGTACAGTAGTTAAGAGCTTTATAAACCGGCGTTAGCCAGAAAGCTCTTAACTCCTGCTATTTTCAGGCGGCTGGAATCTTGTCGTTAGAGCTCTAACGCTCACTTCAGAAACGACTCTAAATACCGGCGTTAGAAAGATCCCATTGAAAATATAGGCTACGCAAATGGCGTAGGGGGATCTGCGGTATGGAAAAGTCGCGGCTGAAAAGTGAGCGTTAGACCCTTTAATCACTGACTCCAAATACCAGCGGGCGGCCAAAACCAGCGTTAGGAGCCTCTAACGCTGGTTTTGACGGCTACCGCCGAACTCCAAATCTAGGCCATAGTAAATTGGCACCTAAAAGTTTACTTTTAGTGGTGTTTGCGCACGAGTGAAAGCGCTAAATAGCGTGCCACTTGAAATATAGCCCAAATATGAAATCAATTGTTATTGCAAATGTTGAAGAGATATTTTGTGGCCGATTTATGAAGCAGTCAATGCTGTTTATTCCGCAGAAGCCTTCTGGCTCGCCGGAAATCAACCCCTGAATGTGCAGGGGGCGGCATTGCTATAGCGGATCATGTCCGTACAACATTTAATAAATCGCCCCTACATAATAATAAAGATGCTTAAAGGGAAACAAAACCCAATTTTTTTCTTTTATGATTCAGATAGAGCATGCAATTTTAAGCAACTTTCTAATTTAATCCTATTATAAATTGTTCTTCATTCTCTTGCTATCTTTATTTGAAAAAGCAGAAATGTAAGCTTAGGAGCCGGCCCATTTTTTATTTCATCACCTGGGTAGCGTCTGCAGTTTGAGCACTTTTAAAAAATGAACCAGTGGTCTGACCTCCGGTTAATTTTTGGAACGCTAATTGCTACTGCAAGCTTGCGGTAGCAATAACCGCTGGTTATTTATCGCTCACCCATAAACAGGCACTCCACTTATATCTATTATATCTATCCCTAAATGTTATGGAATGTGTACAAGGGTATATTTAAGAAATGAAAAGAAGCTCAACATCTGCACTGAGGCATATCAGACCTATTGCCTAAACCAAGAGAGATTTGATAGTGCTGTTATTTCAAAACTGGGTCAGTGACTAAATAGAGTGTGGTGGCTATTACTTTTTTGAGTAATAAGAGCACAAATTTTATTTGTCCTTTTTAAAAAAGCAATTAATGGAAGATAAAGGCATATAATAAATGCACTACAGCCATAATCTTAATTTAAAGGTATATTTTACTGTACTTTTTCTCTGCTTTAATGTGTTCCCATTGATCTGCTGGAGTGTTTTATAAATACCTTTTTTTGTCATTTAAAATAGCTGATTTTACCTGTTGATACCACAACCTATAATGAAAATTTGAATACTTTAGTATTCAATATAGAAAAGCTATGTAAACAAGAGGCAAACAGCAACAATCAAGATCCCATTTTGTCTTTTCAGTTGCTCTCTCTTTGGACCCAATTATCTAAAGCTGTCTGGTCTGGGGAGATTCTATAAGAGGCCTCGTCAGTCATATTACAAGGCCCTTCAGGGAATGTCGCCTCTTGCAGATGCGCGGCCAATCGGCCGATAGCAGAGGGTGTCAATTAACCCGATAGTATGTGATCGGGCAGATTGCTGTCCGCAGTCTCAAGACTGCTTCTTAACTCCTGTTTCCGGCGAGCTTGAAAGCTTGTGCGGAAACAGGTGTATACGCCCCATTCGGGCCGTGATAAATTGGCCTCTATGTTTTATCCATAACATGTTGATTTGTGCATAATAAAAAAAATACACCTTCATTATTTATTTTGCTTGGTTTTGCTGTTTCTCCAGTTTCTAATTTTTCCATCACTGTTGGCGGCACCACTATCTCCCCATCACCCAAAGTCCACTGCCACAGAGTCACACTCAAATCTGTTCTACATTCCCCACATCCAATTGCTCTCTTCATTCTGCAACAACCACCTACGCAATATCTCCAAAATGTGTCCGTTTCTGAGTGCTGAAACTACTAAACAGCTAATCCACTCCATGGTAATTTATTTCCTGACTTGACTACTGTAATAGCTTACTATCTGGCCTCCCTCTTTCCCGCCTCTCTCCCCTTCAATCCATCCTAAATGCATCTGCAAGGCTAATCCATCTCTCTCAATGTTCTGTTTCTGCTGCACCTCTCTGAGTCCCTTCACTGGCTCCCCATTCACAGCAGAATTAAATTCTAAATTCTCACTCTGACCTAAAAAGCCCTCACCAATGCTGCCCCACCCTATCTGTCCTCACTCATCAACAAATATACTCTTGCCTGCCCCCTAAGATCCAACAATGACCTTCTTCTTGCTTCCTCTACCATCACCTCCTCTCATGCTAGACTACAGGACTTCTCTCGTGCAGCACCAACCCTCTGGAACGCACTTCCTCGAGCTGTCAGACTTTCCCCTAACCTCACCTCCTTTAACCCCTTAACGACCAACGACGTATGGGGTACGTCCTGCAAAAAAATGCAGTTAATGACCAAGGACGTACCCCGTACGTCGTTGGTCTTTGAAAGCAGTGGAAGCGATCCTGATCACTTCCAACTGCTTTCATGTTATAGCAGTGATGCCTCGATATTGAGGCATCCTGCTATAACATTTTTTAGTCCACCGATGAAGAGAGAGCCACCCTGTGGCCCTCTCTGCATCGGCCATCAATGGCCATGTTCGTTGGTGGGTGGGAGCTGATCCAGGGAGGCGGGTGGGCGGCCATCGGTGGGGAAGGGGGCGAGATCGAGTGCGCGCGCGTGTGCGCGGGTGCGCGCGCGTGCACGTGAGTGGGTGCACGCGCGTGCACGGGAGCGGGTGCGCGCGCGGGCGGGTGGGAACCCTACACTATGGAACAAAAGTTAAGTGTTACACGGTGGGAGAGAGGGTGGGAACATTAGAAATTAAGTTGTTATTTAACGATCTGGGAGGGTGGGAGGTTGGGGGTTGAGGGGGGGCAGCTACACTACAGAAAATATAATTTTTAAAATAATAAAATATAATAAAAAAGATATTTGATTTCAAACTGGGTACTGGCAGACAGCTGCCAGTACCCAATATGGCGCATAATAAGGCAGAGAGAGGGGGGTTAGAGAGCTGTTTGGGGGGGATCAGGGAGGTTGGGGGCTAAGGGGGGATCCTACAGAGCAGAATTATCATTTTTTTTTTTTTAAATCCCCCAAAAAATCTTATTTTAGTACTGGCAGACTTACTGCCAGTACTTAAGATGGCGGGGACAATTGTGGGGTGGGGGAGGGAAGAGAGCTGTTTGGGAGGGATCAGGGGGTGTGATGTGTCATGTGGGAGGTTGATACCTACACTAAAGCTAAAATTAACCCTGCAAGCTCCCTACAAGCTCCCTAATTAACCCCTTCAATGCTGGGCATTATACACGTGTGGTGCGCAACGGCATTTAGCTGCCTTCTAATTACCAAAAAGCAAAGCCAAAGCCATATATGTCTGCTATTTCTGAACAAAGGGGATCCCAGAGAAGCTTTTACAACCATTTATGCCATAATTGCACAAGCTGTTTGTAAATAATTTCAGTGAGAAACCTAAAATTGTGAAAAATTTAACGCTTTATTTTTATTTGTTAGCATTTGGCGGTGAAATGGTGGCATGAAATATACCAAAATGGGCCTAGATAAATACTTTGGGTTGTCTACTACATTATACTAAAGCTAAAATTAACCCTAAAAGCTCCCTACAAGCTTCCTAATTTTGCGGCCTTCTAAATACCAAAAAGCAATGCCAAAGCCATATATGTCTGGAATTTCTGAACAAAGGGGATCCCAGAGAAGCATTTACAACCATTTGTGCCATAATTGCACAAGTTGTTTGTAAATAATTTCAGTGAGAAACCTAAAGTTTGTGAAACAATTTGTGAAAAAGTGAACAATTTTTTTTATTTGATCGCATTTGGTAGTGAAATGGTGGCATGAAATATACCAAAATTGGCCTAGATCAATACTTTGGGATGTCTTCTAAAAAAAAATATATGCATGTCAAGGGATATTCAGGGATTCCTGAAAGATATCAGTGTTCTAATGTAACTAGCGCTAATTTTGAAAAAAAGTGGTTTGGAAATAGCAAAGTGCTACTTGTATTTATGGCCCTATAACTTGCAAAAAAAGCAAAGCACATGTAAACATTGGGTATTTCTAAACTCAGGACAAAATTTAGAAACTATTTAGCATGGGTGTTTTTTGGTGGTTGTAGATGTGTAACAGATTTTGGGGGTCAAAGTTAGAAAAAGTGTGTTTTTTTCCATTTTTTTCTCATATTTTATAATTTTTTTTATAGTAAATTATAAGATATGATGAAAATAATGGTATCTTTAGAAAGTCCATTTAGTGGCGAGAAAAACGGTATATAATATGTGTGGGTACAGTAAATGAGTAAGAGGAAAATTACAGCTAAACACAAACACTGCAGAAATGTAAAAATAGCCTTGGTCCCAAACGGACAGAAAATGGAAAAGTGCTGTGGTCCTTAAGGGGTTAAACATTCCCTAAAGACCTATTTGTTCAGGAAAGCTTATCACCCGACTCATTAACAAATTAACTTCACTTACCCAACAGTTGCCCTCATCTATCTCCTGACTAATATCATTCTCATCTTTGCAGTCCCCACCTTCTGTTTCCCATCCTCCTACCCATCTAGATTGTAAATTACCACGGGAATAAGGCCCTCAATTCCCCCTGTATTTGTCTTTAAAATTTTGTCTCTTATTGTATTGTTTCTCCGTTGTACTTTTATCCTTGTACCCATGGGCAGCGCTGTGGAATCTGTTGGCGCTTTATAAATAAAGAATAATAATAATAATAATCAATACCTGAAAATTACAGTTTTATATCACCTAGATTACGAGTTTTGCGTTAGAGGTTGTGCGGTGCTAACAAGCAGTTTTCCCTCACCGCTCACTTACATGCAGCGCTGATTTTACGAGTTTTCAGAAACCCATTGTTAAAAGACAAGAAGTGAGCGTTGAGCAAAATTTTGCTCATTACTGCACTCCAATACCAGCGCTGCTTAAGTCAGCGGTGAGCTGGTGTAACGTGCTCGTGCACGATTTCCCCATAGAAATCAACGGGAAGAGCCGGCTGAAAAAAAGTCTAACACCTGCCAAAAAGCAGCGTAAAACTCAGTAACGCAGCCCCATTGATTCCTATGGGGAAATAAAAGTTATGTCTACACCTAACACCCTAACATGAACCCCGAGTCTAAACACCCCTAATCCTACACTTATTAACCCCTAATCTGCTGCCCCCGACATCATCAACATCTGCATTATATTATTAATCCCTAATCTGCCACTCCGGACACCGCCACCACCTACATTATATGTATTAACCCCTAATCTGCTGCCCCCAACATCGCTGACACCTACATACTATTTATTAACCCCTAATCTGCCTTCCCCAATGTCGCTGACACCTACATTATATTTATTAACCCCTAATCTGCCGCCCCCAACATCACTACCACTATATTAAAGTTATTAACCCCTAAACCTAAGTCTAACCCTAAACCTAACACCCACTATCTTAAATATAATTTAAATATATCTAAATAAATATTCCAATCATTAACTAAATTATTCCTATTTAAAACTAAATACTTACCTATAAAATAAACCCTAAGCTAGCTACAATATAACTAATAGTTACATTGTAGCTATCTTAGGCTTTATTTTTATTTTACAGGCAAGTTTGTATTTATTTTAACTAGGTAGAATAGTTATTAAATAGTTATTAACTATTTAATAACTACCTAGCTAAAATAAATACAAAAGTACCTGTAAAATAAAACCTGACCTAAGTTACAATAACACCTAACACTACACTAAAATTAAATACATTTACTAAATTAAATACAATTAAATAAATTACATACAATTAGCTAAATTAAATTAAATTAGCTAAAGTACATAAACCCCCCACTAAATTACAGAAAATAATAAACAAATTACAGATATTTAAACTAATTACACCTAATCTAATAGCCCTATTAAAATAAAAAGCCCCCCCCAAAATAAAAAAAACCCTAGCCTAAACTAAACTACCAATAGCCCTTAAAAGGGCTTTTTGCGGGACATTGCCCCAGAGTAATCAGCTCTTTTACCTGTAAAAAAAAAAATACAAACAACCCCCCCAACAGTAAAACCCACCACCCACAAAACCAACTCCCCAAATAAAATACTATCTAAAAAAACCTAATCTCCCCATTGCCCTGAAAAGGGCATTTGGATGGGCATTGCCCTTAAAAAGCAGTTAGCTCTTTTGCCGCCCAAAGTCCCTAACCTAAAAATAAAACCCACCCAATACACCCTTAAAAAAACCTAACACTAAGCCCCTGAAGATCGACTTACCAGGAGATGTCTTCATCCAAGCTGGGCCGAAGTCCTCAACGAAGCCGGGAGAAGTCTTCATCCAAGCCAGGGCGAAGTGGTCCTCCAGACGGGCAGAAGTATTCATCCAGACGGCATCTTCTATCTTCATCCATTCGGCGCGGAGCAGGTCCATCTTCAAGACATCTGACGCGGAGCATCCTCTTCTGCCGACGGACTAACGACGAATGAAGGTACCTTTAAGTGACATCATCCAAGATGGCATCCCTTAGATTCCGATTGGCTGATAGAATTTTATCAGCCAATCGGAATGAAGGTAGAAAAAATCCTATTGGCTGATGCAATCAGCCAATAGGATTGAAGTTCAATCCTATTGGATGATCCAATCAGCCAATAGGATTGAGCTGGCATTCTATTGACTGTTCCAATCAGCCAATAGAATGCAAGCTCAATCCTATTGGCTGATTGCATCGATTTTCAGGGGGTTAGTGTTAGGTTTTTCTAAGGGTGTATTGGGTGGGTTTTATTTTTAGGTTAGGGACTTTGGGCCGCAAAAGAGCTAACTGCCCTTTTAAGGGCAATGCCCATTCAAATGCCCTTTTCAGGGCAATGGGGAGCTTAGTTTTTTTAGATAGTATTTTATTTGGGGGGTTGGTTGTGTGGGTGGTGGGTTTTACTGTTGGGGGGGTTGTTTGTATTTTTTTTTACAGGTAAAAGAACTGATTACTTTTGGGCAATGCCCTGCAAAAGGCCCTTTTAAGGGCTATTGGTAGTTTATTTTAGGCTAAGTTTTTTTTTTGGGGGGGGGGGGCTTTTTTATTTTAATAGGGGTATTAGATTAGGTGTAATTAGTTTAAATATCTGTAATTTGTTTATTATTTTCTGTAATTTAATGTTTATTTGTTTTTGTACTTTAGCTAATTTAATTTAATTTACCTAATTATCTTTAAATAATGCTATAATCTTGCTGCAATCTTTATATTATCACAATATTCACATTGCTTGCTGAATATAATATTTGGATTGGACACATTTTTCTATAATTAAATTTTATATTATTTAAAATGTTTGTTTTTATTCACTGAATTTTACCAGTTGTGTAAAAAACTTCAAAAATACCTAAACATAGGGGTGTGGAGCTAGCCGGCCAACTTGACGGATACGTCTGTAAGGAGCTCAGTGTCAGTGCTATTAAATATACCCTAAATTACCCAATTTGAGCAGCCTTATCTACCAGGCATTCACTCCTATAGGGCCAATAAGTCGCACACAGCCAATGACCTGACATCCACCGGACCTGTTCCGTTTTTGAGGCCTACCGAGTCAGAGATCCGACTACTTAGCGGAGCGGAAGCAATATACGTGCCTAGTGCTCTTCCTTTGGATAACTAAGGACACCGTTGGGAGCTAGAATAAAACCTGATCCACATCCCACTTCAAAGATCCCAGAGGGTAAACAAGACCGCAGAACTGTCTGTGTAGGCCGCATTACACAGCACGAATCCATGTAGTGTCGCAGGCCTAAGGGTAAGCCATCAACCAACTCTATACTTACCCCTTCAACACATCAGCCAAGTATCTTTATTGTACAAGGGCTTTGGCTATATTATCACACAGAGGGGGCCTCCCACCAGTGGCTGAACCATCAAGCTTTGCCACACTTACAGTTAGGCCTCATTCTGCAAGACTGCTCCATAATGAAATGTACAGAAGAGATGCATATGTAAGGTAATTTGGACTATCATGGCAAGGATTATATATCTGGGCCTCCTTCCTAGCATTGGGATTTACTAAATATTGATTAACCTTTATATGGTGATACTGAAACATAGTCTCTGCATTCACATCTACCCTTTCTCTGAACTGATACACTACCTAAACCTGTGCCAGACAACTGCAAGAGCTTCCTAACATGTCACAGGGGTCTAAAAAGAAGACCAAAAACTCTTCAGACATCAGAAAATCAGTAGCAGACCACTTCAAGGTAAAAGTACCAATTGAAAGACTGGCTGAGACTAGGAAATCTGAAACAATAACCCCAGAGAAAGTGATATCTTCTGAACAGTGTTCCCAGACAACTTTTGATTTAGAAAGCTCCATGGCTTCAGACATAGGGGCCTATTTATTAATGTGTGAGCGGACATGATAGGATGTAGCGTATCATGTCCGCCACACATCGATAAATGCTGACACCATACGCTGTCAGCATTTATCTTTGCACCAGCAGTTCTTGTGAACTGCTGGTGCAACGCCACCCCCTGCAGATTCACAACCAATCGGCTGCCAGCAGGGGGTGTCAATCAACCCGATCGTATTGGATAGGGTTGATTTTTTGTGATGTCTGTCCGCCGGCTCAGAGCAGGCGAACAGGTTATGCTGTTAGGCTCGCCAGAAACACGGGGCTTCATGCTCCATACGAAGCTTGATAAATATGCCCCATAGTCACTACTCTAACACAGAGACTTAATACCTTACAAGACTCACTTGCAAAGGCTATTAATGATTCAGTTGCTGAACTTTGCAAAGATATTGGAGTGATCAGTGAGAGAGTTGAAACCTTAGAAAGAAAGCAAGAGGATCTTGCGGTTGAACAGGTCAACATTTCTAATCATTATCAGGTCTTAATGGACATGACGGATTCCCTAGAGGCAAAAATGGCAGACATGGAGGATCGTTCCCACTGGAACAATTTGTGTTTCAGGGGATTTTCTGAAGAATTTTCAGCGGCAGACATAGAGAAATTCTTTACTTAGTTCTGTGAATATTTAAAAGCACCACAGTCCCCAAATGAGAACATGATAGACAAAGCCCATAGACTCCCTAGGGGGAGGAACATTTCGACAAAAAAAACACAGGATGTCATTGCAAGATTTCACTTTTTCACATACAAAGAGCAGATAATCAGAGCCATCTTCTCCAACCCAAATTTGCCAGAACGCTTTCAAAATATACACGTTTTCCCTGATCTATTACAATTTACCATACAGAAAAAGGGAACTTTCCGGGACATTACTAGATCCCTCAGACAATTCGGGATCAGATATAGATAGGGTTACCCAACTAAGCTTCTTATTCAAAGAGACGGCCGTCTTTATACTGCAGACACCCCACCTAAAGGTCAACAACTTCTAAAAGATTGGTCTAAAGAAGAAGACTCCATGACACAAGAAACATCCCCCATCATTAGCAGAGGCGAACCTCTCATCCATCTACCTTTGGCTCTCAGACCCCTTGCCTCTGAATGGTGACCTTTACCACAGAGACTGTCATCCGGGAAACACCAGACCTTTGCTATGAACTCCCCTTCATGACAGTCATATGCCATAGACTCATTTCCTAAAGATCAAGCAGCAGACTTTTCAGTATGAGAGGAGTGTTAAGAATCACTGCAAACATTTTTAATCTAGAAAAAAGTAGAGAAGGCACCACATAGCATGATTCTGCAAAGTATTCAGCCTGAGGGAACAGTTTGGATTCTGAGAAACGTGTTGCTGTGCATTATTTGTGTTTACTCAACACTTGTTTTTATGCTACTTGCTGATTTTTTTACTATTTTGGTGACCTATCCCCATGACCTAACAATTAAGAGCAGAGAGGTGGAATCCAAGGGTAACAAACACACCAACCTGCAAGGGAGAAAGGTACCACAAAGATCTATGTATCCTGAACTAAAAGGAGAGTTTTACCGGACAACTCTGAGGATCCGGTTTGCCCAGCCAGCACTACATCTTAGTGCTTCACCAAATGTGAGTATATTATTTTTAGTACACCATGTAAGATACACTTTGCGGAATCACGCTATGTGGTGCCTTCTCTACTTTTTTCTAGATTAACTTGGAAGTGGATGGCCTTAGACTTCGAGGAGAGCTGCCTATCTGTGTAATCTACACACACATATGATTGGACTATCTGTTTGATGTAGTTCATACACGTTTCTATAAGCATATTTTGTATATCTATTTGTATACAGGGAGTGCAGAATTATTAGGCAAGTTGTATTTTTGAGGATTAATTTTATTATTGAACAACAACCATGTTCTCAATGAACCCAAAAAACTCATTAATATCAAAGCTGAATAGTTTTGGAAGTAGTTTTTAGTTTGTTTTTAGTTATAGCTATTTTAGGGGGATATCTGTGTGTGCAGGTGACTATTACTGTGCATAATTATTAGGCAACTTAACAAAAAACAAATATATACCCATTTCAATTATTTATTTTTACCAGTGAAACCAATATAACATCTCAACATTCACAAATATACATTTCTGACATTCAAAAACAAAATAAAAACAAATCAGTGACCAATATAGCCACCTTTATTTGCAAGGACACTCAAAAGCCTGCCATCCATGGATTCTGTCAGTGTTTTGATCTGTTCACCATCAACATTGCGTGCAGCAGCAACCACAGCCTCCCAGACACTGTTCAGAGAGGTGTACTGTTTTCCCTCCTTGTAAATCTCACATTTGATGATGGACCACAAGTTCTCAATGGGGTTCAGATCAGGTGAACAAGGAGGCCATGTCATTAGATTTTCTTCTTTTATACCCTTTCTTGCCAGCCACGCTGTGGAGTAATTGGACGCGTGTGATGGAGCATTGTCCTGCATGAAAATCATGTTTTTCTTGAAGGATGCAGACTTCTTCCTGTACCACTGCTTGAAGAAGGTGTCTTCCAGAAACTGGCAGTAGGACTGGGAGTTGAGCTTGACTCCATCCTCAACCCGAAAAGGCCCCACAAGCTCATCTTTGATGATACCAGCCCAAACCAGTACTCCACCTCCACCTTGCTGGCGTCTGAGTCGGACTGGAGCTCTCTGCCCTTTACCAATCCAGCCACGGGCCCATCCATCTGGCCCATCAAGACTCACTCTCATTTCATCAGTCCATAAAACCTTAGAAAAATCAGTCTTGAGATATTTCTTGGCCCAGTCTTGACGTTTCAGCTTGTGTGTCTTGTTCAGTGGTGGTCGTCTTTCAGCCTTTCTTACCTTGGCCATGTCTCTGAGTATTGCACACCTTGTGCTTTTGGGCACTCCAGTGATGTTGCAGCTCTGAAATATGGCCAAACTGGTGGCAAGTGGCATCTTGGCAGCTGCACGCTTGACTTTTCTCAGTTCATGGGCAGTTATTTTGCGCCTTGGTTTTTCCACACGCTTCTTGCGACCCTGTTGACTATTTTGAATGAAACGCTTGATTGTTCGATGATCACGCTTCAGAAGCTTTGCAATTTTAAGAGTGCTCCATCCCTCTGCAAGATATCTCACTATTTTTGACTTTTCTGAGCCTGTCAAGTCCTTCTTTTGACCCATTTTGCCAAAGGAAAGGAAGTTGCCTAATAATTATGCACACCTGATATAGTGTGTTGATGTCATTAGACCACACCCCTTCTCATTACAGAGATGCACATCACCTAATATGCTTAATTGGTAGTAGGCTTTCGAGCCTATACAGCTTGGAGTAAGACAACATGCATAAAGAGGATGATGTGGTCAAAATACTCATTTGCCTAATAATTCTGCACTCCCTGTAGAGTGGTAGTTGGTGTCTCTTTTTGACACTAGCTTCATAATACCATTTCTTTCGATTTACATATATACTTACTTTTGTGATAGCGCCCATATTTACACCTGAGTGTTATTAGTATTGTTTATTAAAACACTTGTAACATGTGAATCTACTAAACCTTAGAGAGGAATTGGTTTATGTGTATCTAATACTGGTTTACAATTTATATTGAGATATTGCTGGACTGGTTAGATGGTGGAATCAGCCTTAAACACACGGGTTGTTTATACCCTATTCCTGCATATTCTCTTGTGTGGAGGCATAAATATGTTATCGGTCAGACCGGCTGGCAATGTCTCTTAGTCCAATGTTAATTAAGGTTATTATAGGTTTCTGAATATACAACTTTTAAATTTTAAGATGTTTTAATACATGGTCATGCTGGCCTGAAATGACTGGGATTCTATGTTTCATTTTATGGGTTATTAATACATGGTCATGCTGGCCTGAAATGACTGGGATCCTATGTTTCATTTTATGGGTTATTAATACATGGTCATGCTGGCCTGAAATGACTGGGATCCTATGTTTCATTTTATGGGTTATTAATACATGGTCATGCTGGCCTGAAATGACTGGGATCCTATGTTTCATTTTATGGGTTATTAGGACCCTAAGTCGGATTTAGACCCTTGATCAAGAACCAGATCGGGATACTGCCAGGACAGGCTAGCATCACCTTTAAGTTTGAATCTTGTTTCTTATGTTCATTGTTCCACTGAGTTTAATTAATGATTTAGAGGAGTGTTAAGTATCACTGCAAACACTTGTAACATGTAAATCTACTAAACCTTAGAGAGGCTACATTTCCTCAACTAATTGGTTTATGTGTACCTAATACTGGTTTACAATTTATATTGAGATATTGCTGGTATGGTTAGATGGAGGAATCAGCCTTAAACATGTGGGTTGTTTATACCCTACTCTGGTAAATATGTTATCAGTCAGACCGGTTAGCAATGTCTCTTAGTCCAATGTTGATTAAGATTATTATAGGTTTCTGAATGTACAACTTTTAAATTTTAAGATGTTTTAACACATGGTAATGCTGGCTAGAAATGAATGGGATCCTTATTATATTTGGGTTATTAGCACCCTAAGCTGGATTTAGACCCTTGATCAAGAACCAGATTGTGATACTGTCAGGACAGGCTAGCATCACCATTAAGTTTGACATTTGTCTCTTATGTTCATTGTTTCACTGAGTTTAATTAACGATTTGCGCTATATTACTATTGTTCTATAAAGTAGAGTGCAGGTAGGAAAGTGCATAGCTTGTGTTTTATAACTGTAATATGTCTCCTAATGCAAAATTAATCAATGCTTCTAAAATGGTCAGCCTGAAGCATGAGACAAGCTTTAACTCACACGCATAGCTTAGCTAGGAAGGTGTAAGCCTTCTTTGAGAGAAAAGACATATACTGTATATGTTATAGTTAGAGACTTGATCTTAATATTTATCAATGCTTAGTCTGAAGCATGAGACAAGGTTTAACCCATGCACAAAGCTCAGTCAGAGTGATAGTTTTATTTATGTGTTATAACTTAGTAAAGTTTTATTAAGCGGTTTGATCTGCACCCTATATAGACATCCTAAATCTATGATTTGCAGAGTGCAATATAGTTCCTACATTCTTATGAGGTTGTGATAAGTGGAATTGCACATATGCAGTTAACAATTCATAAAGTCTAAATGTCTTTTTCACATATGCATATAACATAATGGGTCATTCCCATCACGATCACCTTTCCCCCAGTATGGTACCTTGGTCTATGGATAAATGTTCATAGACAAACTTATGCTACCCCCACACCATGAAACAAGATGGCCCTAAATAACCTGGAACCACTATAGCCTTAATTTAATATTTAAACAACAAATCTCCTTCAATAGACACCAGAATCTAGCAGATACAAGATCTTACACTCTTAGGTACCTCACACACCCTAGATTTAACTAACTTGTAGCATACTATATCGGAGTCCCACCCTAATGCATTTAGACTATGACTTCATATGCGAGTCACAGCTTTTTTTATCGGATTCCTGGTCATTGTAGTATTCATTACATTACCTATTTGACAACTAAATATAACAAATTAGCTTACCCCCCACCATATATAAGTTTACTTAGTTAACGCCTGAACGCAGATACTTAAAACCCAACCCCCTCCTCTTTTTACCTTTAACTAGTACTATTTGAAACTCCATACTGCCATCAAACTTAAGTGAAGAATGCTGTTTTTTTATAATTCTTCCTCTGAAATAGCCGAACATTTTTGAGAACTACTGCCTCCAAAGAAGACAGTATCTGGTACACAACCCGTACTGTCCCTCAAGTTTCAGTGCTAATTTAGTGTCCAGGTTTTAAGCCCTTCCTCCCATTTCCTTCCCCTCTCACTCTCCTCCTTCTCCACTTCACCCCCCCCCCTTTTTTTGGTTTGTTTGTTTGTTGTTAGGTGTTTTAAGATGGCTCATCTAGAAACACTACACTTCATGATTTTAAACACCAGGGGGCTAAACTCCCCCACGGAAATAGTTTATCTTCAGGAAACATATTGGGCAATCTCCCATATCCCAACACTTAAATTCTTACAATTTCCGGTAGTATACAGCTCCACCTTTCAAGAAAAGAGTAGAGGAGTTGCTATCATGATAAACAAAAATGTAGCCTTTCAACCAATACATGTTGAACAGGACACAGAAGGACGTTTCCTCATCCTGATATGCAAATTAAATAATAGTACCTACACTCTGGTTAATATTTACACCCCAAGCCAGGGGCAGATAGCTTTCTTAAGAAAAACCCTCAATCTTTTAGAGAGAATTAAACAGGGTACTGTGGTTTTGGGAGGTGATTTTAATTTAGTATTGGACTCACTCATTGACAATAGACTCCACCCTAAGAAAAATTTAGATAATTTTACTAGAACAGCAGAACCCAAATTTAGAAATCTTATATTCCATCACTCTTTATATGATATCTGGTGTTCTTGCCACCCTGAGACCAGAGACTTCTCTTATTTCTCGCCCCCTCATCAGTCTTATTCAAGACTTGACTACTTTTGTGTCGACTCTTGGACCCTAAATGAAGTTCTAGACTCCAAGATTCACAGCTGTTCATGGTTGGTCTCTTTCAAGCTTAAAGGCGTAGGACCCCCCTTAGCGATGTTCGCATGGAAACTCCCTATGTATTTACCTTTGTGCAAAATATGAGAGTAGAAATAGAAAATTTTCTTCAGGTCAATGTTGAGGGCCAAACATCACATGAAATACGATGGGCTGCATTGAAGTCCTATTTAAGAGGATTCTGCATATCCAAATCCGCTTCCCTTAGGAAAACTAGAACTGCCCCTCTGGGAAAATTAATGTGTGAACTCAGATCCATAGAAGTCCAAAATAAAGCGGCTCCAACTCAGTCTGGGTCAGCAGAAATCTCTAGGCTGAAGGGCTTGATTAAAGACCTTGAACTACAAAAAAAACAAAAAGCCTTTTCCAAATTCAAATCAGCAATAAAGCTGACTCAATGCTAGCAAACAAGCTTGAGAACCATACAGCGTCAGCCAGAATTCCTTATATTGAGCATAAAGGCCAGAGAGCGTATGCGCCAGCGGATATTGGAAAAGCTTTTGCGGACTATTATGACAACCTTAATAATATAGACTCACAAGAAACCTGAACAAGCCATGGTAGCAGAGATTTCTTTCTTTCTACATAAGCTTCATTTGCCCACACTTAAGTATGAGGCCAAAAATACTTTACTAGAAATGGTCACAATAAAGGAGGTGTCACTAGCCATTAAAAACCTGCAAAACAATAAAGCACCTAGCCCAGACGGCTTCACAGGCTTACTATACAAGAAGTTACAATAAATATACCGAATATCACAAAGAAAAAAATGTGAAATAAATGTGATAACAAAAATCATAAAAGGAAAACCAAATAAAGTTCTGAATCAAGGATATGTCTGTGTCCTCTGGATTAATTTTTCAGCTTGTTAGCATTCCTCAGTCAGATCCCATAAAAAAGGAAACAGAAAATTGCAACATAGTGTGAATCTGTAATGGCACTTTGAGGAAGTAGTTGTTTTGTAACAAAAGACTACTCACATTTGTTGGAGCTTTCGACTAAGCTCAAGGATATGCGCACTCCCACTTTATACTGATGGGAAAACAGTACACTAGGCAAAACTTGGATACAAATTTATTTTAAAATATATAAAAGTGTCACATAAGCCTTGATAACACCACAATGTAAGGGTACAAAAGCAGATATGCTGTAACAAATGCTTCGCTGGTATGCTTTATCAAGGAATGTTAGTTGCGCACTAACATTCCTTGATAAAGCATACCAGCGAAACGTACGTCGGAACTGAACTGTTCTATATTGAGTTTTATTGCGTCTCTACACTAGCCAGGACACCTGGGGGCTTAGCGCTATTGTCTTGCTACTAAAGAGGTTTTGGTTTCGGCGGTCACACTCCTGCTGATCCATTTACCTATAAATTTGTATCCAAGTTTTGCCTAGTGTACTGTTTTCCCATCAGTATAAAGTGGGAGTGCGCATATCCTTGAGCTTAGTCGAAAGCTCCAACAAATGTGAGTAGTCATTTGTTACAAAACAACTACTTCCTCAAAGTGCCATTACAGATTCACACTATGTTGCAATTTTCTGTTTCCTTTTTTATGGGATCTCACTGAGGAATGCTAATAAGCTGAAAAACTAATCCAGAGGATACAGACATATCCTTAATTCAGAACTTTATTTGGTTTTCCTTTTATTACTATACAAGAAGTACTGTCAGCAACTTGCACCGGTCTTACACCAGGCTTTCAATTAAATTAAATCAGAGGGACATATTTTAAAAGAAAGTCTAGAGGCTTATATTATAGCCATTCCAAAGCCAGGAAAAGACACGTCTCTTTGTAGTAACTACAGACCCATATCATTGATAAATGTGGACACAAAATTATGTTCGAAACTGTTAGCAGATAGTCTAGTCAATTTATTGCCTTCCTTAATTCATGTGGACCAGGAAGGCTTTACAAAAGGACGCCAGCACTACAAAAACCTCACAAAGACAATTTTCTAAGGGAGGAATCGCATTCCCAAATATTTAGACTATCTCACATTGCAGGCTGGTGTCCAGCAAAAGAGAGGCCGGGATGATACAGACTGGAAGAGATGTCCCTACCACAGGGCCTAGACCTAGCAGATATCATTTTGGTTCCAAAACATAAATCCTTAGCTAAACGGATTAAAAACCCCATAGTCTCCCAGAACATTAATTTCTGGCATGATCTTAGACACTATTCAGACATATCGCCGCACGCCTTACCTACCCATAAATTAAATGGCCTTATGTGGGATTTCCCAAACATCCACATGGAATATTGGAAGACTTTGGGTAAAGCCCAAAGTCTCAGACCTATACACTAACGGAACTCTAATCACTACAACCCTATTAACCACAAATTCAGTGGAGACTCCTTTATGGTTTTGCTTTGAAAACGTCAGAATATGAAGTCTGATTAAATCATGGTGCTTCCCAAAACAATCTTTAAGAGAAGTTGCTAAATGGGAAGATAGATGGAATACGGGAAGAAGTGAAATAAGACCTCTAACATTCCATTATGATGCCTTATTAAAGGATCACTCAGAGAGGCTCCCCTGGCAGATAAGAGCCTGGAGCCAAGAACTAGGCATAATAATTTCGGAGTAAGAGCTTAGCGAGGCAATAACCCTAACTAAAATAACGTTGCACTGCATGCAAGTACTTGAAATATATATGAAAGTGTTAATAAAATGGCATAGGACCCTAATGAGTATGGCTAGAATGTCTGATACGGTCTCTTCACACTGCTGGAGGACATGTGGGAAGCAAGGAGCCGATTTGCACATTTGGTGGTCGACGTCATGGTGCTTTTAAGATCCATGAATATAGATATACTAATATCTCCACAACTAGCCTTATTACACATATTTGACGATAAAACTTCAGAACACACTAGGAGATTACTAATTTATATTCTACCAACTGTCAACCTCTGCATTGCAAGAGCTTGGAAACAATCTGAACTGCCTAGCCTTAATAGTGTCTGTGATCTAGTGAACTACCTCGCAAAAATGGATATGTACGCAACTAAAGAACAAAATAAGATGGATAAATAATGGTAGATCTGGACTGGTTAAATATTCAATAACAAAGATAGACCTAAATATTAGGATGTGATCAAACACAATTACTCAGGACTGATGCATCTAGACAGGTTACACTTACACCCCTTTTTTTTTTTTGTCCTCCTTTAGTCTCACTCCGCATCTTCTCTTCTTCTTCCCCCTCCTTCCCCAATCCCCCTTTAAAAATTCCCGATACCTGGACACTGTTTTAGGGTCTTTTTTCCCCCCAATAAGACCAGATAAGATTAACCTCAGTGAGGAAATGTTGCCGATCAATTCTCGGTATTATGGCACTCAAGTAGTACGCACCAGCATAGTTAGTCAATACTTGTACCTTTCTTTTTTTATATTTCTAGTCCTTTTCCCTATGTGGCTGACATTAGCCATACCTACCCTTTCCACCACCAAGGCAATTCTTGCTTATATACATGTTAGTACAATACACCTAAAGAAAAAAAAATTATTTGAGGTTTTACTAAATTTACACAATTAGATTACCACTACAGACTGAGATTCCACAATATCAATTTCAATTTAGACTTATTAAAGCTGTACAATGTGGATATGGACTACGTTGTAATTGTTTGTTTAATTCCGTATGCTGTTTGTTTCATTTCCCACATGTGAATTGTATTTCTTTGCTCTGATATACCTCAATAAAAATATATTTAAAAAAAAAATACTTAAACATTATTTAATACAGTAAAGCAAATATAAGAAGATTTTTCCACAAGAAATTATACTAAATGCGGGAACAAAAAGGAATGAGGCATCAGAGAAAGCTATGGCAGCCTTTTAAACTTTGTGACTTTGGGTGTGCACGTATTTGCTTGTCACGGCAAGTAATATGATTCAATTTGAATTTTAGGTATTGTAATTAGCATACTAACACATACTGTCATAATAAAGATTGCCTTTAGATGGCAGCAGAAGTCATATATTGTAACAATGTTAAAGGTCATTATTTTAATGAAGCAGTTGACCCTTAACACATGCTGATTTAAGGGTGTAACTAACTGATTCTAATTAATGTTTTAAATTCTTATTACATTTTAAAGGGATATGAAACCCAACATTTCCTTTCAAAACTCAGATAGAGCATGCAATGTTAAACAACTTTCCAATTTACTTATATTATCTAATTTGCTTTCTCCTCTTAATATCCTTTGTTGCAAAGAATGCCTAGGTAGGCTCAGCAGCAGCAAAACACAACTGGGAGCTAGCTGATGACTGGTATCTGCACATATATGCATTGCCTCTTGTCATTAGCTCACCTGATGTGTTCAGCTAGCTCCCACTAGTGCAAGTAAACTAAGCATATTTAATAATAGGAGTAAATTGGAATCTTGTTTAAAATTGTATGCACTATCTGAATCATGAAAGAAAACAAACAGGTTTCATGTCCCTTTAAGATGATTTTAACAGTACTAACAAAAATATTAAACATGGCTCAAAATATTGCACACAGAAAAGACAAACATCAAGCTATGCCACTAAGTGTACTTTCATGAGAACACTGACAATGACTAATGCAACACTGGGAAGTAGACAAACCATTGTATAAAGAACATAAAAATGTTCACATGCATTATTATTATGTATACCTGGGTGTTTACCTGCATAAGAGTAAACACAAGGTTAAAGTAAGCTATGGGTTGACAATATACTGCGGGTTCTGAGCTGAACTCAGCTGATGATTGGCAGATTTGCACATATGCAAACCTTTATTGGCTCACTGGCTGGTTTCAGTAGTGTATTGTCAGCGGCTGATTTCAAAAAATTGTTTAATATCTTTGTAGAACACATACACACACCCACAAAACCACACATACACGTGCAAGTAAATACACATGCACACACAAACACAGGCCCACACATATACATATACATGTAAACACATGCTCATACAGACTACACATAGACACGTCTACACACGCATACATATACATGTAAACACATGCTCATACAGACTACACATAGACACGTCTACACACGCATACATATACATGTAAACACATGCTCATACAGACTACACATAGACACGTCTACACACGCATACATATACATGTAAACACATGCTCATACAGACTACACATAGACACGTCTACACGCGCATACATATACATGTAAACACATGCTCATACAGACTACACATAGACACGTCTACACACGCATACATATACATGTAAACACATGCTCATACAGACTACACATAGACACGTCTACACGCACATACATATACATGTAAACACATGCTCATACAGACTGCACATAGACACGTCTACACGCGCAGACATATACATGTAAACACATGCTCATACAGACTACACATAGACATGTCTACACACGCATACATATACATGTAAACAAATGCTCATACAGACTACACAGACACGTCTACACGCGCATACATATACATGTAAACAAATGCTCATACAAACTACACATAGACACGTCTACACGCGCATACATATATGTAAACACATGCTCATACAGACTACATATAGACATGTCTACACATGCATACATATACATGTAAACACATGCTCATACAAACTACATATAGACACGTCTTCACACGCATACATATACATGTAAACACATGCTCATACAGACTACACATAGACACATCTACACACGCATACATATACATGTAAACACATGCTCATACAGACTACACATAGACACGTCTACACACACATACATATACATGTAAACAAATGCTCATACAGACTACACATAGACACGTCTACACACGCATACATATACATGTAAACACATGCTCATACAGACTACACATAGACACGTCTACACGTGCATACATATACATGTAAACACATGCTCATACAGGCTACACATAGACACGTCCCCTGAGGAAGGGGATACACTGTCCCCGAAACGTCACCAATTTTGCCAAGTAAAAAGTTTGTTGAAAAATCCAGCGAGTGCAAGGTCTTTTTTTGATGCTATACACATACATATACATGTAAACAAATGCTCATACAGACTACACATAGACACATCTACACACGCATAAATATACATGTAAACACATGCTCATACAGACTACACACACGCATAAATATACATGTAAACACATGCTCATACAGACTACACATAGACACGTCTACACACATATACATATACATGTAAACACATGCTCATACAGACTACACATAGACACGTCTACACACACATACATATACATGTAAACAAATGCTCATACAGACTACACATAGACACGTCTACAAACGCATACATATACATGTAAACACATGCTCATACAGACTATACACATGCATAAATATACATGTAAACACATGCTCATACAGACTACACATAGACACGTCTACACACGCATACATATACATGTAAACACATGCTCATACAGACTACACATAGACACGTCTACACACATATACATGTAAACACATGCTCATACAGACTACACATAGACACGTCTACACACACATTTATATACATATAAACAAATGCTCATACAGACTACACATAGACACGTCTACACACGCATACATACATATGAATACACACAGACATACATGCACACACACACACACACACACATTTAAATACACATGCACACATATATAGAAACAGGCCTCCACAGGTATACATACACCCAAATACAGAGATACATGAACTCACACCCACACGCACTCACATCTACACCCACATGCACACAAATATCTCTAACACTTACACCCACATGCACACTCATATACACATATAGACACACACTCACACCTAAACCCAAATGCACATACATATGCACATATTGCTCATACCTACACCCACATGCACACTCATATTCACATATAAACAGACTCACACCTACAACCACATGCACACTCATATACACACTCACACTCACACCTACACCCACATACATAAACATATACCCACAATGTACACTCATATACACATATACACACACACCTACACCCACATTCACACTCATATACACATATATATATATATATATATATAAATATATTTACAGTAAAAAAAAAATATATTTATATATACACATACATATACACACTTACACCAACATCCACATGCCCACATATATACACATACAGACACACTCACACCTACTCCAACATGCACACTCATATACACATACACACTCACACCTACACTCACATGCACACACATATACACATATCACTCACACCTACACCCACATGCACACTCATATACCCATATAGATATATACACACACACTCACATCTACATCTACATGTACACACATATACACACCTACACACACATGTACATTCATATACTCATAGATATATACACACACTCACACACACCCACATGCACACATATATATAAACCACCACTTACACCTACACCCACATTCACAAAAACTGACATACATATTCACAAACAAAAGTTTCAACTAGCAATCTGCCTGTGTTCACACTTCAAACTACGAGTGTAATCCAATTTTTAGATTTATCAAGCTTTGGACCCTATTAAAAACAATCGTCAAAATTACAAGTTATGCACTAAACCGGGTGCGTAAATAACGCAAAAAAATGAGTGGTATCGCTCTCTCCATAGCGTTGCCATTAGAAGTAACTGAAAAAACTTCTTGTGCTGTGCGTTACGGTGCTTTAAGCTCCATACCGCACAAAACCCAAGGCCTGACTTGACATGCTGATGCACGTTTTTCCCCATAGACGTCAATGGAGAGAAAGGTTTTGAAAAAAACTAACACCTGCAATCGCGGAATGGCGATCGCCGTAACGCAATCCCCATTGATGTCTATGGGGAAAAGAAAGTTATGTAAAAACCTAACACCCTAACATAAACCCCTAGTCTAAATACCCCTAATCCGCCGCCCCCGACATTGCCAACATTAAATAAAGTTATTAACCCCTAAACCGCCGCCCTCTGCATCGCTACTACTACTACTACTAAGGTACTACTACTACTAAGCCACTACTACTACTAAGGTATTACTACAACTACTACTACTAAGGTACTACTACTACTGAGGTACTACTACTAATAATAAGGTACTACTACTACTACTACTACTACTACTAAGGTACTACTACTACTAAGGTACTACTACTACTAAGGTACTGCTACTACTAATGTACTGCTACTACTAAGGTACTATTACTACTAAGGTACTACTACTACTACTACTACTACTACTACTACTAAGGCACTATTATTACTAATAAGGCACTATTACTACTAAGGTACTACTACTACTAAGACACTATTACTACTAAGTACTACTACTACTACGGCACTACTACTACTCTTACACCCATCCTTACACATATATTCAACCGCTCCTTAACATGCTCATGCACGTTTTTCCCCATAGACGTCAATGGAGAGAAAGGTTTTGAAAAAAACTAACACCTGCAATCGCGGAATGGTGATCGCCGTAGCGCAATCCCCATTGATGTCTATGGGGAAAAGAAAGTTATGTAAAAACCTAACACCCTAACATAAACCCCTAGTCTAAATACCCCTAATCCGCCGCCCCCGACATTGCCAACATTAAATAAAGTTATTAACCCCTAAACCGCCGCCCTCCGCATCGCTAACCAATATAAAAGGGGTACCTTGCATTCAAGCTTTAGTGTGCAGCGGTGATCGCTGCACACTAAACCTGACACCCAAACATAAACCCCTAATCTAAATACCGCTAATCCGCCGCCCCCAACATCGCCAACACTAAATAAAGTTATTAACCCCTAAACCGCCGCCCCTGCATCCCTAACCAATAAAAAAGGGGTACCTTGCATTCAAGCTTTAGTGTGCAGTGGTGATCGCATGAAGAGGAGGCTGTGCGCTGGATGTCGTCGTTGCCGCTGGTCCTGGTCAGCTCTGCTCAGCCACAGCTCTGCGCCATCATAAAGGCTAAAACGCTAGCAGTATATCTGTACCGTAGCGACTTGTAATATGGGAGACCTGCATTTTCCGTGCGCAATGGCCAATTTTTCTGCAGTATAGCCGTACCGCAAAACTTGTAATTTTGCTGAATGTTTTTTCCCCTGGTGCTGAAATCAATTACAATGTGGATTTGCAAAAGATCAATTTAACCTACAGGGAGTGCAGAATTATTAGGCAAATTAGTATTTTGACCACATCATCCTCTTTATGCATGTTGTCTTACTCCAAGCTGTATAGGCTCCAAAGCCTACTACCAATTAAGCATATTAGGTGATGTGCATCTCTGTAATGAGAAGGGGTGTGGTCTAATGACATCAACACCCTATATCAGGTGTGCATAATTATTAGGCAACTTCCTTTCCTTTGGCAAAATGGGTCAAAAGAAGGACTTGACAGGCTCAGAAAAGTCAAAAATAGTGAGATATCTTGCAGAGGGATGCAGCACTCTTAAAATTGCAAAGCTTCTGAAGCGTGATCATCGAACAATCAAGCGTTTCATTCAAAATAGTCAACAGGGTCGCAAGAAGCGTGTGGAAAAACCAAGGCGCAAAATAACTGCCCATGAACTGAGAAAAGTCAAGCGTGCAGCTGCCAAGATGCCACTTGCCACCAGTTTGGCCATATTTCAGAGCTGCAACATCACTGGAGTGCCCAAAAGCACAAGGTGTGCAATACTCAGAGACATGGCCAAGGTAAGAAAGGCTGAAAGACGACCACCACTGAACAAGACACACAAGCTGAAACGTCAAGACTGGGCCAAGAAATATCTCAAGACTGATTTTTCTAAGGTTTTATGGACTGATGAAATGAGAGTGAGTCTTGATGGGCCAGATGGATGGGCCCGTGGCTGGATTGGTAAAGGGCAGAGAGCTCCAGTCCGACTCAGACGCCAGCAAGGTGGAGGTGGAGTACTAGTTTGGGCTGGTATCATCAAAGATGAGCTTGTGGGGCCTTTTCGGGTTGAGGATGGAGTCAAGCTCAACTCCCAGTCCTACTGCCAGTTTCTGGAAGACACCTTCTTCAAGCAGTGGTACAGGAAGAAGTCTGCATCCTTCAAGAAAAACATGATTTTCATGCAGGACAATGCTCAATCACACGCGTCCAAGTACTCCACAGCGTGGCTGGCAAGAAAGGGTATAAAAGAAGAAAATCTAATGACATGGCCTCCTTGTTCACCTGATCTGAACCCCATTGAGAACCTGTGGTCCATCATCAAATGTGAGATTTACAAGGAGGGAAAACAGTACACCTCTCTGAACAGTGTCTGGGAGGCTGTGGTTGCTGCTGCACGCAATGTTGATAGTGAACAGATCAAAACACTGACAGAATCCATGGATGGCAGGCTTTTGGGTGTCCTTGCAAAGAAAGGTGGCTATATTGGTCACTGATTTGTTTTTGTTTTGTTTTTGAATGTCAGAAATGTATATTTGTGAATGTTGAGATGTTATATTGGTTTCACTGGTAAAAATAAATAATTGAAATAGGTATATATTTGTTTTTTGTTAAGTTGCCTAAAAATTATGCACAGTAATAGTCACCTGCACACACAGATATCCCCCTAAAATAGCTATAACTAAAAACAAACTAAAAACTACTTCCAAAACTATTCAGCTTTGATATTAATGAGTTTTTTGGGTTCATTGAGAACATGGTTGTTGTTCAATAATAAAATTAATCCTCAAAAATACAACTTGCCTAATAATTCTGCACTCCCTGTATTTTCTGGCCATACAAAGACAAATCCGATCAAGTTCTCTAAATTATCACATCTAATAATCTAACTGTATAGCAAATGTGTATTCTGCACCTTTCTTTTCGCAAACACCATAGAAAATAATAGTCTGAAGTCTGTATGAAATCAGTCTGAATGACTATACCTTAGACTAAAAATAGAATCACATAACTTTTTTAGCTTTGAGAAGGGAAATATTATTTACATTTGCAGCAACCCTACTACTACTAAGGTACTACTACTACTAAGGTACTACTACTACTAAGGTACTACTACTACTACTACTACTAAGGTACTACTACTAAGGTACTACTACCACTAAGGCACTACTACTACTAAGGTACTGCTACTACTAAGGTACTACTACTACTACTAAGGTACTACTACTACTAAGGTACTACTACTACTAAGCCACTACTACTACTAAGGTACTACTACAACTACTACTACTAAGGTACTACTACTACTAAGGTACTACTACTACTAATAAGGTACTACTACTACTACTAAGGTACTACTAATACTAAGGTACTACTAATACTAAGGTACTGCTACTACTAAGGTACTATTACTACTAAGGTACTACTACTACTACTAAGGCACTACTACTAAGGTACTACTACTAATAAGGCACTATTACTACTAAGGTACTACTACTACTAAGACACTATTACTACTAAGTACTACTACTACTAAGGTACTACTACTACTCTTATACCCATCCTCACACATATATTCAACCGCTCCCTAATCTTGTGCATTTCTATCATCCCTCAAACATGCTCTAATGAAACCTAATTTTAAAAAACCTTCACTCAAACCAGCACCCCCTCACGTCTAAACTTCTTAAGCAGATTGTTTATAAAGCTTATCACACTTTCATCTATCCATCTTCTCAACCCTTGTAATCTAGCTTTCCCCCCAACACTGAAAATGCTATCACCAAGGAGACAAATGACCTGCTTACTGTCAATTCTAAAGATCATTACTCCATGCTAATCCTTTTAGACCTCTCTGCAGCCTTTGGCACTATTGACCATCCATTGCTGCTCCAGACCCTTCAATCAGCCTTCCTATCAGCCAATCGAATTAAGGTTGAAAAAATCCTATTGGCTGATTGGAACAGCCAATAGAACGCAAACTCAATCCTATTGGCTGATTGAATCAGCCAATAGGATTGAACATCAATCCTATTGGTTGATCCAATCAGCCAATTGGATTTTTTCAACCTTAATTCCAATTGGCTGATTGAATTCTATCAGCCAATCGGAATCTAAGGGACGCCATCTTGGATGACGTCATTTAAAGGAACCTTCATTCATCGTTAGTCTGTAGGAAGAAGAGGATGCTCTGCGCCGGATGTCTTGAAGATGAACTCGCTCCGCGCCGGAAGGATGAAGATAGAAGATGCCGTCCGGATGAAGACTTCTGCCCATCTGGAGGACCACTTCTGCCCGTCTGGAGGACCACTTCTGCCAGCTTTGTTGAGGACATCTTGCCGCTTGGATGAAGACTTCTCCCGGTAAGTGAATCTTCGGGGGTTAGTGTTAGCATTTTTTAAGGGTGTATTTGGTGGGTTTTATTTTTAGGTTAGGGCTTTGGGCAGGAATAGAGATAAATGCCCATTTAAGGGCAATGCCCATCCAAATGCCCTTTTAAGGGCAATGGGGAGCTTAGGTTATTTTAGTTAGGCTTTTATTTGATAGGTTAGTTGCATGGGTTGTGGGTTTTACTGTTGGGGGGGTTGTTTGTATTTCTTTTTCAGGTAAAAAAGATGATTTCTTTGGGGCAATGCCCCGCAAAAGGCCCTTTTAAGGGCTATTGATAGTTTAGTTTAGGCTAGGGTTTTTTTTTTATTTTGGGTGGGCTTTTTTATTTTTATAGGGCTATTAGATTAGGTGTAATTAGTTTAAATATCTTGTAATTTGTTTTTTATTTTCTGTAATTTAGTGTTTGTTTTTTTTGGAAATTTAGCTAATTTAATTTAATTTATTTAATTGTATTTAATGTAGGGAACTTATTTAAAGGGACATTATACACTCATTTTTTCTTTGCATAAATGTTTTGTAGATTATCTATTTATATAGCCCATAAAGTTTTTAAAAAAAATAAATGTATAGGTTTGCTTATTTTTAAATAACATTGCTCTGATTTTCAGACTCCTAACCAAGCCCCAAAGTTTTATGTGAATACCGTCAGCTACCTTCTCCAGCTTGCTCCTGTTTGTGTAAAGGGTCTTTTCATATGCAAAAGAAGGGGGAGGGGGGGAGTGTCTTATTTGCCACTTGCAGTGGGCTTTCCAGCTACCTTTTCAACAGAGCCAAACTGACAGCTTCTAAGTAAGTTTTAAAACAGTTTTATACTGGATTTTGATATCAGTATCTGTGCATCCTATTCTTTATAGTAGTGTCTATTACATGCAGTTATATGAAAATGAGTGTATACTGTCCCTTTAATTGTAGTGTAGTGTTAGGTGTTAGTGTAACTTAGGTTAGGTTTTATTTTACAGGTAAATGTGTCTTTATTTTAGCTAGGTAGTTAATAAATAGTTAATAACTATTTAGTAACTATTCTACCTAGTTAAAATAAATACAAACTTGCCTATAAAATAAAAATAAACCCTAAGCTAGCTACAATGTAACTATTAGTTATATTGTAGCTAGCTTAGGGTTTATTTTATAGGTAAGTATTTAGTTTTAAATAGAAATAATTTAGGTAATGATAGTAATTTGTATTTAGATTATTTTAAATTATATTTAAGTTAAGGTGTGTTAGGGTTAGACTTAGATTTAGGGGTTAATAAATTTAGAATAGTGGCGGCGACGTTGGGGACGGTAGATTAGGGGTTAATAAATGTAAGTAGGTGTCAGCGATGTTGGGGGCAGCAGATTAGGGGTTAATAAATATAATGTAGGTGGCGGCAGATTAGGGGTTAATAATATTTAACTAGTGTTTGCGAGGTAGGAGTGCGGCGGTTTCGGGGTTAATATGTTCATTATAGTGGCGGCGATGTCCGGAGCGGCAGATTAGGGGTTAAACATTTTATTATAGTGTTTGCGATGTGGGAGGGCCTCGGTTTAGGGGTTAATAGGTAGTTTACGGGTGTTAGTGTACTTTTTAGCACTTTAGTTATGAATTTTATGTTATGGCGTTGTAACATAAAACTCATACTACTACTGACTTTAAAATGCGGTATTAATCTTGTCGGTATAGGCTGTACCGCTCACTTTTTGGCCTCCCAGGACAAACTCGTAATACCGGCGCTATGGAAGTCCCATAGAAAAAAGCCTTTACAGAAATTTATGTAAGTTGGTTTGCGGTAAGGCGAAAAATGTGTGCGGTACACCTATACCTGCAAGACTCGTAATAAAAGCGGGCGTAAAAAAGCAGCACTAGGATCTGTTAAAGCTGCTTTTTTTTTTTTTTTTTTTTTTTTTGAGTTTTAAATTTTTTCTTTATTAAGAACAAAAGGTACATACAGTTAAATAACCAAAGAAAGAAATTACTTTCCACAAGTACATCAAAACAATTACATAGCATTAACATATAACAATTAGGCGTATTGCAGAGTTATATACATCCATATATATTGTAAACAATATTTGTGCTTCTTATTCGGTCAATGCGGGGAGTCTACTATGTATCTAGAAGTCACGGATAGCGGAGTATAACTCCAGAGTCGTAGTGATAGGGTTGAAGTGACAGTTGTAACCACGTTTCTCAATTACTTTGTCGGACTGTATTTTGACATGGTCATTCAGTGGCATTGGGAGTAAGGGGTAGGTTATAGGGTTAGTAGGGAGGGAGTCATCACATGGGAGGGGGAGGGGAAGTTCAGGTAAGAAGAGGTGAGGAAAGGGGAAGGGGTTAGGGTAAAGAACGCGGTAGTAGAGATAGAGACATGAAGAGAGTGAGTGGGGGAGAAAGGGGAGGAAAGAAAAAAAAAAAAAAAAGGGGGAGGTAAAACTACTTGTGCGCGGTATCTCCAGTCCCAACTGCCTAGGGAGAGGAAGAGCAGTACGGGAGTCCGTATGGGTCTACTGGATCTGAATCCAGTCACCCCAGATTGCCCAGTAAACTTCCATTCGCTCTAACGAGCTATATGCAAATTTTTCCATGTTGGCTAAGTATTGTATTACCTCACAGACTTCCGAAATCGTGGGTGAGGTAACCTGTTTCCAGGCTCTAGCAATGCAAAGTTTGGTGGCCGCCATCACATAGATCACCAGTTGTTTGCTACATTTGGGGAGAGTATTATCCATAATGTGGAAGAGTGCCACCCTTGGCGTTAGCTGTATAGTCAGATTCATAGAATGCAAGAGTGTCTCGACATCTTTCCATAGGTCCTTTATTTTAGGACATGACCACCATATATGGGAATTGGAGCCTACCCTTCCGCACGATCTCCAGCAATCGGGAGATACATTAGGAAACATTCTCGACATTTTGGTGGGGACTCTGTACCATTGTAGCATTAGTTTCATATAACTTTCGAAGATCGTTATACAATGGATCGTTTTTTTTGTCAATTCAATCGCTGCTTTCAGCTCTATATCTGATATGATTAAAGCCAACTCCTTGCACCACATTTTGATTTGGCTTGGGAGGCCTTCTGAGTAGTCTTGTAGCATGGCTTTGTAGTGGAATGTGAGGGGTTTCCACGTCCCCATCTCAAGCAGCCATCTTTCTTCCCATTTAGAATGGGGTCTGAGCGTCTGAGTGCCAAATTTCCAGGAGCGAAGTAAGCTGAGTACCCTACAGCATTCAAAGTAGAGCCATAAGGGAGAACCGCTTAGTAAGTCAAGTACTTGATGAACTGTCATAAGTTTACCGTTTGAAAACAGATGTTCCACCATGTCTATGTTGTGTTGTATCCAAAACTCAAGATGGATATTCGGTAGGTCCCAGAGAAGACCCCTTATCTGGTGAATCGGTGAGGGATGTGGGGCAATCTCCTTATGATGTCTAAGTACATGCCACATTTTGATATTTTGTTGTACTATGGGGTTAGGAACTCTATCTACCAGCTGCTTGTGTTCATGAACCCAGAGAATACTTGGTAAGTCTAGGCCTTCAGGTAGGTGTAGTTCCTCTATTTTGAACCATTTCGGTTCCTCTCTAGTCGGGCCCCAAGCCGTGATCTGTGATAGTCTAGCGGCTTCATAGTAAAGGAATATATTTGGAAAAGCTACTCCACCTTTGGAGAACTCTCTCTGCATGGTTTTGTAGCCAATCCTAGGCATCTTTTTCCCCCATACATACTTAGAGAAAATTCGGTGAATTTGTTGTAATGTACCATGCGGGATGTTCAATGGGAGACATCGGAATAGGTACAGCGCTTTAGGAAGCAGTGACATTTTCACCGTGGCGATGCGGCCCGTCCAAGAGATTTCTCTGAAATCCCATCTGTGTGTTAAGGATCGCAACTCAATGATGAGGGCGTCAAAGTTTAAAGAGAGGATGACGTCTAGGTCTGCACTTAGGTGAACACCTAGATGTTTGAGGGACGATGTAGACCAGTGAAAGTCATACGTTTCACGTAGGCTCAGGAGTTGGTCTTCGGGCAAGTTAATACTGTATGCCTCTGTTTTTGAGACGTTTATTTTGTAATAGCTCAGGAGGCTAAACTGTTCTAGGGCAGTGAAAACCGCCGGGACTGAACTTTGGGGGTTTGTGAGAAAGAGAGTAACGTCGTCCGCATACAGAGCAATCTTTTCCTGACTGGTGCTTACTGGTAATCCCTCAATGACAGGCGACATCCGGATCAGTTCTGCCAATGGTTCCATGACCAAGGCGAATAGCAAGGGGGATAGTGGACAGCCTTGCCTGGTACCATTGGAAATATTGAAGGGAGGAGAGCAGAAGCCCAACCCTCTTACTCTGGCACTTGGATTAGAGTACAAGACTTTGATCATGGTTATGGCTTCGGGTGGAAAGTCAAACGTGTCCAAAACTCTCCACATATACTCCCATCTGACCCTGTCAAACGCTTTTTCAGCGTCTAGTGACAGGGCCAGAAGGGGGACAGCTCGTCTCTTCGCCTCGGAAAAGACGGAAATCAGTCGTCTCGTATTGTCCGGGCCCTGCCGGCCGTTCACGAATCCGACCTGATCTGTGTTGATTAATCCCGGCAGCAGGGGAGACAGCCTTTCCGCGAGAATTTTAGAATATAATTTTGTGTCTACATTAATAAGTGAAATGGGACGGAAATTGCCGCAAAGGGTCGGGTCTTTACCCGGCTTTGGGATCGCAACTATAGTTGCTTCAAGATATTCTTGTAGTATCTGTCCTTCAGTTCTGATTTCGTTGTACGCTTGACAGAGTACAGGTTTGAGTTGCGTTTGTAATTTTTTGTACAATTGCCCCGGAAACCCATCCGGGCCCGGGGCTTTATCAGTCTTCAACTGTTTAATTGCTATTCCGAGTTCCATTTCAGTAATAGGTTCAGTTAGCTTAACCTTGTCTTCCTCTGAGAGTTTGGGTAGGCCTAGTCTCTGTAAGAAGGAGGAGATATCCGGAGGAGACATCACTCTGGGTGTCTCATGAGAGTTGATGTTATACAGGCGTTCATAGAAGTCGGCAAAAGCCTTTCCTATGTCTTCAGGAGCATGTACTTTTTGACCTTCAAGGACGAGGTATGGTATTCGGGAGCTAGCTAGTTTCTGCTTCAGTTTATTTGCAAGCATCGAGCCTGCTTTGTTGCTTTTTGAGTACATAATCATTTTGAATCTCAAAAGGGCTCGTTTAAATTTCTCCACTTCCAGGTTTTTAATCTGTGATTTCAAATTCAAAATCTCAGTGGATAGGCTAGCTGTAGGCATTAGTTTGTTTTGCCTTTCTTTCGCCCGAAGGTCGCAAGTGAGCTTGCCTAGCGGGGCCCCCCATTTTTTTTTGATATTCGATGCCTTTGCAATACAGAATCCCCTGATGTACGCCTTTAATGCTGCCCACCTGATTTGGTGTGAAGTCTGATTGGGTCTGTTAGTGTCTAAAAATTCCTCGACCCTGTCGACCAATTCTGTGACAAAAGAGATGTCCTCCCAGAGAAACCTCGGGAGCCTCCATGACGGTCTAGCCAGTGCGGATCTCTCAATGTCAATAGACATTGTAACAGCGTCATGATCTGACCATGGACAGCTGCATATGCTAGAGTTTGTGATGTTGTTCATAGACCAGGAGTCGACAAAGAAGTAGTCCAATCTCGAGTATGATCGGTGAGGGGGAGAAAAAAACGTGTAATCTCGTGAGTCAGGGTGACATGCCCTCCACACATCATAGAGCTCAGACTGGTATATCAGGTTTTGAAATTTAGGAGCTGTAGATCTAGAGTAGTTGTCTAAAACTCTATCTTTCGGGAGTTTTTTGTCCGTATGGGGGTCCCAGACTAGATTAAAATCTCCTCCTAGAATTAATGTGCCTTGCTTCAGGCCATCGATAAGATGCAGCATCGTGCGGAGGAAGGTTATCTGACCTTGGTTAGGGGCATACAAGTTTACTAGAGTGAAGAGGTGTGAATTCAGTTTGCAAACCACCAAAAGAAATCTCCCTTCTGGGTCCACTTCTATATGTTGCGGTTGAAATGCAACTCTTGCACTGATGCAAATTGAGACTCCTCTGGTTTTTTCATGGTAAGTCGAATTAAGGACCACCGGAAAGTGTCTAGATTTCAATATTGGAGTATTAGTTGAAGACCAATGCGTCTCCTGTAAAAAGGAAACATCACACTGGAGCTTCCTTAAGTAAGTTTGTACCATGCTTCGCTTCTCTGGCGAGTTAAGTCCCTTCGTGTTGAGGGAGACAAATTTAAGACCTGGGTTCATCGCGAAAAAAAAAAAAAAAAAAAAAAAAAAGGGGGGGGGGGGATCTAAAGGGTGAGGAAGGAGGAAGAAGGGAAGTTAAATAGCCGTTGTTAGTAGTCTGAGAGCAGTAATGAGTGTGGGCTGGTGGTTATCGTCTGTTTATAAGTTATGAAAATATAAAAAGTAGGTCACTTATTGAGTGCGATTGAATCTGTGTTCTTGTGCTTACTTTCGGTAAGCTATGGTGTTACCCTTGGGGGGGGTGGAGAGATACAGTCCTACGACTGCATTAACCAATGTCCAAAAGAGTAAGAAATAAGAGAAAGAAAAACTGAAAAACTGAAAATCGGAGAGAGGAGAGAGGAGATGGGGTTCGGGCCGAGGCAAAGTCTGTAAGCAGGGGGGGGGGGGGGAGGGGGAAAGAGAAACAGTAATGTGTATCACTTCCCTGATAAGCAGGGTCAATTCTATGTATATTTATCGAGGTGTAACTGTATAAATTAGTATCATTTTATAGGTCATGAGGAAAGAAGAAAAAGGTGTTCCTGTATAGGGTTTAACCGTAAATGATTAAAAGTGCAGATGTCAAGGAGAGAAAAATGAGATATTAATGGTTCAGTGTGCTGTCCTGAAGGTCATGTAAAAACTTTATCTGATCAAAACAATATCTTTCAATCATAAATGCGAGAGAAAATGGTGAAGGATCACAGTAATCATAATAGCTTCAGTCTGTGTAATTAGAACCTACCAACTATATTTTAGCACATAATGGTATCTTTGTTGCCTAGGTTAGGTGTTTCTGTTCTGATCTAACATCTGGTATGGGTCATAGTAGCTTCACTCTGTATAACCAAAACTTGCGAATCTACATTTAAGTGCATAATGGCAGCTTAGTTGCCAAGGTCAGGTGTTTCAGTTCTGATCTCGCATCTCTTATGTGGCTTATCTATTGATATTTAGGCTAATCTATACTCACAGGTGCAAAACTAATATATCTTAATTAATAATTAACTCATATAGGCAATAGAGAACTAGAGGGGATCTAGTAAAGCCTTTTTGTCAGATATGCTTAGGACTTGTCTTATAGCATTTACTTTAGGACTCAATAAGTTATGCCTTATCAAGCGAGACTCTCCGATTGAGGCTAACAGGCTCTAGTCATGTGATGAAACCTATCCTTCCTATCACATCCATCTTAACATACCCCTTCGCATATTCAGCGGCTTATGTGTCTCTATTAGTACCTAGTGGGTGTATGCTAGGTTTAAATATAATTGTAGAGTACTATGGGCTGAGAGCTATTAAAGCAAGTATGGGTGTCTAGGGAATAGGGTGCGGGAGTCAAGGTCCTGGGAAATGATACGTACTTTGGAACAGAGATAGTAATATTTTATCTCTTGTAGAGGCTGTTAGGTTGGTTAGGAATTACCTGTCTCAAATCTCTAGACAAATGTAACATATGATAAACATAGGGCTTGTGAGTTATGATAAACATTGCATATAATCAGTGTCAAGAGTAGCACAGAATAACTGTAAACATTGTAAGAGAAAGAAAAAAATTCAAGCATTTTCGTTATCAGCAATAGGGCAAAATGGGATAGTCTCATATTGCGTGTCCATATCCTTGCAGCGTATCCCCATATATACCTTCCATATAGGATTCATTGAAATTTGCAACAAGTAACAGAGATGATAAGAAATAAACCTAAGCATTGCTAGAAAGGTATGTATTACTCTGACATTTTCACAGTCGAAGCCAGACCAGGAAGATGAATCCTGAGGCAGAAGGTCTCTTATGACAGTACATGTAATCAATATCAAGAGTAACACATGAAAACTGTAAACACAGATGAAGAATAAGCCTGAGCATTGCAAGAAAGGTATGTATTACTCTGACATTTTCACAGTCAATGCCAAAGCAGGAGGATGAGTCCTGAGGCAGAAAGTCTCTTATGACAGTACATGCAATCAATATCAAGAGTAACACATAAGGACTGTAGGCACTGCAAACAATAAAAAGAATTCTAGCATTTACATTATCAGCAATAGGAAATCTAAGCATTGCAAGAAAGGTATGTAGTACTCAGATATTTTCACAGTTAGAGCTGAGTCAGGAGCACGGTTCCTAAGGTAGGAAGTCTCTTATGATATGTATGTGTCCATGAAACTTATCTTCAATCAGGATCCAATGTCTCTAGTCCTGTAGTTTAACATTCCCCCTTTCATAACAGTTGCATAACTAGGGAGCAAATTAAAACATCCCCCCTGCAAAACAATATAACAAAAAACATTTAGTAGCAAAGGATATACTTATCAGTCTTCATCTCCTGAGGATTCTTCTACCCTATCTGATGATAGTTGCTGAGGTGCTAAGTTCTGTCTTTTAGAAGGGGTACTTCTCTGAGCAAGGGGCCTCCATTCAAATGCAGATGGTCTTAGGATAGAGGAGGGGGTAGTGTTGAGTTCCATATCCTGAGGGATAAGGGAGCTATTTTCTCCAAATTGGTTGGGGAACTTGGTCCATCCCTTGAGAAGGAAGAGGCCTTTGTCTGGGGTATCCGCTGTGTAGAATCTTCCATCTTTTTGAATCAGAAGTTTAGTAGGGTATCCCCACCTATATTTAATTCCCATCTGTCTCAATGTCTTTGTCACTTCACGGAATGTGCCTCTCTTTTGCATCGTAAATTGAGACAGATCTGGAAATATTTGTATAGAGGCAAATTTGGCTGGCAGAGTGGGGCGAAGAAACATGGCTCTAAGAATTTGTTCTTTGTATGTGAAGTAGTGGAATCTGGCTATCACATCCCTTGGTTTCTCTGCTGAGACATTCCTCCCCCTGGGGAGTCTGTGCGCTCTGTCTATCAGGGTCTCGTTGGGGAAACCTGGAGGATGGAGTATTTCACACAGTTCAAGAAGGTATTTGCTAAGATCAGTTGGGGTAATCTCTTCAGGTACACCTCTAAATCTTAAGTTGTTTCTGCGGGAGCGGTCTTCCATATCCGCCATCTTAGCTTCAACTGTGTCTAGCATGTCCACTAGAACTTGAGAGTGGTTAGCCAAGTTTCCCTGTTCAACCGTTAAGTCCTCTTGTTTTTTTTCCAGGACATCAATGCGTTCACTAATAACGCCAATATCTCGCCTGAGGTCTGCCGTGGAGCTCTTAATAGCTTTTGTAAGGGAATCTTGGAGAGAATTCATCCTCTGAGTAAGGGTAGTGACAATATCTGAGGCTACAGAGTCAGGGATACTGCTCTCAATGTTAGCAGCTTCGGCCATATCACAGCCGTTTCCTAGTAATTGCTGTGGAGTGTCAGGAGCGGTTGCAGGCTTTCCCAGAGTAGGTTTGACTTTAAAGTGGTCTACCACCGATTTCCTATACTCTGAGGGATTAGCGGTTTTTCTTCTAGACCCTTGTGGCATGATAAAGGAAGTGGGGGTTCAGTAGAAGTACTCCAATATGAAATGATATGATTGGGTAGAGATCTCTTAGTTTCTTAGATCATATTCCTTTATGTTCCATTTTATGCCTCGGCCCTAAGGACCCCTGTCTCCTAGTGCATGTTGTGAGCCATGTGGATCGACTAGTTTAAGATTAGAACCAGCATATGGTTGTACTTCGCCCAGTGGCGGCTTATAGTGAGAGCCTCCTTTGTTTCAAGCAGGATGAGGAAAAAGCAATTAACAGAGTTAAGCCTTCTGCAAGCACTGTCTCCCCCCCGGGGATATGCCTCCTATCGGCGAAGTCGGTAAAAGGTTGGGGGGTATGACCCACAGGTACCCCGCTCCTGCAGGAAAGGGTGGGGGGGGGACTAGTGAAGAGCAGTTATAATAAGGATAGTGAGTAGTGCCGGGCCCTTATTGTGGTCGGTAGGTACTGAGAATTCTGTTAGTGTGGGCTTCTGAGGGGCTGCAAGTAAGCATGAGGGAGAAGTGAGCTGCAGCGAACTTCAGAGGTGTCCAGAGTATATAGGGCCGTAACAGTGTTAAAAGGCCGCTGTGAAAAAGTCTGTGTGAGCAATTGTCTGTGGACTGTATCTTAGAGGGGGGTAATATACATAGCGATTTGGATACAAAAGTCACAGTCTATGTGTCCCTTATAGGAGCCGCAAGGAACTCGCTACTCACAGGCCGCCACGTGGGATGCTGCGGGGGTCACCACATCTGCCAAAGTGGAAAAAAGCAGAATCCAGTCGCTGCTTCCCCTCTCTCCTAGGGTTATTGTAGGTCCGGTAAGTCTACAAGGTGTATTGTTGTCACCAGGTACACTTTTATTTCTTCAGGCCTGGTGTCGAGTGCCGGTGTAGGCCGCAGCCGCGGTCTTTCCTGGAAAGCGGTCCGGTTCTCCTGGGCAGTCTAATTTTGCGGTCAAAATTGACTGAAAAATCGGACAGGGATCTGCTCCGGGTAGTGTCACTAGTTGCCCCAGGTGGTTTGTGAGCAAATTCGCTAGGTGTATATAGCTAAAAAAGGCTAAAATACCGCTTTTGCAAGGAGAGCTCAGTCACTACACGTCTTGCTAGTTATGCTGCTGGCTCCGCCCCCTAAAGCTGCTTTTTAAGCTTACCGCACAACTCGTAATCTAGCCGTAAATGATATAGTGCATTTTTCTTATATATATAAAAGTAATTATGCAAAGGACTTTCTGGGAGGGAAATCCTGATGCATGCTTAACCCCTGAATTACAGCTTGCATTCTTTGATAATATAGAGCAGTGTTATTTTATGATATATCACACTGATCTATAATAAAACACTACAGATTTTTTTCTTAGATTCTGTTATAAATCAACAAATAGAATATTCTCCGTTTCTTTTTTGCTAGGTATACTTATATATTTTTAATATATGTTTTAATAGTGTGTCACAGTTATATATGTCATTCAGTAAGTTTCTGTATGAATTTGTATTATAAATTGCAACATGGAGGTTCTCCAAAAAGGTTATATGTGTGGTACCGGACCACTAGAGCTCTGATTGGTCGAGATGGACAACTCCTTTTGCAATTTATTACCTGCTGAAACACCTGTTCTCCAGCTCTGATGAAGTGCCCTTGAGGTAGGAAACGCGTCAGCTGTATGTCTACTTGCTTTGCCCTTTGAATTTTAAAGTGAATGTCAATTTTGATGCAAAAGTGCCCAGTTTTAAAAAAAATTGATTAAAAACAGGGGCACTTTAATTCATCAAAATTTCACTCCTGATTCGCCCAGGGGGAAGCCGTGATTGGAGGATGACCTATCTATCATTTCTGACGTCAGAAATGGCTTGCAGCGACTGGAGGAAGCTGGAGCTGCTGTAAAGATTAAAAGGTAAGGGTTTTTTTCACAACAGGAGTGAAATGTAAATTTTGATGAATTAAAGTGCCCCTGTTTTTAATCAAATTTTTAAAAACCGGGCACTTTAGCATCAAAATTGACATTCACTTTAAATGGATTCCGTAATAAAGTGGATGTTTTAAACTCATCATTCTCTCCTGACTTCTTTGATCCTGGATCTGCAACTTTGTCGCTGTTTTCAGATTGTTTGCTATTTAGGGGCAGAGTGGAGAGCCCCAGCAGCTCCAACATCAGGGCTATTGATAGGAATCAGCACCGGAGCGAGGCTATACGCCGTAAATGTTAGTGCTGTATATCAGCCAGGACAAATTGCTGCAGACAAACAGCGGGAGTCATTTCGGAACATAGCTTTGCTTCTTTTTACATTGAGTTTGGGAACTTATTCATTACTAATTATCCCCATACTAGCCGCTATTTGTGGGACTCAGAGTGAGTCGTTGGTGTGGAGGTCGACATATATAACATCAGTTTGACTACTTACCTAAGGACTGTCAGTTTTTGAAGTAAAATGCTCTTTAGCAAGAGCAAGAAATGTGACACGTGAACATTTATTGTATGGAGAACACATACAAAAATCTGATAATAAAGTAAGGCTTATTACTCAATACAATAGCCATTGGTCTTGTGTTCAAAATATTCTTCAAAATAATTGCCACTATATGGTTGCTAATAAGATTTCCCATTGTTTACTGCCCAGCGAGCACCAAATTTAAAAGATAGATTAGTTCACAGTGTTTTTCTCAATACATGTCCTAAGGGCTGTTTTCCTTGTGGTAATTGTGTATATTGTAAATATGTAGTAAAGACAAGTACATTTTCAACAGGAGGTAAGGAAAATGTGATCTGTTACTTTATTAATTGTAAGACAGTTGGAGTGGTTTACCTTTTGTACTGTTTATGTCCTGTGTTCTATGTTTGAAAAACCAAGAGGTTTTTTAAGGATAGAATACAGGAGCACAGGGATGATATTAAGAATGCAGAGACATTAATGTAGCCTGTCACTTTAAAAACAACCATAATCAGAAATCAAAATGTTTGAGGATGGTGAGAATTGATAAAGAAATCACCCATAATTGAGGGAGAGATATAAATAAGGTTATCCTACAAAAAGAAGCTTTTGGGATGTTCAGGTTAAATACCTTGTCCCCTACAGGTCTAAATGAGAAATTGAGTTTGAATATTTTTTGTGACTTGCTCTCTTAAAGAGACATTAAACACTTTGAGATGGTAATATAAAATGCTAAATTGTGTATAAAAAAATCTATGCAATATACTTTCATTCTTTATTTTGTTCCCTTTTCCTGTAATTCCATTCTGAAATTGTGAGCTTTTCAGTTCCTGTTAGAAATGGAAGTGCAGAACACTTATATTCCACACAGTCACTGACTGCACCATCTAGTGATCTATTTATAACTCTCTCTAATTGACCACAGCAGAGAGGGTAACCTAAGTTACAACATGGCAGCTCCCATTGTTTTATAGACACTAAAAGTTTACACTTATTTTGTCAATATTTAAACAACTATTGAAACTTTGAAAAACACAACTTATTCTCAGACTAATCTTTTCTTTGAATGCATCATTCTATCTAGCATTTATTTAGGGTTTAATGTCCCTTTAAAGGTAGTTTAATGATTTTAAACATTTTTATATACTTCATTTCTAATACTAAAATAAATCTGTAAAGTTTAAATTCAAGGATTCCCTTCTAATGTAGTGTATATTATTTAGTTTATTCAGTCCTTCCAAACACATAAAAACGGAAATAATAAGCACAATAGCTTTTAATAGTTGCATGAAAAATGATTATATTATACACAAATATGTCCTCATACGATTCTCATTACAGACTTGACTTGTTGCACTCTACTTTACAGATGAAATGCCAAAATCTAACTATGACCTGCTGCTCTAGTGTATGTAAAAATCCTGGCAAACTAAAACATTTCTATATTAATCCATTTAGTTGTCTGCTATGAAAAGTTGCTGTGGACTAGAGGGCAGACTTTACCTTCGGGGCATCAGGTAATGGCTCCTATAATAACTTGAATAGATTTGCCTTAATTTTTATTCCAGACATTCCATGGAAAATGCATTTGCTACTGTTTTGGGTTGGTTTGCATTTCTTTATTTATCAAGGTCAGTTATATGAATCTTTGATCCATTTTTGGAATTCATGGATGACCTCCAGCATGCTTTTAAAAATGTATTTTAATACTATATCAAATTAATAAAAGAAGTTGTGTTTCATTTCACATAACCAGTAAAGCAAACGTATATAATGCACTTAATGAAGCTGCTATTAATTGTCTAATTTTCGATATGGTCCTCTATTGCATTCCAGCTGAAAAGGTTATCTTTCTATGAGCTCTTTAAAGCACGACCCATCATCTTGTGTCATTTTGTATTGTCAAGTCTAATAATAGTGACTTGCATTCTATAAATGTTTATTAACATATTCTGCACCCTCCATGATAATACACTTAGACATACAGCATATTGTGGCATTTTTCAAATACATAATAATATTATATATTGTGGATTGGGTGTAACAGTTTTATTCTGTGCTCTTAGAAAAATATACAGTGAAGAGGCCGGGTACTCCACTCCTTTTTTGTCATACCCCACCAAGATAAATTCCTCCATCATTTATGGGGAAATATACATTTTTTAATCAATAATTCAATCAATCAGTATTGGCTTTGGCCAATAATAGGTTTACATCCAACATGATTACAGCAGTTTGTCCACCAGTACAGACACTAAACAATCTAAACAAATATCTACAACTGTGCGTGCTGTCAATACCATCCACATTAAGTCTTAAAATATCATGAAAATATAATATAAATAAAACCTCTTAACAATATTTCATATAAGTCCATATCAATCAGTCTATAGCTCTGGGTCCTTGTCAATCATAAAACTTTTCTGGATCTCCTCACAAAATGTACATTTTTCCTTTGTTGTATTGTTGGATCATTCTTAAAAAACATCCAGTCCACAATAGTGTAGGTTGTCTGCAACTGTAGTGCACAAAATGAATATGTACTCACAGAGCTCTACAATAATTGAGCATGTAAGAAATGCGGTATGGGGGAATCAACTGGGGGCGGACTGTCTCCTCTGTAATTCAGCAACAATCTCTTATGGCAAGCCACATAGGCCAAATATAGAAATATATCAAAAACATAACAAAATTCAAAAGATTATTCAACCTTAGAAACATTCTATTTCAAAATGACTTCTTGAATATAAATACAACTGCCCATTTTTGAAACCTACTATAGTCATCTATTTTACTTGTCATATATTCATCTCAAAATGTGTAATTCAGCATCAAGTGCCTAATGTCCTTAATTCATAAATCCACTTTGCCTCATTTAATAACAATATTTTTTTTCATCCTACTTTAATGAGGCTATTTAACTAAAATACACCTAGATTACAAGTTTTGCGTTTGGGTTTTAACGCTGAAAAAATGGTAATTTCAGCTTTAAAACAGCACCGCAGCCATTACAAGTCTTGTCGGTATAGCTGTACGACAAGCCTTTTATCCTGTAACGCAACTTCAGTCCCGCACTTGTAAAAATAACATTTTGTCATGGGATTCCCATAGCGCTGGTATTACAAGTTTTGCTGTGAGGCTAAAAAGTTTGCGTTCCAGCCTATACCGACAAGATTTGCAATCTGAGAGCAGTAGTTATGAGTTTTATGCTACTATTAACCCCTAAACCGAGGCGCTCCCGCATCACAAACACTATATTAAGGTTATTGACCCTTAGACCTCTAGTTATCAACGTGTCTACCTCAAATACGCTGGAATTCCGCAGCGTATTTGTGGCGAGGCTGACTCGCCTTAGTTATCAAGCCCTAGATACCGGCAAAAGTAGAATTTAGTGACGTAAGCTTTGATTCGCCGGACTCAGTCCGACACAGATCGATTCTTACGTCACTCCAGATGTTCCGCACACAAGTGCAGCACAATCTGACTACTTTTGCTAGCTATCAAAAAACTAGCAGGTACGCTCGGCACTTTTCCGGCCCAGCGTACATGGTTTTCAAACTGCCGCCCTTGAGGCGGCGGATCCCATAGGAATCAATGGGAGTCTGACAATAGCGAAAGTTCATGTTCGCTGCTGCCAGACATCCCATTGATTCCTATGGGAAACGTCTGCACCTAACACCCTAACATGTACCCCAAGTCTAAACACCCCTAATCTGCCCCCCCCTACACCGCCGCAACTAAATAAAGTTATTACCCCCTAAACCGCCGCTCCCGGACCCCGCCGCAACTATAATATATGTATTAACCCCTAAACCGCCGCTCCCAGACCCCGTCGCAACTATAATATATGTATTAACCCCTAAATTGCCGCTCCCGGACCCCGCCGCCACCTACATTATACCTAGTAACCCCTATCCTGCCCCCCCTATACCGCCGCCTTCTATAATAAATTTATTAACCCCTATCCTGCGGATCCCGGACCTCGCCGCAACTAAATAAATAGTTTAACCCCTTAACCGCGGCTCCCGGACCCCGCCGCAACCTATATTAAACTTATTAACCCCTATCCTGCCCCCCCTATACCGCCGCCACTGTAATAAAATTATTAACCCCTAAACCTAAGTCTAACACTAACCCTAACAACCCCCTAACGTAAATATTAATTAAATAAATCTAAATAATATTTCTCTTATTAACTAAATTAATCCTATTTAAAAATAAATACTTACCTTTAAAATAAACCCTAATATAGCTACAATATAAATAATAATTATATTGTAGCTATCTTAGGAATTATTTTTATTTTACAGGCATCTTTCAATTTATTTTAACTAGGTACAATAGCTATTAAATAGTTATTAACTATTTAATAGCTACCTAGCTAAAATAAAGAGAAATTTACCTGTAAAATAAAAACTAACCTAAGTTACAATTACACCTAACACTACACTATCATTAAATAAATTAAATAAATTACCTACAAATAACTACAATTAAATACAATTACATAAACTAACTAAAGTACAAAAAATAAAAAAAGCTAAGTTACAAAAAATAAAAAAATAAGTTACAAACATTTAAAAAATATTACAACAATTTTAAGCTACTTACACCTAATCTAAGCCCCCTAATAAAATAACAAAGCCCCCCAAAATAAAAAAGTGCCCTACCCTATTCTAAATTTAAAAAGTTCAAAGCTCTTTTACCTTACCAGCCCTTAAAAGGGCCTTTTGCGGGGCATGCCCCCAAAAATTCTGCTCTTTTGCCTGTAAAAGAAAAATACAACCCCCCCAACATTAAAACCCACCACCCAAATACCCCTAATCTATCCCAAACCCCCCTTAAATAAACCTAACACTAACCGCCTGAAGATCATCCTACCTTGAGTCGTCTTCAGCCAGCCGACCCACCGATGGAACCAAAGAGGAGATCCGGAGCGGCAGAAGTCATCATCCAAGGCGCGCTGAAGAAGTCTTCCATCCGATGAAGTCATCATCCAGGCAGTGCTGAAGAAGTCTTCCATCCGGGCGATGTCATCTTCCAAGTGGCGTCTTCAATCTTCTTTCTTCCAGATCCATCTTCATCCCACCGACACGGAACATCCTTCTTCCCCGAAGGCCAACGACTGAATGAAGGCTCCTTTAAGGGACGTCATCCAAGATGGCGTCCCTTCAATTCCGATTAGCTGATAGGATTCTATCAGCCAATCGGAATTAAGGTAGGAAAAATCTGATTGGCTGATTGAATCAGCCAATCAGATTGAAGTTCAATCCGATTGGCTGATCCAATCAGCCAATCAGATTGAGCTTGCATTCTATTGCCTGTTCCGATCAGCCAATAGAATGTGAGCTCAATCTGATTGGCTGATTCAATCAGCCAATCAGATTTTTCCTACCTTAATTCCGATTGGCTGATAGAATCCTATCAGCCAATCGGAATTGAAGGGACGCCATCTTGGATGACGTCCCTTAAATGAGCCTTCATTCGTCGTTATTCCATCGGGGAAGAAGGATGTTCTGCGTCGGCGGGATGAAGATGGATCCAGAAGAAAGAAGATTGAAGACGCCGCTTGGAAGATGACATCGCCCGGATGGAAGACTTCTTCAGTGCCGCCTGGATGATGACTTCATCGGATGGAAGACTTCTTCAGCGCGCCTTGGATGATGACTTCTGCCGCTGCGAATCTCCTCTTCGGTTCCATCGGTGGGTCGGCTGGCTGAAGACGACTCAAGGTAGGATGATCTTCAGGGGGGTAGTGTTAGGTTTATTTAAGGGGGGTTTGGGTTAGATTAGGGGTATGTGGGTGGTGGGTTTTAATGTTGGGGGGGTTGTATTTTTCTTTTACAGGCAAAAGAGCAGAATTCTTTGGGGCATGCCCTGCAAAAGGCCCTTTTAAGGGCTGGTAAGGTAAAAGAGCTTTGAACTTTTTAAATTTAGAATAGGGTAGGGCATATTTTTATTTTGGGGGGCTTTGTTATTTTATTAGGGGGTTTAGATTAGGTGTAAGTAGCTTAAAATTGTTGTAATATTTTTTAAATGTTTATAACTTTTTTTTTTGTAACTTAGCTTTTTTTATTTTTTGTACTTTAGTTAGTTTATGTAATTGTATTTAATTGTAGTTATTTGTAGTTAATTTATTTAATTAATTTAATGATAGTGTAGTGTTAGGTTTAATTGTAACTTAGGTTAGGATTTATTTTACAGGTAATTTTGTATTTCTTTTAGCTAGGTAGTTATTAAATAGTTAATAACTATTTAATAACTATTCTAACTAGCTAAAATAAATACAAAGTTACCTGTAAAATAAATATAAATCCTAAAATAGCTACAATGTAATTATTAATTATATTGTAGCTATCTTAGGGTTTATTTTACAGGTAAGTATTTAGTTTTAAATATGAATAATTTATTAAAGTATAGTGTAGTGTTAGGTGTAATTGTAACTTAGGTTAGTTTTTATTTTACAGGTTAATTTCTCTTTATTTTAGCTAGGTAGCTATTAAATAGTTAATAACTATTTAATAGCTATTGTACCTAGTTAAAATAAATTGAAATTTGCCTGTAAAATAAAAATAAATCCTAAGATAGCTACAACATAATTATTATTTATATTGTAGCTATATTAGGGTTTATTTTAAAGGTAAGTATTTAGTTTTAAATAGGATTAATTTAGTTAATAAGAGAAATATTATTTAGATTTATTTAATTAATATTTAAGTTAGGGGGGTGTTAGGGTTAGTGTTAGACTTAGGTTTAGGGGTTAATAATTTTATTACAGTGGCAGCGGTGTAGGGGGGGCAGGATAGGGGTTAATAAATGTATTATAGGTGGCGACGGTGTAGGGGGGCAGGTTAGGGGTTAATAAGTTTAATATAGGTTGCGGCGGGGTCCGGGATCGGCAGTTTAGGGGTTAAACTATTTATTTAGTTGCGGCGAGGTCCGGGATCAGCAGGATAGGGGTTAATAACTTTATTATAGAGGACAGCGGTATAGGGGGGGCAGGATAGGGGTTAATAAGTTTAATATAGGTTGCGGCATGGTCCGGGAGCGGCGGTTTAGGGGTTAAACTATTTATTTAGTTGCGGCGAGGTCCGGGATCAGCAGGATAGGGGTTAATAACTTTATTGAGTTGCGGGGGGCTCCGGGGGCGCCGGTATAGGGGGTAGAACAGTATAGTTAGTGTGGGTGCTTAGTGACAGGCTAGCAAGAAAGCTGTCAAAAAGCCGAAGAGCAGCGAGATCGGATGAGTGATAACTCTCACAATCCGCTGCTCATCACCCCGTACTTGGTGCACGGCTTTTTGACAGCTTTTTTGATAACAGGTGAGATTTTGCAGGTCCGCAGGAGCGATGGTAGGCGAACTTAGGCGGGCGTATTGAACCTGCGAAGGCAGGTAAAGTAGACGCGTTGATAACTACCCCCCTTAATCTGCCGCTCCCGACATTGCCGCCACTAATAAAATTTATTAACCCCTATTCCGCCACTCCCGACATCGTTGCCACTATAGTAAAGTTATTCCCACATCGCAAACACTATTTAAATATGATTAACCCCTAATCTGCTGTCCGCCCACATCGCCACCACTATACTAAACCTATTAACCCCTAAACCCCAAGCCCCCCACAAAGAAATATACTAAATTAAACTATTAACCCCTAAACCGAAAGCCCCCACATCGCAATAAACTAATTTAAACTAGTGACCCCTAAACCCAACGCCCCCCTAACTTTATATTAAAATTACAATTTCCCTATCTTAAATTAAATTTAAACTTACCTGTCAAATTAAAAAAACTAAGTTTCAAATAACAATTAAACTAACATAACTATTAAACTAAAATTAAACAAACTACCAATTAAATAAACTATATTACAAATTAAAAAAATCCTAACACTACTATAAAAATTACAAACTATCTAATTACAAAAAATAAAATATACTATTGACTTTTCAAATCAGCCAATAGGATAAGAGCTACTGAAATTCTATTGGCTGATTTGAACACTGTAAGTGGATCTTCGGGGGTTAGTGTTAGGATTTTTTAAACATTTTTGGGTAGGATTTTTTTTTTAGTTTAGGATTTGGGCTTTTCATAAAATTGCTAAATGCCCTTTTAAGGGCAATGCCCATACAAATGCCCTTTTCATGGCAATGGGTAGATTAGGTTTTTTTTAGATTTTTTTTATTTTGTGGGTTTGTGGGGGTGGGGGTTTCTAATGTTAGTGGGTCTATGTAATTTTTTTCAGGTAAAAGGCAATGCCCTATAAAAGGCCCTTTTAAGGGCTATTGGTAGTTTATTATAGATAAGGTTTTTTTATTTTGGGGTGTTTTTGTTAATGGGTATTAGAATAGGAATAATTGTTTTTCTTTTTAGAATAGCCATTTTTTTTTATTTTTAATGGGCAGCAAAAGATGCCCATACATATGTTCTTTTATTTTGGAATGTTTTTTTTTAAAGGGTATTAGAATAGGATGTTTAGGGGTTAATAGCTTTATATAGTGGTGACGATGTCGGGGAGCGGCAGAATAGGGATTAATAGATTTATTATAGTGTGGGTGATGTTGGGGTGCGAGGGAATAGGGGTTAATAACTTTAGTATAGTGGCGGCGATATTGGGAACGGCAGTTAGGGGTTATTAGATTTATTTAGGTGGCGGCGGTGGCGGGAGCAGCAGATTAGGGGTTATTAACATTATGTAGGTGTCAGCTATGTCGGAGGCAGCAGATTAGGGGTGTTTAGACGTGGGGTTTATGTTAGGGTGTTAGGTTTAAACGTAACATTTTTTTCCCCCATAGACATCAATGGGACTGCATTACGGAGCTTTTCTTTTCACGATCGCAGGTTTTAGGTTTTTTTCTGACCCGCTCTCCCCATTGATGTCTGTGGGGAAAGCGTGCACGAGCACATCAAAACAGCGCTTCTATTTTGTGCGGTATGGAGCATAAAACCACCATATCACAGGCACAAGCTGGCTGTTTAAAAATTTGTAATGGCTGCACTATAGAGGGTTAAACAACGCAACTTTTGTTGAGTTTGTTAAATTCCCTATAACGGGCATAACTCGTAATCTACCTGATAGTTAATAATTCCCTCTTTACACTCTAAAAATGTCTTGGTACTGCTTCATCTTATATATTTCTTGTTTACAATGTTTTATAGATTAAATGTGCTCTATAATATGCTCTCTCTGGTCTAGAAGTATTTCCTATGTACTGCCTCCCACACTGGTATTCAAGAAAATAATTAAATCCCTATCTGTCCATCTACAGTGAGGGAAAAATATATTTGATCCCCTGCTGATTTTGTACGTTTGCCCACTGACAAAGAAGTGATCAGTCTGTAATTTTAATGGTAGGTTTATTTGAACAGTGAGAGACAAAATAACAACAAATAAATCCAGAAAAATGCATTTCATAAAAGTTATATATTGATTTGCATTTTAATGAGTGAAATAAGTATTTGACCCCTTTGCAAAACATGACTTAGTACTGGCAAAACCCTTGTTGGCAATCACAGAGGTCAGATGTTTCTTGTAGATGGCCACAAGGTTTGCACACATCTAAGGAGGGATTTTGTCCAACTCCTCTTTGCAGATCCTCTCCAAGTCATTAAGGTTTCGAGGCTGACGTTTGGCAACTCGAACCTTCAGCTCCCTCCACAGATTTTCTATGGGATTTAATGTCTGGAGACTAGCTAGGCCACTCCATGACCTTAATGTGTTTCTTCTTGAGCCACTCCTTTGTTGCCTTGGCCGTGTGTTTTGGGTCATTCTTATGTTGGAATACCCATTAACAACCCATTTTCAATGCCCTGGCTGAAAAAAGGAGGTTCTCACCCAAGATTTGACGGTACATGGACTCCCGTTTATTGTCCCTTTGATGTGGTAAAGTTGTCCTGTCCCTAACGGCCTGGCTGAAAGAAGGAGGTTCTCACCCAAGATTTGACGGTACATGGACCCCTGTTTATCGTCCCTTTGATGCGGTAAAGTTGTCCTGTCCCTCACTGTAATTGTGCCTTTGATATAGTATTCCTTTCCAATAGTATTTGATTTTGAAAAACGTTGTCCTACCATGTCTGCATGCTTTGCATGATTTGCATGAAGAAAGCCAAAGCAATTACCTAAGATATCCTGCTCTCTATTCATTCTTTTCATTCTCAATTCAGTGGGTGCTAGTATAGTTTTTAAACTCCTTGCTTTTTTGTGTACTTTTGATCTGTTAATTGTGCTAATCCTGTCATCTGTGTGCAAGACATGCCAATGTATCCACATAATTCTGTCAATTAAATAAGTATTTGCACTTATATTCAGTGACAATGCAAACAAAAAATTATTTATCATTTGATGTGTATTTCTATCTGTACTGCAAAATACTTCCCCTATCTTTCTCTAAGACTTCATAGCATACTCTTTCAATTGTTACTTTATTATAACCTCTTTATAGAATTTTTTTCCTTTAGAGCTGTAAACTGGAACAAAAATTCATCACTACTTGTATAGTTTTTCATAATCCATAAAAACTGCTATTTTGGGATACTGTCTTTCATTCCCTATAATGGCAACTATTAATAGTAACATGCATATAATTATTGCAGTCTACAGGCTTGAAATAATTCATAGGGGCCTAACTATAATGGTGCGAGTGGACATGATCCTATATAGCGGATCATGGGGCCGAATTATCATTGTGCGAGCGGACATGATCCTATAACTTGTGTTTCCAGTGAGCCTGAAGGCTCGCCAGAAACACGGAGCATCAAGCTCCATACGGAGCTTTATAAATATGCCCTCATGTACGCTGCACATCGATAAATGCCGACAGCATACACTCTCAGCATTTATCATTGCATCAGAAGTTCTTGTGAACTGCTGGTGCAATACCGCCCCCTGCAGATTCACGGCCAATCGGCTGCTAGCAGATGGTGTCAATCAACCTGATAAAATTCGATCAGGTTGATTTCTGACGATTTCTGTCCGCTGCCTCAGATCAGGTGGACAGGTTATGGAGCAGCGGTCTTTAGACAGCTGATTCATAACTTCTTAATAACTTCTGTTTGATAAATATGCCCCTCCTTGTTCATTCCCTATAATGGCAACTATTAATAGTAACATGCATATAATTATTGCAGTCTACAGGCTTGAAATAATTCATAGGGGCCTATTTATAATGGTGCGAGCGGGCATGATCCGATAGAGCGGATCATGGGGCCGAATTATCATTGTGCGAGCGGACCTGATCCGATATTGTGGATCATGTCTGCTGCACATCGATACATGCCGATAGCATACGCTCTCTGCATTTATCAGTGCACCAGCAGTTTTTCTGTAACATTGGCATTCAGTGCTCACACACTTGACTTTTTCCTTAATTAAGGTCATAGCTAATGCCTAATTCAAGTTTACTACAATACACAATATTAAATAATTCTATTTTTTTGCTCACACACATGACTGATCATGACCGTCTTCACAGATTCTAATGTACCATGTTAAGAGTATATATAATGTGCCAGCTATGTGTAAGAGGAATATCTCTAACCTATCTACAATAACTAGTCTTAGGTTTAAAGGGACATTCCAGACAAAATTTAAACCCACATGTATGTATTTAAGCTTTGAATAGAAGCATTTTTGTGATATAAATGTATTAGCAAAAATGCTTCTAATTAAAGCTATTGCTGCTTCAAAAGTGTATTTATGTATGCACCGTACACAAGCATTTTAAACACAGCACATGCTCAGAGAGCCTAAGGTGCTTGTTCTATCTGGTAATGACTCAATATTTTAATTGCTGACATGGCATTTGCCCCACTGGAGCTCTGAGCAGTTGCAGTATTTAAAATGCTGGTGCACTGAGAATATCTAGCTATGCTTCACATTCACTTGCAGAGAAAAGTGTTAACACTAAAACAGTGATAACTTTTCCTAGAAGCATTTTTCCAATGTATATTGTAAATATATTTCTATTCAAATATATAATTAACCTATTTGTATTTAAAGGGACATTCTACTTGAAAAGAATACCAAGAGAACAAAGCAAATTTGATGATAAAAGTAAATTGGAACATTGTTTAAAATTACATGCCCTATCCGAACCATGAAAGTTTAATTTTGACTTGACTGTACCTTTACATTTTGACTGGAATGTCCTTTAAACTAGGTTTTTTTTTATTTTGTTTTCTTTATTTTTGTTCTTCTAATTTTAAGGAAATGAGGCGGACCCTGCCGCAACTTTAATAAAGTTATTAACCCCTATCCCGCCGCTCCCGGAGCCCACCGCGACTTTAATAAAGTTCTTTTACCTGTAAAAATAAAATACAAACCCCCCCCTAACAGTTAAACCCACCACCCACACAACCAACCCCCCCAAATAAAAACCTATCTAAAAAACCTAAGCTCCCCATTGCCCTGAAAAGGGCATTTGTATGGGAATTGCCCTTAAAAGGGCATTTAGTTCTTGTACTGCCCATAGTCCCTAACCTAAAATTAAAACCCATCCAATAAACCCTTAGAAAAACCTAACACTAACCACCGACGATCCACTTACAGTTTTCGAAGACCGGACATCCATTCTCATCCAAACAGCAGAAGTCTTCAGCGAAGAAGTCTTCATCCAAGTGGGCCAAAGTCTTCATCCAAGCGGGCAGAAGTCTTCCTCCAGACAGCATCTTCTATCTTCATCCATCTGGCGCAGAGCGGCTCCATCTTCAAGACATCCGGCACGGAGCATCCTCTTCTTACGATGGTCAACGACGAATGAAGTTTCCCTTTAAGGTACGTCATTCAAGAGGCATTCCTTTTATTCCGATTGGCTGATAAAATTCTATCAGCCAATAGGAATTAAAGGGGAAAAAATCATATTGGCTGTTGCAATCAGCCAATAGGATTGAGCTTTCATCCTATTGGCTGATCCAATCAGCCAATAGAATTGAGCTTGCATTCTATTGGCTATTCCAATTCCAATGTTATTTTTTTGTAATTTAGTCATTTTTAATAGTAGATATAAATAACTTGAGTAGGGTTAGGTTTTTAAATATGTAATATAGTTAATTTAATTGTTAGTTTAATGTAATATTAGTATAATAGTTAGGGTAGGTTAATTAATAGTTTAATATAGTTTAATGTAATTTTAGTATAATAGTTAGGGTAGGCTAATTAATAGTTTAATATAGTTTATTGTAATTTTAGTATAATAGTTAGGGTAGGTTAATTAATAGTTTAATATAGTTTATTTTAATTCTAAAGGTAAGTTTTAATTTATTATAAGATAGGGATGAGTTAATATTTAATGTAAAGTTAGCGGCTTGTTAAGTGTAGGGGTTAATAGCTTAATTTAGTTTATAGCGATGTGGGGTCTGGCGGTTTAGGGGTTAATAGGTTTAGTTAGTGGTAGTTATGTGGGAGGCAAGGGGTTTAGGGGTTAATAATTGTATTACAGTTGCAGCGGGGACCGGGAGCGGCGGGATAGGGGTTAATACATTTATGTAGTTGCGGCGGGGTCCAGGAGCGGCAGGATAGGGTTTAATACATTTATTTAGTTGCGTGGGCTCTGGCAGTGGCGGGATAGGGGTTAATACATTTATTTAGTTGCGGTGGGGTCTGGGAGCGGCGGGATAGGGGTTAATACATTTATTTAGTTGCGGTGGGCTCCGGGAGCGGCGGGATAGGGATTAATATATTTTATGTAGGTGGCGGCGATGTCGGCGTGGCAGATTAGGGGTGTTTAGACTCGGGGGTTATGTTAGGGTGTTAGGTGTAAACTTTACTGGCTTTCTACCATAGAAATCAATGGGATATATCTGGCAGCATCGAACATAAGCTTTCGCTACTTTCAGACTCCCATTGATTCCTATGGCATCCGCGGCCTCCAGGGTAGTGGATTGAAAACCAGGTATGCTTGCTGGGCTGAAATAGTGGCGAGCGTACCTGTTAGAATGATAACTTGCAAAAGTTGTCAGATAGTGCCGAATTTGTATTTGGAACATCTGTAATGACGTAAGCGTCGAATTGAGACCGGCGGATCGTATGTTACGTTACAAATTTCAACTTTTGCCGGTCTGTAGGCTTTGATAACTAGGTCGAATCAGGCTTGCCACAATTACGCTGCAGAATTCCAGCGTATTTGCGTTTGACGGCTTAATAAATATCCCTCCTTGTGTTAAATGGGTCACCTTTTAATGGGATTTATTTAAGATAAATCTGTGCTTTTATTGTAGATAATTAAATTTTGTATATGTTAAATTAGATAGACTTCTATCTTTTTTTTCAACCTCTTCTACTGTGTTACTATGTTACATGCAGTATACGTGTATACAGTGATGTTATGTTGCAGATTGGTAAAAATAGTTCTCCTGAATTTTTAATTTATCTAAAATTTGTAGTATTGATGTAGAGTCTCAGAAAGAGGTAGGCAACCAAACAACATGCTTATATAAATACCTATCTAAATAGTGGGAGAAATTAGCTGTCAGTGATTGAATCCCTCATATAATTTGCCCATCGAGAGGTTTAGTTATGCATCTTTTGATAATAAAAAATTACACTCATCATTCAAAACTCCTACCTTTTGGCCTGATTTTTAGTCAGATAATTTTTTAGGATCTTATAAGTATAAACATCTCGAAGAATCCCTAATGCTTCTTCCTCATAATTGTCCTTATGGATAGGGAGCATCTCTCAGCCCTTATCTAACAGTTTAACAATCATATCCTTGTTACTCTCCAACTCCCTAATTAATCTATTCTTTTGTTTTATCTAGATTATGGGTAACTTTTTTGATTTCACTTTCTCTTACGGTCTGTCACTATGGACCGTCTCTTCCAACCCTGGCATACTCCTCTGACACTCTACCAACGTAGATGTTTCCACACTGCTGAGCGACATTGGAGAAAATCCCGTTGTTCAGCTGACTTCCTTCATTACAAGTTCATCTTAAACTCCTACTGTTCTGCCCTTAACCTCTCCAAGCAGGATTACTTATCTACTCTTATCTCTACTCTTTCTTAAAACCCAAAACATCTGTTCTCCACTTTTAACACCCTTCTCTGCCCACTCCCACTTCCTTTTACTATTTCTCTCTCAGCTCAAGATTTTGCCAACCACTTCACCAACAAAATAGATTCCATCAGCGATGAAATCGACTCTCAACACACTACCAGTCTCCAACCCCCTCAACCGATATCCAAAACCCACAAAGCCGCAGATTCAGCTTTTTTGCTCCTGCTACTAAGGAAGAAGTGTTGCCCTTATATCCTCCTCTCACCTCACTACCTGTCCTCTTAAGCTAAATCTCTCTAAAACTGAGCTCCTTATTTTCCCCCCTTCCTTCAAAATCCCTATCCTCCAACTTTCTCTAACTGTTGATAATAAAATCATTACCCCAACCCTGCATGCCCGTTGTCTTGGCTTAGATCTCTCTTTCACACCCATATCCAGTCTTTGGACAATTGCTGCCGCCTCCACCTTAAAAACCTCTTCAGAATTTGCCACTTCCTCACACAAGACACAACTAAGACTTTAATCCTCTATCTCATCATTTCCCTCCTTGACTATTGCACTTCTATCCTCTCTGGACTGTCTAGCTGCCATCTATTTTCCTTACAATCTATAATAAATGCCTCTCAAAGGAAGAGCTTCCTTACATGTTGCTCCTCATCTGCTGCACCTCTCTGCCAGTCCCTTCACTGGCTTCCTCTAACCTACAGAATTAAACAGAAAATGCTGATTAAAGCTCTCAATAACACCCTATGTCTACAGCCTAGTCTCCAGACACTCTCCTCCCCTTCACTCTGCTCATGACTTCCTACTTTACTCTTCTCTTGTTACCTCCTCAGATTTCCATCTACAAGACTTCTCTAGACTGGCCCGTATTTTGTTGAACTCTCTGCTGCACTCCATAAGACTTTCCCTTAGTTTTCATACTTTTAAGTGCTCCTTGAAGACTCTACTGTACAGGAATGCATATAATATACACTAATATTTTCTTATCTTAGTCCCTCCTCCTTTAGTTATGCCCTTGAACCCCTTTAGCATGTAAGCCTATGAACCTAGCTGCTTTGTAGATAACCTTTATGAGACCTGATTTACAACAGTGAAACTATTGGCAGGGCTTCTATCCCTTTGTCTCCTAAAATTGTTACCTTGCATTAGAACCATGTTTTAAGCACTGCTGAATCTGTTGACGCTGTACAAATAACTGATAATAATAATAATAATAATAAGGTCTCAGGTGTTAGAAAAAAAGGCAGGAAAAGGGCTTTAACATCGATATACATACATTTATGTGTGTGTGTATATATATATATATATATATATATATATATATACGTGTGTGTGTGAAAATAGTTGTAGACCAGAGGCGCAATCTGTTAAATTGTTAAATAAATCCAAATTAAATCTAATATTTCTAGTGCCTCTGGTAAAGATATACAGGTAGCTAGTTAAAGAGCAGAAATCCAAAGGATACCAGTTAATATCTATAAAGATAATGGTTCAAATTATAAACAATACATCAATTTGGAAACACAAAATCAGTATAAAAAGACATGTATAGATACATACACATGAATCTAGAAACAATAACCCTATATGTATCTTGACAATACAATTAGATAAAAAGGTGCATAAGATTCCGGTCCCCGTAGGGTATCTACTTACACTTCTTACCCGCAATCATATGAGGTAAGAGCTAGGGAGAGTCCCTCTGGAATACTGATGAAAGGCTGCACCAATTTATAGGAGTAAGTCTGGCTTTGAAGCTGCTACTTGCATCTCAATTTGCAAGTAGCAGCTTCAATGCCAGACTCACTCCTATCAATTGGTGCAGCCTTTAATCTGTGTTCCAGAGGGACTGTCCCTACACTGCGCAGCTCTTACCTCATATGATTTGGGGGTAAGACGTAGCCGGACTCACTCCTATCAATTGGTGCAGCCTTTCATCAGTGTTCCAGAGGGACTCTCCCTACACTGCATGTCTCTTACCTCATATGACTGGGGGTAAGAAGTGTAAGGTGATACCCTACGAGGACCAAAATCTTATGCACCTTTTAAACTAATTGTATTGTCAAAATACATATATGGTTATTGTTTCTATATTCATTTGTAATTATCTATACATGCCTTTTTATACTGATTTTATGTTTTCAAATTGATGTATTGTTTATCATTTGAACCATTATTAGTATCCTCTGGATTTCTGCTCTTTAACTATTTACCAGTATATCTTTACCAGAGGCACTAGAAATATTGGATTTAATTTGGAGTTATTTAACAGATTGTGCCTCTGGTCTACAACTCTTTTTTCACATTTGTTTCTATTTATTGGGATAAATGTGTGTGTGTGTGTGTATATATGTGTATACAGCCAACCAGTGTAACAAATTTGGAGACTTGTGAGGAGAAGAGTTTTATGGAACTGCAATGCTCCACAATGTTGCACTCCTGGATAAGGGGACTGCTCACACTACCACCACAATACATCTGGGAAGGAACCTCTATTTCAGCAGTAATTACTCTTATAGGGGGGAGAAGGGAAGTTAATTTTGGGGGGGAAAAATTATTTTGTTCTTATTAGAAGAAATTTTTTTTTTTGGTGTTTGTTCTTCCATCCATCCACTACCTCTAAAACTAAGTCACTCAACGAATACTATGTCCACAGCACGAGATTATGTTAAAAAGTGTTTATTGGACAAAATAGAAAAAGCAACGTTTCGTGATAGAAATCACTTAAGCATGCTATATGCATATGCACTGATATGCCTCTTTTTAAACCATTTGGTTTGGCGCCATTCTCAATACTATCTCTAGCGCCACCATGTCCTTTAACTATCAACACACTTTAATACAATCATAAAACATTTAAAGGCAACTTTTCTTTTTAACATTACCAATTTAAATTTCTCACAATATTTTGATAGCTATTTCATTAAATAACCAAACTATTTATTTAAACATTACCACCTGACTGACCCTTATATACAAATATATCCCCTAGAAGTAAACTAAAATATTCACCTTTTACCAGAATACCGACCAATCATTCCAATCATTCCATTTGGGACCAATGTTCCTAACCTGTTTATCCAATACATCTCTTTCTTTTTGAGAAGCTTCTCCCGGTCACCCCCCTTCCTCTGCAGGCCCACATGATCAATTATTTGCCACCTCAGTTGGCTTATGTTGTGCCCCTTTTCCAAGAAGTGGTGAGATACTAGTGCTTCCCTATCCCCACATCTAATATTGGAGCGGTGCTGACTTATTCTATCTCTGACCTTTCTCACCGTCTCTCCAATATAGATGAGGGAACAAGGGCACTTAATTAAATAGACAGCAAATGTTGTCTCACATGTGAAAAATTCCTTATAGTTAGTTTTTGACCACTTCTTGGATGAACAAAACTCTTTTCCTTTGATGATAGAGCTACAGTTCATGCATCCCAAACAGGGGTAACAACCTAGGTTCCTTTTACCTATATATCTCTGCTCTTTCTGTTTAGAACTAACTATAAGGAATTTTTGTCACATGTGAGACAACATTTGCTGTCTATTTAATTAAGTGCCCTTGTTCCCTCATCTATATTGGAGAGATGGTGAGAAAGGTCAAAGATAGAATAAGTCAGCACCGCTCCAATATTAGATGTGGGGATAGGGAAGCACCAGTATCTCACCACTACTTGGAAAAGGGGCACAACATAAGCCAACCGAGGTGGCAAATAATTGATCATGTGGGCCCGCAGAGGAAGGGGGGTGACCAGGAGAAGCTACTCAAAAAGAAAGAGATGTATTGGATACACAGGTTAGGAACATTGGTCCCAAATGGAATGAATAGGGACTTTGATTGGTCGGTATTCTGGTAAAAGGTGAATATTTTAGTTTACTTCTAGGGGATAAATTTGTATATAAGGGTCAGTCAGGTGGTAATGATTAAATAAATAGTTTGGTTATTTAATGAAATAACTATCAAAATATTGTGAAATATTTAAATTGGTAATGTTAAAAAGAAAAGTTGCCTTTAAATGTTTTATTATTGTATTAAAGTGTGTTGATAGTTAAAGGACACATGGTGGGGCTAGAGATAGTATAGAATGGCGCCAAACCAAATGGTTTAAAAAGAGGCATATCAGTGTATTATGTATATAGCATGATTAATGGGCCATAATACCCAAATGTTTAAACACTTGAAAGTGATGCAGCATAGCTGTAAAAAGCTGACTAGAAAATATCACATGAACATCTCTACGTAAAAAATTAAGATATTTTACCTCAAAAGTTCCTCAGTAGCCACATCCCATTGTAAAGGATTTCTAAGCAGCATATCAGTATGTCTGTCCCAGGACAGCTGAAGGGATGAGCCTCGTGCACTCTCATGTTATTTCCCTATTCAGTTTAGGGAAGTTTACAATGAAATCTCATGAGAGTTAAGTCAAATCTCATGAGATCACAGTAAAAGAGTTCATGACCTCAGCACTGCTGATGCTGATTGGCTGCTTTTCAATTCTTCATTTTTTCTTTTTTTTACCTGCAGCTTGGTGCAGGTGAAGTATAACTTTTTACACAGAACTTACTCTGGTGAGCTGAGGAAATTGTGAGTTAAAATATATTAATTTCTTACATAGAGATGCTCAGGTGATATTTTCCTGTCAGCTTTTTACAATTATACTGCATCAGTTTCAAGTGATTTAGCATATGAGTATTATGTCCCTTTAAGTGATTTCTATCACAAAACGTTGCTTTTTCTATTTTGTCCATTAAAGACTTTTTAACATAATCTGGTGCTGTGTACATAGTATTCTTTGAGTGATTAAGTGTGGAATGGGCAGTTTTCCACGGTCTACACGCGCACAGAAAAAGTACCAGCAGCTGTTCCAAGTCTTCAAGAATCTAAAACTAAGTAGATATCCCAATTTGAGAGAGAGTTTTGTGTGGGTGTTTGCAGTCTGTTATAGCAGGTGAAATGTGTGTGTCTATGTCTGACCTACATCAGTATATTATCAGAGGAAATGGTTATATGTGTGACTATCATGTACGATTGGAGAAAATGAGCTGTTCTTACCTGGCATTAAGCTTTATGAAGGTTTGATTCAAAATTAGTACTGATTTTGCAGCATAGAAACCTGAAAATGCCAAAGTATATCTTAGTTGATAAAGAATCCTGAAAACATAATAATGTCAAATGCATTATATATTCAAAGTTGGAGATTTCAAACATAAGCAGCAACATGGTATTATGCTTATCAGCCATCAAATGTTTTGTTCCTGTCTTATTTAAATACACCATTCTGATAATTTCCTTGCACTTGAAAGTCTGCAAGACCCACACTGAGTTTTTATATGATAAAAAAACTCAGTATGCAAACCTTTCTAAAGGGAGATTTGGCACCTTTCCCAAGAAAATCTAAAACATTCTGAATAGAATTAATTATAGAATAGTCTAAAACAGCCTATACTTCTGTTAAGGAACATAAAAACATTGCCGAATATGTAATCCTATAACATACAAAATCTCAATTGAAAGAGAACATAAAATAGCTGATCAAGCAAACTGATAAGAGTGCAGGTCAGATATATGAATATGGTCCTTTTTTCCCCATGTGCTACTTTATTTACTGATAACATAACATATTGCTAAAGAAATGTGATTTCAATTACTAATCTTAGAATTACCTGAGGGGAAGCTGGAACCAAAGCACAAAAAGTGTTTGGCCAAACATAAGAAAACAGTGTTTTATTCAGCAATAAAGGGTGATGTAGTTGTGTAGAGGCTGATATCTTAGTGTGTGTCTGCTTTGTGGAATGTGTAGTCTGCACTTTAATGAACTTAGTTATTTCCTTTTGCAGGGTTGTATAAGGATGTATATGTAGTTAATCTATAGATAAACATTATGCATACAAATATGTCTTCTTTAAAGAGTCATACAAGTCTATGTATCTGAATATTAAAGGGATAGTCTAGTCAAAATTAAACTTTCATGATTCAGATAGAGCATGCAACTTTCTCATTTTATCCTATTACCAATTTTTATTTGTTCTCTTGGGGGCCAAATTATCTTTGTGCGGACGGACATGATCCGCTGTAGCGGGTCATGTCCACCGCACATCGATAAATTCATCATCATGCTTGTGCAATACCACCCCCTGCAGATTTGCAGCCAATCGGCCGTTAGCAGGGGGGTGTCAATCAATCCAATCGGGCTGATTGCTGTCTGCTCTCAGAGGTGGTGTACGAGTTAAGGAACAGCGGCCTTAAGACCGCTGCTTATTAACTCCTGTTTCCGGGAAGGCTCGCACCAAAACAGATGCATTGGGGCCAATTGACTTGTTGTTCAAATCAGCCAATAGGATTTTAGTAGCTCTCATTCTATTGACTGTTTTGAACAGCCAATAGGATTTCATAAGCTCTCATCCTATTGACTGATTTGAATTTGAAGAATCAAATCAGCCAATAGGAATGCAAGGTACGCCATTTTTAAACGGCTACCTTGCATTCAACTTCAGTGTATGGGGGTGACCGTATGAAGAGGACGCTCCGTGCAGGATGGGATCCACTTCCAGGACAGCTCTGCTCCGCGCCGCCAGGATGAAGATAGAAGACGTCCTCGAGATGGCTGAAGGTGTCGTTGCCTGGATGAAGACTTCTCGCCGCCTGGATGAAGATGGATGTCCAGACTTCAGGAACCATGAGTAGATAGTCTGAGGTTAGTGTTTGTTAGGTTTTTTTTGGGTGGGGTTTTTTCTTAGATTAGGGATGGGCACTTGGAAAAGAGCTGAATGCCCTTTAGGGGCAATGGGTAGTTTAGGATTTTTTAGAGTTAGGTTTTTTTATTTTGGAGGGTTGGTTGGGTGGTGGGTTTTACTGTTGGGGGGACTTTGTATTTTTTTGACAGGTAAAAGAGCTGTTTAACTTAGGGCAATGCTCTACAAAAGGCCCTTTTAAGGGCTATTGGTAGTTTATTGTAGGTTAGGGGGTATTTTTATTTTGGGGGGCTTTTTTATTTTTATAGGGCTATTAGATTAGGTGTAATTGTTTTCATTTTTGATAATTTTGTTTATTATTTTTTGTAAGTTTAGTGTTTTTAATTTTTCGTAATTTAGTGTTTATTATTTTTTTTATTGTGTTAATTTTTTTAAATTTGTAATTTAGGTTTTTAATTGGTAGTATTTTTTTATTTTATTAGAATAGTTATGTTAGGTTAATTTATAGTTTAATATTAGGTTTATTTTTATTTCACAGGTGCTTTTTTTTTTAAAGATAGCTATATTGTAATTTTAATTTAAAGTTAGGGGGTGTTAGGTTTAGGGGTTAATAGTTTAATTCAGTGTATTGCGATGTGGGGGGGGGCGGCAGTCTAGGGGTCAATAGGTTTTATTTTAGTAGTTACTATGTGGGGTCTGGAGGTTTAGGGGTTAATACTTTATTACAGTGTTGGCAATGTGGGGGTGGGCGGTTTAGGGGTTAATAGGTTTATTTAGTGGCGGCAATGTGGGAGGCAGGAGGTTTAGGGTTTTAACTTTAATATAGTGTCGGCGATGTCGGGGAGCGGCGGTTTAGGGGTTAATATATTTAAATAGTGTTGGCAATGTGGGTGGGTGGGTGGCAGATTAGGGGTTAATAACTTTATTTAATAGTTGCGATGTGGGTGGGCAGCAAATTAGGGGTTAATAAATTTAATATAGTGTTTGCGATGCGGGAGGGTGGCGGTTTAAGGGTTAATAGGTAGTTTATGGGTGTTAGTGTACTTTGTAATAGTTTAATTATGAGTTTTGTGAAACATTTTTGTTTCGCAAAATCCATAACTACTTGTCTCAGATGGTGGTATGGCTCGTGTCTGTATAGGCTGTAACGCAAGTATTTTAGCCAGACCTCACAACCTGTAATACCGGCGCTATGAACATTCCACACAAATGTCATTTTTTTTAAATTGCGGAATTGACGTTGCGTTACAGGCTAAAATGCTTGCGGTATAGCTATACCGACACGACACGTAATATGCATTCCTGGCCATTACGCTGGAATGGCCATTTTTTCCAGCATTAAAAGCCGTACCACAACACTTGTAATCTAGCTGTATGTGTGCTAACCCGACACTGCATTAGACCTAAAGCGCGAAACAGGAAGCGTGTTACGCTTATTTTACATTCCTATGTCCTTCACTTAGATTTATATTTGAAAATAAAAATGAAATTTTCTCTCTCTCTCTCTCTCTATCTATCTATATATATATATATATATATATATATATATATATATATATATATATATATATATCAACAAAAAGATATATTTACGGTCAATCAGAGAGACGAATCAACTGAAAGACCTACCAGCGCTATCTTAAAAGGGAAAAACCACAAGCCACCTGAAATGAACACTCTCACAGATTTCTCCCTAAAAGGTGGTAAAATACATATATATAGCTGCCAATCCAAAAATAAACAAACAAGTCCCTCAAACTTATTTTCAAAGATAAACACAAAAAGAGCCTGGATGGCGCTCACATATAAATATAATAAGTAGATAGATGAAAAGAAAGCAACATAAGTGCATATGCACGACCTAGAAACATATACACAAGTAGTATATTAGAAATAAATAAATAAACAAATTGCATATAAAAAATGATTCAAAATAGAACCAAATAGTAAAAGTTCATAAAGAATATTTAGTTATGTTGGCTGGTGTAGAATCTCTTCATATGACACCCCCACTCAGATGTGCACTTACTTCAATAACCCTCAATCATATGAGGTAAGGATGATTCGTGTCAGTGAAATGCTTGGCACCTCCCAGAGTATGGAACTGGACCACCGTAGCTGTATGTCCCCTTGATGTCTGTCGAGAAGATCCCTGTTCAGCAGCCAGTAGTCTGTATTAATTTGAACTTGCACGCTTGTTCTGGTGAAAACCGGAGGCCGGCCGTGTGTTATCCTCCTGGGATTGTACCAGGACCTTGGATCAGATGTTTCCCCTCTGGGTCTCTGTAGTGTTAGCAGTTTGTGAAGTGCCGCAGGAGTTCATTTTAACTCAGTTCAGGAGCGGCACTTCACAAACTGCTAACACTACAGAGACCCAGAGGGGAAACATCTGATCCAAGGTCCTGATACAATCCCAGGAGGATAACCGGCCTCCGGTTTTCACCAGAACAAGCGTGCAAGTTCAAATTAATACAGACTACTGGCTGCTGAACAGGGATCTTCTCGACAGACATCAAGGGGACATACAGCTACGGTGGTCCAGTTCCATACTCTGGGAGGTGCCAAGCATTTCACTGACACAAATCATCCTTACCTCATATGATTGAGGGTTATTGAAGTAAGTGCACATCTGAGTGGGGGTGTCATATGAAGAGATTCTACACTCTTGAAATATGTACAGTAACTATACAGTAAAACACATAAATACATATGTACACACACACAAACACACATATATATATATATATATATATATATGCATACATGCACTTATTTAGACATGTATATGTACAAATATATTCAAAATAGCCCTTTCCAGTCAAACACCTTGTCATATACAATGTACCTTTGAGTCCTTATAACTTTCTTAATATTTATATGACTATTTTTTTTATCAGAAAGTGTTTATATGAGTGTAACTTTAATTTTAAATGCATTATGGTGTGTTTAGTGCAACTTTTCTTAACACACTACCCTTTACAGAATGTTTTCATTAGCGCTAATCAGACTTGTAAAATGAGCGCTATTTCCATTGCGCACAGTAATGCAATATCGCTACAATAGTTACAGTTGCAACAGGTAGTGCGATACTTCTAATCTAGCCCTTAGCTCTAGAGCCGCAATGCACTGGGATCTAGCTGGACACCTCTGATGAGCCAATGAAAAGAGGTTATAAATATGCAGCTACCAATAAGCAGATAGCACGGGTAGTGCATTGCTACTCTTCAGGGTACCTAGGTATGCTTTTCAACAAATTATACCAAAAGAACAATGTAAATTTTAGAACAGAAGGTAATGAAAAAGTCTCTTAACATTGCAAACTTTATCTGAACCATGAAAGTTTAATATTTATTTTCCTGCCGTTTTAAATATTAAAAGCTCAGCCACAAATTAAATAAGATCCAAATTTTCATTTATGATTGCAATGAAATGATCTTAAGCTTAAAATGATAAAATTATAACAAATTATATGAAATTATTAATTTTCTCGTGTCATGAAGTAACACTGTTGGAAAACCTCTATTTAAAAAGTTAGGCAGTCGTTATGAACACTGAATTATTTGCTTTGGCAGTGTTTTTTTTTCCCCCTGCAAATCCATGCAAAAAAACACACTTGTTTGTTTTTCATGTGTTTAACAAGAATTCACTATTTTGGGCTAGATTACAAGTGGAGCGCTAATTTATTGCACACCAGTAAATGGTCAAAATTGCCTGTTTATGGGCGCACAATAAATAACCAGCCATTACAAGCTAGCGGTAGCAATAAGTGCTACGAAAATTAACCAGAGGTCAGACATCTGGATAATTTTAAAAAGGTCCCCCAATTGCCCCCAAAATTAAATGTTCATAACCGTGCTAAAAATAAAAAATATCAACATCTTTAATCTTTTAGAAAAAAATGGCACTGAAAAGTGTCTTTACATAGCGATCTATGGGGTGTGTGTTCTCTAGAAATATATACGTATTTGCTTATATACATAAATATTTGTGTTAATATGTGTATATAAAATAGTAACACAAATGTATATTTATATATTCATATACATATATATTTAAAGGGACACTGAACCCAAATTTTTTCTTTTGTGATTCAGATAAGCATGCAAATTTCTCATTTACTCCTATAATCAAATTTTCTTCATTCTCTTGGTATCTTTATTTGAAAAGCAGGAATGTAAGTTTAGAAGTCGGCTAATTTTTTGTGAACAACCTGGGTTGTTCTTGCTGATTGGTGGATTCATTCACCCACCAATAAATAAGTGCTGTCCAGTGTTCTAAACCAAAAATTATCTGGCTCCAATGCTTACATTCCTGCTTTTTCAAATAAAGATACCAAGAGAATGAAGAAAATTTGATAATAGGAGTAAATTAGAAAGTTGCTTAAAATTGCATGCTCTATCTAAATCATGAAAGAAACAATTTGGGTTCAGTATCCCTTTAATATTTGCTGCCCAGCGCTGCGCAAATTAACCCTTTCCATGCATCGCGAGCGTGAGGTCTCGTTTGCATTGCGCTTTACTTGTAATACCAGTGCCCATTTGCGTGATCTGGTATTACTGAGTGGAGCGCAAATATCATGTTCGCGTTAGCAATATTTTGAGCTCCACTCATAATCTGGCACTTTATCTTTTATCAAACAATCTGTGAATACAGTGAAATCAATAAAAAAAAAAGCTATTATGTTTTTGTCTTTGATTTCAGACATTATTAATTTGGAGCCATAACCTTGTAAACTCTTTTTAATCCACTGATTAATATTTTGATAACTTTATTAAACAATCAAACACATTACTACAAAGATGTATAAAAAGATCATTTATTTATTCATATTTCTAAAATAAACTATATTCACAGATGTCCCACGGTGTATTCATTTAGATCTTTGTAATTTTTGTGCTATGAAAACAACGTATCAAGGGTGAAAAAAAGTATTTGCCATGTTTATGTTACAAATCAATTCCCACATCCTGACCCTGGCATATTCAGAATATCAAAAGGAAAAACTATGAACAAGAAAAGACTGTGTTTAATATATTTTGTTGATCAACTTCTTTATCAAAATGACAGCAGTATGGAAATGTTATGAAACTCAATCAAGCAATACAAAGTATTAAAAGGGAAATGATAAAAAGGTGAACTTAAAGAAAATATCCTATGCGCATTACCAGTGTTTGCTCTACATAATCACATAAAGTTTAAATAAACAGCTGTGCCCAACACTGATTCAACAGAACATTACATTTACTTTTCTTTACTTGGGCTTATTTTATCCTACAATATACAATACCATTTACTAATGTTTTAAATACATTAATATTCTGTTTCCTAAAACGATAAGGAACATATAGATATATTGTATTCATTTAAAGTTATAAACTTTTAAGCATTTCTTATATATATATATATATATATATATATATATATATATATATATATATATATAACCCAATGCATTTTATTTTAATTTACTGCAATGTACAGTATATTGTGTAATTCTCCCACATTTTAATACAATATGGAGCTTTTATGATTGCTAGAACCTTAAAAGAACATTTTAAAGATTGTGCTGTCCTGTAAAAATGTTTTACCCTTAAATGGACAGGAAACCCCATTTTTTTTCATTATTTGGATAGAACATACAACTTTCCAATTTATTTCTATAATCAAATTTGCTTCATAATCTTGTTATCATTTTGCTGAGGGAACAGCATTGCACACATCTTGTCAGCCAATCACCAGAGGCAAATGTTTGCATGCACCAATTAGCAGCTAGTTCTCACTAGTGTAGGATATGTGCGTATTGTTTTTCAACAAGGGATACCAAGAGAATGAAGCACATTTAAAAATAGAAGTAAGTTTAAAAGTGTGTTAAAATGACCTGCTCTATCTGAATCATGCAAGTTTATTTTTGACTTTCCCATCCTTTTAATGTGTTCCCAGTTACTTGTTATGCTTGCTGCAGACCATTACATTTATTGGGAGATTTTCCTTCAAGTTAATTTTTGTAGTTGAAATAACAGGGTTTTTTCTCTTTGAAACCATAAATCATGGTTGTCAAGGACATGCCCATTTAAAGAGACAGTAACATTCAGATAGAGCATGCCATTTTAATTAACTTTCCATTTCACTTTTATTTAATTTGCTTTGTTCTGTTAGTATCCTTTGTTGAAAAGCATTCCTAGGTAGGCTCAGGAGCAGCAATGCATTACTGTGAGCTAGCTGCTGATCGGTGGCTGCACATATATGCCTCTTGTCATTGGCTCACCCGATGGGCTTCACTATGTCCCAGTAGTGCATGCTGCTCTTGAATAAAGTGTACCAAGTGAATGAAGCAAATTTGATAATGGAATTGAATTTGAAAGTTATTTAAAATTGCATGCTCTGAGACATGAATGAAAATTGTGTGGTTTCACATCCCTTTAAATCGTCTGAGCCTGCAAAAACAGCATACATGCTTAACTTTCTTAATATACTCATAGGCCAACAGTTTTTGGAATGTTAATTATAGGTGGGAAGTTCAATGAACAATACCAGGTATATACAAAATATCTTTCTCCCTCACCCCCAATAGAAGGCTGAATTATGCTGGTGTTTCTTGTTTGCATAACCTTTCCATAGAGAGTACTGCAGGATTCATATTTTCAGTAAAGGTGGTGTTTCAACAGGCAAAATAAAGATAATGGAGACATTTAAGAACAATTGAATACACTCCAGTTGGTAAAATTTATCATTGGGAACACATTATGTTTAGAATTCAATATTTCAAAGGAATGTAACTTCAAAACGTTGACATTTTGATATAAAAGACTAGTCTCTAAGGGGCTTCTGACCCCAGTATCAATAAACTGAGTATCAGTATCATGCAGGTAACAGTGCTACTGCCCAATAATCCTAACATCAACCCTTGCATTGGAAAAAAAAGGCTAACCCTGACCTCTCCAATTCAGCAATTATCTATAAATGATCTATCTCTGCACCACAATTAGCCTAACCAATAAATTAACAGTAGCTTGCCCTGCCCACACTAGGCCACCTCAATGCTCTTTTCTGATTGATTAACCAATCATAAGAATGTGAGGGCTGATTATTGATAATCACAACACTATCTTATATCTAACTAAATAAAAAAGATTTACCTCAAGCAAAAAGTCAGAATTACCTCAAAGGATTAATAATAGTATCTTATTCCAGGAAATATTAGACACTTGCAGCTTTAAATTCACTAGATTTATGCCTATACAGGATATTATATTTTATTTTTAATATCTAATGACAAGTTATATATTTAAATATATTTCACAATGAGACTTTGCAACTTATGATTAGGATATTAAAGTAGTAAGAAGAAAATATTGTTTTAAAATAAAACAAAACTATAAATATTTATGTACTAATAAATATAATCACATTGCAGTTGCTCCACATTAGAAAATAAAAGGAGATAAAGAGCATATTAATACACAGTTCTTTCCCAGCCCGCCTGTGACATCACCAGATATGCAAATTAGCGTACACTAAGTTTCTTATCATTTGTTTGTTTCCAAAACAGATACTTAAACATTAAAAGGACAGAAATTTCTAAACATTGCTATCATGAAAAAGCACGATCTATGCATGTTAAAATATATTTTTTGCTTTAAAATAGTTAAAGGGCCACTGTAAGTAAATATTTTCTATGCCTGTTACTAACTAACTGCCCCAAATACGCTTTTTATCAATAGCATTTCATTAACATATCTCTACCGTATATCAGAAATCTTGTCTGCAAATTTAATTGTTTTCCAAACCCACTCCGTGGGTATCCTTTGCTATGTACCAATCCGTTTACAATACCTTGGTTTCAAAATGGCGCTTTGAACACAAAGTGATTGGTTTAAGTATTTTGAACACACAGTGCTGAAAATAGTGGGCAGGATAACGTGACATCATCGGCGAATAAAAGATATAACTATTAGAACGTTATGAAACTTCGTTTTGGAGAAACTATAGGTCAGTAGGTTTTAATTAATGTTTATTAACTTTAATATGTTAGTTGTTTAGCTTAAAAATTATAACAGAAAGTAATCCTTTAAAGGGCACATTATTATCAAGCATATAAAAAGGGCAGCATTTAGACATATAAAAAAAATGATATATATATATATATATATATATATATATATATATAACATATATTTTACAAAATACCTTTGAGTCCCTTAAAGACACCAGTATAACGTTAAATATTTAAATAGTCTGATTATTTTATTATCATAACAAGGAATGAACCCACCCTTACAAGGGTAACAACAAATGACAAGTTATACAGAATACTGCTCTATGAAATCAATATGCCAATCAAAGTACTTTTTGTATGAATGAACAAAAGGACTCTTTTCATTTGTACCCAATACGTTGGAGAAATAGTTCAGCTTTAAATGTGTTAGTGAGAAAATGCAAGCTATGATAATTGCCTGGGCAATCTAAGTCAAATACCACACACAAACAAATACCTATGGGTAATATTACAAAAAGGGCCTCTTCACAGCTATGTGAAATAATGACCATCAAGCGAAAGGCTATACGGGTTATAGGTCAACTTCAGAATGAAATCTGCAACTGCTCAGGTCGATCAATTCCAACTGAAAATTGAGTTAAAATCAAAACAGAAAATATTCAATAATTGTATTATATTATTTCTTATGCATATAAAATTTTATAACAGTGGCCACTGTTTCAAAATGTTTATTGTTTTACGGCTTATTATTTCTTATTTATTGTATAGTGATTTATAACTGGGACCTGCATTTCAGAACATTAATAAATAAGAGCAAAAAGTTAATCTGTGTCACAAAGGCATTTATATGCCCATAGGATTGGCCTTAAAGGGTCACTGAACTCAATTTTTTTCTTTTGTGATTCAGATAGAGCATGCAATTTTAACAACTTTCTAATTTACTCCTATTATCAAAGATCATTATGGTGCAGATTGGTAATTATTATTGGACAGTGCATACTTACCAATGAGCATCTGCACATGTGAACATAGCACATGAAGCAATGATAAAAAGGTCATCTATAAGAGTATATTTTTTTAATATATATATAAGAGAGATGTGACTGCACTGAGAAAAAAAGAGTCAGTGTCCATGCGTAAAACTATTCAACCAGCCAGTGAGCAATCAAGCCCAGCTGCATTTCCTCTTAGCTTCAAAATATTTTTTAAAACAAAATATATTTTAAAGGGACACTAAAGTCAAAATTAAGTTCAGACTGAGCATGCACAAAAGTTCAAAGTGTACACATATAAGTGTATGTGATTGGCTGATGGCTGCCGCATGATACAACGGGATGGGGGAAAATGGAAGTGAATTTTTTCAAGGATAAATCTACTACAAATGCAGACTAGATGCATTACAGTGACTTTCTATTAGGCATTTGGTGATTATGCAATTTTACTATGGTTCTTTCACATGTTTAAATACTGCTCTTTGATATGCATGATAAAAGTTTTAAGAGATTTCTTTCCATTTAATTAATTTTCATGTCCCTTTAAATACTGACCTGCTAGGTAGAACAAAATAAATAGTAATTGATGATTCATTCTGTTCAAGTTGAGGCTTTAATTGCATCATTTTTATTCTATCAATGAAACTATAATGTACAGGAATGTCAAACCTTTTTGATAGTGTGTGTCCATATTGGAAAATAAATATCTTCTAAAAATTATCTGGTCATGTATAACCATTGTAGAAATGTTTTTCACTCACTGCCAGGGAAATTATGTATTTATTTGTAAAAAGTTCAATACCCTCCATGCATAAAACTCATCAACAATGATGTCAAGGTTAATTTGAGCTAGCTAACTACTTGACTTTTTTAGATTAAAATAGATTCTTAAAACGAAAATATTTTTTTAAAAACAGGAGTAAAATTCAGCATTTAATCTCATTATGTATTTTAAATACTTAAAGGGTCAGTAAAGTTAAAATTAAAGGGACACTGAACCCAATTTTTTTCTTTCATGATTCAGATAGAGCATGTGATTTTAAGCAACTTTCTAATTTACTTCTTTTATCAATTTTTCTTCGTTCTCTTGCTATCTTTATTTGAAAAGAATGCATCTCAGCTAAGGAGCCAGCAAATATTTGGTTCAGAACCATGGACAGCACTTGTTTAAAGGTGCTGTCCAATCAGCAAGGACAACCCAGGTTGTTAACCAAAAATGGGCTGGCATCTAAACTTACATTTGTGTTTTTCAAATAAACATACCAAGAGAATGAAGAAAATTTGATAATAGGAGTAAATTAGAAAGTTGCTTAAAATTGCATGCTCTAACTGAATCACGAATGAAAATTTTTGGGTTCAGTGTCCCTTGATAATCATAGTAAATTGGAAAATAGTTTAAAATTTCATGCAACTTTACTGTCCTTTGAAAGCTTTTTTTTTTATAAATGCTTATCACTGTTACTATTTTCACTAACCATACTTTATTTAAAGATAACAATTGCTTAACAAATAAATAATATATATATATATATATATATATATATATATATCCCTATGGCTCTATATACGTTCTGAATCATAAATGCAGCCTACAGTGAAACTGTGATTGCTGATACACACTACAGATGTTCATAGGCTGCTGTAAGATTTTGGCTGGAGATCAAACAATAAATAAAGACAATGCATATAAACATAGAATTTGACGGTAGATAAGAACCAAAAAGGCCCATCAAGTCTACCCATAATACATGTTATTTTTTCCTTAGGATAGCCTTATGCATGTCCCAGGTATTTTTGAATTCCTTTACAGTCTTTGTGTTTACCACCTCAAATGGAAGTTTATTCCATGAATCTACCACCCTTTCTGTAAAAAAATGCTTCGTCAAATTTCTCCTGAATCTGCTACCCTCTAACTTTAGATTGTGACCCCTTGTTTTGGCATTTATGTTTTTTTTTTGTGAAAAATGCTTTCAGCTTCTATTTTATTAAGTCCCTTCATATGAAGGTTTCTAACATGTCAATGCACATCAGTTTTGAACTACTTTAAAAATGTCTTTCCTATATTTTAATATGTTTATGTGCATTAACCTTTTGACTGCTAAGCAATTTCCCACCTGGGTGCTAAGCTGATTTGAGGTTTTTTTTTTTTTTTTTAAATATATATATTTTTTTACTTTTTTATTAATTTTTTTCAGATCCCCAAGACTTATACCGTTGGAAAGAGTTAGGCGAATAACTTTCTAACGGTGGGTCTTGGGGGTCTGTAGCTGCTTAAATGCCTGAAATACAGGCTTCTACGCAGCATGCCCCCTTTCCCTATACTTGTCGTAATTTTTTAATAAAGTTGAAATAACGTCACCGCCCAAAACGTGAAGCCCTGGCGATGCCTGTCACTATACAGGCCCGATCGCCGGGATAGGAGCATGTGGGAGCCCCCAGATCTCATTCAAGGTGGGAGAGTGCTTGCGACGGCTCAGAACCGTCGTTAGCACTCAAGGGGTTAAAGCATTTTTAGTGGATTTCTCATATACATAAAACAAATGCACATATATTTTATTATAATTGTGTTAGACAGATTCATTACAGCATGAGTGGCCTCTGCCCACCTTATTGAATATGCATTGCTGAATAGTCCTATCTATATGTCTGTCTGCCTTTCTGTCTGCCTGTCTTTCTGTCTGTCTATCTGTCTGTCTGCCTGTCTCTCTCTTTGTCTGTCTATCTATCAAATAATACATAACATATACAGCTATGTGTCTTGAACTGACCCCTTATTGCAAAGGTAAAGCAAGACTTGGCTAAAACATAAATGCACCTGCCATTGTATTAGTAAAATCCTAGATCAGAGCTCACTGACATGCAGAATGTACTAATGCTGTCTCCCTTATTTCTTATGTTTTTGAGAAGAAGTATCAGGAATGGTTTGCACTTCAGTGCTTGGGTTTATGTTATTTGATTTGCTTCCATAGACATTATCTTTGTATATTGGAACAGCACCAAATGATGTGACTGTCATAAAGAGTATATGCCCTACTTTAGCTGCTTGAAGTATGTTTTATACACACCCAAGGAACTGATTACAAAGTTGTCTTCCAGTAATGAGCCATTTTTTGATTGTTGTGTTCTGGGGAGATTTACAGTAATCTGTTGATTTTTTAGTAATGCAATTATTTCATGCTAATCAAACCAACATGTCTGACTGAGCATAAGATATACCTTTGTATTTCTTATTCTGGTTGTTTGGCCTCTTGAATGTCCAAGCCGACCCACACCCTGAACAAAAGATACATCATTTTGTATATAGTTTGAGAATTTTAAGAACATAATCATTGTGTGTCACAAATTATTGTATCCCTCTTATTTTCAAGCCTTTAAAGATGAATTGTAGTGAACATTTGTCAAAAACTATTTTGTAACTAACTGCAGCCACCTTATTCACTCTTGGGTGATCAAAATAGTTGTTGATTAGTAGATTAGTATAGCCATTCCTCAGGCCTCCCAAACAGGCCAGATGTTGAGGATATCTGAGCTAGAGCACAGGTGAAATAATCATCTGTTTGGTAAACATGGTTATATTACCTGCTCTCACACAAGGTAATCCTTAGAATCTGACCTGTTAGAAAGGTCTGAGGACAGGTTTTAACGCTAGTGGTATAGATTGCCATGAGACTCTAACTTTGCTACATAATTACTTCCCCTTCTCTGCTGTAGCCAAATACATGGGGTGAAAATAATGCATCCAGTTAAACAGAGCACTCATCTCATTGCATTTTTAACACTATGTTTTGTTAATGTCTCCAGACTAAGCATGATACGTTGGCTTCCCCCAATTTCATCTACACAGCAGTCCTCCGGCTGAGAATTTTATTGGGATGCAAGATGTCTGCCTTACATTAGCATTGAGGGTAATATTATACTTCTCTATTCATTCTGCCAAGATACTTGTACCCTGAACCAAGTTGTCATTCTTTTTAACCTCTTGTTCACAGCAAAATACCTATTCTGCAATTAGAACTCAAATGGGCATTTGTTGCACATCAATCGCATACATTTTGCAAATCACCGCTCTTAATAAATTACCAAAAATTTGTACCCTCTATGAGAAAGGTGGAGACATTTCAGGCTAAATTTCACCAAAGTTATTTGCAATTCAATTAGAAAAAATACGCTTAATCCTTTAGCATAAAACATAAGTTAATATTTAATTTATCTTGCTGAGTTAAGCTTTTTTAAAAAAAAAGCATTAATTACATACGTTTTGTAAAATAGCAACAACCTTAACCTTTAGTAATTGTTTAATTTGTTAATCAATATGAATTCAATGAATTAAGCTATGTAGAATGAATAAAGAGTCCTGTTCTGGAATTTTTATTTTACTTTTTAATCTATAAGCATTTACAAACACAAACCTTGGCACTGAACATACTGTTACCATAGGGAGTTAAAGTTTACATTGTAAAAATCAGAATGTTTCTCTGATCTCAGGTACAGCAGAGCTGTTCACATGCCTAAGGCAAACTCTGTATTATGAGTATGTTATGAATAAAACATTGTTACTATGGGAATCAATTGTGCATACATATTAAAGTTGATCGAACCAGAATGATATATACATTGTTCTGCAATTGCAATTCCAGAAATATATATATATATGTTAAGGGTGAAGTGAGATATTGGGTAATCCTGGGATTACGTGGGTAAAACGGACATTACCCAAGTGGCTGTTGATGTAAGATCATAATCATCGAGTCACTGCATCAAACCTATAATCGATGCACTGTAATTCCCTCATCTTCACTCTCTTTTTTTGCCTCTGCCTAGGGGGTTCAAGGGGGTCATTCCCCAAGGTTCACTCAGGGTGGATGCCAGAGGATCGGCGGGGCACCCCCCTTCAACCCCCCAGGTGGAGGCAAAACAAATTGTGTAGATGGGGAATTACAGTACATCGGAATTTACTCACAGCTAATTGGGTAATTTCCGTTTTACCCGGGTAATCCTAGGATTACCCCAGATTTCTTACTTTACCCGTAACATATATATAAATAAATATATATATATATATATATATATATATATATATATATATATATATATATATATCCCCTGCTTTAGGATAGTTCTGCATACACCTATGTATAGACTGGTTGCAATGGGTCCCTCAGCATTTGCGCCCTGGTATATATATATATATATATATATATATATATATATATATATATATATATATATATATACAGAAAGCTCTGGATAAGAGCTAAAAACTCCCAAAATATTGTAAAACTTTTTAAAAAAAAACCTGTACTATGCAGTCAGTCACCAAAAATTACACAATGTCTGATTTGGGTAGCAAGATAGTTATAAGTATTTATATGTATCCCTCCTTTCGAGTGTTGTACTCACAGAAATATACCCCAATCATATGAGGTAAGTATAAGGTAGTACAAAAGAAAATCAAAGGAATGTTCCACAGTTCATGTGTATATTATGAATAACTTTGCCCTGGCGTATTTAAACACTTCTATGGGCAAAAAACAGCTAAGTATAAGGTGCAATATGAGCGCTGTCTTGGCACTTTCTGAATCAGCCGCACTGTTTTCCTTCCAATTAATGCCCGTCCTAGGCGCAGACTGTAGTATCCCGATGGATTCCTTTACAACTCTGCGTCAGTGACTCATGGAGTATGGCAAAATAGCTCTGCATGTGTATGAAGAAAAACAGAACACAGAACAAACTAATAGTGCAATTCTGTGATTTAATATATACCAATATGCTCTATCATCCACAAAGGGAATATACATTTACTTACAAAGAATAGAGGGAAAATAGTAACATACAGTGCTAGATTGTTTCCTTTTCTCTAACTATATATATAGAATTAAAAAGGAAACTACCAAAAATATTTACAAAGTATATAAAAACTTAGCAGCTGTTGATCTTGTACAGTTTGACTGATGTGCCAATATCCTGCCAAAACAGGAAAATACTTTGTGTGTGATGCTTGGTTTTTATAGGAAAAGGTATTAGCAGAAAATTGAGGTTCACATGCCACTTTACAGATTATTATAGGGACTTGCTCTTTCCTTGATATAGGGCAAAGCTGACAAATAGAGGCCTATTTAACAAAGGTCTGTCGGACCTGATCCGACATTGCGGATCAGGTCCGACAGACCTCGCTGAATGCGGAGAGCAATACGCTCTCCGTATTCAGAGGCCAATTGGCCGCCAGCAGGGAGGTGTCAATCAACCCGATCGTACTCGATCGGGTTGAATTGTGGCGATCTCTGTCCACCTGCTCTGAGCAGGCGGACAGGGTTATGGAGCAGCAGTCTTTAGACCGCTGCGTCATAACTGCTGTTTCTGGCGAGCCTGCCTGCAGCTCCATTCGGAGCTTGATAAATGGGCCTCATTGACTTAACTATTGAGATCTGCTGGAATATCTTTAATTAAGGCTTATACTTTCATAAAAAAAAAGACAAAACAAGGGCCTATGTGATATACAAGCACCTTTTAAAAAAACAAACAAAAAAAAAAAACCCAGAAAAATATTTAAACTAATGTTACCAACCAAGAGTTGGCAAAACAATATGGTTTCAATTCAGATGACAGCAAAAATATTGAAACAGAAACTAATCCATTTCAATCATAGTTAAAATATATCTGTCTCCTCGGAGTATGTAAAATAGATTATAACCATAATAGGCTTAAGAAAATATGACAGGTAAAAGAAAAATTACCTCTCCAAAGTCAATCTCTGAAGAATGGTCACACCCACTGGTCTGCCGCCACCTATCCACCGCCATTGCCTCATCCACCATTGTATCTTTGAGTGTAGGCTACTCTTTGAGTGTAGGCTACATAGTCTGAAATCTTTTAGCTAAGATGGTGAGGTTACACTTCATCTACCATATAGGCTTGGTTTTTATAGGCAAAGGTATTAGCAGAAAATGGAGGTTTATATGTCACTTTACAGATTATTATAGGGACTCACTCTTTCCATGACATAGGGCAAATCGGATAAATAGACTTAATTATTGTGATCTGCTGGAATAACTTTAATTTAAGACAAATGGTTCTCAATTCCAGGACATTTGCTGAGAAAAATCTTACTCTACAGATTAACAGTACATTAAAGTGATGGTAAATTTTAGTCTTCCAGATTGTGGCAACGATAACGATGTTAGTTATACATAAAGATTGCATTTTTTTTAATGCTTGTATATTTTATAATAAAAGACTTTTCATCTTACTGTGTATAGGTTGTTCCTCCGTAACCGTCATTTCCTCTATTGGCTTGGTTCCCTCCCTCTCTCCACATAGGGCTTGACTAAATGAGCGCTGTATGGTACACACACGGATTCAATGGTAAAAGCAGTGATACTATCAGTGCAGATTTAACCCATTCACTAAGGTATATTTATACGTATTTGATAGGGAACTTTACATATACAAAATTGTGTTCCATACAGTTTACATAACTAAGTTTATACAGTAGAAACGAAAAGAAGAATATATTTAAAAATATTTAGTTTTAATAATAATGTTCACAGTAGTCAGTCATAAATTGGTGTTATTTTCTGTTTCCAAGCTTTGCTATAAGTATAGGTAAACATTTATGATTGTACAAGGAAGGTTTTGCTAGACCAAACAAGTTCATTAGTGTTTCTCAATTGCAGCCCTAAGGGTACACTAACAGGCCAGGTTTTCAGCATTACCTTGGGTTAAATAAGGTTAATTACCATGGTTACTGATCAGCTAATTATTTTACCTTTTGAAATAGGTTAAGGATAGTTCAAATATCCTTAAAATCTGGCCTGTTAGTGTGCTCTGAGGACTGCATTTGAAAAACACTGAATTAGAAAAATGAACTTGATAATCTCTGTTTACTCCCTGGCAAAAAAAAAAAGTAAAATAAATAACTAAAAACAAATGCTAATACTGCAAGAGGAAAATTAATGATAGACACTTAAAAGCGATAAGCTATGGTATGGTTTCACTAACTGCTGCATTATAGAATGGAAGGGATTTTATATTAAAAAAAATACCTTTGATAATCGTAATTAGATATTTTAAAGGGACAGTAAACACTAAATACATTTCATAAGCATAGTATTGAGGTTACTCCCCGCCTGGGTGCCGCCTTGTTGAAATCTATCTCTCACTGCATTTCAGTACTGATGTGTTTGCACATGTGCAGAACTCGTTTTCAAGTAACTGCAGTACAACTTAGATTTTAAATTGGCAGCATCCATAAATAAAGGGAAGTGCATGAAATGTATTTTTTTGTTTAATGTTTAAGTTCTAATATTTGATGGTAATACTCTTTAAATACACAACAACAAGCAGTCACCTAGCATATTTTCCCTATGTGCAGAAAAATAGAAATACATAACAGATGACTGGGAAATTATAGTTCTCCATTGCAGAAAACTGTAAAGAGTTAAAGAGATCAGGGGATGTGATCTTGGTCTCTCTATTTTTTGTTAAAAACAAAACAAAAACAAGATCCACTGGTTCAGAAATCAGCTGTGTAAGTATGAAGAAGAAAAGTTTTATATGGAAAATGCCTGGTCAGGTTGACCAACATACTGGCTTACCTTGGGAAATACTGGATATATTGCCTTCTTTCTGCAAGTTGTCAGGTTCAGCAACTGGCTATTGCTTGGATCTAGAAGAAGAGCTAGCTTGGAAAGAAGAATGGCCCTTATAGATTCTGCTTCCCTGTAAGAAAAAATAGAAATGAAATATTTTGCATTATGGAATGAATAAATACCAGGATAGGATATAAAACATCTTTCCTTCAAGAGAAAGAGAAGATATTGGCATTTAGATCTGGTACAAGTAGCCTCCTGTTTTTACTTAAGATACATACTTACAGAAACAAATAACATAATTTCTTCGGGACAATTTTAATTAACTTTTATTTATCTTAAAGGCATATGTGAACAAGATTTAAGCAACAATTTAATATATTTAATATTAATTAATAATAATTGTCTTGCGCTGTGACTTATTTTTTGAAGTTTGTTACTAACACACACCAGTGTCTATTGGAGCTAAGAAGCGGGACTCTGAATGAATGGACTTTCCCCAGCTAAGGATATATCTGAGCAAAAAGAGAAAGTGAGAGTTACCTGTAGACTTTATCCAATTGGCACCGACGAGCTCAAAAAATTCAACATGTGAGGGGGCGGAGCCAGCAGCCGATGGAGTCAGTCGCATATTCCCTGAGCTCCTGGGCTATAACAATACAAAATGCCTATATTTTAGATTAAAATGATCTAGACACTGCTAAAACTTCACTGAAAGCGTATGAGGACTACTCCAAGCTACAAGAACAGGAAAGAGTGCCGTATAGGGGATCTTTCGCTAGTATATCCTCTTCATAAACACCACGTGGAGTTCCCGTACAATTACTGATACGGCTAATATGGAGGCCCTACAAGCTTGGGAGCAACGCACACAACTATTATTGGAGAGACATTTTCAGAGTATGATGGATGATATACTCTTGCTTTTGGCTTCCCTAACAACGCAGGAGACTAGGAGCACTGACCATACGCTGACCGGTAGCAATAACGACCTCAAGGAGAGGCCGGTTGTCAGACGACAGGAGACCGATCTGGAAACTACCCCTTCGGCACTAGTGGGTAATGCAGATAGCCAGTCACCGGAATCATCTCTACCTACCGCACCCGCAAGCTCTCTGCTCGCTCACGACCCGAGAGGCATAGAGCTTGGAAATATGGCTGTCCACGATAAGGATTCACGGGCGATTCTTAGACTTCATTGTTCCAGGGCAGATCAAGCTGCGCTACTACTAACAATACCAGATGGCTTAAGCTATGCAGAGAGAGTACTAAACCACACATCCGGAGCTCTAGTATCCTGTACCAAGAAGCATTTAGCGGACTCCGTCCTGCGCTCCATTCAGGAAAACTTGGGCATAGGCGAGCTGTTAGGCTTAGGACACACACTGATGTTCCGTACGGAGGAAGCAACCGATCTTCATACATCGGAGTTCATGCATCACTTCTCTCCTACGGCTCTGGCGGGGCCGGTGCTGCTGTCACCTTCGCACAGTAAGATCTGGTTACAAGAACTGAATTTTTATAACAACCTCCTATTACGGGGACATACTTGTGACAGCATTAAGCTATCGGGAGAGCGCCTTCATAAGCACTATAGTAATTATTTGGAGAAAATGGGTATAGGATGACTTTTTTTATTTGCTGCTGATCAGAACACAACTGGCACTGAAATCCTATGTAACGCTCCCCCTTATCTATCGCATTTGCTCTCTACAGACTGGCTAATATTGGCTTGCAAACCCTACATTTCTTTAGTTGTAAACTTGCATTGATCTTATTGTTGATATTCTTTATCTTTGGATATATAGTTACTGCCCCCCATGTGTTATATCGCCCTCAATGTTCTACTACCTTAGCACTGGTGTTAATACTTTTTCACAGGCAAACACAATTCTATCATATGCTGTATTTAATCTCGCCAGTGAAATATTTATTGACCCAGTACCTATGTGTTATTTAGCTTTAGTTTAAACATATTTCTTTGTACACCCTAACTACAAATACTATATCCAGATATACAGTATACTTTATTAACTTCATCTATATTGATGCATAAACTAATATTAGCCTAAAGTTTACATTTAAAAGACCAAGTTTAACCTTTTAGAAATACATAATACTCAGTCAAGAGACCATATGAAAATTTCCATAGGACAACATATAGAAGGTGTCTGTTAAATAAATTTCTGAATAGGGTCTATATCCTCACGATATCACTGCTATTTGCAGTCTACTGCCTGATGTACCCTGGTTTGAGATTTAGACCCCCCCAATCTAGTTAGGCTACTACAAACACATTCTTTGACTCCTGAGTTGCTGTGTGATATTTGGGACCTATTGTTGTCACCGGTTTCTTGCCCTAGCTACAGTTCAACTTAGCATCTATATTGTGTTCCTGTGAATTAGGCCACAAGGCTTAGACTTTAACATACTGCATATGCATATACACACATAGTGAGACATACTATTTCAATATGCGCAGGAGAGAAATCACTGTTTAATTTTTGACTGCTAGTGTATAATTATATTTTATTCTCAAAGTGTTCAATATAGGGCAATAACTTAACAAAATTATGCTCAGGTATCTGTGGATCAGGAGTCTTGCATGGTTTAGCTCTTTTGACTGTTATATTATCTTGTTGTTGTCCCATACCAGTTTTTTATGTTTTCCAGTATGAGAATAACAACAATGCCTAAGAGCCCGAGAACAGATTGGTCACCTAGCCATACCTACAGCTGTGGTACTGCAAATAAGATTATACTAATTATCCTGTCCATGTGGTACACAAACAGAAACCACTAGTATCATAATGTTTAGAGTAGCATGTTGCACTTACACCTCTTAGTGTGTGATGTATGTTTTCCCCTCTAGTCATAGGCTATTTATCTAATGTTAAGACACACTTGTGCTGGGTATAGGGCCCATACCCGGCCAGCAGAACTCAGCTGTACTAGTAGGGAAAGACATTTGATTCTCTCGTTATGGTAGGGAGATATATATAATTTACCTCTCAGCAGTACAGCTCATCCTATGGTCACCCTATTGTACTCCTTACACTATGAAGACAGGATCAGTGTCACATCATATTCACAGATTATATCTATGTCTTGGGCAGACTGATGGAGACTCATTCAGAATTATTATATCCTTCACACTTTTAGACATATTCGTGAAATTTGCTATATATTCTCACTTAATACTAATTAAGATATGCTGTAAACTCTTAGTAATTTGACAGTAGGCCCCTGGAAGAAAACTAATGATCTCCACATATGAGAAACCTTTCTTAGCAATACTAACTCACAACCTCACCTCTCCTGGCCTAATAGAGTTCCCTTATAGGTATTTAATGTCTATATTCTTAGCTCTGTTCTTCTTATTTTGATAGTGACCTAGCATACTGAGCCCTATATTGACACGCAACGTTTTCAGTTTATCTAGGATTTAGGCCCTTCATTCCTGGTCTGGGAGTATACGTAACTTCTTAATACTGAACAGTTCTCTTTGCTCCCATACACACCTTGACGGAAGGTTCACCCCAGTCAGCAAATCAAGTCACCCACATACATACAAACTCAGCATTTTTAGTCTGTGGGCACCTTACTGAGTGCTCTCCTGATTTATTTATTTCAAGGCATAAACTTACAACTTGCTAGTATGGTTATAGATACACTATGGTGCAATGTTTTAATCTTGCAGCTCAACATAGTGCTTCTAGTGCAGGCAGGTCCTGCATTTCTATAATCACCACTTATGCCCTCCCTATGCACTACATTTCGAATAAGTCCCATGCACTTCGCCAATTTTGTCAATACAGAATCCATGACTCCCTTGATCTAGGTGTAATTTTAATCTATTATCTAATTACTATACCAATAACTTAGTACGCTATAATGACCACCTTCTCCCCATAATACCACCTCCCCCCCCCCACCATAATATGCCTCCTAACTCAGGAGGACTATCTACGCGGTCTCTCTAACTAGTACCGCAACCATCACTACTTTTTTACTTGCAGCTTTTCATTTTCCCACAGTGTTGACTTTATCCCTCTTTTTTTTTTTAGCATAATCAAAATGATCAGCTTCACTTACAAATTGAGTTAAAAGTTTTAAATCTAACAACTCTCCCAGTCTTAAACCTACTAAATTTAAAGTTCATCCTATTCATACACCGTAAAAATTGTTTTACTGTATTATTAGTTACCAGCTATAACATCATGAAAATGTAAAATCTGAGGTGAATGTTAAGGGATCCGTAAGTGATCTCTCCTATTTTAAGTAGCCTTCTACAAATGTTTATTTTTCCTTTTCATGGTTTGAGGCCCAAGAGAGGCCTCATATTTTTGCAGAGAAGGTTTAGATTATCATTGGCATCTACCTACTTTGTCTTTCAATAGTACAATTGATATTATTAACCTTGGTTTACGCAGCCTATAATGTATACTATATATGATACCTTGTTATTGCTTCTCTTTACAGGTGACTGTATATTGTTCGATTGTTTGACTTGTTTGCCGACATTTTTACCTCAATAAAAATATTAAAAAAAAAAAAAAAAAAAAATTCAACATGTTTTTAAAACAAAAATATAAAAATATCCTTAATAAAGAGAAAAGAGAAATCAAAACCCATTGACTAACCTAAGACATAAGGAATATTTATAACATGTGGCATTGGCCTTTTATATATATATATATATATATATATATATATATATATATATATATATATATATAAAATACCATCCAGTGTACAGTGTTACCCTCCTGTGGGCATCTGCCTGGGTGCAAACATGCAATAAATATTCCATTTGTCCAGGAATATATATATATATATATATATATATATATATATATATATAATATTATCACCAAAGGCTCCGGAGCACACAAACTTGGGATTTTCAGATTCTCTATCTTTTACGGCAGAACTGCAAAACTTAAGGGGGGTGTCATGAGATGCAGGACATATGCAGGACACAGCAATGATGGTACAACTCTATTTTATTACAGAGCATAGCAATACACATCCAGACAGGTTGATTGTACTAAACTAACTGCGACACAGACACCGGACCTAAGCCCCGCCCACATGCTAGTGACATCACATCCTGCTATCATCACATCTTCCCCTTTTTCAAAGGCAAAGCATACATTCGCATATATTAAATAACAAGGTACACCAACAGGGTATACAACAACATTTTGTTTTAGAACATTATAAAAACAGATAGATTAGAAAACATGAACAAATAAATTACATCCTGACTTGGACATCGGGGTAGACTACCCTAGTCCACAGTGACCATGGGATTATTCTGCCCATACTTCCGGTCACTGTTCTAGCTAAAGTCAGTCCCTGTATCGGGCCGGAAGCCTCACCACTCTTCCGCTTGATGTAACTTTGCATGAACTGTCCTCTGATACAGAAGATGGTGAACAAGAGTCTGCTGGAGGCAAAGATATATCCCCGCTATGATCTTGCTGAGGGGAAGGCACCTCTCTTAGAACAGGGGATCCCACCGGCGGTGGTACTGAGGTATCCGGTTCCAGACTCTCAGGTACAGGCTGAAGATGTCTTCGGTTACGGCGTGTAACCGTCCCTCCCTCTGTAAGGACTGTGTAAGACCTTGGTTCTGGAGAGCGGCCCACTACCGTAGCAGGCGTCTTCCATTTCTTCTCATCATCCAGTTTAATTCTGACACTTTGGCCCGCTTTCAGTTCCTGTAAAGGCCTGACAGAATGTCTCCTGTCGTAGAAGAAACGATAACCCTTTTTGGCCTCTTCATCCCTCCTAAGGACTTCGTCCCGAGGAACAGGGCCAGGCGGCTTGAAGACACCCACTGAGGGTAAAGTGGTGCGAATCTGGCGTCCTAGCATCAGCTGTGCCGGGCTAAACCCGGTGGCTTGAATGGGCGTCGCCCTGTATGACAAGAGGGCTAGGTACGGTTCAGATTGCTTTAGAATGAATTTTGTTGTTTGAACTGCCCTTTCAGCCATTCCGTTGGCCTGCGGATAATGTGGACTTGACGTGGAATGTACAAAATCATATTCCCTGCTGAAAGCACTGAACTCTGTAGAAGCGAACTGCATGCCATTATCACTCACCAGCTCCATTGGAATGCCCCAGCGGGCGAACAAGCTCTTCAGGCGAATGATAACGGCCTGACTTGTGATATCATTCAGGGGTGCTATTTCCAAATACCTGGAATAGTAGTCGATAACAACAAGAAACTTTTTCCCGTGCAGTTCGCACAAATCAGCAGCTATTTTCTGCCACGGCCCCGCAGGCAGCGGAGTAGACATTAAGGGCTCCCTTCTCTGAGTAGGCCGGCGTTCCCGGCAAAAGGCACATTTAGACACGTGATTTGCAATGTCGGAGCTGATCCCAGGCCACCACACAGCTGTAGCTGCTCTTTCTCTGCACTTTGTAATGCCTAAGTGGCCATCGTGAATCCTGTTTAACATCTCCTTCCTCATGCTGACGGGAATTACAATACGGTCTTGGAACAGCACCAACCCCTCCAGCTCCGTGAGCTGCGACCTCTCTGGCTGGTAAGCATTTAAAGACATCCAGGCTGCCCGGCTCTCGGGCCAGCCATCTCTTATGTACCTTATAACTTCTTGCAGATCTGTGTCCAAATATGTCTCTTTCTTTATCTCTTCCAGTTTCCTTGAAGAAATGGACTTAGAGGCCAGAACTGAATCAACATACACTTTTACATCCGACTCTGTGGAGGATTCTTCAGCAGCAGCCAGCGGGAGCCTGGACAGTGTATCTGCCACAACCAGCTGCTTCCCCGGCACATGCACTGCCTGAACATTGAACCTGAGTAGTCTCATTAAAAGTCTCTGGCATCTCAAGGGTGTTTTGTCGATGTCATAAGAATTGATAAGAGGGACTAGCGGTTTGTGGTCAGTTTCCAGACTAAATTTCTCCAAACCCACTAGATAACGCTGAAAGCGCTCACAGGCCCAAACTGCAGCCAGGCACTCTTTCTCAATTTGAGCGTATTTTGACTCCGCAGCCGTCAGTGTGCGGGAACAGTAGGCGATGGGCTGTAGTTTGTTGTCATTCAGCTGCAGGAGTGCAGCCCCCAACCCATAACTGCTTGCATCAGCACTAACCACAGTCTTTTTTGAAGTGTCGTAGAACCCCAGCACTGGGGCAGACCCCAGCAGGGACTTAGCATGCAGGAACGCTTTTTCTTGTGAGGGTCCCCAGACCCAGGCAACATCTTTCTTAAGCAACTCTGTGATAGGGTGCAAAACTGTAGATAAATCTGGAAGAAACTTGCCCACGTAATTTACAAGGCCCAATATCTGTCTCAGCTCATGTACATCAGAAGGGCTTTTCATCTGTTCGATAGCCCGAATTTTCTCGGGGTCCGGCTTGATGCCATCCCCGTTGATGATATGCCCAAAGTAGCATAATTCAGTTTTCCTAAAATGACATTTTTCTTTATTCAGCTTCAGCCCAGACTCTTTGATAGCCTGCAGCACACAACTCAAACGCTGATCATGCTCCTCCACTGTAGACCCATACACTAGAATGTCGTCCATGACGACTGCTGTGCCCACGTGGCCACTCAGGAGAGAACTCATTTCCCTCTGAAAGATCTCAGGAGCGGAGGATATCCCAAAGGGAAGTCTGCAGAAACAGAACCGACCTACCGGAGTGATAAAGGTAGTCAGTTTGCGGCACTTTGGATCCAGGGGGATCTGCCAAAAGCCGCTAGAAGCGTCTAATGTGGAAAAGAACTTCGCCCCAGCCAACTTCGGGGCTATATCTTCCAGTGTCGGCAGCACAAATCTCTCCCTCTTCACTGCCTCATTCAACCTTTTCAGGTCCACACAGATGCGCACCTTTCCGTTTTTCTTTGCAACTGGAACAATGGGGGCACACCAATCAGTTGCCTCAACAACCTCTTCAATAACCCCCATAGACTTCATGCGCATGAGCTCTTTCTCCACTTGAGGCATGAGCGGGAACGGAATTCTACGAGGAGTAGAAATACTGTACGGGTCTGCGTCACTTTTAAGTGCTATACGGACAGGTTTGCAGCTCAGTAGGCCCAACTCGCCAAACATATCTTCAGAGATCTCATTCACTCTGGCCACGAGGCCCAAGTCACAGGCTGCTTTTCTGCTCAATAAACTGTTAACACACTGACCTCGGATCACATGCACCCACATGGTGAACTTTTTTTGTTTGTACTCACAGCTTGCAAGAAATTTCCCCACACAATCAATGCGGCCACCAGGACTATGAACATTTGTAGTAACCTTCGCCAGCTGGGGCTGTCGAGGCAGTTTCATAAATTCAGCAAAAGACATTACAGTGATATCAGCTCCTGTGTCAATCTTAAAATCAACATTGGCTCCCATTACAGTAAAAGTAACTTTCCAATCTTCCTCTGAGCTTGTCCGTTCCACAACAGACCCCACAAAAGACACTTCCTGACCCTCCTGGTCACTGTCCACCTGCATCTCCTTAATGTATTCAGTTTTACACACCACTTCAAAATGGCCTATTCTGTTACATTTTCTGCATCTTTTATCTCTGGCCGGGCATATAGCACTCTGATCATGAGCCCGGTAGCACCGTGTGCATTGGCCATGTTGCGCCCATCCACTTCTAGGCCTTTCCAGTACTTTAGATCTACCGCTCACACTGTGCCTTTCACTAGTAATTTTCCTAGACTGTTGCACTTCATCCACAATACTCTCAGACCTCAGATCAGCACTTTGCTTTTTCACCAGTTCACTCTGGCGGGCCATCCTAATAGCCCCGTCTAACGTTAAATCAGGCTCTAACTGCAGCTTCAGGGAGACTTCAGCATCTGCAATTCCAATAACTATTCTGTCTCTGATTTGCTCTTCTTTAGCAACACCAAACTCACAGAATTCAGCTAATTCATACAGGCTGCGCACAAATGACTCCACAGATTCTCCCACACGCTGATTACGTTTGTGAAAACAAGCTCTCTCATGAATCACATTTCTTTTGGGCACAAAGTGGGCACTGAGTTTATCCATAACTATATCAAAGTTAACTTCGTCCCCTTCTTGGAAAGTAAAAGCATTGAACACTGGCTCTACATCTTTCCCCATAGAATATAAAAGAGAATTAACTTGTACTTCACCACTCTCCTTGTTCAGTTTGGATGCAATCCTGAAGCGCTGAAACCGCTGACGCCATGTGGGCCAAGCTGCAGGCTGAGAAAAGTCAAAAGGCTCAGGTGGGGTAAACTTTGACATCGTCATCATCAGAAACAGAAGCGTAGTCCAGAACTTCTGACACCATGTCATGAGATGCAGGACATATGCAGGACACAGCAATGATGGTACAACTCTATTTTATTACAGAGCATAGCAATACACATCCAGACAGGTTGATTGTACTAAACTAACTGCGACACAGACACCGGACCTAAGCCCCGCCCACATGCTAGTGACATCACATCCTGCTATCATCACAGGGGGAATCTATAATAAATTTCCATGTGCATACCTGGAGTAGGCCATCCTCAACAGGAACCTCCATTGGAGATGTGGAGCCAAGGAATCCTGAATAAGTCAGACTGCTGCTAACTGCAAAGATACAGGGGGCTCACGTGACCATGACTATATGCAACCCTGTAAAGATGTGTGCATAGGGTTTTGCCACTACATCTGCAACAGTATTACTCACTTGCAGAGATCAATAATGAAATCTTGAAAGAGCTTTGTGCCGGTTCACTATACAAAAAAGACTACACAGAAAGTCTATAGGATGAATGATATTGAGACTGTCCAACCAAATACAAGTAATAAATCAATAAATAAAAAAAATTGCCACCAAAGTTCAGCTGTTACTTGAATGAGTAATAAAGTAAATAATGTAAGTCTTTGGAAAACCTCAATCAACTTAATCCTGTTACTAACGTGTGTCACTCCAACAGCTCACAAAATAGACCTCAATCTCACATCACTGACATTCCTCAAAAACAGTACCTCTAGCTTTAGCCCACAACATTAAAGGGGCATTATACACTAGATTTTTCTTTGCATAAATGTTTTGTAGATGATCCATTAATAGAGCCTTTACTTATTTTTAAATAACATTATGCAGATTTTCAGACTCCTAACCAAGCCCCAAAGTTTTAGGAGAATACTAATGTATACCAACTGCAGCTTGCTCCTGTTTGTGTAAAGAGTCTTTTCATATGCAGAGAGAGGGGGAGGGTCTGCTTTTTTGCTATAGAACCACTTTCAGTGGGTGTTCCAGCTACCTTTTCAACAGAGCTAAACTGGGAGCTTCTAAGTACGTTTTTAAACATTTTTATAATGGATTTTTAGATCAGTATCTGTGCATATTATTCTCTATAGTAGTGTCTATTATATGCAGTTATATGAAAATTGGTGTATACTGTCCCTTAAAAAAGGTTAATGCCATCCCATATGACTCTTAAAGGGACACTGAACCCAATTTTTTTCTTTTGTGATTCAGATAGAGCATGACATTTTAAGCGACTTTCTAATTTACTCCTATTATCAAATGTTCTTTATTCTCTTGGTATCTTTATTTGAAATGCAAGAATGTAAGTTTAGATGCCGGCCCATTTTTGGTGAACAGCCTAGGTTGTCCTTGCTGATTGGTGGATACATTCATCCACCAATCAAAAACTGCTGTCCAGAGTTCTGAAACAAGAAAAAAGCTTAGATTCCTTCTTTTTCATATAAATATAGCAAGAGAACGAAGAAACATTGATAATAGGAAAAAATTAGAAAGTTGCTTAAAATTGCATGCTCTATCTGAATCACCAAAGAAACCTACACCTACCTTGTGGCAAAAGCTGAAAAAAACATGAGTTGACAGTAAAAACTAAACTTAATAAAATTTGACTTGACAATGTAATTTATAATAGCTTTGTCAGCTGAGATACTTTCCAGTGGTGGTCTGAACACTCTCTGCACACTCTGCACACTCTCTGCACACTCTCTTCACACTCTCCACTGTATTTGTCTCAATAAAGACATTTTTCTACAGGCCTAATGATCTAACCTCTCCACCATGGTGAGATCTTCTAAGAAGTCTTGTCTACTGCAGGGTCCCTCAAATCAGTGTTTCTCTACCGCGGTCCTCAAGTACCCCCAACAGTCCAGGTTTTCATTATAGCTGAACTAGAGCACAGGTTAATTAATCAGCTGATCAGTAACGATGGTTACTAACCTGCTCTCACCCATTAGCTGATTATTTCACTTGTGATCTATTTCAGTTATAATGAAAACCTGGACTGTTGGGGGTACTTAAACTTGTTTTAAAAACATGTTGAATTTCTTACATTCATTTGTGTCTAGTTTAGTTATTTGAAAGTTGTTTAAAAAAAAAGTTCAGTGTTTAACCAAAGACAAAATGTGATCATCAAGCAGGGAAGAGCAATGTCCTTCCAACTTCTTGCTTTCTCTCTGATTGGAATCTAATTTAGTTCTTCCCGAGCTAGCTGGGGTGAGGTTTGCAAGGGAAATATAAGTGTACACACAAAGGAAAATAGTCCTTGCTTATAGTAGGATAAGCACAATTATTTTATTTTATACACCAATGGTATATGCAGTCTGTTTATCTATGTGTCTGTATGTCTATCAATTATGGTCAGCAGGACAGATTCTCTGCAGATATTGCATTTGCTGTAGATACAACCTTACCAGATACTCAGATGCCTTGTAACCATAATTTTACTTTAAATCACATTATCATTGTTTTTTACTGCACAGTGAGTGCTCACACAAACCTTATCAAGATCATGATATCAGATGTTGACAAAGCCTTACACATCCTGAGAGTCAGGCAGTAACCTCCTAAAATGTTTCTAAGGCTTTTAGCTTTTTGGATTATTCAACATCATCTATATACAAATGCCCCTTTGTGTGTTCTATAGATTGTGTGTCTGGCTTCTCAGTATTCAGTATCAGTTGAATCCTAAATTACAAATAGAAATGTCACCCCTGCCATGTAAAAATGTAACATGGGTGTCCATGCTAAGGCCCAAAGGCAACCATTCAGCCCTTCATTGGTTTTAATTTGCTTACATTAACCTGAGTGTATAGCTTATATACATATAAACACAGTGTGTGTGTGTGGTTAAAACAATATTAATTGTGAGCGGAGGGAAGACTTAGTGAGTTCCCACACTTTTTTTTGTAAGACTTGACCCCTGGCTTAAAGTATGTGGACATCTGACGACCACACCTATAGCTTGTTGGATATCCCATTCCAAATCCATGGACATTAATATGGAGGTGGCTCCTCCTTTGCCGCTATAGCAGCAACAAATATTCTGGGAAGTATTTCCACAAGATTTTGGAGTGTGTCCATGATTCAGCCAAAAGAGCATTTGTGAGGTCAGGCACTGATGTTGAGTGAGAAGGTCTGGCTTGCAATTGGTGTTCCAATTAATCCCAAAGGTGTTCAGTAGTGTTTAGGCCACGCCACTTGAGTTACTCCAAACCAAATCATGTCTTCATGGGCCTTGCTTTGTGCACAGGGGAACAGTCATACTTGAACAGGAAAGGACCTTCCTCAAACTATTGTCACAAAGTTAAAAGCACAAAATTGCTTTAAATGTCTTTGTATTCTGAAACATTAAGCTGACTCTTGACTGGACTAAGGAGCTTAGCACAAACCCTGAAACACAGTCCTAGACTCTTCTTTGCATAACTTTACAGTGGAGACTATGCATTCCAGTAGGTAGTGTTTTCCTGGCAGCTACAACACCCTGATTCTTCCATCAGACTGCCAGATACTAAAGCGTAATTTATCACTCCACATAACACAAGAAGTCCAGTGACAGCATGCTTTACACCACTCTAGCTCACACTTGACATTGTGTCTGTTATTGTGAGGCTTGTATACAGTTGCTTGGTTATAAAAAACAATTTCAGTAAGCTCCCCACACACCGTTTTTGCGCTGATGTTGCTTCCAGAGGCAGTTTCGAACTCTGTAGAAAGTGATGCAAAAGATGATAAAGAGGTGCAATGTCAAATGCAGATAAATCATGCTTCACTATCTGTTAGTCTAATGGAAGAATCAGGGTTTCTGAGCCCAGGGTAAGTGCAAAACGCACCTAGTTTTAAAAGATTTAGGACACTGTTAAACAAAAAAACCTATATATATATATACACACACAAACTAGGGACCCAGAAGATCATTATTATTATTTGTTGTATAGTGCTGCAAAATTCCATAAAAACAGAACAAAATAGTGGACAAAAACTGGAAAAACATATGTTCCTGTCCACTGAGACAAAAAAAATGGAAAAACTTCTGTGCTTCTCCAAAAGGCCAGTGCCACTCAGGGTGCAGTCTCTTTTAGCTAAACATGTGCACGGCTAAAAAATTCGGTTCGTTTTCGGTTCGGATCGATTCGGACTTTTCGAATTTCATTTCGGATCGAATCGGATTCGGCAAAATTTGAATAAATTCATTTCGGATTTATTCGGATCCGAATAAATTCGTTTCGGATTTATTCGGATTCGGCTGAATTCGGTTCTATTCCGTTCCGAAATTCGGTATGTTTTTAGTACACTAACACCCATTTAGTACACTAAGTCACTAACACCCATAAACTACCTATGAACCACTAAACCGAGGCCCCCCCACATCGCAAACCCTATAATAACATTATTTAACCCCTAATCTGCCGATCGGATATCGCCGCAACCTACATTATAGCTATTAACCCCTAATCTGCTGTCCCTAACACCACCGACCCCTACATTATAGTTATTAACCCCTAATCTGCCCCCCCAACGTCGCCGCAATCTAACTACAAGTATTAACCCCTAATCTGCCGACCGAATATCGCCGCCGCCTACATTATAGCTATTAACCCCTAATCTGCTGTCCCTAACACCGCCGACCCCTACATTATAGTTATTAACCCCTAATCTGCCTCCCCCAACGTCGCCGCAATCTAACTACAAGTATTAACCCCTAATCTGCCGACCCGATATCGCCGCCGCCTACATTATAGCTATTAACCCCTAATCTGCTGTCCCTAACACCGCCAACCCCATCATTATAGTTATTAACCCCTAATCTGCCCCCCCCCCAACGTCGCTGCAATCTAACTACAAGTATTAACCCCTAATCTGCCGACCCGATATCGCCGCCGCCTACATTATAGCTATTAACCCCTAATCTGCTGTCCCTAACACCGCCGACCCCTACATTATAGTTATTAACCCCTAATCTGCCCCCCAACGTCGCCGCAATCTAACTACAAGTATTAACCCCTAATCTGCCGACCCGATATCGCCGCCGCCTACATTATAGCTATTAACCCCTAATCTGGTGTCCCTAACACCGCCGACCCCTACATTATAGTTATTAACCCCTAATCTGCCGACCGCAAATCGCCGCCACTATAATAAATGTATTAACCCCTAAACCGCCACACTCCCGCCTCGCAAACACTATAATACATTTTATTAACCCCTAATCTGCCCTCCCTAACATCGCCGCCACCTACCTACAATTATTAACCCCTAATCTCCCGCCCCCAACGTCGCCGCTACTATAATAAGGTTATTAACCCCGAAACCTAAGTCTAACCCTAACACTAACACCCCCTAACTTAAATATAATTTAAATAAAATGAAATAAGTTTACTATAGTTAAATAAATGAATCCTATTTAAAACTAAAGACTTACCTGTAAAATAAACCCTAATATAGCTACAATATAACTAATAGTTACATTGTAGCTATTTTAGGATTTATTTTTATTTTACAGGCAACTTTGTATTTATTTTAACTAGGTACAATAGTTATTAAATAGTTAATAACTATTTAATAACTACCTAGCTAAAATAAATACAAATTTACCTGTAAAATAAATCCTAACCTAAGTTACAATTACACCTAACACTACATTATCATTTAATTAATTAAATAAATGACTCATATTTAAAACTAAATACTTACCTGTAAAATAAACCCTAATATAGCTGCAATATAACTAATAGTTACATTGTAGCTATTTTAGGATTTATTTTTATTTTACAGGCAACTTTGTATTTATTTTAATTAGGTACAATAGTTATTAAATAGTTAATAACTATTTAATAACTACCTAGCTAAAATAAATACAAATTTACCTGTAAAATAAATCCTAACCTAAGTTACAATTACACCTAACACTACACTATCATTTAATTAATTAAATAAATGACTCATATTTAAAACTAAATACTTACCTGTAAAATAAACCCTAATATAGCTGCAATATAACTAATTGTTACATTGTAGCTATTTTAGCATTTATATTTATTTTACAGGCAACTTTGTATTTATTTTAACTAGGTACAAAAGCTATTAAATAGTTATTGACTAATTAATAGCTACCTAGTTAAAATAATTACAAAATTACCTGTAAAATAAATCCTAACCTAAGTTACAATTAAACCTAACACTACACTGTCATTAAATAAATTAACTACAAGTACCTACAATTATCTACAATTAAATAAACTAAAGTACAAAACCCCCCCACTAAATTACAAAAAAACCAAACACTAAATTACAAAAAATAAAAAAATATTACAAGAATTTTAAACTAATTACACCTAATCTAAGCCCCCTAATAAAATAACAAAGCCCCCCAAAATAAAAAAAATGCCCTACCCTATACTAAATTACAAAAGTTAACAGCTCTATTACCTTACCAGCCCTGAACAGGGCCCTTTGCGGGGCATGCCCCAAAGAAAACAGCTCTTTTGCCTGTAAAAAAAAAACACAATCCCCCCCCCACATTACAACCCACCACCCACATACCCCTACTCTAACCCAAACCCCCCTTAAATAAACCTAACACTACCCCCCTGAAGATCTCCCTACCTTGAGTCGTGTTCACCCAGCCGGGCCGAAGTCTTCATCCGATGGGGCAGAAGAGGACATCCAGACCGGCAGAAGTCTTCATCCAAGCGGGGCAAGAAGAGGTCTTCCATCCATCATACAAGTACCAAAATACAAACAAACACTAAATTACCAAAAATAATAAAATATTACAATAATTTTAAAGTAATTACACCTAATCTAAGCCCCCGACTAGCTATTAATATAGCTTCAATATAACTAATAGTTACATTGTAGCTATTTTAGGATTTATATTTATTTTACAGGCAACTTTGTATTTATTTTAACTAGGTACAATAGCTATTAAATAGTTAATAACTATTTAATAACTACCTAGCTAAAATAAATACAAATTTACCTGTAAAATAAATCATAACCTAAGTTACAATTACACCTAACACTACACTATCATTAAATTAACTAAATAAATGAATCCTATATAAAACTAAAGACTTACCTGTAAAATAAACCCTAATATAGCTGCAATATAACTAATAGTTACATTGTAGCTATTTTAGCATTTATATTTATTGTACAGGCAACTTTGTATTTATTTTAACTAGGTTCAATAGCTATTAAATAGATATTGACTATTTAATAGCTACCTAGTTAAAATAATTACAAAATTACCTGTAAAATAAATCCTAACCTAAGTTACAATTAAACCTAACACTACACTATCATTAAATAAATTAACTACAAGTACCTACAATTAAATACAATTAAAAAAACTAAACTAAAGTACAAAAACCCCACCACTAAATTACAAAAAATAAAAAAATATTACAAGAATTTTAAACTAATTACACCTAATCTAAGCCCCCTAATAAAATAACAAAGCCCCCCAAAATAAAAAAATGCCCTACCCTATACTAAATTACAAAAGTAATCAGCTCTATTACCTTACCAGCCCTGAACAGGGCCTTTTGCGGGGCATGCCCCAAAGAAAACAGCTCTTTTGCCTGTAAAAAAAAAACACAATACCCCCCCCCACATTACAACCCACCACCCACATACCCCTACTCTAACCCAAACCCCCCTTAAATAAACCTAACACTACCCCCCTGAAGATCTCCCTACCTTGAGTCGTGTTTACCCAGCCGGGCCGAAGTCTTCATCCGATGGGGCAGAAGAGGACATCCAGACCGGCAGAAGTCTTCATCCAAGCGGGGCAAGAAGAGGTCTTCCATCCATCATACAAGTACCAAAATACAAACAAACACTAAATTACCAAAAATAATAAAATATTACAATAATTTTAAACTAATTACACCTAATCTAAGCCCCCGACTAGCTATTAATATAGCTTCAATATAACTAATAGTTACATTGTAGCTATTTTAGGATTTATATTTATTTTACAGGCAACTTTGTATTTATTTTAACTAGGTACAATAGCTATTAAATAGTTAATAACTATTTAATAACTACCTAGCTAAAATAAATACAAATTTACCTGTAAAATAAATCATAACCTAAGTTACAATTACACCTAACACTACACTATCATTAAATTAACTAAATAAATGAATCCTATATAAAACTAAAGACTTACCTGTAAAATAAACCCTAATATAGCTGCAATATAACTAATAGTTACATTGTAGCTATTTTAGCATTTATATTTATTGTACAGGCAACTTTGTATTTATTTTAACTAGGTTCAATAGCTATTAAATAGATATTGACTATTTAATAGCTACCTAGTTAAAATAATTACAAAATTACCTGTAAAATAAATCCTAACCTAAGTTACAATTAAACCTAACACTACACTATCATTAAATAAATTAACTACAAGTACCTACAATTAAATACAATTAAAAAAACTAAACTAAAGTACAAAAACCCCCCCACTAAATTACAAAAAATAAAAAAATATTACAAGAATTTTAAACTAATTACACCTAATCTAAGCCCCCTAATAAAATAACAAAGCCCCCCAAAATAAAAAAAAATGCCCTACCCTATACTAAATTACAAAAGTTAACAGCTCTATTACCTTACCAGCCCTGAACAGGGCCTTTTGTGGGGCATGCCCCAAAGAAAACAGCTCTTTTGCCTGTAAAAAAAAACACAATACCCCCCCCACATTACAACCCACCACCCACATACCCCTACTCTAACCCAAACCCCCCTTAAATATACCTAACACTACCCCCCTGAAGATCTCCCTACCTTGAGTCGTGTTCACCCAGCCGGGCCGAAGTCTTCATCCGATGGGGCAGAAGAGGACATCCAGACCGGCAGAAGTCTTCATCCAAGCGGGGCAAGAAGAGGTCTTCCATCCATCAGAAAAGTACAAAAAATAAACAAACACTAAATTAGCAAAAATAATAAAATATTACAATAATTTTAAACTAATTACACCTAATCTAAGCCCCCTACTAGCTATTAATATAGCTACAATATAACTAATGGTTACATTGTAGCTATTTTAGGATTTATATTTATTTTACAGGCAACTTTGTATTTATTTTAACTAGGTACAATAGCTATTAAATAGTTAATAACTATTTAATAACTACCTAGCTAAAATAAATACAAATTTACCTGTAAAATAAACCCTAACCTAAGTTACAATTACACCTAACACTACACTGTCATTAAATTAACTAAATAAATTAATCCTATATAAAACTAAATACTTACCTGTAAAATAAACCCTAATATAGCTACAATATAACTAATAGTTACATTGTAGCTATGTTAGCATTTATATTTATTTTACAGGCAACTTTGTATTTATTTTAACTAGGTACAATAGCTATTAAATAGATATTTACTGTTTAATAGCTACCTAGTTAAAATAATTACAAAATTACCTGTAAAATAAATCCTAACCTAAGTTACTATTAAACCTAACACTACACTATCATTAAATAAATTAACTACAAGTACCTACAATTAAATACAATGAAATAAACTAAACTAAAGTACAAAAAAAACAAACACTAAATTACAAAAAATAAAAAAAATTACAAGAATTTTAAACTAATTACACCTAATCTAAGCCCCCTAATAAAATAACAAAGCCCCCCAAAATAAAAAAATGCCCTACCCTATACTAAATTACAAAAGTAATCAGCTCTATTACCTTACCAGCCCTGAACAGGGCCTTTTGATCGGAACAGCCAATAGAATGCGAGGTCAATCTGATTGGCTGATTCCATCAGCCAATCGGATTGAACTTGAATCTGATTGGCTGATTGAATCAGCCAATCAGATTTTTCCTACCTTAATTCCGATTGGCTGATAGAATCCTATTAGCCAATCGGAATTCAAGGGACGCCATCTTGGATGACGTCACTTAAAGGTACAGTCACCTAGTCGTCGGATCAAGAAAGAAGAGGATGCTCTGCGTGGGATGTCTTCAGGATGCTGCTGCTCCACTCCCGATGGATGAACAGAGAAGATGCCGCCTGGATCAAGACTTCTGATGGATGGAAGACCTCTTCTTGCCCCGCTTGGATGAAGACTTCTGCCGGTCTGGATGTCCTCTTCTGCCCGATCGGATGAAGACTTCGGCCCGCTGGGTGAAGACACGGTAGAGAGATCTTCAGGGGGGTAGTGTTAGGTTTATTTAAGGGGGGTTTGGGTTAGAGTAGGGGTATGTGGGTGGTGGGTTGTAATGTGGGGGGGGGTATTGTGTTTTTTTTTACAGGCAAAAGAGCTGTTTTCTTTGGAGCATGCCCCGCAAAAGGCCCTGTTCAGGGCTGGTAAGGTAATAGAGCGGATTACTTTTGTAATTTAGTATAGGGTAGGGCATTTTTTTATTTTGGGGGGCTTTGTTATTTTATTAGGGGGCTTAGATTAGGTGTAATTAGTTTAAAATTCTTGTAATTTTTTTTATTTTTTGTAATTTAGTGTTTGTTTTTTTTGTACTTTAGTTTAGTTTATTTCATTGCATTTAATTGTAGGTACTTGTAGTTAATTTATTTAATGATAGTGTAGTGTTAGGTTTAATAGTAACTTAGGTTAGGATTTATTTTACAGGTAATTTTGTAATTATTTTAACTAGGTAGCTATTAAACAGTAAATATCTATTTAATAGCTATTGTACCTAGTTAAAATAAATACAAAGTTGCCTGTAAAATAAATATAAATGCTAAAATAGCTACAATGTAACTATTAGTTATATTGTAGCTATATTAGGGTTTATTTTACAGGTAAGTATTTAGTTTTATATAGGATTAATTTATTTAGTTAATTTAATGACAGTGTAGTGTTAGGTGTAATTGTAACTTAGGTTAGGGTTTATTTTACAGGTAAATTTGTATTTATTTTAGCTAGGTAGTTATTAAATAGTTATTAACTATTTAATAGCTATTGTACCTAGTTAAAATAAATACAAAGTTGCCTGTAAAATAAATATAAATCCTAAAATAGCTACAATGTAACTATTAGTTATATTGTAGCTATATTAATAGCTAGTAGGGGGCTTAGATTAGGTGTAATTAGTTTAAAATTATTGTAATATTTTATTATTTTTGCTAATTTAGTGTTTGTTTGTTTTTTTTGTACTTTTCTGATGGATGGAAGACCTCTTCTTGCCCCGCTTGGATGAAGACTTCTGCCGGTCTGGATGTCCTCTTCTGCCCCATCGGATGAAGACTTCGGCCCGGCTGGGTGAACACGACTCAAGGTAGGGAGATCTTCAGGGGGGTAGTGTTAGGTTTATTTAAGGGGGGTTTGGGTTAGAGTAGGGGTATGTGGGTGGTGGGTTGTAATGTGGGGGGGGGATTGTGGTTTTTTTTTACAGGCAAAAGAGCTGTTTTCTTTGGGGCATGCCCCGCAAAGGGCCCTGTTCAGGGCTGGTAAGGTAATAGAGCTGTTAACTTTTGTAATTTAGTATAGGTTAGGGCATTTTTTTTATTTTGGGGGGCTTTGTTATTTTATTAGGGGGCTTAGATTAGGTGTAATTAGTTTAAAATTCTTGTAATATTTTTTTATTTTTTGTAATTTAGTGGGGGGGGTTTTGTACTTTAGTTTAGTTTTTTTAATTGTATTTAATTGTAGGTACTTGTAGTTAATTTATTTAATGATAGTGTAGTGTTAGGTTTAATTGTAACTTAGGTTAGGATTTATTTTACAGGTAATTTTGTAATTATTTTAACTAGGTAGCTATTAAATAGTCAATATCTATTTAATAGCTATTGAACCTAGTTAAAATGAATACAAAGTTGCCTGTACAATAAATATAAATGCTAAAATAGCTACAATGTAACTATTAGTTATATTGCAGCTATATTAGGGTTTATTTTACAGGTAAGTCTTTAGTTTTATATAGGATTCATTTATTTAGTTAATTTAATGATAGTGTAGTGTTAGGTGTAATTGTAACTTAGGTTATGATTTATTTTACAGGTAAATTTGTATTTATTTTAGCTAGGTAGTTATTAAATAGTTATTAACTATTTAATAACTATTGTACCTAGTTAAAATAAATACAAAGTTGCCTGTAAAATACATATAAATCCTAAAATAGCTACAATGTAACTATTAGTTATATTGAAGCTATATTAATAGCTAGAAGGGGGCTTAGATTAGGTGTAATTAGTTTAAAATTATTGTAATATTTTATTATTTTTGGTAATTTAGTGTTTGTTTGTATTTTGGTACTTGTATGATGGATGGAAGACCTCTTCTTGCCCCGCTTGAATGAAGACTTCTGCCGGTCTGGATGTCCTCTTCTGCCCCATCGGATGAAGACTTCGGCCCGGCTGGGTGAACACGACTCAAGGTAGGGAGATCTTCAGGGGGGTAGTGTTAGGTTTATTTAAGGGGGGTTTGGGTTAGAGTAGGGGTATGTGGGTGGTGGGTTGTAATGTGGGGGGGGGATTGTGTTTTTTTTTTACAGGCAAAAGAGCTGTTTTCTTTGGGGCATGCCCCGCAAAGGGCCCTGTTCAGGGCTGGTAAGGTAATAGAGCTGTTAACTTTTGTAATTTAGTATAGGGTAGGGCATTTTTTTTTTATTTTGGGGGGCTTTGTTATTTTATTAGGGGGCTTAGATTAGGTGTAATTAGTTTAAAATTCTTGTAATATTTTTTTATTTTTTGTAATTTAGTGGTTTTTTATTTTTTGTAATTTAGTGGGGGGGGTTTGTACTTTAGTTTATTTAATTGTAGATAATTGTAGGTACTTGTAGTTAATTTATTTAATGATAGTGTAGTGTTAGGTTTTATTGTAACTTAGGTTAGGATTTATTTTACAGGTAATTTTGTAATTATTTTAACTAGGTAGCTATTAATTAGTCAATAACTATTTAATAGCTATTGTACCTAGTTAAAATAAATACAAAGTTGCCTGTAAAATAAATATAAATGCTAAAATAGCTACAATGTAACTATTAGTTATATTGTAGCTATATTAGGGTTTATTTTACAGGTAAGTATTTAGTTTTAAATATGAGTCATTTATTTAATTAATTAAATGATAGTGTAGTGTTAGGTGTAATTGTAACTTAGGTTAGGATTTATTTTACAGGTAAATTTGTATTTATTTTAGCTAGGTAGTTATTAAATAGTTATTAACTATTTAATAACTATTGTACCTAGTTAAAATAAATACAAAGTTGCCTGTAAAATAAAAATAAATCCTAAAATAGCTACAATGTAACTATTAGTTATATTGTAGCTATCTTAGGGTTTATTTTACAGGTAAGTCTTTAGTTTTAAATAGGATTCATTTATTTAACTATAGTAAATTTATTTCGTTTTATTTAAATTATATTTAAGTTAGGGGGTGTTAGTGTTAGGGTTAGACTTAGGTTTAGGGGTTAATAACCTTATTATAGTAGCGGCGACGTTGGGGGCGGGAGATTAGGGGTTAATAATTGTAGGTAGGTGGCGGCAATGTTAGGGAGAGCAGATTAGGGGTTAATAAAATGTATTATAGTGTTTGCGAGGCGGGAGTGCGGCGGTTTAGGGGTTAATACATTTATTATAGTTGCGGCGATTTGCGATCGGCAGATTAGGGGTTAATACTTGTAGTTAGATTGTGGCGACATTGGGGGGGGGCAGATTAGGGGTTAATAACTATAATGTAGGGGTCGGCGGTGTTAGGGACAGCAGATTAGGGGTTAATAGCTATAATGTAGGCGGCGGCGATATCGGGTCGGCAGATTAGGGGTTAATACTTGTAGTTAGATTGTGGCGACGTTGGGGGGGGCAGATTAGGGGTTAATAACTATAATGTAGGGGTCGGCGGTGTTAGGGACAGCAGATTAGGGGTTAATAGCTATAATGTAGGCGGCGGCGATATCGGGTCGGCAGATTAGGGGTTAATACTTGTAGTTAGATTGCGGCGACGTTGGGGGGGGCAGATTAGGGGTTAATAACTATAATGTAGGGGTCGGCGGAGTTAGGGACAGCAGATTAGGGGTTAATAGCTATAATGCAGGCGGCGGCGATATCGGGTCGGCAGATTAGGGGTTAATACTTGTAGTTAGATTGTGGCGACGTTGGGGGGGCAGATTAGGGGTTAATAACTATAATGTAGGGGTCGGCGGTGTTAGGGACAGCAGATTAGGGGTTAATAGCTATAATGTAGGCGGCGGCGATATCAGGTCGGCAGATTAGGGGTTAATACTTGTAGTTAGATTGCGGCGACGTTGGGGGGGGCAGATTAGGGGTTAATAACTATAATGTAGGGGTCGGCGGAGTTAGGGACAGCAGATTAGGGGTTAATAGCTATAATGTAGGCGGCGATATCGGGTCGGCAGATTAGGGGTTAATACTTGTAGTTAGATTGCGGCGACGTTGGGGGAGGCAGATTAGGGGTTAATAACTATAATGTAGGGGTCGGCGGTGTTAGGGACAGCAGATTAGGGGTTAATAGCTATAATGTAGGCGGCGGCGATATTCGGTCGGCAGATTAGGGGTTAATACTTGTAGTTAGATTGCGGCGACTTTGGGGGGGGCAGATTAGGGGTTAATAACTATAATGTAGGGGTCGGCGGTGTTAGGGACAGCAGATTAGGGGTTAATAGCTATAATGTAGGTGGTGGCGATATTCGGTCGGCAGATTAGGGGTTAATAAAATAATGCAGGTGTCAGCGATAGCGGGGACGGCAGATTAGGGGTTAATAAGTGTCAGATTAGGGGTGTTTAGAGACTCGGGGTACATGTTAGGGTGTTAGGTGCAGACTTAGTGTTTCCCCATAGGAAACAATGGGGCTGCGGTGTTAGTTTTTTTTCAGCCGAAACTCCCATTGTTACCTATGGGGAAATGCCGAATTTTACCGAGCTAATTCGGATTTATTCGGAGATACGGCAACTATTTCGGATTCATTCGGTAGATTCGGAAGTATTTTAATTCGGAAATCCGAATCGATCCGAATCTCCGAATTTACCGAATTTACCGAATTTCCGAATTAATCCGAAACGAACCGCACATGTCTACTTTTAGCTCACAACGCCTTTGACACAGGAGAAATAACCTTTAGCATATCAGTCTGATCCTGTAAAAGACAGTTCAGCGCCGAAATACCAGGCAATTCTCCTCTGAGCGAGGAAAAACAACAAAGCCATATGCTATCGACATTTAATATTGCACAAGCATTTCTGGTGAAAGGTGAAATGCTTGTGCAATGCCACCCCCTGCAGATTCGCGGCCGCTAGCAAGGGTTTGTCAATCATCCTAATTGTATCTTACGACCGCTGCTTCTTAACTTATGTTTGTTGCAAGCTGCTGCTTTATACATCTACCCCACACTCTCAACTGAAACAGAACAAAAGCTGTAAAACTTACATATGTCCACATGACCACTGTCACTCAGGGTGCAGTCTCTTTTATCTTAACTTAGTGGGGTTAATGCCATGTAAAACCACTAAATTACCCTATAACCAATTGGAAATAACCGAATTACTGTTGCTCTTAGACATCTGCAACTTTGCATAAAAACCATACCAGTATTGCCTTGATAATTTCAAAACTATACATTATATTAAATCTTGTTTTTTTATTTTTTATTCATTTCCAATTAATAAAATACTTTACAATAATTATCTTCATCCAATGGAATTTTGGGGAAGAAAAGTAGCCTTCCAATCCACATCTTTTCTAGGGTCTTTGTTATATACCGGTAAACATTTTAAGAGTCCCATAAAAACGTTTCCATTGACTATTAATTGCTTACTGTTGATATGGGAGTATAGGTATTATTTTCTATCACTTATAAGCCCATTATGATGCCAGAAGTAATATGTACAATAAGTAATGTCAGAATAAGATTGTGATGTTACCTTCTGTGTAGATCTATACATTTATAAAATCAATTACAATTTACAATCTAGTAAAATACAGTCTTCAAAAAGTCATTTGAGTTATGTCCCTCTGGGGAGTGAACAAACGAGGCTAAGAAAACATTTCTAGTTTGGGATTTTAAAACATTGAAAGATATCTCCTTTTATTTTGAGTGAAGTCACTGACAAATTAGAAACAATGAGACAACAGCTGTGGGTGGTTGTGATTGCTCTGGGTCACATAATCTTTTATCCTCTCAAAAAAAGGTCATTACTTTGTAAAAAGGTAGAAGTTTAAATAATGTAATGGATTAGAACAGCTGTTGTTATTAGCATGGAAAATGAAAACAAAACAGAGATAAAAGTCAAAATTGTTATCAGCACTAAAGTTGGCCAATTATACTGGTATCAAGTTGAAATTGATTTTCTATCTGGGAAGAAATAATGCCTTGGAATTTTAGGACATTGCATATCACTCTAACAAATGGACACATTTGGAATGTACCAGTTAAAACTATCTTGACTTAATTGGATTTTTTTTTAAGAATTTACTTTTAGAAGTTGTTTTTAATGTTGCAGTTAGTTCTGTAGCGTCCCTGGTCAATACAAGAAAATTGATACATTGAGGGTTAATTTAAATCTATATGATTTAATTAGGTATTAAACTAATTTGCTCAATATAATGCAATGGGAGAAAATGTCAAAATTACCCAAAATTAGTATCTTATTTAATTCTTATAAGAGATGAGAATCTCAAATTATAGAATAAGGCAAAGCAGACTTATCAAAGAAAGGCTTACCCAAATTATAGATGAGTTGGGTAACACAAGGCCTAGAAACCCCCATACATACACTAGTAAAAGAAAATCCTACTGTAAAACAAATACAGGTTGGATATTAAATCTACTAATGGTGACCTACCTTAAATATACTAAGATTTTTTTCTAGAATTAAATGTGCCCATGGACCATCTCACCATTTTCAGAGGGCAAGATGGATAAATACTTTCATAATATTGTGAGCTGGTAAGTCTGGTGCCTTCCCTTCTTTGTATTCTAGTGACATTACATCTAATTATTGTAATGTGTGATATATTGTGCAATACCCGATATTTATTTTTCAAATGCCATCAACTGCCATGATGAGTAAAGATAGTGGTAAAGTTATGTTCTACAGCAAAGAAAATACATCCACGTTTAGAGTTTAGGCATTTCAGCTCTACCCACTTTCAGCCACTGCATACTGTTGGCAACTTCCTTTGTAAAAAGATAATCAAAAGTCTGTTTTTTCTCTTGAAATTCTCCTTTTGACAAAGTCTGCTTCATGACTTGTCAGGTCAGTTTAAATAAGAGCTGAGTGTGTGTGTTTTCTCTGTGTGAGTGTTTCTTTGAGTGTGTGTGAGTGTTTCTGTGGGTGACTGTGTGAGTGTGTGTCAGAGACTGTCTGTGTGTGTATATCCCCATGTCTATTCATTTTTAGGACAGTTTGACCTTACTGTTGAATATTCACATCTTTGTACTGACTTTGAGACTAATGAGACATTTCTGGAAGTCACAAACCCACCACTCAACCTTTAAATTAGTGTTTAGGCAGTTAAGGGGCCTCCTTTCAGCCACTGCATTATGTTGCCATCATATAGTTGCCAACTTCCTTGATCAAAAGATAATCTTGTAATTCTCCCTTTTATGACAAGAATGTAGTCTACCTCTTTACTTGTCAGGTCAGTGTAAACAAAAGCTGAATGTATGTTTGTTTTCTTTGGGTGTCTGTGTGAGTGTGTGTCTGTGTAGTGTGTGAGTGTTTCTGTGTGAGTGTGTAAGTGACTATATTGCCGCTTTAAAAAGGGACACATGAAAAATACATATGTCAGGGCTGTTTAAAGAAATGCTTTGGGTAATGTTCTGTTATAACAACCCTGTCATATGTATTTTTCATATGTGTCCCTTTTTAAAGCAGCAATATAGTCAGCCTAGTATGGGTGAAGATATGAATATGAATATTTCTGAAGACCTCTTGATATAACCTTTTTTAAAGGCATTTAAAGGGACAGTCTAGTCAAAATTAAACTTCCATGATTCAGATAGGGCATGCAATTTTAAACAACTTTACAATAGACTTTTATCATTACATTTGCTTTGTTTGCTTGCTGGTATTTTTGAAAAGCTAAACCTAGGTAGGCTTAAACTGATTTCTAAACCGTTGAAAACCGCCTCTTAGCTCAGAGCATTTTGAAAGTTTTTCACAGTTAGACAGTACTAGTTCATGTGTGTCATATAGATAACATTGTGCTCACTCCCGTGGAGTTATTTAAGAGTCTGCACTGATTGGGTAAACTGCATGTCTGTCAAAAGCACTGAGATAAGGGGGCAGTCTGCAGAGGCTTAGATTCAAGGTAATCACAGAGGTAAAACATATATTAATATACAGGGAGTGCAGAATTATTAGGCAAATGAGTATTTTGACCACATCATCCTCTTTATGCATGTTGTCTTACTCCAAGCTGTATAGGCTCGAAAGCCTACTACCAATTAAGTATATTAGGTGATGTGCATCTCTGTAATGAGAAGGGGTGTGGTCTAATGACATCAACACCCTATATCAGGTGTGCATAATTATTAGGCAACTTCCTTTCCTTTGGCAAAATGGGTCAAAAGAAGGACTTGACAGGCTCCGAAAAGTCAAAAATAGTGAGATATCTTGCAGAGGGATGCAGCACTCTTAAAATTGCAAAGCTTCTGAAGCGTGATCATCGAACAATCAAGCGTTTCATTCAAAATAGTCAACAGGGTCGCAAGAAGCGTGTGGAAAAACCAAGGCGCAAAATAACTGCCCATGAACTGAGAAAAGTCAAGCGTGCAGCTGCCAAGATGCCACTTGCCACCAGTTTGGCCATATTTCAGAGCTGCAACATCACTGGAGTGCCCAAAAGCACAAGGTGTGCAATACTCAGAGACATTGCCAAGGTAAGAAAGGCTGAAAGACGACCACCACTGAACAAGACACACAAGCTGAAACGTCAAGACTGGGCCAAGTAATATCTCAAGACTGATTTTTCTAAGGTTTTATGGACTGATGAAATGAGAGTGAGTCTTGATGGGCCAGATGGATGGGCCCGTGGCTGGATTGGTAAAGGGCAGAGAGCTCCAGTCCGACTCAGACGCCAGTGGGGTGGAGGTGGAGTACTGGTTTGGGCTGGTATCATCAAAGATGAGCTTGTGGGGCCTTTTCTGGTTGAGGATGGAGTCAAGCTCAACTCCAAGTCCTACTGCCAGTTTCTGGAAGACACCTTCTTCAAGCAGTGGTACAGGAAGAAGTCTGCATCCTTCAAGAAAAACATGATTTTCATGCAGGACAATGCTCCATCACACGCGTCCAAGTACTCCACAGTGTGGCTGGCAAGAAAGGGTATAAAAGAAGAAAATCTAATGACATGGCCTCCTTGTTCACCTGATCTGAACCCCATTGAGAACCTGTGGTCCATCATCAAATGTGAGATTTACAAGGAGGGAAAACAGTACACCTCTCTGAACAGTGTCTGGGAGGCTGTGGGTGCTGCTGCACGCAATGTTGATGGTGAACAGATCAAATCACTGACAGAATCCATGGATGGCAGGCTTTTGAGTGTCCTTGCAAAGAAAGGTGGCTATATTGGTCACTGATTTGTTTTTGTTTTGTTTTTGAATGTCAGAAATGTATATTTGTGAATGTTGAGATGTTATATTGGTTTCACTGGTAAAAATAAATAATTGAAATGGGTATATATTTGTTTTTTGTTAAGTTGCCTAATAATTATGCACAGTAATAGTCACCTGCACACACAGATATCCCCCTAAAATAGCTATAACTAAAAACAAACTAAAAACTACTTCCAAAACTATTCAGCTTTGATATTAATGAGTTTTTTGGGTTCATTGAGAACATGGTTGTTGTTCAATAATAAAATTAATCCTCAAAAATACAACTTGCCTAATAATTCTGCACTCCCTGTAACTGTGTTGGTTATGCAAACCTGGGGAATGGGTAATAAAAGGATTATCTATCTTTTTAAACAATAACAATTCTGGTGTAGACTGTCTCTTTAAACCTATCATTTCTTTAAAAAATATGCATTGTTTTGCAAGCCCAGGACATTCCCCTCCAAATCCTTATTGAATGTTGTTTATCTTACTTCCTTTGCTGTGACCAATTACAAACAAGTATAAACAAGATTCTGAACATATTAACCAATCACAGTGCAGCAAGTATCATCATCAAAGTTCTGCATTCTTCAGAATGAACTCCAGTCTCTTTGGGTGCCTGCAAATACTACAATTAAATAATTCAACATATTATGAAGAATTACATTTTCAGTTCAATGTCCTTTTAATATGCCTCTGTTGCTTTGATATTCTCATGTTTACATTTATATTACAGAAACATTTGTAGACACAATTTTTAAAGGCATAGTACAATGTCCATCATTCACCGAAAAAACAATATTTAAAGTAAGAAATAATATCATTGATGAACAAATAATGTTCTAAGATGGGTACAGCAATGGGTAATACATCTTGCAATACAAACTTGAGACGCACGTGGTATGGATTAATATAAACCCCATCAATAAAAGTACAAATGTAGAAAATTCAAAGCACCTCTTAGATCAAAGCATCTTCTTTTATTGTTCAAATCAAGCAGTATAAAAAATAGTGCAACATTTTGGCCATACTGGCTTTAATCATGCATCATGCAATATGGCCAAAACGTTGCTCTATGTTTTATACTTCTTGATTTGAACAATAAAAGAAGATGCTTTTATTTAAGAGGTGCTGTGGATTTTCTATATTACGATACTCTTAAAGGGACACTGAACCCAAATTTTTTATTTCGTGATTCAGATAGAGCATGCAATTTTAAGCAACTTTCTAATTTACACCTATTATCAATTTTTCTTCGTTCTCTTGCTTTCTTTATTTGAAAAAGAAGGCATCTAAGCTATTTTTTTTTGTTCAGAACCATGAAAAGCACTTGTTTATTGGTGGGTGAATTTATCCACCAATCAGCAAGAACAACCCAGTTTGTTCACCAAAAATGGGCCGGCATCTAAACTTACATTCTTGCATTTCAAATAAAGATACCAAGAGAATGAAGACAATTTGATAATAGGCGTCAATTAGAAAGTTGCTTAAAATTGCATGCTCTATCTGAATCACGAAAGAAAAAATTGGGTTCAGTGTCCCTTTAAGATTATCCTTTTCCCCACTATTCAAATGTCAAAAATCAAACATTCCCCCTATTTGTTTACAAACAAAGTATAAATACATTTATTTATTTTTAAATATGAATAATACAATTTTATGATTTATTCACTAACTTTGTGACCTAAAACAAGAAATCGATTGCGGACACTAGTCCAAAAGGTTGGAAAACCATACTTTAGCAAGAAACATTATTTTGTATGTATTGTAGAGAAAAAGCGGTATCATATCTGCTATTCACATTTTTAGAACACTCTAATAAAAATATATTTTATTTTAGTCATTTTTGTACATAAAAAAAAATCAACATAGGTAAAACAGAACGGACTGTGATCTATAAATATCTGGTTTAATGTGATATATTCTTATTTAAATTGTGAAAATTGCTCACTGATTTAAACCGGTAAATGTAATCCAAATGTTTACCCTAAATTGTTTTAACCAGTAGGAGGAATTCAACAAACTTATGGCAGATTTAATATCCTATTCCGAAATTTGATGTTTAAACAAACAGTCAGGCTATGAATTGGTAACATTGTGATATCATAATTACCTGCAAAAGACCTGAACTGATAAAAAAATATACAAATGAAGTAAAAAGAAAAATAAGAGAGTATTGTAAGTTACCTGACACAACAAAATGGTCTTATTCACTAAACAGGGATTTTAGATAACAACGTTTGCTAATTGTGGGTCAAAGGGCAGTCATTAAAATAACTGAATTGGTATAGTTACATAGTAAAACAAACTTGTTTGAGGGAAAAAATGTGTTGCAATCCTAAAATGTTCCGTCTATTTTATATATATATATATATATATATATATATATATATATATATATATATATACACACTGATAACATGTTAAAGTGGAGTTTATTCTATTTACAATATATCTGTATAACATATATCAGGTTGGACTTTTGAAAATCTTAGCTAATGTATTTTCGACACAATTCACCATTAAAGGAGCATTAAACACTGAACGCTATATTACAAGTGGAGCGCTAAATATCGATTACATGCAAGCGATATTAGGGGGCCTATTTGACCTCGCTGAATGCGGAGAGCAATACACGCTCCGTATTCAGCATTGCATCAGCAGCTCCTGTGAGCTGCTGGTGCAACACCGCCCCCTGTAGATTCGGCCGCCAGCAGGGGGTGTCAATCAACCCGATCGTGCTCGATCGGGTTAAATTGCGGCGATGTGTATCCGCCTGCTCAGAGCAGGCAGACAGGATATGGAGTAGTGGTCTTTAGACCGCTGCTTCATAACTGGTGTTTCTGGCGAGCCTGCAGGCTCGCCAGAAACAGAGGCCCTCAATCGCCATCCAGAGCTTGATAAATGGGCCCCTAGGGCTCCACTTTATAATACCAGTGCATGATAATGTGCGCTGGTATTACAAGTAAATCACGATGCGAACCCAAGCTTGTGTTTGCATTTCTAGGAAGCATTGTGCTCACGAGAGCACGCTTCCATAGGCTCCAATGAGAGAACTAGCGCAGCGAAGGGGGAAAGTCGCGCAGTGATGGGCAGCAAATATGCTTTTATTTTTTATTTTAAAAAAAACACTACACACTGAATTTTGGGGGCAATTGGTGGACATTTAGAAAGTTAGCTAGAGGTCTGACCTCTGGTTAATTTTTGGAGCGCTAATTGCTTCTGCGAGCTCGAGGACCACATTGTTGTACGTTGGCTACTCATCGATCCTCTGCTGCTCCTTCTGTTTGTGTGCACCAGATTTTTACAGTGAGATCGCTATACGTAGGTTCAGAAATCACACTTCCCTATATCTAATTGCACTGCTTTATCTGAGCAACTTTTACAAGAAAGTAAACAGATTTAAATGTTGTCTGCTTAGCAACACACAATAATAAGAAGAGTAGTATTGCAAAGTATCACCTTGCTGTTATGGTCCCTTTAAATGAGCTATTCATTAGCAAAGGGTGTCATTTTTGTATTGCATTTAAGTAGGATGTTTAAAGGGAAATAATTATGTATAATTGATACCACAATGTGTTTCTAATGACTTATTATACCAGCTGCAGAGTATTGAATGTATGACAAGGCACTCAGTTATGTTTATTTTTAGATTTGAAATATCTGATTTTGTTCATTAAAACCTCAACCCACTGTTTTTAAGAACATGTACATTTAAATGGGTTGAGCCTGCAGGAAGAGGATTTCTATCTCTCTTCATACACAAAGCCCTTCGTATCTGCTCTTTCTCTCTCTAATAAGAGTTTATCATATTCTAAGCATTGTGAACAAACTACCACTTAATTTATGCTGTTGTCTCTTGTTTGCATATCTTTTCTATAGATAATACTGCAGCACTCCTATTTGCAGTCTAGGCAGAGGTTTCAACTGGCAAAAGCAACTAACTTTAATGATAACAAACAATTTAATGTAAACCAGCAGGTGAAATGGATTATTGCGAACCCATTATAAGCCAGATTACAAGCAGTGTGCCAAATATTTTTTTTGCTTGCATGCTAACTGAACTCAAAGTAAAAATAATATTTCTGCTGCATTAGTATGCATGCAAGTTGAAAGTAAAAAAGGTAGCGCTCAAGCAAAAGACCAAGGCACGCCAACTCCAGGATTTATGATATTGTGATCACGCTCATACACTCTCCCTATTGACTTCTATGGGGAACGTTGGAAAAAAAAACTATTAACTATCACTCGTGCATTACCTCGACATTGTGCTAGACCAACTGCTCTACACCCAAAGGTGTTAGAAATACTTCACATCCCTATGTTCTTCACATAAAAGAAAATGTTCTTTTTATTTTTTATATACTGTACATATATATATATATATATATATATATACAGTATATATATATATATATATATATATATATATATATATATATATATATATATAAAAAAAATATATACAGAAATATATAGATAGATATTATATATATATATATATATATATATATATATATATATATATATATATATATATATATATATATACATATAAATAATCTTTTTTTCTAAGTGAAGACTATAGGAATTTCAAGTTTTTCTATTCAAAACACATTAAAACAGAATAAAAATTATATTGCATACTTCAAGGTATTTGACTGGAAAGAGCTCAAAACTTTGTGTGTGAGTATATATGTTTATACATGTGTATATATGTGAATATATTTGTATATATGTATGTATGTATACATACACACATTTGAGCCCTTTCCACTCAAAAACGTTGCCATATACCATATCCCTTTTAACCATTTTAAAACATTTTTAACAATATTAAAATGATATCTTTTTATTAAAAAGCTTATATAATGTTACAGCACTGCATAATATGTTGGCACTTTATAAATAAATAATAATAATAATAATAATATGTGTATAATACTTTATTTTAATGTGTTTTTGTAAACTTTTTTTTTTTTAACCCTTACACTTTACCTTGGGTCTCAAGTTGTGCTAAATTTCTAGTGCCGTTTCGGGTTTTGCTCGAGCGTAAACCATACGTTTAAACTTTTAATACAAGCGCACATTAGCGCGTTCCCGATATCCATTGACAGTATAGGCTGTGCTAGAGTGATGTCGGGTGCACTAACCCTTCTCTGATAAACGTGCTTTACCATGGACTTGTAATATCAAGTCATGCGCTAATGTTAGCAAGGTCCAGTGATATTGCTTTTCGCGACTTGCTCTATCATTAGCGCGCCACTTGTAATCTGGCCCTAAAGAGGGTACAAATTTACAGTACAATGCCCCTTTAAGACTGTAACGATGACCTCTAGGAGTCTAAGTGCCATATGACAATGTGTTCATTCCTAGCAAGTATGAAATCAGGTCAAGTATCTAGGAAATGCCTCAGCACTTACTCAACTAACAGTTCTTCTGAAACCCTATCAAACTCTAGAAAGAAAATGAGTAGAATGTTTGCAGTCACTGGCAGGGAACCTTACACCATGTCTATTTCCCATGGTGTTATTTTTTTGTATTGTTCATAAGCAAGATATACTAGCATAAACTACTTACAGCAATTACCCAATTAGTTCTCCATGTTATAAACAAAGGAAAAGCTTTACTTGTAATTTCATTTGAAAACTAAACAGAGTTGGTTTATTTGTTTTGCATAAAATAAAACAAATTCTTTATGTATTTTCATGATGCTGAAAATAAAAAACTATACTTTAGGCATGGCTAATACAAAAATAAATAATTGTTTTATCCTCCTGAAGGCTAATAATGACTCCTAAAAAAAGTCTCTTCTTCATAGAGTATTTACTGGACACTCTAAAGTTTTAAGAAAAATAGGCCTGGTGAGTTAAAGGGACATTATACACAATTTTTTTCTTTGCATAAATGTTTTGTAGATGATCTACTTATATAGCCCATAAAGTTTTTTTTTTTTTTTTTTAATGTATAGTTTTGCTTATTTTTAAATAACATTGCTCTGATTTTCAGACTCCTAACCAAGCCCCAAAGTTTTAGGAGAATACCATCAGATACCTACTCCAGCTTGCTCCTGTTTGTGTAAAGGGTCTTTTCTTATGCAAAAGAAGTGTGGGGGGGTCTTATTTACCACTTGCAGTGGGCTTTCCAGCTACCTTTTCAATAGAGTTAAACTGAGAGCTTCTAATTAAGTTTTTAAACAGTTTTATACTGGATTTTTATATCAGTATCTGTGCATCTTATTCTTTATAGTAGTGTCTATTACATGCAGTTATATGAAAATGAGTGTATACTGTCCCTTTAAAGGAACATTAAACACTAAGGGCTAAATTACAAGTCAAGGGCAAACGATTTCACAAACATTTGCTCTCCGTTTAAATTGGGCTGATTTACGCTAGAATCATAACCGCGATTTCAGAGCTGTGGTTAACTGTTTGGCAAAATTAAAATGTTTCACAAAACATATATACACATATAAACACATAAATATTTATGTATACATGTATATAAGTGTATTGGAATCTTTTGCCTTTAAGTATATGAAAATACGTGAATGTGCACAAGATATTCTAACTTCGGATTTTTGCGCTACTCGGGTTACTGCTAGAGCAAAAACAGTTTTCTTTCAACTTGTAATACCAGCGCAAACCCACAAAAATCTTAATTCCATCAAAGTTTTTGCTATAGCGAAAACTCAAAATGCAGCGCCACTTGTAATCTAGACCTAAATACATTTTATATGCATAGTTTTGAGGTTATGCCCTGCTTCTGATCATGCAACATGCTATGCAGCAATTGCTCGACCAGAGCACACGCTCATTGACATCTGTACCTAATTGGTTGCAGCTGAGAAGATAAGGAACATGGATTATTCCATGCTTTTCAAAAGATGCATACCTGAGCTGCTCTTGAATTGCAAAATTATAAATTGTACAGACAAAAAAGACAGCGTTAAATCATTTAAACATATATTTTGTAGGCAGCTATTTTGCAATGCGGTGCTTGATTGTAGTGACTTTTGTATTTGCTGCACTTACCCCATTTGGTGACCGCTATGTGTTAACATAGTATCTGAGCAAAAAGTCTGAGATATTGCATATCTAATTTGCATACTTTACCCAGAATCCTCTGGTGCATTGGTAACAATGTATATGGAGTGTTTCTGAGTGAAGGCAAGCGGGGATATTTGCCTAGATGTGCTAGTTGCCTATGCAATAATTTCTATATAAACTATGTTTTATACATTTATATATTTGCATTATGAAATGCGTACAAATTACTGAACATAGTAGGGCATCTCTGCTATATACATATCACAACAGCAAAACACTTCACTGAACATTTAAATGAAAATTTTTCACAATGTATCTGAATGTGACTGAGAAATAGTAGTGTGTTCAACCTCTGGAGGGTATAATAGACATATAAGAAAGAAAAAAGAAATCTTCTTCTGTACATAGTACAAGGCCACTCATGTCTGATTAACATCAGAAGTATTTTTTTTACTTATCTTTTGTAAAATAAAAGATACATGTCTGTCACAGAAATTAACTATACACTAACGCTTAACTACTACAATGGTGAATCAACAGTGACCTCTAGTGGTCAAAATGTATTTCAAAAGATAATAATAAAGAACAATGCGCAATACTCATTTTCCATCTATAGCATGTAAAGTTTGATAAATATCTCAAAATCTCTCCTTTTGTAGATTTACAATGAATTCAAAAAAATCTCCAATAAGAAAGATATCTGCAATTCAGATGCTTTCTTATGGTTCTGATTTACTAATGCATTTGCTCTTTGAATCTTAGTAAACCTACTCCTTCAAATGTAATAGGAATTGGTGAGATTGGAGAATATTGAATACAGAGTTGAGCACCAGTTTTAGCTGAGCAACAAACAAATGGTTCAGGAAAGGGGGCTAATTGGTATTTTGGCTATGATAAGAATACAAAGTGCAGTGTAAATTGGCAGAAATATGCTTTATAGAAAACAAATTTTAATTTACAGAATAAGACAAAAGTAATTTCACTTTTATTCAAGATTTCTTGTAGGTAATATACATAGGCCCCTATTTATCAAGGTCTGGCGGACCTGATCTGACAGTGCGGATCAGGTCTGCCAGACCTTGCTGAATACGGCGAGCAATACGCTCGCCGTATTCAGCAGAGCACCAGCAGCTCACAAGAGCTGCTGGTGCTACGCCGCCCCCTGAAAACTCGCGGACAACAGGGGGGTGTCAATCAACCCGATCGTACTCGATCGGGTTGATTTCCGGCGATATCTGTCCTCCTGCTCAGAGCAGGCGGACAGGTTATGGAGCAGCGGTCTTTGTGACCGCTGCTTCATAACTGCTGTTTCTGGCGAGCCTGCAGGCTCGCCAGAAACACGGGGCATCAAGCTCCATTCGGAACTTGATAGATAGGCCCCATGGACAAAGCAAATCATTAATATACCTCCTATTGCACACATACTAGTTTATTAAGCTGTACAAACACAATTCCACATCACATGACTCGCGTGTCTCTTTAGAACATAGAACAAGGTATGTGCTATGCATCAGCATGTTTGTAATATCAAGGTATATTAGTCTTTACTTTGCCTTCTGACACTATGGAATGGATGTTGGCTATACATGGTGAGTGACCTGGTAATTAGCAGTTCAAACCCAGAGAGACGCATGAGGTGGGCGTTCATTCAAAGAAGCGAAGGGAGCTACCTTGGCGACTCTGCAGGGTTTTTAACATTTTCTGCAAGGCGCATCCGACGACGTTTGAGTAACCTGTTACTGTATATGTAAGGTGTTCATGATTTCAGAAAGTAAACTTAAAAGGATACTCCAATTTAAAGGAATACTAAATGCAATTGTTTTCTTTCATGATTCAGATAGAGCATGCAATATTAAGCAACTTTCTAATTTACTCCTATTATCAATTTTTAGTCATTCTCTGGAAATCTTTATTTAAAAAGCAGGAATCTAAAGCTTAGGCCCATTTTAGGTTTAGCACCCTGGATAGCGCTTGCTTATTGTTGGCTACATTTAGCCACCAATAAGCAAGCGTAACCCAGGTTCTGAACCAAAAATAGGCCGACTCCTAAGCTTTACATTCCTGCTTTTTAAATAAAGATAGCAAGAGAATAAAGAAAAATTGATAATAGGAGTAAATTAGAAAGTTGCTTAAAATTAAATGTTCTATCTGAATCATGAAAGAAAAAAATAGGTTTAGTATCTATTTAATAATAAAAGGTTCAAATTCATTAAAGTTCTTTATTACTAGATGAATGTTTCTTGTTAGCTATGGGCGTAACCTCTGCTATTTTATACAGATCATCTTGACTAATTCAGATAACAGGGACAAACTGGAGCAAGTAACTAAGCGTTAGCTGAGCAGGTAACAGGGGCATAGAGGAAACAGTGACCAAAGCCCATAGTACAAGGAGGAACAGTTACTGAACTCAGCACACCAGGCCAACAGCCAAACAATACTAATAACACAAGCTAATCTGTCAGAGATCATAAATCTCAGTCAGCATCACAGGACCCAAAGGATGGATATCAAACGCAGCTTCAGCATTGTATTTTAGTCCTAAAGTCAATCACCGAGATTACAAGTTTTGCATTTGTGTTTTAACGCTGAAAAAAATAGTCATCTCAGCATTAAAACAGCACCGCAGCCATTACAAGTCTTGTCGGTATAGCTGTACTGCAAGCCTTTTAGACTGTAATGCAACGTCAGTTCCGCACTCGTAAAAATTATGTTTTTTCATGGGATTTCCATAGCGCTGCCATTGCGAGTTTTGCGGTGAGGCTAAAAAGCTTGCGTTCCGGCCTATACCGTGAAGATCGGTTTCGCAATCTGAGAGTAGTAGTTATGAGTTTTACGCAACAAAACTGTTACATAAAACTCATAACTAAAGTGTTACAAAGGACACTAACACCCATAAACTACCTATTAACCTCTAAACCGAGGCCCTCCCGCATTGCAAAATTATTTACCCCATAATCTGTCGGTTTTATTTTTATTTCACAGGTAAGTTTGTATTTATTTTAACTAGGTAGACTAGTTAGTAAATAGTTATTAACTATTTACTAACTACCTAGTTAAAATAAATACAAACCTAAGCTGCCTTACACTAAAACCTAACATTACAAAAATAAAAACTACCATTACAAAAAAATAACAAACGAAATTATACAAAATAATTAAAATTATTCCTATTCTAATACCCTTTAAAAAAATTAAAAACCCACCCAAAAATAAAAAAGCATAATCTAAAATAAACTACCAAGGGCCCTTAAAAGGGCCTTTTGTAGGGCATTTCCCTAAAGTTAACAGCTCTTTTGCTATAAAACAAAACAAACACCCCCTAACAGTATACAACCCCCATCCCCCAAACCTAAAACCTAATATTCCCATTGCCCTGAAAAGGTCATTTGTATGGGCATTTGTATGGTCCCACAAAAAGCCCTTTTAAGGGCCCTTGGTAGTTTATTTTAGATTATTTTTTTTTATTTTGGGGTGTTTTTTTTAATTTTTTTAAAAGGGTATTAGAATAGGAATAATGTTTATTATTTTGTATAATTTCGTTTGTTATTTTCTGTAATGGTAGTTTTTTTAGTTTTTGTAATTTTAGTGTTTTTTATTTTTGTAATGTTAGGTTTTAGTGTAAGTCAGCTTAGGTTTTATTTCACAGGTAAGTTTGTATTTATTTTATCTAGGTAGTTAATAAATAGTTAATAACTATTTACTAACTAGTCTACCTAGTTAAACTAAATACAAATTTACCTGTAAAATAAAACCGGCAGATTAGGGGTTAATAAGTTTAAAATTAGTTATATTGTAGCTAGCTTAGGTTTTATTTCACAGGTAAGTATTTAGTTTTAAATAGGAATTATTTAGTTAATAATTTTAAGTTTAATTAGCTCTATTTTAATTATGTTAAAGTTAGGGGGTGTTAGGTTTAGGGTTATGTTAGGGTTAGGTTTAGGGGTTAATATAGTTTAATTTAGGTTGTTGCGATGTGGGGGGCTGGTGGTTTAGGGGTTAATAGGTTTATTTAGTGGTAGTGATGTGGGAGGCCAGAGGTTTAGGGGTTAATAACTTTATTTAGTTGCGGCAAAACCGGGAGCGGCAGATTAGGGGTTAATAGTTTTATTTAGGCGGCGGTGATATTGGGAGTGGCAGATTAGGGGTTAATAACATTATGTAGGTGGCGGCGACGTCAGGGGCAGCAGATTAAGGGTGTTTAGACATGGGGTTTATGTTAGGGTGTTTAAACGTAACTTTTTTTTTTTCCCATAGACATCAATGGGGCTGCGTTACGGAGATTTTTATTCCGTGATTGCAGGTATTATTTTTTTTTGTAGCCCGCTCTCCTCATTGATGTCTATGGGGAAAGTGTGCACAAGCACGTCAAAACATTGCTTGTATTTTGTGTGGTATGGAGCTTAAAAACACTATATAGCACACACAAGCAGACTGAAAACTTGTAATGGCTGCGCTATAGAGGGTTAAATAATGGTTACGTTAGTTAATTTCCCTATAGCGTGTATAACTCACAATCTAGCTGAATATTTGTTACAGGACTTGTAAATCATCCCTGGCATAAACAATACATAGACATGGTTTCCATCACTTTCACTGGGAAGGGCAAAAGGCATTATGTGGCAGCAATCTTACCAACATTTTTAAAGGGACAATGTACTCTACAATTTTCTTACAAATAGCTCATACCTTTATTTTGTCATTTGAAATAGCCGCACAGTAGTTTTATTTTCTAATCTTTCTATATTAGATCTTAACCCCACTAATTTCTCCATAACCCCACTAACTTCTCCATAACACCATTAACTTCTCCATAACCCCACTAACTTCTCCATAACGCCACTAATTTCTCCATAACCCCACTAACTTCTCCATAACACCACTAACTTCTCCATAACCCCACTAACTTCTCCATAACACCACTAACTTCTCCATAACCCCACTAACTTCTCCATAACGCCACTAATTTCTCCATAACCCCATTAACTTCTCCATAACCCCACTAACTGCTCCATAACACCACTAACTTCTCCATAACCCCACTAACTTCTCCATAACCCCACTAACTTCTCCATAACCCCACTAACTTTTCCATAACACCACTATCTTCTCCATAACACCACTAACTTCTCCATAACACCACTATCTTCTCCATAACGCCACTAACGTCTCCATAACGCCACTAATGTCTCCATAACACCACTAACTTCTCCATAACTCCACTAACTTCTCCATAACACCACTAACTTCTCCATAACGCCACTAATTTCTCCATAACCCCACTAACTTCTCCATAACATCACTAACTTCTCCATAACCCCACTAACTTCTCCATAACACCACTAACTTCTCCATAACCCCACTAACTTCTCCATAACCCCACTAACTTCTCCATAACACCACTAACTTCTCCATAACACCACTATCTTCTCCATAACACCACTAACATCTCCATAACGCCACTAACTTCTCCATAACCCCACTAACTTCTCCATAATGCCACTAACTTCTCCATAACCCCACTTACTTCTCCATAACCCCACTAACATCTCCATAACAACACTAACTTCTCCATAATGCAACAAATTTCTCCATAACACCACTAACTTCTCCATAACACCACTAACTTCTCCATAACCTCACTAACTTCTCCATAACACCACTATCTTCTCCATAACGCCACTAACGTCTCCATAAAGCCACTAACTTCTCCATAACGCCACTAACTTCTCCATAACGCCACTAACTTCTCCATAATGCCACTAACTTCTCCATAACCCCACTAACTTCTCCATAACGCCACTAACTACCAAATTGCTTCTTTGCTGGCAGACGCCAATTAAACCTCCAAACAGATTTTTTTCATTATAAATTCACTTGGTTGTTGAGCGTTTACACTGATCATGCACAAATATTGAATCCATTCATTGGTGTCAAGTGATATTGGCATGTTTTTTTTACCAGGTTTAGATACTTAATCATTCAATTTTACAAGTGCAAGGAAAGCTTGTCAGATACTAAATGGAACCCTACCCCCGTTTTTATTTAATGTCCAGCCCCTTGGAAGTGTTTAAAAGAAACACAAAGAAAGGGACATAATACTTATATGTTAAATCACTTGAAAGTTATACAGCAAAAATGTAAAAAGCTGACAAGAAAATATCACCTGAGCATCTCTATATAAAAAAGGAAGATATTTTACCTCACAATTTCTTCAGCTTACAAGAGTAAGTTCTCTGGTAACAGTTACACTACAGTTCAGCTACAAGTTGGAAATCCACCCAAAGAAACAATAGCCAATCATCAGCAGCAGCAGCGCTGAGGTCATGCTATGCTGTGATCTCATAAGAATTCATAGTAAACTTTCCTAAACTGAATAGACAAGTGCTGGGACTAGTATCTCTTTACAATGGGGTGGGAATACCTAGGACATTGTGAGGTAAAATATCTTCTTTTTTACATAGAGGTGTTCAGGTGATATTTTCTAGTCAGCATTTTCCAGCTATGCTGCATCACTTTCAAGTGATTTAACATTTTGATATCATGGCCCTTTAACTTCTCAGAATATGGTGTTTAGCAACTCTAACCTGATGGTGTAAAAGACCCTGTGAAGTTAACCCATTCATGCCCATACTCTCTGTTGTCACAACTTGGCAAGTAGTACTGTCTGCGGCAAGATGCACTGTCACAGCTTTACAAGTAGTCCTGTGTGTGGCAAATTGGTGGCAGACACTGGAGTTTAGCCCTGCCTGTAGTAAATTAACTGTTGCAGGAGGGTTTAGTTAAAGGGACAGTCAAGTCCAAAGTAGGGCATGTAATTTTAAATAACTTTCCAATTTACTTTTAGCACCAATTTTGCTTTGTTCTCTTGGTATTCTTAGTTGAAAGCTAAACATAGGAGGTTCATCTGCTAATTTCTTAGACCTTGAAGGCCACCTCTTATGTGAATGCATTTTGACAGGTTTTCACCACTAGAGGGCATTAGTTCACGTGTGTCATATAGATAACATTGAGCTCACCCACGTGAAGTTACTTAGGAGTAAGCACTGATTGGCTAAAATGCAAGTCTGTCAAAAGAACTGAAATAAGGGGGCAGTTTGCAGAGGCTTAGATACAAGGTAATCACAGAGGTAAAAAGTCTATTATTATTATAACTGTGTTGGTTATGCAAAACTAGGGAATGGGTAATATCTTTTTAAACAACAAAAATTCTGGTGTTGACTGTCCCTTTAACCCTGTGTTGTACACTGGTTATAGTGGACAGGGGATGAGGAGTAATTAACCCCTCCTTCCCCTGTCCACTAAGAGTCCCACGGGCAGAGGTGATATAGTGGTACACCCCTGTCAGTTACAATTAATATTTACATTTTCTATTTTCCATATTTTTTTTTAAAGAGACAAATAAGTACAAACATGGCGGTTTTCATGAAAGATCATATTATTCCTTAAAAAAAGGGTGGAGTCTCCAAATGTGCATGAGAGCACGCCAACCTCATCAGCTACAAAGTGTTTTGTATGACCTCCAGTGTGGATATAGCAGTGCTACTTAGATATGGAGTTTTGTGCCTGGAGAGTATTGTCACTTTGATCTGATCAAATATTGGTTGTTAGCAGTGCATATGGACACTAAATTACGTTAACCGTTGCGCGAGAGTGATAAGGGGTTTATCGAGGCTCTTTGCTCGTGTCAGAAGTAGTGCACGTATTACAGACTGAAAGTAAATGCGTTCACTTAAGCGCAGTTGAATAAAACGCGTGTCGGGAAAGTGCAACTTCAGAGCTCTGGTTAAAGGGACAGTCAAGTCAAAATGAAACTTTCATAATTCAGATAGGGCATGCAATTTAAAAAAAAAAAAATCAATTTACTTTTATAATCAAATTTGCTTTGTTCTCTTGGTATTCTTTGTTGAATGCTAAACCTAGGTAGGCTCATCTCAGTGCATTTTGACAGATACAGATAACTTTGTGCACATTCCCATGGAGTCAGCACTAATAAGGTAAAATTATGTCCGTAAAAAACTGAAATAAGGGGGCAGTCTGCAGAGGCTTAGATACAGGTAATCACAGAGGTAAAAGTGTATTAATATAACAGTGTTGGTTATGCAAAACTGGGGATTGGGTAATAAAGGGGTTATCTATCTTCTTAAACAATAAACATATTCAAGCAAACTGTCCCTTTAAATGTTACGAGAGACACAAAAGTTGCACACTAACTAATACATATATTTAATACATTGTAATAAAAAGTTATAAGGGCTCAAAGATATGAGGTCACATGTGTTAGAAAAAAAAAGGTTGCGAAGAGCTTTAAAGGGACATTAAACCTAATTTTTTTCTTTCATGATTCAGATAGAGAGAATAATTTTAAACATTACAATTTTAAACATTACAATTTACTTCTATTATCTAATTTGCTTCCTTCTTTAGATATCCTTTGTTAAAGAAATAACAGTGCACATGACTGAGACAATCAAACGAGGCATCTATGTGCAACCACAAATCAGCAGCCACTGAGCCTATCTAGATATGCTTTTCAGCTAAGGATATCAATAGAATGAAGCAAATTAGATAATGGAAGTAAATTAGAAAGTTGTTTAAAATTACATGTTCTTTCTAAATTATGAAAGAAAAAAATTGGGTTTCATGTTCCTTTAACATAGAGAATACATACAAATATATGTCTAAATATATATATATATATACAACAATTAGGGGGAGATAAAAGGCGAGTTTAAAATCCTCCACTACGCACAAAATATAGAAAAAATAACTCATTGTGTAGTTCATTAACAAATCTAGACAGGCCTAGTTGTCTTTGTTAATGAACTACACAATGAGTTATTTTATATATATATATATATATATATATATATATATACATACAGGTATATATATATTTATATGTGTGCACATATGTATTTATATGTGTACATATATATTTATGTATTTATGTGTGTACATATGTATTTATATGTGTATATATGTATTAATTGAAATAAATGTAGGGAATAATGTTATTATCCTGTGGTAAGAGGAGACAATTCAACAAGTTACTTGTGATCCTAAGTTTGGTCCTAAATATTTTTTAATATTATCATAGAAATTCTCTTGGTTTAAATGAAAAGACAAACGTAAAATATAACCTTTGTTAAAGGGATGCTAAACCCCATTTTATTTCTTTCAGGATTCGGATATACAAGGCGACTATATTATAACACACGCCACAGCAATGTGGTTTTAACTTCTTTCTTTTTAAATAGTGGTACTCACTGGCAATTGCGGAAGTATTATTCAAGGGGAGATTTGTGTGTGATATTCTTGACAACATAGTGATTGGTATCATAGTTATGCAATTAACACCCCATATTAATTACATCACCAAGCCTCTATTATAGTCAATATATAATTATCCGCAAATACATCTGGATCTTTTAAAAAAGGTTTAAAGGGATACTAAACCCAAATTATTTCTTTTATAATTTTGATAGAGCATGCCATGTAAAAAAAAAATTCTAATTTACTACTATTATCAAATTTTCTTTGTTTTCTTGGTATCTTTATTTGAAAAAGCAGGAATGAAAGCTTTGGAGCTGGCCCATTTTTGGTTCAGCACCCTGTATAGTGATTGTGATTGGTGGCTGAACCTAAAATGGGCCAGCTCTAAAGCTTTCATTCCTGCTTTTTCAAGTAAAGCGAACAAAGACAAATTCGGCTAGATTACGAGTTTTTGTCAGTAAGGCTTGCGGTGCTAATGCTCAGTTTATGCTCAGCGCTCACCTACAAACATTATTATTACAGGTTTTTTTAAACCCGGCGTTAGCCGCAAAAAAGTGAGCAGAGACCAAAATTTAGCTCTACATCTAACCTCAATACCAGCGTTGCTTACGGTAGCGGTGAGCTGGCAAAACGTGCTTCTGCATGATTTCCCCATAGGAATCAATGGGGGAGAATCGGCTGAAAAAAAACCTAACACCTGCAAAGAAGCAGCGTTCAGCTCCTAACACAGCCCCATTGATTCCTATGGGAAAATAAAATTTATGTCTAAACACCCCTAATCTTACACTTATTAACTCCTAATCTGCCGTCCCCGACATCGTCGCCACCTACATTATATTATTAACCCCTAATCTGCCGCTCCAGACACCGCCGCCACCTACATTATCCCTATGAACCCCTAATCTGCTGCCTCCAATATCGCCGACACCTACTTTTTATTTATTAACCCCTACTCTGCCGCCCCCAATGTCGCCACCACCTAACTACACTTATTAACCCTTAATCTGCCGCCGCCAACATCGCCGCCACTATAATAAATATATTAACCCCTAAAAAAACACACTAAATTACAGAAAATAATAAACAAATTACAAGATTTTTAAACTAATTATACCTAATCTAATCCCCCTAACAAAATAAAAAAGCCCCCCAAAATAAAAAAGCCCTACCCTACACTAAATTACAAATAGCCCTTAAAAGGGCCTTTTGTGGGGCATTGCCCCAAAGTAATCAACTCTCTTACCTATAAAAAAAATTACAAATCCCCCTCCAACATTAAATCCCACCACCCACACAACCAACCCTACTCTAAAACCCACCCAATACCCCTTAAAAAAAACTAACACTAACCCCTTGAAGATCACCTTCCTGGGAGAAGTCTTCATCCAACCGGCCCGCAGTCCTCAACGAAGCCGGGAGAAGTCTTCATCCAAGCCGGGCGAAGTTGTCCTCCAGACGGGCAGAAGTCTTCATCCAGACGGCATCTTCTATCTTCATCCATCCGGCACGGAACAGGTCCATCTTCAAGACATCCGACGCGGAGCATCCTCTTTAATCGACGGCTAACACAGAATGAATCCAAGATGGCGGCCCTTTCAATTCCGATTGGCTGATAGAATTCTATCAGCCAATCGGAATTAAGGCGAGCTCAATCCTATTGGCTGATCGGATCAGCCAATAGGATTGAACTTCAAACGTTTTTGTTTCTTTTTGTCTTTATTAGTAAGGTAGATCGCAGGCATGATGTACAGATAGGCGTTCTGTGGGAGTTTGCTGGACGTTCCAGGGGAGTAACCTGCATTTTAATGGGCTAACATCGCCAGTAGTGCAATATGTACATGTTTTTACCCATATTTGTCTCGCCACCTGGCGAGATTTTCCAGTGTGAGGCAGGTAGTATAGTTTTAGTTACAGTAAGGTTAGCTATGTATTATTTGAAGTGTATTCCTGCACAGAAACCTCAGTGAACACACTGTCTGTGTTGTTTAGGAACACTTCAAATACAGCCCCCCTCTGCTGAAAGTCTTTCTCTCCAGACTGGTTAGTTGAGAATTTGTGCCCATTCAGCCAAAAGAGAATTGGTGATGTCATGCAATGATGTTAGAAGGGAAAGTGTGGTTCTCAGTCAGCATTCCAATTCATCCCAAAGGTGTTCAGTGGGGTTGAGGTCAGTGCTCTGTGCAGGCCACTTGAGTTCATCTACATCAAATTTGTCAAACCATGTCTTCATGGAATTCACTTTGTGCACAGGGACAGTTGTGCTGGAAAAGGAAAGGGCCTTCCCCAAACTGTTGCCACAGAGTTGGAAGCACCCATTTATCTCAAATGTCTTTGTATCCTGTACAATTAAGATAACACTTCACAGGAACTAAGGAGCCTAAACCCTGAAAAACAGACTTAGACCATTGTACCACCTCCACTAAATTTAGAACATGCCCTATGCATTCTGGTAGGTAGTTCTCTCCTGGCATACACCACACCCAGATTCTTCCTTTAGACTGCCAGATATTGAGGCATTATTCATCACTCCAGATAACATGCTACCATTGCTGTAGAGTCCAGTGGCAGCATGCCTGTCATTGCCCATGATAATGTGAGGTTTATGTACAGCTACTCGGCCATGTAAACCTATTTAATAAAGGCAGTTTGGAACTCTGTAGTGACTAGTGAGTGATGCAACAGACAATAATCAATTATTTTTACGTGCTACGCGATTCTGCACCCAGCAGCACCTCTCTGTGAGTTTGTGTGGTTCCATTGTTGTTGATCCTGAATGCTTCCACTTCACAACTATAGCACTTACAGTTGGCCAGGGCAGATCTAAAAGGGCAGAAATTTAACAAGCTGACATGACAAAAATTTAATCCTATGACAGTATTAGGTTTAAAGTCACTGAGCCCATTGTGCTGACAATAATTGTCTATGGAGATGCCATGGCTATGTGCTGGATTTTATGCACTTGTTAACAATGGGTATAGCTGAAACACCTGAACTTAGTAATTAGTAGTGGTATCTACATACTTTCACATACAAGTGGAGCATGAAAACTTTAGCTCTACTTTGTGTTACTATATTTTTAGCACAACAAAGAGTTAATATTTTTTCATTCATAGTATAAAGTAATTTGTTTAAGATGAGGCTACAGTGTAGGCTGTACTTACATGTGCATGTCGCTAAGTCTCAGTAAAGCTCAGTAAAATTCATGTTGGATATCACTCAAGCACTAGGTCGATGGTGCACTAAGCCAATTATGCTCAAGCATATGTAGTTATGGGTTATATTATTAATGAAATAGGGGCTGCAGGGCCAGGAGCCTGATCTGATGTCGGTATGTGTTTGACATAGGGGCTGCAGGGCAGGAGTCTGAGCTTGTGTGTATGTGTCTGACATAAGGGATGTACGGTCAGGTGCCTTATCCAGTGTGGGTATGTGGCTGACAGATGGGCTGCAGGGCCATGGATTTAATGTATGTATGTGGCTGACATCAAGGTGCAAGACTAGTCTGAACTAATGCAACTGTGTCTCTGACATAGGGGCTGCAGGGCAGGAACCTGATCTGATGTGGATATGTGTCTGACATAAGGGATGCAGGGTCAGGCGCCTTATCCGGGAAAAGGTATGTGCCTGAAAGATAGTATACAGGGCCATGGATCTAATGTATGTATGTGGCTGACATCTATGTGCAAGACTAGTCCTAACTAATGTGACTGTGTGTCTGACATAGGGGCTGCAGGGCAGGAACCTGATCTGATGTGGATATGTACTGGAGTATGGGGGGTGGGATAGCGCTACAGAAGTTCAGAGTCAATGTGCTCGGAAAAAAAGTTAGATAGCCTAATAGGTGTATGTGGGTTAATGTATATGGCTTGGATATCGTATGGATGTGTACTAGTATGCGTCCAAATTAGGAAAAGGGTGCATTATAAATCTTAGAGAGGTAATAAACCTGAACATAGGGTTTCTAACATAGATAATAAAACATAGATAGTATACTTCGCAAGTTCAACTTAACCTTAATATGGGCGTAAGATATAATCCTAAAAGATGGCCCTATTATGGTGGTAGAGTAGTTTAGTTGTGAAAGTGGTGTTTTGATAACGTCATTAAATGTGAGTGAAAAGTTGAAAATCCCCTGAAAAGAAGTTCCTCCCACAGAACTGGTTTGTAATAAAAACTTATTTAATATTGTACATATGAATACATTTAATATAAGAATATGTTTAAAATCATCTACATTTAAAAACAATTAATCCTATGAGTGATGCCGGCATCTAAACAATTATAAATTTGGATAAAATTATAAGTGTATATTGTATCTTTATCGCTTTATATACACAATGTAACTTGATGCTTATTAGGTGTATTGGATATAATGTATTTGATTAGTATCCTAACACATAGATTATCGCAAGTCATACAATGGGTATTCAATTCACATATATTTCAAAGTCAGTCCCAAATGTTGAAACGGATACCGTAATGTATCCTGAAGATGTTTTATCAGTGATAAATACCACAGTGTCAAGTTTTTAAGAGTAACCTTATTGCAGTGCCCGCTCCCGGGATGTTGTTAACAGGTTGACAAACAGACTGATCCGCCGTGTTTTCTAAAGAGTGTTCAGGAGTCGGTCCTACTCTTTGGTTGAGGTTCCGGGTTAAGGTGTCAACTGCGGTCTGTGATGCACCAATAGAATATTCCGGTATCCAGTGACATTCCACTTGTATTCTCTTAGTTGGATTTCAGACTGGTTAGTTAATTTGGTAAAGATCTTGATAAAGGCCCCTGGTGGCTGAAACGCGTAGAGACTGCTGACCCGGAACCCCTGTATTTTCAGCTGGTGAGAGTTACCTAATATACCGGTTTGGACAGGTACATTAAGCTATATCCTAAAATAGGAATAGTCTCTGTATTTATAATTCCTGTCCCATGATCCGATATTACCAAATTAACTAACCAGTCTGAAATCCAACTAAGAGAATACAAGTGGAATATCACTGGATACCGGAATATTCTATTGGTGCATCACGGACCGCAGTTGACACCTTAACCCGGAACCTCAACCAAAGAGTAGGACCGACTCCTGAACACTCTTTAGGAAACACGACGGATCAGTCTGTTTGTCAACCTGTCAACAACATCCGGGGAGCGGGTACTGCAATAAGGTTACTCTTAAAAACTTGACACTGTGGTATTTATCACTGATAAAACATCTTCAGGATACATTACGGTATCCGTTTCAACATTTGAGACTGACTTTGAAATATATGTGAATTGAATACCCATTGTATGACTTGCGATAATCTATGTGTTAGGATACTAATCAAATACATTATATCCAATACACCTAATAAGCATCAAGTTACATTGTGTATATAAAGCGATAAAGATACAATATACACTTATAATTTTATCAAAATTTATAATTGTTTAGATGCCGGCATCACTCATAGGATTAATTGTTTTTCAATGTAGATGATTTTAAACATATTCTTATATTAAATGTATTCATATGTACAATATTAAATAAGTTTTTATTACAAACCAGTTCTGTGGGAGGAACTTCTTTTCAGGGGATTGACCCATATCACCTCTGAGAGACTTAACATCTGGTTTTAAATACCTTATATCTTGTATTGATAATTTCTGAAAGCTCAATTTTTCACTCACATTTAATGACGTTATCAAAACACCACTTTCACAACTAAACTACTCTACCACCATAATAGGGCCATCTTTTAGGATTATATCTTACGCCCATATTAAGGTTAAGTTGAACTTGCGAAGTATACTATCTATGTTTTATTATCTATGTTAGAAACCCTATGTTCAGGTTTATTACCTCTCTAAGATTTATAATACACCCTTTTCCTAATTAGGACGCATACTAGTGCACATCCATAAGATATTCAAGCCATATACATTAACCCACATACACCTATTAGGCTAACTAACTTTTTCTCTGAGCATATTGACTCTGAGCTTCTGTAGCGCTATCCCACCCCCCACCCCCCATACTCCAGTACATATCTTAGATAATTTTTTGAGGTTATATCATCTTCTTTGGGATTAGCTAAAGAGTCTGAGTGTAGTATCTATGAATTAACCTATTCTCTTGTATTCTACTGATGTGGATATGTGTCTGACATAAGGGATGCAGGGTCAGGCGCCTTAACCGGGAAAAGGTATGTGACTGAAAGATAGGATACAGGGCCATTGATCTAATGTATGTATGTGATTGACATCTATGTGCAAGACTAGTCTGAACTAATGCGACTGTGTGTCTGACATAGGGGCTGCAGGGCAGGAGCCTGATCTGATGTGGATATGTGTCTGATTTAGAGGCTGCAGGGCCAGGTGCTTGATCTATATGGCTGAAAGATGAGATGCAGGACCTGTAGTCTGATGTGGGCTTGTGGCTGACACCTGACTGCAGAGCAAAGGGTCTGATGTTGGAATATGGATCATAAGCTGGATCTGATATTGACAGAAGGGCTACAAGGCCAGGGGTCTGATGTCTGTATATGACTGACACAGGAGCAGCAACGTCAGAGCCTAACAATAAGGTCTAGTGTAATGCAAGAGGCTGATGACCTGGTTATCATAAATTTGCCACTATGAAGAGAAATCACACAAAATCATTGTTTTGTTTTTTAAACCTGTACAGTAGTGACGTCGCGAATTGTTCACCGGCGAATAGTTCCCGGCGGACATAGCATGTTCACGTTCGCCGCAGCGGGCGAACATATGCGATGTTCGGTCCGCCCCCTATTCGTCATCATTGAGTAAACTTTGACCCTGTACCTCACAGTCAGCAGACACATTCCAGCCAATCAGCAGCAGACCCTTCCTCCCAGACCCTCCTACCTCCTGGACAGCATCCATTTTAGATTCATTCGGAAGCTGCATTGTTAGTGAGAGGAGGGACAGTGTAGCTGCTGCTGATTTAATAGGGAAATCGATAGCTAGGCTAGTGTATTCAGTGTCCACTACAGTCCTGAAGGACTCATCTGATCTCTGCTGTAAGGACAGCACCCCAAAAAGCCCTTTTTAAGGCTGCTTTTTTTTTTTCCTGTGTAATCTAATTGCAGTTGCCTGCCTGCCAGCGTGTGTGTAAGGCTCACAGCGTATACTGTGCCCACTTGCCCAGTGCCACCACTCATATCTGGTGTAACAGTAGTGTACATTTAAAAAAAAACAACACTTTTTTGACTGTGTTAAATAATAGCAGTCAGTTTCCTTCACACGTGTGCGTTTAAGTGCCTGCCTGCCAGGGCACAGTGTCACCTCAGTGCAACTCATATGTGGTGTAACAGTAGTGTAGATTTTAAAAAAAACAACACTTTTTTGACTGTGTTAAATAATAGCAGTCAGTTTCCTTCACACGTGTGCGTTTCAGTGCCTGCCTGCCAGGGCACAGTGTCAACCCAGTGCAACTCATATCTGGTGTAACAGTAGTGTAGATTTAAAAAAACCAACACTTTTTTGACTGTGTTAAATAATAGCAGTCAGTTTCCTTCACACGCGTGCGTTTAAGTGCCTGCCTGCCAGGGCACAGTGTCACCCCAGTGCAACTCATATCTGGTGTAACAGTAGTGTACATACCTGATGTTTTTAAGCACGTTATTCCAAACAATTTAGGAATGTTATGTGATTTATGCCCTTTATGGATTAAAACCAGACTCTGCATCAACTATGTCATTTTCCATGGGAGTTTTGCCATGGATCCCCCTCCGGCATGCCACAGTCCAGGTGTTAGTACCCTTGAAACAACTTTTCCATCACTATTGTGGCCAGAAAGAGTCCCTGTGGGTTTTAAAATTTGCCTGCCTATTGAAGTCTATGGCGGTTCGCCTGGTTCGCCCGTTCGTGAACAGTTGTGGAAGTTCGCGTCCGTTGTTCGCGAACGCAACATTTTAGGTTCGCGACATCACTACTGTACAGTGATATACACATCTCTCAATGTAAAATTTGTGTTTCTAAAATTATTTGATGCACCTCACCTTACTGATGAAATTTCTCAGATCATCTTGTCTGAGCTGAGAGTTTTAGATCATCAGGTCCTGAGAGAGGCAGCATGTACACAGGCAAAGAGCAGCCTCAAAGATGCAGTAAAATCCAGTATTAAATCTGTTTGCTAAAAGAATTGAAAAATAAAATGATTGTTTTGAGCTGCAGGGTCAGATGCACATCATGAGTTTTATACTATTGGTATAAAACAATTTAAGGTTCTGTATAATATTCATAATTATATTTTCCGGAACCCTGTAAAGTTATGGGGCCGATTTATCAAAGCTTCAACAGATAATGCACTGTAAGTCCGCATCAAATTTGATCCGCCGTAGTTAAAGCGTCAAGATCGTCAAATGTTGAAATGTGTGACGTAATATATGCTCCCGCGATATCAATCAGACGCAGATCGATGCTTGTATTATTCGAGCGGAAAACTTATCATCTGCTGTCACATTCAACTCCATTTGACCCACTTGCCAATTTATCAAACATTTAACAGGTATGCTCGCGTCAATTCCGACGCAGCGTATCTACCGTTCAAACCGCCACCCTTGAGGCTGCAAATGCCATAGAAATCAATGGGAGTCTGAAAACACAGAAAGGTTATGTTCTATGCTGCAAGAGAATGAAGCATATTAGATAATAAAAGTAAATTAGAAACTTTATTAACATTGTATACTCTTTCTAAATCAAACAATATTATTGCTCCAAATTTGGTGCAAAGTATTGTTTCAAATTTGGTGCACTAGTAGATATAGGGATAGAAATGAAATAAATTCAAAACATAATATAGCTAACTTCCTTTTTTTTAATGGATAAATCTATTTGCACCATGTTTAAGGCATGTAATACAAGTCCCACTCTCCACTTCGCACCAAATTTGACACAACACTTTTCGCACCAAATTTGATGCAATACTCAAAAACAACCCTGAAACTAGTGACATTTTCCACTACTTTTGATTGGGAAATGCATAATAACATGATTTTATGACATCAGCCAATCTGATTTTGTCATCTTATATGCCAGCCCATTTTTTAACACCTGTGTAAGGGTGGTGTTTAAAATTAGACTGCAATCAGGAGGGGTTACACAGGTGCAGAGAGAAAACTGGCCCAGCTCTTAAAATATCCATTGATTGCAAATAAATACATATAATACCCTGATTCCATGTTATATTCACAATTATTCCGTCAGAATAATAATAAATTTACACTATATACATATAGTGGTATAAATAAATACAGAGATATGAAAGACAACATTGTGTAGAACACAAAAAGGAATCTTAGGGACATGTAAATGTTTGCAAAAGATTTCTGACATAACACATATATATATACACAAGTATGTGCAAAGATATATGTACAAATTCTAGCATTAATAATCATTTAAAAAAACAAAAAAAACATGAGATAGACATATCATGATTTCTAGAAATACAAATACAATAAATAATAATTTATGTGAAAATATCATATATCAGTTTTTTGTATAACAAATACATAGAAAATAACTTTCATATGAGATATTATTGTCTGTCTAGGTATAAATACAGCTATTTCTTGGACATTAACAGAGAAAAAATAAAAGATTAGCTTTAGAGAAATGTGCTTGTTCATGGAAAGTAATGAAATGGTATAAATAAAGTTGGAAAAAACAGAATATCCGCGACTTCGATGACTCTTATTTATCAACAGTCCGATGCTCATTGCTCCGTACTTGATGCACTTGTTTTTGACAAACTTTTTAATAAATAAGGTTGTCGTATGTAGATTTGTGGCAGCGATGTCTGGCGAGTGTATTGACTCCAGCGAATGCGTTGAGATTGACGCTATGAAAAAAAAGCCCCCAAGCCTGTTTTACTTTGCTGGTGTCTGGTCATCATGTAACAATTCATAATACATTAATAGAAATGTTTATTTCTTTGAAGAATAAAAAAACATGTGTGGCCGCACAAAGGTTAGTAGGTCATTATAGTCGAGGTACATGATCTAATTCCTTTTAGCCTTACAAAGGGGTTAAACACATAGCAAAAGCACCTCTTAGGACTAGGAATGGGCGAGTGTTTTGCAACATTTGAAAAATGAAATGTATTTAACACATTTGTTCGTTCGTTTCAAATTTAAAATGTTTGCATTACATTCTAACATGAGTTTAAAGTAATATTATTAGTGCTTCCTTTAAATGTGATATTCAGTTAAAAATTTTCTAAAAATTCAATTTGAATTATTCTATATTCTAATAAGAAACATTCAAATTGATATTTCTTTCATGTAATTGGCAAGAGTCCATGAGCTAGTGACATATGGGATATACAATCCTACCAGGAGGGGCAAAGTTTTCCAAACCTCAAAATGCCTATAAATACACCCCTCACCACACCCACAATTCAGTTTTACAAACTTTGCCTCCTATGGAGGTGGTGAAGTAAGTTTGTGCTAAGATTTCTACGTTGATATGCGCCTCTCAGCATTTTTTGAAGCCCGATTCCTCTCAGAGTACAGTGAATGTCAGAGGGATGTGAAGGGAGTATCACCTATTGAATGCAATGGTTTTCCTCACAGGGATCTATTTCATAGGTTCTCTGTTATCGGTCATAGAGATTCATCTCCTACCTCCCTTTTCAGATCGACAATATACTCTCATATTCCATTACATCTTCTGATAACCATTTCAGTACTGGTTTGGCTATCTGCTATATGTGGATGGTATGTTTTCATTACTTAAGACACTCTCAGCTATGGTTTGGCACTTTATGTATTTATATAAAGTTCTAAATATATGTATTGTACTTATATTTGCCATGATTCAGGTTTTCAGTATATTTCCTTTTTGCAGACTGTCAGTTTCATATCTGTTTCATATCTGGGAAATGCTTTTATTATGAAAATGTATTTCTTACCTGGGGTATAATCTCTTTTTCAAATTGACTGTCTATTAAATTTGCGGGCAGAATTAGGCTCGTGAGGGCGCAAAATGCCAAAGTTTATTGCGTCATTCTTGGCGCAAGTTTTTTTGGCGCAAAGTTACGTTCATTGATGCAAATTCGTACTTTCCGGCATCTTAGTTGATGCCCAGTCCTTCACAAGGTTGTGTCATCTATGAAGCGAGTGTGTCGTTTCTGACATTTTTGGCGCCAAAAAATATTTTCTGTTTGTTGTGCGTCATACTTGGCGCCAAATATTTTCATTATTTAACACCCCATTCCTATTTGCCTCTTGTCTTTTTCTATGTCAGAGGGCTATGCTGTTTGCATTTTTCCCATTCCTGAAACTGCCATATAAGGAAATTGATAATTTTGCTTTATATGTTGTTTTTTCTCTTACATTTGCAAGATGTCTAAATCTGATCCTGTCTCAGAGTTTACTGTTGGATCCCTGCTGCCTGATAACAGTTCTACCAAAGCTAAGTGCATTTGTTGTAAACTTGTGGAGATTATACCTCCAGCTGTGGTTTGTAATAGTTGTCATGATAAACTTTTACATGCAGAGAATGTATCCATCAGTAGTAGTTCATTACCTGTTGCTGTTCCCTCAACATCAAATGCACAAGATATACCTGTAAATTTAAAAGAACTTATTTCTGATTCTATTCAGAAGGCTTTGTCTGCCATTCCGCCTTCTAATAAACGTAAAAGGTCTTTTAAAACTTCTCATAGAGTTGATATAATTTCAAATGACCGGCAACATACTGATTTATCTTTCTCTGATGAGGATCTATCTGATTCAGAAGATCCTGCCTCAGATATTGACACTGACAAATCCTCTTATTTATTTAAAATGGAGTATATTCGTTCTTTATTAAAAGAAGTGTTGATTACATTAGATATGGAGGAAACTAGTCCTCTTGATATTAAAACTAGTAAACATTTAAATTCTGTTTATAAACCTCCTGTGCTTATTCCAGAGGTTTTTCCTTTTCCTGATGCTATTTCTGATATGATTTCTAAAGACTGGAATAGACCTGGTACTTCTTTTATTCCTTCTTCAAGGTTTAAAAAATTGTATCCTTTGCCAGCAGTTAGATTGGAGTTTTGGTAAAAGATCCCCAAAGTTGATGGGGCTATCACTACTCTCGCTAAACGTACTACTATTCCTACGGAAGATAGTACTTCTTTTAAAGATCCTTTAGATAGGAAACTTGAATCTTATCTAAGGAAGGTTTATTTATATTCAGGTCATCTTCTTAGGCCTGCAATTTCTTTGGCTGATGTTGCAGCTGCTTCAACTTTTTGGTTGGAGACTTTAGCGCAACAAGTATCGGATCATGATTTGTCTAGCATTGTTAAGTTGATTCAACATGCTAATAATTTCATTTGTGATGCCATTTTTGATATCATCAAAACTGATGTTAGGTATATGTCTTTAGCTATTTTAGCTAGAAGAGCTTTGTGGCTCAAATCTTTGAATGCTGATATGACTTCTAAGTCCAGATTGCTATCTCTTTCTTTCCAACGTAATAAATTATTTGATTCTCAGTTGGATTCAATCATTTCAACTGTCACTGGGGGGAAGGGAGTTTTTTTGCCTCAGGATAAAAAACCTAAGGGCAAATTTAAAGCTCCTAACCGTTTTCATTCCTTTTGACATAATAAGGAACAGAAATCTAATCCTTCCCCAAAGGAATCTGTTTCCAATTGGAAGCCTTCCTAAAATTGGAATAAATCGAAGCCATTTAAGAGATCAAAGCCAATCCCCAAGTCCGCATGAAGGTGCGGCCCTCATTCCAGCTCAGCTGGTAGGGGGCAGATTAAAATTTTTCAAAGATGTTTGGATCAATTCGGTCCAAAATCATTGGATTCAGAGTATTGTCTCTCAGGGGTACAGAATAGGATTCAGAGTAAGACCGCCTGTGAGAAGATTTTTTCTCTCACGCATTCCAGCGAACCCAGTAAAGGCTCAGGCTTTCCTGAAATGTGTTTCAGACCTGGAGTTATCAGGGGTAATCATGCCAGTTCCGTTTCATGAACAGGGTCTGTGGTTTTATTCAAATCTATTCATTGTCCCAAAGAAAAAAAATTAATTCAGACCAGTTTTGGATCTAAAGATTTTGAATCGATATGTAAGAGTACCAACTTTCAAGATGATGACTATAAGGACTATTCTGCCTTTTGTTCAGCAAGGGCATTATATGTCCACGATAGACTTACAGGATGCATATCTTCATATTCCGATTCATCCGGATCACTATCAGTTCCTGAGATTCTCTTTTCTAGACAAGCATTACCAATTTGTTGCTCTTCCTTTTGGCCTTGCGACAGTTCCAAGAATCTTTTCAAAGGTTCTCGGTGCCCTACTCTCTGTAATCAGAGAGCGGGGTATTGCGGTGTTTCCTTATTTGGACGATATCTTGGTACTCGCTCAGTCTTTACGTTCTGCAGAATCTCACACAAATCAACTAGTGTTGTTTCTTCAAAGACATGGTTGGAGGATCAATTTACCAAAAAGTTATTTGATTCCTCAGACAAAGGTGGCCTTTTTAGGTTTCCAGATAGATTCAGTGTCCATGACTTTGTCTCTAACAGACAAGAGACGTTTGAAATTGGTTGCAGCCTGTCGGAACCTTCAGTCTCAGTCATTCCCTTCAGTAGCTATGTGCATGGAAGTTTTAGGTCTCATGATTGCAGCATCAGACGTGATCCCCTTTGCTCGTTTTTATATGAGACCTCTCCAGTTTTGTATGCTGAACCAATGGTGCAGGGATTACACAAGGATATCACAATTAATATCCATAAATCCCAATGTTCGACTTTCTTTGACTTGGTGGTTAGATCACCATCGTATAATTCTAGGGGCCTCTTTCGTTCATCCAACCTGGACTGTGATAACAACAGATGCAAGTCTTTCAGGTTGGGGAGCTGTTTGGGGATCTCTGACAGCACAAGGGGTTTGGAATTCTCAAGAGGCGGGATTACCAATGAATATTTTGGAACTCCCTGCAATTCTCAGGGCTCTTCAGTTTTGGCCTCTGTTGAAGAGAGAACCATTCATTTGTTTTCTGACAGACAATATCACAACTGTGGCATGTGTCAATCATCAGGGTGGGACTCACAGTCCTCAAGCTATGAAAGAAGTATCTTGGATACTTGTTTGGGCGGAATCCAGCTCCTGTCTAATTTCTGTGGTTCATATCCCAGGTATAGACAATTGGAAAGCATATTATCTCAGTCGTCAGACTTTACATCCGGGAGAATGGTCTCTCCACCCACATGTGTTTTCTCAAATTGTTCAGATGTGGGGGCTTCCAGAAATAGATCTGATGGCATCTCATCTAAACAAGAAACTTTCCAGGTAACTGTCCAGGTTCAGGGATCCTCAGGCGGAAGCAGTGGATGCGTTGACACTTCCGTGGTGTTATCAACCTGCTTATATTTTCCCGCCTCTAGTTCTTCTTCCAAGAGTGATCTCCAAAATCATCATGGAGCAATTGTTTGTGCTGCTGGTAGCTCCAGCATGGTCTCACAGGTTTTGGTATGCAGATCTTGTTCCGATGTCCAGTTGCCAACCTTGGCCACTTCCATTAAGACCAGACCTTCTATCTCAAGGTCCGGTTTTCCATCAGGATCTCAAATCATTAAATTTGAAGGTATGGAAATTGAACGCTTAGTGCTTAGTCATAGAGGTTTTTCTGACTCAGTGATTAATTCTATGTTGCAGGCTCCTAAATCTGTTTCTAGAAAGATTATTATCGAATTTGGAAGACTTCCATTTCATGGTGTTCTTCTCATAAATTCTCTTGGCATTCTTTTCGAATTCCAAGAATTTTACAGTTTCTTCAGGATGGTTTGGATAAAGGTTTGTCTGCAAGTTCCTTGAAAGGACAAATATCTGCTCTTTCTGTTTTATTCCACAGGAAAATTGCTAAACTTCCTGAGATTCATTGTTTTGTTCAGGCTTTGATTCGTATCAAGCCTGTCATTAAATCAATCTCTCCTCCTTGGAGTCTTAATTTGGTTTTGAAGGCTTTGCAGGCTCCTCCATTTGAGCCCATGTATTATTTGGACATTAAAATACTTTCTTGGAAAGTGTTGTTCCTTTTGGCAATCTCTTCTACTAGAAGAGTTTCTGACTTATCTGCTCTTTCTTGTGATTCTCCTTTTCTGATTTTTCATCAGAATAAGGCAGTTTTGCGGACTTCATTTAAATTCTTACCTAAGGTTGTGAATTCTAACAACATTAATAGAGAAATTGTTGTCCCTTCTTTGTGTCCTAATCCTAAGAATTCTTTGGAGAGATCTTTACATTCTTTGGATGTGGTGAGAGCTCTGAAATATTATGTTGAAGCCACTAAAGATTTCAGGAAAACTTCTAGTCTATTTGTTATCTTTTCTGGTTCCAGGAAAGGTCAGAAGGCTTCTGCCATTTCTTTGGCATCGTGGTTAAAGCTTTTGATTCATCAAGCTTATTTGGAGTCGGGTAAAACCCTGCCTCAGAGAATTACAGCTCATTCTACTAGATCAGTTTACACTTCTTGGGCTTTTAAGAATGAAGCTTCAGTTGATCAGATTTGCAAAGCAGCAACTTGGTCTTCTTTGCATACATTTACTAAATTCTACAATTTTTATGTATTTGCTTCTTCGGAAGCAGCTTTTGGTAGGAAGGTTCTTAAGGCAGCTGTTTCAGTTTGATTCTTCTGCTTATGATTTAAGTTTTTATTTTTGAGAATAAACTTATATTTGGGTTGTGGATTTAATTTTTTCAGCAAATGGATGTTTTCATTTTGTCCCTCCCTCTCTAGTGACTCTTGCGTGGAGTTCCCCATCTTGGGTATTGCTATCCCATCAGTCACTAGCTCATGGACTCTTGCCAATTACATGAAAGAAAACATAATTTATGTAAGAACTTACCTGATAAATTAATTTCTTTCATATTGGCAAGAGTCCATGAGGCCCACCCTTTTTTATGGTGGTTATGATTTTTTTGTATAAAGCACAATTATTTCCAAATTCCTTGTTGATGCTTTTTACTCCTTTCTTTATCACCCCACTTCTTGGCTATTCATTAAACTGAATTGTGGGTGTTGTGAGGGGTGTATTTATAGGCATTTTGAGGTTTGGGAAACTTTGCCCCTCCTGGTAGGATTGTATATCCCATATGTCACTAGCTCATGGACTCTTGCCAATATGAAAGAAATAAATTTATCAGGTAAGTTCTTACATAAATTATGTTATTATTCCCTACAACATGAACTATTGAACTTCTGAATAGTATTTGTTAAATCGAATGTTACATTTAAAATTTTGAATGTGGATATTCAATCTAATTATGAACACTCGAAAACAAAAGTAACATTCGAAAACTGGAAATAACATTCGATTACCGAATTTTAATGGATTTTAAATCTTTTTTTTTTAAATATTTATTTTGAGACCCGTACAGTGTACAATCAATCACATCAAACCTTTTCTGCCTCACAGGGCAAGGTCAAACATAATGCAATATAGAAACATAATAAAGTACAAAACATATATATATACTTTGCCACTATTGATACATTATCTCAAAAAGAGCAAAACTTGTACACCGAACTGGGAATTTTCCTATTTTCCATAATTCGGAGGAGGAAAAAAAAAAAAAAATAGAAGAGAAAGAACAGAAAGGTAAAGAGGTAAAAAAAGAAGAAAGAAAAAAAAAAAAAAAAAAAAAAAAAAAGAGAAAATTGATTGAAAAATTAATCTTCTCGCTTCACCCCCTATCTCCTGACCAGGACTAAAATTTAGATTTCTGTACTATTGGAGATCCATGTATGTGGAAAGAGATTTAGTATTACCATTTCAGCGAAACTTACTGAAGATGTAAAGGGCACTAAAATCTGTTTTTGTATAGGCCTGGGGAAAGAATTAATAATGGGTACCACCTTAGGAGGAACTTTTTAATTCTAATTTCAGAGGCCTCTTGTAAATGATATGATTCGAAAATAATTTGATCTTGAATGGCATATATTATCTCAGATAGAACCGGCCCTTTTTTTTCCTTCCATTTTTTAAAAATACTTTGTCTAATAGCTAATATGGAGGTATTTAGGGAGCAGGTCCAGTGCCGGTCCACATTAATCGCTGGAACAATCAGCAAAATAATGTCCCGGAACGTGAGAGAGACTGAAACACCATGTAAATTATTAAACCAATACATAAATTTCAGCCAGAGCTGATTTATTTTATGACAAGACCATAGCATATGTAATAAGTCCGCTTCCCTATACCCACACCTAAGGCAAGAAGCTGATCTAGATGGATAGAAACGTGCTAATTTAGCTGGATAAAGATAAAAATTGTTTATTAATTTCATATGTGATTCATACCAAGTTGAGGGGACTTTACAATTTTCCAGGGATTTAAAGCTTTGTGTAATTCTCTCAGGCTCTGTATCTCCAATTAATCTACTCCAATAATCGCTGATTCTGCTACAGAGACCCTGCGTTTGTTTAGAGAGCATTATGTCATACATTAGTGAAATCAAGGTGACTCCTGCCATAATTTTCTGTATTAAATCTCTGATAACGGACCATGCAACCGATAAGGGGAACCTCCAACTTTGTGACACTATAAAATGGCGTACCTGAAAGAACGCAAATAGATCCGATCTTGGTAGCTGAAAAAGGGAGAACAAAGTTTCACCTTCTAATACTTTCTCATCTACGCCAATTAATTGCAAGATTTTATTTAACCCTTTTTCACCCCAGTTTTTGAAAGTTTTCTGGCGTAGACCGGGAGGAAAAAGCGGATTGCCCCTGATTGGGAGAAACTCCGAAATTGAGAAGTCAATTTCCGAAAATCTGCAAAAATTATGCCATGCCAACACTATATTTTTGATTGTAATTAGTGAAGAAACATTGGATGGCAGTTGACCTAGTTTACAATGCAAAATTGCCGGTAATGCGAAAGGGTAAATCAGGAAGGACTCCTGTGTTAGAGAAACAAATGTATTTGTATTGGCCAGCCAATCAATGGCAATTTTTACCATCGCTGCAATATTATAAAGATTGATATTAGGCAATGATAAGCCCGCGGCCCGTGATTTCTGCATTAATCTAGCCGATGAAATACGAGGTTTTTTATTTTGCCAAATAAATTTGGAGATAGAGGAATATAAACTTCTACAATCCCTATTTGTTATAAACAGGGGCAAATTTTGTATGGGGTAGAGAAGACGAGGAAATATGATAGTTTTGATTAGATTTACTCTGGCCGTAAGAGAGATCGGGAAAGAGGTCCAAAGTTTCAGATCTAATTTGATTTTTTGAAATAATGAGAAATAATTATCTGTATACCAAAATTTAGGGGTTTTATGGAGCATTAGACCCAGATATTTAATAGAATCTACCACTTTAAACGGGTTACCCAAGTAGTTTGTAGCTATATTCCCAATATACATTAATTCACTTTTTTCTGTATTTACTTTATAACCTGAAAAAGAGCTGAATTCCTCCAATATCTGTCTCAGTATTGGAATTACTTGTTGTGTATTTTCTAGAAAAATTAAGATATCATCGGCGTATAATAATGTAGTTAGACATAGCGAACCCAATGTGATCCCTGCTAGACTATTTCTTAGTCTTATCGCTAATGGTTCCAATGCTACGTTGAAAAGCAGGGGAGACAACGGACATCCTTGCCTAGTGCCACGCTGTAGTATTATTTTAGGCGAGATCATTCCGTTTACCAATATATATGAAATTGGCTTCGCATAGATTCTATATATAAATTGCAAGAAGTTTCCCTGTATCCCGAAATTTCAAAGTGAGGTAAAAAGGTGTTCCCATACAATAGAATCGAATGCTTTAACCGCATCTAGGGTGAGGACTGCCCTGTCTTTATATATATCTATACTGGGTTTCTGCACCATATTCCATGCATAATCAATCAACGTGGTTAATTTACGAATGTTTTTAGAGGAATTCCTTTTGAGCATGAAGCCTGTCTGATCTTCATGTATAAGTTTCTGTAAAGCGAGAGAGAAACGATTAGCTATGATTGAGGTTAGGATCTTATAATCACAATTTAAAACAGATATCGGCCTGTACGATCCTGGATCCTCTGGATCCTTACCCTTTTTTAATATCAGCGTAACGTTGGCCATAGAGAAATAGGATGATATGGGGATATCTGAACTATAATAATTATTAAAAAGTTTTTCTAGTACTGGTATTAGATCCTCTTTGAGACATTTATAATATTCCGCGGGCAGTCCATCTGGACCTGGCGCTTTATTAGATTTCAGTTTGTCAATGGCCTTACTGATTTCTGATCTCGTTATTTGTTCATTTAGCAATATTAATTCATCCGACTGGATCCTAGGTACTACAATCTTAGACCAGAATTTCTCTTGTGCTTCAAAATTAACTTTAACTGAAGAATATAAATCTTGATAATATGAAGCAAAAACCCCACATATTTCTGCTGTCTCAAAATATCTAGACTTATTCTCTTTGATAACTGGTATTATGTTCTTTTTTTTTCTGATTTTAGTAAGTTTAGCCAGATATTTGGCAGAGGAACCATGAAAGCCCTTATAATGTCTATTTATTCTTATCTCATCAACTTGGGCTTGTTCTTTAAGGAAAAGATCTCTTTCTTTTCTGATAAGAAAATAATTATCCCAGTTTTCTTGTGATGGGGTATTCTGAACTAAAATAAAAGCCTGCTTCACTCTCTCAGCCAAGGTGACCTCGCGTAATTTAATCTTTCTATGACGTGTATTAAGGTAGGCTATAATGTCCCCTCTTAAGACTGTTTTAGAGGCCTCCCATAGAATTTCTACATTATTTACAGATTCCCTATTATTGGAAAGATATTCCGACCATTTAGCTTGTAGCCAGAAGCGAAACCTAGGGTTAGAGCATAGATATCTGGGAAAGCCAAAAGGTGGTCTCTGACTCCTGTCTTCTTTACCTGGTAAAAAGGTTAATTAAATTATTGCATGATCCGATATCAAGATTTCCCCTATCGTCGCACTAGATTGCCGAGTAGATAATGATTCAGAGATCAAGAATAAGTCAATCCTTGAGAAAGTTCTATGACCTTTAGATTCACAGGAGAATGTCACTCTATCGGGATTTTGCATCCTCCAGATATCTAATAGTTTTAGTTTATGGCAGAGTCTCTGAAAATGTTTTGCACTTTGCCTATTGCTTGCTGTATTTTTACTTGAAAATCTGTCAATTAAGGGATCCAACGTCATATTGAAGTCTCCACATAAAATTAGGTTGTTCCCTATAAGAGGGAACAACATCTTCTGGATATTATCCCAGAAACTAGGTGAAAATTTATTGGGCGCATAAATACTGCATAATATGAATTTTATGCTTTTTATCATTATATGCAGTAAAATAAATCTAGCCTCACTATCAATCTCAGTTTTTATAATCTTATAGTCTAATTGTTTATGTAGGAGAATTGCAATTCCACATTTTTTATTGGAGCCATTAGTAGAGATTACTTCCCCAACCCATTTCATCTTAAGTTTAACTGCTTCTGATGCCCTAAGGTGTGTTTCTTGCAGACATACCAGATCAGGGTGTTTCTTGGCTAATGTTCTAAGAATCAATTTACGTTTCATGGGTGAACTAATACCTCCCACGTTCCAGGAGAACATCCTGATTTCTACTGCCATTTCTTAGAAGGGATCAACATTACGCAGAGTGGAGGGGACAAAGTAAAGAAGAGGGGGGAAGCGAGAGGAGAGAAAAAAAAAAAAAAAAAAAAAAAAAAAAGAAAAAGGAGTAGGAGAAAAATAAAACACAAATCCATTGACATTTTAGATATCATTTTAGATGTGACATTTTATAGAATACATAACGATATCATAAAATTATCCTATTTCCTTTAAAAATTTAATTACCTCAGATGTTTCACTAAAGACCTGCCTCTCACCATTTTTGTTAATTACAATTTTTGCCGGGTAACTCAGCCAAGCATTGATACCTTTGTTTATTAATTGCGTGCAGTACGGGGCCATAACTTTTCTTCTGGCTGATGTTTCACTAGAAAAATCTTGAAACAACATGATTTTGTTGTTCCCCATAAGTAATGGTTCTTTTCTCTTTTTATATTGACTGAGGATCTCGATTTTATCCTGAAATCTCAGGAGTTTGAGGATGACCATTCTTGGTTTAATAGTCTCACTGGTGTTAGATTTCTTAGGTCCAACTCTATGGACTCTCTCTATTACTAGTGGTATCATTTGTGTGGGAATGCCCAGAGCCTGTGGCAGAGTGGTTGATGCAAATCGCATAAGGTCCTCAAACTCCGGAGACTCTGCTAGACCTATGATTCTAATATTATTGCGCCTGGATCGATCTTCGAGATCCTCCAGACGCAATTGGATACTTTTTATTTTAGACTCATGTTCTTGTAAGGTAGTGTGTTGTGAATTTGCCTGATCTTCCAATGTAGATATCCTATCTTCGGCTTCAGAAAGTCTTACTGCAAAATGTTTTATTTCTGACGTGAGTGTCCCTATGTCATCTGAAATGGCACTTAATTCTGTTTTTATAGAGTCAAATTGAGGTGTAAACAAAACTACTAGCTGATTTGTAAGGGCCTGAGTATCAATTGTTAAGGCTGAAATTTCAGTTATATTGTCTATGCTATTGTCTGCCAGTTTGGCCTTCTTATCTTTTACTTTAGCTGGCATTTTAGGGGAATTAACTTTGGTTTGTGAAATAAATTTTTCCATTTATGTTGTGAAAGGAAAGTGAAAAAAATCCAAAAACAATGTGTTAAAAAGAAGGAAAAAGCAAACGTGAAGTGAGGGGGAAGGGACAAAGAAAGGTAGGGGAAGAGCTAAAAGAGGAAAAAAGAGTGTCAAAACAAACTAGATATCGAAGAGGACCTTGCTAAGGATTTCTGGTGAAGAACAGTGTAAGACTGTGGTGAGTGTATATGATAGGAATTCTTAATTGACAATTTAAGCGGTGTATCCTATTAAGCAGAGAGTGTGAGTATAAGTGCACTTAGTGTTTTAAAGTGAATTCAGAATAAAATGACTACTAATACTAGTTAACTTGGTTAATTCCCTGAGGTAAGCCTATACCATTTGTGCTACTTAATGACAGTGGGCTTAGCCACTGTAATATAGGAGTGCTTCAACCCTAAATACCTATAAATGCAGATTATTCTGATACTTCTAAATGCATCATGACCACAATGACAAATATTTAGTAGTCTTTTCTCCAATGTAGGGAGTTATCTAACTTCCAACCTAATTTCAAACAAGCTCACATGAACTGAACACTTCCTAGAAAGCTTATATAACACCTAGATAAAGTTTGGTATATTAAAATTGCTAAGCTGAAACATGTAAATAGTATCTAAACCAACGGAATTTACAACCCAATTTACATATATGTTCTGAAAACCACAAAAATATACAGAAGGGAGAAACCCATAATATTATATCTTGTTACTTCAAATTTGTATTTCTCTATCGCAGAATATCTAAGTTCAATCTGTCTATAAGGCTCGTGCTTAACTACTACTGTAACCTTTAGTAGCCGCCGGCCACCAAAACTTAAATAATTTTAACTTGTGCCTATTCTTATACAATAGAGTAGGAAAAAATGTAATGAACATTTTAGTCAGTTCTTTACCCAGTTTGTAAATTATATCTGACTAGCCTGCTTTATTATGTATAGATTCTGGAACTTTTATGCGGCCGATTATAGGCCAATTATAACGATATTTCTAAACTGTAATACACAGATAACATTTTGTCCGATACAGACTCTTGCCCCCCTTGCATATAAAGTTGCAAATCTGCGTAAAACAACATGATGAATAACATGGAATACTATATCTTGTTACTCCAAATTATCTGGCTGTGTAAATTGCCCTTTATCCTTTGAGTGCACGTTATTTAGCACAGAGTCACTAATGCAGTTCTTTTCTTTCCTTTTATCTTCCTTTACCAGCCAGATAAAAAGTTATAACTTAACTGATATTTATATAGATTGACCAGTCTAGTTGAATTAATATTCTCCCAGCTGTGCCAGTTATGTAATAGCAGAGAAAAACTGTGTTCGTTGCAAAAGAGATGAGCCTTACAAGGGACTTAGCAAACAAAAAGTATACTTGCGGCAGGAATAGTTCGTTTGGATACTTCGCTAACGATACTGATCCACTCGATAGGTGTAGTGGGGCTATCTGCCCTGCCCTTTACGGCCACCGGTTTGGTCCCAAGATACCATTTTCACAGTAGTTACTACTGCAACAAACTCCGGACTTTTGGGAGACGGTTTGGGATCTCCTGAGGCCTCCTAGCCGCACACCGCGGATCTCCGGTACCCGGCACTGCTCACTGCTCACCCGATCCAATCTCCAGCCGGGGCTCCCACACTATGCGGCAACAGGTTATGCACCACCTTCCGGCTTCTCACACGCAGAGAGGAACTACGGATCACTCCGCCGCTACTCCAACCTTGGTCCTCCTCCGCTCAGGTAAGGCCCACTTGGGCTGTGAGGGTTAGACGTCACAATATGCTGGTAGGTAATTTGACTGTCCCCAGCATCGCCATATACCGGGAACCAGGCCCGGGACTTTAGGTGAGGGGAACGTATAACCAAAGGTACTACAACCAGGGTAGTACACAGAGGCTCCCACTCACAAGTACTTGTTGAGGTGATTGTCGCTGGAACAGAAACTTTACAAATAAAAAGATGCGGTAAAGACCGCTGACCTATTTGGCCTTAGAGCGTTCCTTCTTCGGCAAGATCGCCCTTGCCAGGGCTCCTCAGTGCCACAGCAATCTGGGGCTATGGAGCAAGCGAGTTGGGAGAGGTGTTAGGTGTCGAGCTACACGCCGACATGAGACATGCTGCCACTAGTCTACACCCATACAGGAAACGCCCGTAATTCCACCAAAAACAGGATGGATTTTAAATCTAATCAACATTCAATTGTCCAAAACGAATGTCCACAGGATTATTCGTTCTAAGATACGAATTACACTTTTAGCACATTCACCTATCCATAATTGAGACCAAGAGAGCAGTCCGGGTCCCACGTAGAAACTGCAGCTGATCCAATCAGTAGTGCTAGTTAAACGATCCAGTGGGGGTTAAACACATAGAGGTGCAGGGTCATCAATCTAACTTATTAGATCATGTCATTTTTTTACTATAATGGGCCTTTAATTGGCCTGGACATTTTTAATTAACAGTGGTCAAAACACAGATACATGTTATTGAAAGTAAAGCTCAATAGGCTGATAGGAGCTTGCATGCCTTTAGTATTCTATGGCAGCAGTGTTTGTAACATTGTTGCTAACACTACTGCCAGATGGCTGAATACACATGCACACACCTAAGCTCACCTAGGATTGGTATTTAAAGGGATATTAAACAGTGCTCCTTTGGTAATAACAAATATGTTAAATCAACTTAGCACTAGCGGTTTTAAGTTTTTATTCTGTCAGTTCTGGGCACAAGCAAATTTGACTCCCTGTTATTTAGTCTATTCACTAGTCTAGACGTTTTATGCATCAGGCTAAGGTAAAGCTTCCTGCAGAGGCCTCTCCTCCTTGTAGGGCTGTGACAGGAAACACAAAAGTAGTTTAAAAAAGAAATAAAAGGTAAAATCTATTTAAATAGAAGAATAATACATATTTCATTGATTTATTTTAAAGGACCTGTAAACACAGCAGATTTGCATAATCAACAAATGCAAGATAACAAGACAATACAATAGCATTTACTCTGTATTTCAAATGAGTAGTAGATTTTTTTCTAACACATTTCAAAGTTATGTATATTTCCACTCCCCCTGTACCATGTGACAGCCATTAGCCAATCACAAATGCATATACGTATAGTCTGAGTTCTTGCACATGCTCAGTAGGAGCTGGTGTCTCAAAAATTGTAAATATAAAAGACTGTGCACATTTTCTTTAATGGAAGTAAATTGGAAAGTTGTTTAAAATTACATGCTGTATCTGAATCATGAAAATTTAATTTAACCTGAGTGTCCCTTTAAGTATAAGCAAGTGCTTAGTGCTTTTTATTACAACAATTAAACAGACTGTTTAACATCCCTGTAACAATAGATAATGACAGAACTAAGCAAAATTGAAAACAGACGTGAATTATAAAGTTGTTTAAAATGTTATGCTCTATCCAAACCATTTAAAGGTGCTTCCCCGAAACCATTCCTCATAGGAAATAATAGACAATTGAATTTTTGTTGTCACACTAATTCCAAACAATCCCATGACCGGATATTGGACATGACAAAAAATGTATCTGATTTTTAATTTGTTGTTCCTGTACACACATAATTTTTAGAACAAGTGTATCAAAGCCTCCATATACATAGAATTTCAGAATTGTATGCTGTCCTGGGTTCACAGTGTTGCAAAAGAAGAGAGGGAGAGCAATAGTGGGGGCAAGAAAAAATAGAATGTTGTATTGTGGCATACAAGGATGGGATGAACAAGCACCCATGCTAGTAAAGTACTTTACTTACACCTGCTATTTATTTTGTCACCACTAGGTGGAAGCAGTGAGTCTTATGCAGCATTAAACAGTCACACTTGTTTTCATCTCACATCTTTATGGAACTATTTACATTTACCAATAGAACACTGAAATGTGACAGAGAACATATGGAAAACAAATCAGATGGAAAAACACTTCATCATCTTAAGCAGCACTTCTCAGTGCTATGTGCAATAAACAGCAGTTGTTTTTGCAAGCTGTTCATATAGTTAATAAGACACAGTTGCTAAAGGTAACATTTGTCACAATTTAGTGCAGTTTTTACCTGATTCAGCAGATCATTTGATCTCTTAATGGTGTTATGACAATGAAGTTTGTAGGTTATAGTAAACTCTGCTTTGCCTGCAGTTTTACAGCTGAATTCATCAAACCACAGACCTTGACAAAAGTGAAAATATGTGCATCAAACAGAAAGCAGCATCCAGAGATCATGGTTTGTGTCATCTGTGAAGGTTTCTGATACATTTTGTGCTTTATAGTATCATTGTAACTGTCTATGTAGAAAATATTTATAAATTTCACTTTAATCTGATGTGTCAGACAAGACTCACATTAACTGCTGTGATTTACAATAACTACCTCTGTTCCAGTCCAGCCAGCCTTATTAGTTATTTATTTATTTTGCAGAAGACTCCCAAAAATTGTGCTAGAAGCAAAAGGTAGACAGCAGTCTATGAGGCCCATTTATCAAGTTCCGAATGGAGCTTGAGGGCCCGTGTTTCTGGCGAGTCTTCAGTCTGAGACAGACAGAGATCGCCACAATTCAACCCGATCGAGTGCGATCGGGTTGATTGAAACCCGCTGCTGGCGGCTGAGAGCTGCTGGTGCGTATTGCTCTCTGCATTCAGCAATGTCTGTCGGACCTGATCCACACTGTCGGACCAGGTCTGACAGACCTTTGATAAATAGGCCTCTATGTGTGTTGATCTAAAGATGGTGGACTTCTTACTAGGGCAGCAAAGGGAATACACAAAGTACCATTGTTTCATCTGCCTGTGGGATAGTAGGGCAAAGCAAAGATCATTAGAAAAAAAGTGTCATGGCCTCCAAGGGGAGATATGATTGTAGGTGCAGCGAACATCATTATGAGCCTTTGGTTAACAGGGGGAATATTTTTTTTCCCAGCAATCCATATCACGCTTGGACTGATGAAGCAATGCGTTAAGGCCTTGGACAGAGATGGAAATGGCGTGAAATACATTTGTAGAACGTTCCTTGGACTGAGTTTTGGAAAATCAAAAGCAGAAATCTTTGATGGCCCTTAAATTCCTAAACTCATAAATGATTCAAAATTCACAAAATGTATTAATGATGCTGAAGCTTCTGCCTGTTGCAATTATGTCTTAGTTGTCAAGATAGAACTGTGGATGGGTAACCATAAAGCACACAATTATGAAGACTTGGCGCAAAACATCCTCACTAGCTTCAAAACAATGTGTGTACTAATATGAACATAAAGGTACACTTTCTCCATAGCCACTTAGACACATTTCCAGATAATGTTGGTGTCAGTGATTTAAGTGAGGAACTAGGGGACAGGTTCTATCAGGCTATAAAGGTGATGGGGGAAGGGTATCAAGGCAGACTCATAATGGCAGATTACCGCTGGAGCCTCCAACGTGATTGTCCTTATGACCCACATAAAAGAAAAGAGTACAAATAGCATTTTTCTATGCATTAAGCGTGATTATCTGAATCAGCTTACTTTGTTTTTATGTTATTGTACTAAATACAATGGTCTAGAATACTACTGAAGCGCTAAATTATCAAAATTATAATTAAGGCAGCCTCGCATGTAATAATTAACCAACCATTACAAGTGACTAGTTATTGCTACTTCGAGCTTGGTATTTTATTAAAAAATAAAGATAGCAGCATCTTTATTTTTTAATAAAATATTTGTGCTAGGCAGTATTTTGGGGCTAAAGTTGGCAGGAGTAGGGGTGTTAGAAAAAAAATTGCACTGAAAAAAAGTGCCTTTACATTGCGGTCTATGGGAACTTCGTGTTCCCTGTAAATATATATGTATATAAGCATATAAATATACATTAACACTTTGCTGCCATCACTCTGCTACTTACTCCCTTCGCTGCGCGAGGTTCTCATGTCGTGTCTCACGGCATGAGAACAAGGCTCTCATTGGAGCCTATAGAAGCATGCTCTAATGAGTGCAATGCTTCCCAGCAATGCAACTGTGAGCTCACGTTCACATTGCTGAAAACTTGTAATACCAGTGCACGTTAGCGCACGCTGGTATTACCCAGCTGAGCGCAAATATAGCTTTCACTAAAGCAATATTTAGTTCTCCACTTGTAATCTGGCCCAATGTCATTAGGTATTTGTATGAAATTAGGCAGTTACATTTTTTGAATTTTTTTATATTTTTCAATCTCTAGAATTAGAGCCAATCTAGAAAACCTGATGCCATATTTGGAATCAGTAACCTGTGATATATATAATGACAAGCAACACTAGTTATGTGAGGGGGTTAGAGTATGTGGAATGCAGGAACAGAGAACAGTTGGTAGTTTTAAACTGACGATCACAGAAAATGCAAATCTGAACATAAGTCCAAGGCAGAACACTAAAGTTCTATTTGAGTTTCAGAATATTTTAGTAGGTTGCAGTAACAAAGTCCAGTGGACACTGATGCTTGAATTTTTAAATATGCCCAATGGTATAGAGGGTGAGACTGTCGCAAGATACCAGGTAGGTAAAGCAGGCACAGATGGTTTGAGAAAAGCTGTCCCTGCTATAGCAGACACAGGATACTCAGCAGGCACAGGATACCCAGCAGGCGCAGGATACTCAGCAGGCACAGGATACTCAGCAGGCACAGGATACTCAGCAGGCACAGGATACCCAGCAGGCACAGGATACTCAGCAGGCACAGGATACTCAGCAGGCACAGGATACAGAGCAGGCACAGGATACTCAGCAGGCACAGGATACTCAGCAGGCACAGGATACTCAGCAGGCACAGGATACTCAGCAGGCACAGGATACCCAGCAGGCACAGGATACTCAGCAGGCACAGGATACCCAGCAGGCACAGGATACTCAGCAGGCACAGGATACTCAGCAGGCACAGGATACTCAGCAGACACAGGATACCCAGCAGACACAGGATACCTAGCAGCACAGGATACTCAGCAGACACAGGATACTCAGCAGCACAGGATACCCAGCAGGCACAGGATACCCAGCAGCACAGGATACCCAGCAGCACAGGATACCCAGCAGGCACAGGATACCTAGCAGCACAGGATACCCAGCAGGCACAGGATACTCAGCAGACACAGGATACTCAGCAGCACAGGATACCCAGCAGGCACAGGATACCCAGCAGCACAGGATACCCAGCAGGCACAGGATACCCAGCAGGCACAGGATACCCAGCAGGCACAGGATACTCAGCAGGCACAGGATACCCAGATGGCACAGGATACCCAGCAGCACAGGATACCCAGCAGGCACAGGATACCCAGCAGGCACAGGATACTCAGCAGGCACAGGATACCCAGCAGGCACAGGATACCCAGCAGGCACAGGATACCCAGCAGCACAGGATACTCAGCAGCACAGGATACCCAGCAGGCACAGGATACCCAGCAGCACAGGATACCCAGCAGCACAGGATACCCAGCAGGCACAGGATACCTAGCAGCACAGGATACCCAGCAGGCACAGGATACTCAGCAGACACAGGATACTCAGCAGCACAGGATACCCAGCAGGCACAGGATACCCAGCAGCACAGGATACCCAGCAGGCACAGGATACCCAGCAGGCACAGGATACTCAGCAGGCACAGGATACCCAGATGGCACAGGATACCCAGCAGCACAGGATACCCAGCAGCACAGGATACCCAGCAGGCACAGGATACTCAGCAGGCACAGGATACTCAGCAGGCACAGGATACTCAGCAGGCACAGGATACCCAGCAGGCACAGGATACCCAGCAGGCACAGGATACCCAGCAGCACAGGATACCCAGCAGGCACAAGATACCCAGCAGGCACAGGATACCCAGCAGGCACAGGATACTCAGCAGGCACAGGATACCCAGCAGGCACAGGATACTCAGCAGGCACAGGATACTCAGCAGGCACAGGATACTCAGCAGGCACAGGATACCCAGCAGGCACAGGATACTCAGCAGGCACAGGATACTCAGCAGCACAGGATACTCAGCAGACACAGGATACTCAGCAGACACAGGATACCCAGCAGACACAGGATACCCAGCAGCACAGGATACCCAGCAGGCACAGGATACCCAGCAGCACAGGATACCCAGCAGGCACAGGATACTCAGCAGGCACAGGATACTCAGCAGCACAGGATACCCAGCAGGCACAGGATACCCAGCAGCACAGGATACCCAGCAGGCACAGGATACCCAGCAGGCACAGGATACCCAGCAGGCACAGGATACTCAGCAGGCACAGGATACCCAGATGGCACAGGATACCCAGCAGCACAGGATACCCAGCAGGCACAGGATACCCAGCAGGCACAGGATACTCAGCAGGCACAGGATACCCAGCAGGCACAGGATACCCAGCAGCACAGGATACCCAGCAGGCACAAGATACCCAGCAGGCACAGGATACCCAGCAGGCACAGGATACTCAGCAGGCACAGGATACCCAGCAGGCACAGGATACTCAGCAGCACAGGATACTCAGTGGGTACTGTCATGGGATATCAGGTACGTACAGCAGGCACAGCTTCAGGAACACGTGATTAATATGCATTATAAAAATGGGGAATTTCCCCTGACAATTGTTCTGACATGCATATACATTAAAACGTAACATTTACTTAAGAATAGTGGTGGATTTAATTACAAACTTTATCCCCTTCACATTTAAAAGTAATAGCTATAAACTAGAATGTAAAGTTAAGATCATATTAAGTGAATATAAATAAGGTCACAATAACATATGATTGTCATGTGACTAACAATTTTGCACCACTTTTTGTAGTCATAAGACCACACAATAATATATTATACATTGCAATAAATCACTTTCATTATTTTATTGGAAATGTATTTTCCTTAAGCTATATACACACTTATATACTACTGATCATATGTAAAGAGATGCTACTAACTGCCAGAGATGAGGTCCCAATCCCACGCTGACTGTCTGATAGAACAGATTTGTGTGTGCATCCGACAGGGCCAGACAGCAGTGATTATGCAGAGGCCAAGAACAATACTGACAACACTGAGCCCGCCAAAAATCCCAAAAGAACTTACAGAGAGATCCGCCTACAGATAAACCATCATTCCCCTCCTCCCCTGTAACACCTGCTCACAGTAGAAAGTGGAGACCACTTTCCAAACACAGCCACCTATCAACCACTTCAATTTCTGCACATGCCTGCAGCAGGACAAACCCGCCTGCAGTATCCGAATGGACTCTAAGGTGGTAATGCACAGCAACAGCTCCTGCCCTCCGCCAACTGCTCAACCTCACGCCAGACTGCTGCAGTATTCCTGCACCGGCTAGGCACAAGCACTCACATGACAGACCCTCAGGGCTGTTCACAGACTATACGAAGCTCCAGCCCCAGTCAGCCCCCCTAACGACCCCACTGAATCTGTGCAGTGTAAATGTGGTTTAAATGATCATTTATCGGTTTCCATTGATTTCAATGCAATACGATAATAGTAAACTCTGGACGATATTTAGGAAATGTTAATTGAGAAAAAAGTTACTATTTAAACTGCGATGTGACTTTTAAAAAAAAAGAAAAAAATTACACTTATCGCTACCGATAATTCATTATCGATAACTATGTAAACTTAAAAAAATGGGTTACATGCTTCTGGAAATGAAAATGACATTTTTTTCTGTGAATATATGTGTCATTTTTTATTGTGAATACAAAACTTTTAAAGTTCTGATGATTAGCCACTGGTTCCATATCAACTGTAATTTATAGGGTGCTTTCAAAACAAGGGGTTTTATGGTTTAATTTGTTTAGGAAACACTATATTCTGAGACACGTTACTTACATGTGTCATATTATCGTTGTGTTTTTTATAGTAAAATTTAGAGAGTGGTTTTTATACATTTTGTATTATCATTGCAGGGGTCAAGTCGAGCAGGAACGCATGGGAATGGAGTTCCCAAACTATTTTTGCAGGAGGAACTTAGTTCCCACTGGACAGAGAATAGAAATGCTTCAGTAACCACTGCTGCTTCTGGTGGGAGGAGCTGGAGCACAGTCTGGTTAGAGGGATAGCGAGATTATTTAGTAATGGCAGCAACACATCCTACAATACACTAAATGTAAGCCTGTCAGCTATCCTGCTGTGCGATCATCACGCATTGTAAGGAACACATGGTGCCTACATTTCTGTGTTGCTTGCTCTGGGGTTATTTAGCTCCCCTCAGCAGAAATAGGAATATTGCACCTTAGGTGGGGGAGACTCTGTGACAAAGGAGGATTCTCAGGCCCAAAGGCAACCATTCAACCCTTAATTGGATTTAATTTGCTTTCATTAACCAAAGTGTTGAGATTATATACATACAAATACAGTGTGTGTGTGTGTGTGTATGTATATGAAACAATATTAATTGTGAGGGGGAGGTGGGAGTCTTTGTGGGTTCCCACACTTTTTTTGTAGGAATTGACCCCTGTATCATTGTGTGTGTTTATTTCAGTCTATATTACCAACATTTACTCCTTGTTGTGCTGCTTTAAGATAAGCTGATCTAAAAATACGTAGTTTACAGAAGAAATTTATTTCAGGCATAAAAATGTGCTTTATGCAGCGTCTATAGAGGAACCATAATATAATTAATCACTGACCATTACTAAATTCTATAAGAGTATATTTAGTTATTGCCTGAAAGTTGTTGTGCACTGAGAATTACATAATGATGTAACAACTATTTTACTTTATATGCTTATAAATAAATATAGCACAGAGTCTGAAAGAGAAGCATATTGTCACGCTCTAGCCATTGTTAGGGGTGCGGCGTCTCCTTCCCTGCTTGTTGTCGGGTCCGGATGGGTGCAGTGCTGATGTCAGCGCCGCAAGCTCCTCTCTCTCAGATGCCGGTCCGGATTCCTCTGGTGTGAATCCTGCGCCTATGTAAGTCGCTCAATAACGATCTATCACTGCCCAAGTATAGGTGTTACTTTGTGTGCTCCTGAGTGTGATAGATCGTTACTACTGTATTGCCTTTATGTATTTGAACCCTGCCTGTCTGACTAATCTGCCTGTTTTAAACCCATAAATTGCTGGATTGATATACTGCTGCTGAACTCTGCCTGTTTAACCCCTAAATTACTGGATTGATATACCGCTGCTGAACCCTGTCTGTGTGACTACTATGCCTGTTTCACCCCTGTTGTTCTGGATTGCCTCTTTGTTGCCGAACCCTGCCTGCCTGACCATTCTAGTAGTGTGCCCTTGGACTGCTTTATCGATGCCAAACCCTGCCTTCCTGACCATTCTAGTGGTTTGCCCTTGGACTGCTTTACTGTTGCCAAATCCTGCCTGTCTGATCATTCTAGCGATTTGCCTTGGACTGCTCTGCCATTACCGCTGGTGACTGTCCTGCCCGTGGTGAGTGCCGCCCTCCTCATCTTACTAACTTTCTCTGCTCTGGGATATTCCCTATCATTCCGGCTCGACGCCTGGATAACAAGACTAGTGGCCGAGTTTGGTCTGATAGAGGAATATCCCACGAGCATTACACATATGTGTCATTTGATTTATTTAGTAATATGTGTCCAGCACCAATAAAAACTGAAATAAATATTTTATTAAAATGGGCTAAAAACACAACTCTTCTTTACAAATTAAATGAAAGAAGAAGACTGTGCCACCTTCATTGGCTATTTATGTTCCTATACCAGTGTTGATATTTTGGGCTCCATTTATGAAGCTGCAAGAACAGCGTCAGAGCCCCCAGAATTTCTGGTTCGCTAGTTCGCTAGTTAAGTAGCACTAGTCTTAAAACCGCTGCTACTTCACCTCTCATCCACCTATAGTGTGGTGGATTTCAATCATCCCTATCTCATCTACTCGGGATGATTGACAGCCCCCTCTTGCGCGTGATCAGGAGGGCAGCATTGAATAAGCTCATCACGAAGCTGGACAGACAAGGTTAACTGTCATGAACCTTGTCCGCCCGCCTGATGATAAATGGAGCCTTTTAACTTGCTCCTCATTACTCTTGTTTAAGTGTGTACTGTTTATGAGTGAGTATGTGCAGGGCTGCCAATAGAAATTGTTGGTCAAGTGGCTAAAATGTATGCACTACTTTATTCTTGAGTGTATTTAAGCTTGATAATGATCTAAAGTTAATAACATAAACAGATTTTGAAAGCAGATAAGAACTATAGGCGCAACAAGTCAGGCCAATATTTCCTAAAAGTATAACCTTCATTAGGTTTGTAGGAAAGCCTAATGCTTATCCCAGGCATACTTGAAGTAACGCACATACACAAACACAGACACACTCACACACACATACATGGAAAGGACCACTAGCAATCACAGAGAATGAGATGCACAATAACAGTAGGAAAATTTATTCACGGGTCGATTGTGATTGGAGAAACGTAATATACCAAAATATACACAGAATAGGTGGGCGGAGCTTGGCAGCCATTTTTGTCTCCTAACAAACAATTAATATTTTAATGTTTTATGGACTTCTTGCAAGCTCTAAGATGTGGGACCAATTGCAGGATGCATCTCTAGTAAGATGTGGGACCAATTGCAGGATGCATCTCTAGTATGTAACAATAAGTAATGAAAATGATGTATTGGGTCTAGACTGTCCATTTAATTTACAGCAAGTTCAAGGCAGCCAGCAAAACAAAGCATACAAATAAAAAGACCACTCCTGTCAGGAGCCTACCTATACATAGGGGGGTAGTTATCAACGTGTCTACTTTCCTGCCTTCGCCGGCCCAATACGCCCGCCTAAGCTCGCCTACCTTCGCCGCCGCGGACCTGAAAAAATAAGTTATCAAAAAAAGCTGTCAAAAAGCCGCGGGGCGATGAGCAGCGGACTGTGAGAGTTATCACTCATCCGATCTCGCTGCTCTTCGGCTGTTTGACAGCTTTCTTGCTAGCCTGTCACTAAGCACTCACACTAAACTACACTGTTCTACCCCCTATACCAGTGCCCCCGGAGCCCCCCGCAACTAAATAAAGTTACTAACCCCTAAACCGCCGCTCCTAGACCCCGCCGCAAGTCTCATAAATGTATTAACCCCTAAACTGCCGCTCCTAGACCCTGCCGCAACTCTTATAAATGTATTAACCCCTAAACCGCCGCTCCCGGACACCGCTGCCACCTACATTATACCTAGTAACCCCTATCCTGCCCCCCCTATACCGTCGCCCTCTATAATAAAATTATTAACCCCTATCCTGCTGATCCCGCACCTCGCCGCAAATAAATAAATAGTTTAACCCCTAAACCGCCGCTCCCTGAACCCGCCGCAACCTATATTACATTTATTAACCCCTATCCTGCCCCGCCTACACCGTCGCCACCTATAATAAATTTATTAACCCCTATCCTGCCCCCCCTACACCGCCGCCACTGTAATAAAATTATTAACCCCTAAACCTAAGTCTAACACTAACCCTAACACCCCCCTAACTTAAATATTAATTAAATAAATCTAAATAATATTTGTATTATTAACTAAATTATTCCTATTTAAAACGAAATACTTACCTTTAAAATAAACCCTAATATAGCTACAATATAAATAATAATTATATTCTAGCTATTTTAGGATTTATTTTTATTTTACAGGCAACTTTCAATTTATTTTAACTAGGTACAATAGCTATTAAATAGTTATTAACTATTTAATAGCTTACCTAGCTAAAATAAACTGAAATTTACCTGTACAATAAATCCTAACCTAAGTTACAATTAAACCTAACACTACACTATCATTAAATTAATTAAATAAATTACCTACAAATAACTACAATTAAATACAATTACATAAACTAACTAAAGTACAAAAAATAAAAAAAGCTAAGTTACAAAAAATAAAAAAATAAGTTACAAACATTTTACAAATATTACAACAATTTTAAGCTACTTACACCTAATCTAAGCCCCCTAATAAAATAACAAACCCCCCCAAAATAAAAAAATGCCCTACCCTATTCTAAATTAAATAAAGTTCAAAGCTCTTTTACCTTACCAGCCCTTAAAAGGGCCTTTTGTGGGGGCATGCCCCAAAGTTCAGCTCTTTTGCCTGTAAAAGAAAAATACAACCCCCCCCAACATTAAAACCCACCACCCACATACCCCTAATCTAACCCAAACCCCCCTTAAAATAACCTAACACTAATCCCCTGAAGATCATCCTACCTTTAGTTGTCTTCACTCAGCCGAGCCACCGATGGAACTGAAGAGGACATCCGGACCGGCAGAAGTTATCCTCCAAGGGGCACTGAAGAAATCTTCCATCCGATGAAGTGATTCTCCAAGCAGCGCTGAAGAAATCTTCCATCCGGGCAAGGTCATCTTCCAAGAGGCGCTGAAGAAGTCTTCTATCCGGGCGAGGTCATCGTCGAAGCCGGGTCTTGAATGTTCATCCCGCCGACGCGGAACATCCTCCTTTCCCGACGAACTACCGACGAATGAAGGCTCCTTTAAGGGACTTCATCCAAGATGGCGTCCCTTCTATCATCCAATCAGAATTAAGGTAGGAAAAATCTGATTGGCTGATGGAATCAGCCAATCAGATTCAAGTTCAATCCGATTGGCTGATCCAATCAGCCAATCAGATTGAGCTCGCATTCTATTGGCTGATCGGAACAGCCAATAGAATGCAAGCTCAATCTGATTGGCTGATTGGATCAGCCAATCGGATTGAACTTGAATCTGATTGGCTGATTCCATCAGCCAATCAGATTTTTCCTACCTTAATTCCGATTGGATGATAGAATCCTATCAGCCAATTGGAATTGAAGGGACGCCATCTTGGATGACGTCCCTTAAAGGAGCCTTCATTCGTCGGTAGTTCGTCGGGAAAGGAGGATGTTCCGCGTCGGCGGGATGAACATTCAAGACCCGGCTTCGACGATGACCTCGCCCGGACAGAAGACTTCTTCAGCGCCTCTTGGAAGATGACCTCGCCCGGATGGAAGATTTCTTCAGCGCCGCTTGGAGAATCACTTCATCGGATGGAAGATTTCTTCAGCGCCCCTTGGAGGATAACTTCTGCCGGTCCGGATGTCCTCTTCAGTTCCATCGGTGGCTCGGCTGAGTGAAGACAACTAAAGGTAGGATGATCTTCAGTGGGGTAGTGTTAGGTTATTTTAAGGGGGGTTTGGGTTAGATTAGGGGTATGTGGGTGGTGGGTTTTAATGTTGGGGGGGGTTGTATTTTTCTTTTACAGGCAAAAGAGCTGAACTTTGGGGCATGCCCCCACAAAAGGCCCTTTTAAGGGCTGGTAAGGTAAAAGAGCTTTGAACTTTATTTAATTTAGAATAGGGTAGGGCATTTTTTTATTTTGGGGGGGTTTGTTATTTTATTAGGGGGCTTAGATTAGGTGTAAGTAGCTTAAAATTGTTGTAATATTTGTAAAATGTTTGTAACTTATTTTTTTATTTTTTGTAACTTAGCTTTTTTTATTTTTTGTACTTTAGTTAGTTTATGTAATTGTATTTAATTGTAGTTATTTGTAGGTAATTTATTTAATTAATTTAATGATAGTGTAGTGTTAGGTTTAATTGTAACTTAGGTTAGGATTTATTTTACAGGTAATTTTGTATTTCTTTTAGCTAGGTAGTTATTAAATAGTTAATAACTATTTAATAACTATTCTAACTAGCTAAAATAAATACAAAGTTACCTGTAAAATAAATATAAATCCTAAGATAGCTACAATAAAATTATTATTTATATTGTAGCTATATTAGGGTTTATTTTACAGGTAAGTATTTAGTTTTAAATAGGAATAATTTATTAAAGTATAGTGTAGTGTTAGGTGTAATTATAACTTAGGTTAGGATTTATTTTACAGGTAAATTTCAGTTTATTTTAGCTAGGTAAGCTATTAAATAGTTAATAATTATTTAATAGCTATTGTACCTAGTTAAAATAAATTGAAAGTTGCCTGCAAAATAAAAATAAATCCTAAGATAGCTAGAATATAATAATTATTTATATTGTAGCTATATTAGGGTTTATTTTAAAGGTAAGTATTTAGTTTTAAATAGGATTAATTTAGTTAATAATAAAAATATTATTTAGATTTATTTAATTAATATTTAAGTTAGGGGTCGTTAGGGTTAGACTTAGGTTTAGGGGTTAATAATTTTATTACAGTGGCGGCGTAGTGGGGGGCAGGATAGGGGTTAATACATTTATTATAGGTGGCGACGGTGTAGGGGGGGCAGGATAGGGGTTTATACATTTAATATAGGTTGCGGCGGGTTCAGGGAGCGGCGGTTTAGGGGTTAATACATTTATTATAGTTGCGGTGGGCTCCGGGAGCGGCGGTTTAGGGGTTAATATGTATAGAGTAGCTTGCGGTGGGCTCCGGGAGCGGCGGTTTAGGGGGTAATAACTTTATTTAGTTGCGGCGGTGTAGGGGGGACAGATTAGTGGTGTTTAGACTCGGGGTACATGTTAGGGTGTTAGGTGCAGACAGCTCCCATAGAAATCAATGGGATGTCTGGCAGCAGCGAACTTGTACTTTCGCTATGGTCAGACTCCCATTGATTCCTATGGGATCCGCCGCCTCCAGGGGCGGCGGATTGAAAACCAGGTACGCTGGGCCGTAAAAAGTGCCGAGCGTACCTGCTAGTCATTTGATAACTAGCAAAAGTAGTGAGAATGTGCCGCACTTGTGTGCGGAACATCTGGAGTGACGTAAGAATCGATCTGTGTCGGACTGAGCCGGCGGATCGAAGCTTACGTCACAAAATTCTACTTTTGCCGGTCTCGAGCCTTTGATAACTAAGGCGAATCAGCCTCGCCACAAATACGCTGCGGAATTCCAGCGTATTTGAGGTTGACGGCTTGATAACTACCCCCCATAGTGTCCCTTATTAATGCCCAACTGGCCAACTAACCTGAAACCAGTTTAGTACTTCACAGAATTTGCAAATGCAAATATACAAAACAAGTTTGTCTCTCCAGTGTGACTATTTACAGACAGTCAGCCATGCTAACAGGTCTCCAGCCTCTCTTTCACTCTGGAAACAGCTTGCTCCCTGAGACACATACTGTTCCTAGAGAAATAAATATAAAGCACTGAGCTAGGGCTAAATTACGAGTGGCGCACTAACTGCTACGTGAGCGATAAGGGTTATATTTTGGCTCTTTGCACGCATTGGAAGTAGCGCACGTATTACAAGTTGAAAGTAAATGTATTCGCATGAGCGCAATTGAATTTAACGCCCGTCAGGTTAGCGCAAATTCAGAGCTCTGGTTAACTGTTACGTGAGACAAAACAAGTGTCACAAAAAATCATCAAAAATTCATGTAAAAGTTCAGTCACTCTCATAATAACACTGTCTGATAAAAAATTATTAAACTAAATATTGCATTAAAAAAGTTATAAAGGTTTAAATATATGAGGTTTCAGGTGTTAGAAAAATAAGGGAAGCAAAGGGCTTTAACATACATATTAATGTATGTATATGTATTTATGTATTTACAGACTTATATACACATATAAACACATAAATACATATGTACACACACATACACATATATATATGTGTGTGTGTGTGTGTGTGTGTGTGTGTGTGTGTGTGGGTGGGTGTGCATTGGAGCCCTTTGCAGTCAAGTAGCAGGAAAAATGTAAAATCATATTTATGCACTATTCATATTTAATAAAGTGTTAACTGTGTAGTTACTGAAAAATATGAAGTGTAAACTTAGGTAGGCTTGTAGTAGCTTAGGAGCATTCACATATCTTTAGCATTCTATGGCAGAAGTGTTTGCAACAATGTATAAAATTGCAATAAATAGTGTTGCAAACACTGCTGCCAGATGGCAAGAAGTCATGTGCACGCTCCTGAGATCACTTAAAGGGATATTACGGTCAAAATTAAAAAATGTACAAAGATGAATTACAGCTTCTATTATCACCTCTTCCCATGCTAGACTGCAGCACTTCTCTCATGCAGCACCAACCCACTGGAACTCGTAATTTAGCCCAGTGTTTGTAAGAAATAGTGCACAAGACACATGGGGGCCCATTTATCAAGCCTTCAGACTCGCCAGAAACACCAGTTATTAAGCAGTGGTCTAAAGACCGCTGCTCCATAACCTGTCCGCCTGCTCTGAGGAGGCGGAGATAGCGTGAAATCAACCCAATCGTATTGACACCCACTGCTAGCGGCTGCTTTGCCACGAATCTGCAGGGGGCGGCGTTGCACCAGCAGTTCACAAGAGCTGCTGGTGCAATGCTGAATGCGGAGAGCGTATTGCTCTCTGCATTCAGCGATGTCTGTCGGACCTGATCCACTGATCGGATCATGTCGGACAGACATTTCATAAATAGGTCCCATGCACTCTACTGAGCCTACTTCAGTATGCTCTCATGGAAGGAGGCTGAGTTTCAACAAATTGTATACATTGGAAGCAATTTTAAAATATTATTCTCTAACTGAATTATAAAACTTTGATTTTGCCTTTAATGTCCCTTTAATTATCAACTGATTTTCCTCTAATTAAAAAAAACCCCCAAAACACTGAAATGAAGAACAAGCAAGTACTTTGCGTAAAATATAGCAAAACATAATATGACCACTAACTAAGGAGCTACATTATTTTGTAGCATGCCTGCATTTAAAAGGGACAGTAAAGTAAAAATAAAATGTTCATGATTCAGATAGAACATGCAGTTTTAAACAACTTGCCAATGTGCATCTTTTAATTTGCTTTGTTCTCTTGGTATCCTTTGTTGAAGTGTAAACTCAGGTAGGCTGATAGTAGCTTAGGAGCATGCAAGTGTCTTTACATTTATATGGCAGAAGTGTTTCCCACTATGTATAACATTGCTATAAACATTGTTGCAAAACACTGCTGCCAGATGACCAGAAGGCATGTGCACGCTCCTGAGATCACTTAAGGGACCATTCTATAAAATTTGCCAGACTATACTTGGTCTTCCACACTGACACTTGCCGGGACAGCCCTCCTGGAATTCTATAAAAATGGTGCTGTCTCTGTGAGCAGTGAGATAACTCCCATAGAATAATGAGAGCCCTCTGTTACCTAAACGTTTGCAATGGAGGACTAATTACACAGGCTTATGTTTAAACTTTATTATTATGCCAAATACAAATCAAATTACACTTTTATCAGTGCACTGTGCCTTAAATTCACTGTTATTCTCATATGCATAGGATTTCCTTCCAGACTAATTTGTTTTTTAAGTATTTTGCTAAAACCTCGCCACCTTTTAAGTTGAGAGATAAAATCAGTGAGATCTGCAGTGTGGAAATGTTTACAGAAATACTCAGGGATTTGAGAGACAATTTCATATGGAAAGGGAAAGCTCATGTTCAGCCCATTTTATGACAATAACAATTACGCTTTGTATTTTGTACTTTTTTGTACTTATAAGTTATAAGTACAAATTTCTATATTTGTTTGCACATCCAGTGTACTTAAATTACAATTTACGCACTGCACACATAATATGATTTATTTCTGTATAATTTACATACAAATTTTACATTTGATAAAATATAGTTTTTGGCGAACAATTTTGTTACTATTTTTGATGCACCTTAACAATACAATATTTTCTTGAGTATTTTTTGTGTGAATGGTTTAATTATTCGTTTTGTATGATTTTTGAATTATGATTTTCATTGTGCACTGTAATGTATGCATCTTCTTCCCATACGAAAATGCATTATACGTCCCTTAGCGAGACATACTCTTTCAGGGTAAAAAGTGGCTTTTTATAATTCCACTAGGGAAATAGAAAGACTGTGGAGCATTCTCAGAGAATCTCACCAGCCCAGAGAGCTTTTTAGAATCAGGCCCACACTATTACTCTTTAACAAAGGATACCAAGAGAACTAAGCAAAATTGATAATAGAAGTAAATTGGAGAGTTGTTTAAAATTCTATGCTTCTATCTACCTCCATTTAAGTTTAATTTAGTCTTTACTGTCCCTTTAAGTTTATTTGTTAAGCGCAACATCTCTGAATACATTTGTTATTTATGTGTGCACAAATTTAATTAATTCTTTGTAGAGGATGTGCTGGTTATTCCAGGTAGTCAAACAAAGCTGGCTCCTGCCCCGCATCTAATTGTGTTTTCTGTGTATTTCCTTTAATATTCAATGGTGGTTTTGCCAGGAACTCATAGTTATGTTATTGGACAAAATGTAACACATGATTAGAAGAAAGCAGCGCAGAAATGCTTAGCTGCTTGTTGAATAGATTTAATTCTTTCATGAATTCCTGCGTCTGCTCACTAATTTATTATTTATTTATGTTTCATTGCTATTTCTAATTCCCTTAACACTGGAAGTAGAACAGTTGTGTTAAATAACTGTAACTGTTTTTCCTCAGATCCCATCATCCGTATGCAACAAAACTGAATAATGTACATGGAGATTCTGAAGTAAAAAACTCTCAGCCAGATGACGTGTTTTGTGTTATGAGGGAAAAAGCATCGTTATGCTTCATAACGATGCTTTTTTACTAACACCGGTAATACGAGTCTTGTCAGAATACCTGCACCGCACACATTTTTGGCCATCATGCAACGTCAGAACCGCACTTTAAGAAAGGTCCTTTTTCAATGGGACTTCCCATAGCGCCGGTGTTACAAGTTTTGCTGTGAGGCCAAAAAGTGAGCGGTACGGCCTAAAATGACAAGATTCGTACCGCCATCTAAAGTCAGTAGTTAAGAGTTTTATGCTACAAAGCTGTAAACATAAAACTCATAACTAAACTGTCACAAAGTACACTAACACCCATAAACTACCTATTAACCCCTAAACCGAGGCCCTCCTGCATCGCAAATAATAAAATAAAATTATTAACCCCTAATCTGCCGCTCCGGACATCGCTGCCACTATAATAAACCTATTAACCCCTAAACCGCTGCCCTCCCACATCGCAAACACTATTTAAAGATTATTAACCCCTAATCTGCCGTCCGCCCACACCGCCGCTATAATAAACCTATTAAACCCTAAACCTAACCCTAACACCCCCTAACTTAAATATAATTAAAATAAATCCAAATAAAACTTACAATTATTACCTAAATAATTCCTATTTAAAACTAAATACTTACCTGTAAAATAAAACCTAAGCTAGTTACAATATAACTAATAGTTACATTGTAGCTATTTAAGGTTTTATTTTTATTTCACTGGTAAGTTTGTATTTATTTCAACTAGGTAGACTAGTTAATAAATAGTTATTAACTATTTACTAGCTACCTAGTTAAAATAAATACAAACTTACCTGTAAAATAAAACCTTACCTGTAAAAAACGAAATTATCAAAAATAAAAACGAATTACTCCTAATCTAATAGTCCTATCAAAATAAAAAAGCCCCCCCCCAAAATAAAAAACCCTAGCCTACATTAAACTACCAATGGTCCTTAAAAGGGCCTTTTGCGGGGCATTGCCCCAAAGAAATCGGCTCTTTTACCTGTAAAAAAAAATACAAATACCACCAACAGTAAAACCCACCACCCACCCAAACAAACCCCCCAACCCCCACCTCTAAATAAACCTAAGCTAACCATTGCACTGAAAAGGGCATTTAGCTCTTTTACTGTCCAAACCCTAAGCTAAAAATAAAACCCACCCAATAAACCCTTAAAAAAACCTAACACTAACCCCCGATGATCCACTTACAGTTCTCGAAGACCGGACATCCATCCTCATCCAAGCGGCAGAAGTCCTTATCGAAGCCGGCAGAAGTCTTCATCCAAGCGGGCCGAAGTCCTCATCGAAGCCGGCAGAAGTCTTCATCCAGACAGCATCTTCTATCTTCATCCATCCAGCGCAGAGCGGGTCCACTTTCAAGACATCCGGCGCGGAGCATCCTCTTCTTTCGATGGTCAACGTAGAATGAAGTTTCCCTTTAAGGTACGTCATCCAAGATGGCGTCCCTTACATTCCGATTGGCTGATAGAATTCTATCAGCCAATAGGAATTAAAGGGTAAAAAATCCTATTGGCTGTTGCAATCAGCCAATAGGATTGAGTTTTCATCCTATTGGCTGATCAAATCAGCCAATAGGATTGACCTCACATTCTATTGGCTAATTTGATTTCATTTATTTTATTTTATTGTAATGTTAGGTTTTAGTGTAAGGCAGGTTAGGTTTTATTTTACAGGTAGCTAGTAAATAGTTAATAATTATTTACTAACTAGTCTACCTAGTTAAAATAAATACAAACTTACTTGTGAAATAAAAATAAAACCTAAAATAACGAATAGTTATATTGTAGCTAGCTTAGTTTTAATTTTATAGGTAAGTATTTAGTTTTAAATAGGTATTATTTAGGTAATAATTGTAAGTTGTATTTAGCTTTATTTTAATTATATTTAAGTTAGGGGTTGTTAGGGTTAGGGTAACTTTAGGGTTATGCTTAGGGTAAGGGTTATGTTAGGGTTAGGTTTAGGGGTTAATATATGTATTTAGTGTTAGTGATGTTGTAGGCCAGAGGTTTAGGGGTTAATAACTTTAGTATAGTGGCGGCGACATTGGGGGTGGCAGATTAGGGGTTAATAACTGTAATGTATGTGGCGGCGATATCGGGAGCGGCAGATTAGGGGTGTTTAGATGTGGTTTTTATGTTAGGGTGTTAGGTTTAAACATAACTTTTTCTTTCCCCATAGACATCAATGGGGCTGTGCTAAGGAGCTTTTTTTACCTTGATCGCAGGTGTTATGATTTTTTTTTCCGGCTCTCCCCATTGATGTCTGTGGGAAAATCGTGCGCGAGCACGTCAAAGCAGCGCTTGTATTTTGGTGAAGCATGGAGTTCAACGCCACCATATCACCCGTACAAGCCTGCTTTTTGCAAACTTGTAATAGCAATGCTATAGGGGAGTGAAATAACTACGCTTTTGTGGCGGTCTTTAATTTCACTATAGCGGTCAAAACTCGTAATCTGGCTGTCTGATATTAGCCGCTGCAGAAAATTGTCCAGGAGGTGGCGCAAAAAAATGCATACTTGCTAAAATATAAGGAATTAATCTCTAGGAGTGGTATTTGCTGCCTCTTCTGACACCCACTTGGCACCCAGTCACCTCCCCTCACAAAAAGTAAGGTTATATGCTAATATAAATAGGTATATCGTAGCATTTTTTGGTTGACAAACTACTTTGTACACGAGCTAGAGGAATAACACATAGGTTACTGCAGACACAGTCCTTTTTTAATGGTTCTCGTTGTGAATTTCATGACAGCAGAAATATTGCAATAAATAAATTGCGCTAACTTGACCACATTAGTCCTAAATTGCGAACCCCAATGTGCGTTATGCATATTTTACATTTCTATTTTCTTTTTATAGAAAATAATGTAGAAATATGTATTTACAATAAAAAGTACATTATTCTGTAAGTGAAGAACATTGGAATGTTAAATATGTACAGTGCATATACAGTAAAAAACATAAATACTTAAATACACACATGTGCCCGGCGATGCATCTTCATCCAGCCGGCGAAAAGTCTTCATCCAGGCGAATCCATCTTCTACCATCGCGGGGCAGTGGCGTCACTAGGGTTGGTGTCACCCGGTGCGGTAAGTCATGGTGTCACCCCCCCCCAGAAAGCAGACACACACAAAAACACAGGCAAACACACATACAAACACTCAGACACACTTAAAAACATACTCAGATGCACACACAAACACTCGGAGACACACACACAAAAACACACACACAAAAACAGTGAGACACACAAAAACTCAGACACACACATACAAAATATGTAAAGTGCACTGCATTAATTATGAAGCTCATGCCTAGAGCTGCTCCCTGGCTCAGCAGAACATCAAATGAAAGATAAACAGAGCACTCTAAAATAAATCACTGAAGAAAAGGTTTAGGCGCGCAAACTATGAAAATTCTGCTTTCTGACTCTGTTCCAAGTCTGTCAGTGCACAGCCCTGGGCCGCATGTCACTGAGCAGTGAGCACAGATAGGCAGGCAGGTTTAGGCTAGCAGCGCAACTTTGCAAGCCCCATGGCACACCCACAACATTCATAGTGAAATTGGGCAGGGGAGGAGCAAAGTACAAACAAGCAAAAGCAGCCGGGAAAACTAATTGTTGAAATTGCAGCACTGGCTCAAGGGGCAAAAAAATGGTGTGTCTACAACTTCCCCAGTCCCACTAATGTTCACAAATGCCAGCCTCTAATAAAATAATCTATGCATCTCAACATAGTATTTCTTTGAATTTCAATAAAATGTAAAAAAAAAAAAATTTCGAAGAGTTTACTACTTTTTAACACTGTTTTGCAGTTTATGTGATAGTTTTTTTCTCTTAAAGGCACAGTACCGTTTTTGTTTAATTGCTGTTTCACATTTATTAAAGTGTCCAAGCTTGCTGGTCTCATTACTAGTCTGTTAAACATGTCAGACATAGAGGAAACTCCTTGTTCAATATGTTTAGAAGCCATTGTGGAACCCCCTCTTAGAATGTGTACCAAATGTACTGAAATTTCTATAAATTATAAAGACCATATTATGGCATTTAAAGATTTATCACCAGAGGTTTCTCAGACTGACAAAAGGGAGGTTATGCCATCTAGCTCTCCCCATGTGTCAGAACCTATAACTCCCGCTCAAGTGACGCCAAGTACATCTAGCGCGTCCAATGCATTTACCTTACAAGACATGGAGGCAGTTATGACTAATACCCTCACAGAGGTATTGTCCAAATTGCCAGGGTTACAAGGAAAGCGAGACAGCTCTGGGGCTAAAACAAATATAGAGCTTTCTGACGCTTTAGTAGCTATGTCTGATATACCCTCACAATGCTCCGAAGCCGTGGCAAGGGAGTTGCTATCTGAGGGTGAGATTTCAGATTCAGGGAAGACGTTACTTCAGTCCGATTCGGAAATGACATCCTTTATGTTTAAGCTTGAACACCTCCGCTTATTGCCCAGGGAGGTTTTAGCGACTCTGGATGACTGTGACCCCATTGTAGTTCCAGAGAAATTGTGTAAAATGGACAAATACTTTGCAGTGCCTGTTTACACTGATGTCTTTCCAGTCCCTAAGATGTTCTCGGAAATTATTACTAAGGAATGGGATAGACCAGGTGTTCCGTTCTCTCCCCCTCCTGCTTTTAAAAAGATGTTTCCCATAGATGTCGCTATACGGGACTTATGGCAGACAGACCCTAAGGTGGAGGGTGCTGTTTCTACCCTAGCTAAGCGTACAACTATCCCCGTCGAGGATAGTTGTGCTTTCTTAGATCCTATGGATAAAAAATTGGAGGGTCTCCTTAAGAAAATTTTTATCCATCAAGGTTTTATTCTCCAGCCTCTGCTGCAGCGGCTTTTTGGTTCGAGTCTCTTGAGGAGGCTCTACAGGTGGAGACCCCGTTAGATGATATTTTAGACAGGATTAAAGCTCTCAAGTTAGCTAATTCCTTTATTTCTGATGCCGTTTTTCATCTAACCAAACTAACGGCTAAGAATTCAGGTTTTGCCATTCTGGTGTGCAGGGCACTATGGCTTAAGTCCTGGTCAGCAGACGTTACTTCAAAGTCTAAGCTTCTTAACATCCCCTTCAAAGGACAGACCCTATTCGGGCCGGGCCTGAAGGAGATCATTTCTGATATTACTGGAGGAAAAGGTCACGCCCTTCCTCAGGATAGGTCCAATAAATTAAGGACCAAACAGAATAATTTTCGTTCATTTAGAAACTTCAAGAGTGGCGCAGCTTCAGCTTCCTCTAATGCGAAACAATAGGGAAATTTTGCCCAGTCCAAACCAGTCTGGAGACCGAACCAGGCTTGGAACAAGGGGAAGCAGGGCAAAAAACCTGCTGCTGCCTCTAAGACAGCATGAAGGAGTAGCCCCGATCCGGGACCGGATCTAGTAGGGGGCAGACTTTCTCTCTTCGCCCAGGCTTGGGCAAGAGACGTCCAGGATCCCTGGGCATTAGAGATTGTTTCCCAGGGATATCTTCTGGACTTCAAAGCTTCATCTCCAAAGGGGAGATTTCATCTCTCACAATTATCTGTAAACCAGATAAAGAGAGAGGCATTCTTATGTTGTGTTCAAGACCTACTGGCTATGGGAGTGATCCACTCAGTTCCAAGGGAGGAACAGGGGCAGGGCTTCTATTCAAATCTGTTTATAGTTCCCAAAAAAGAGGGAACTTTCAGACCAATCTTGGATCTCAAGATCCTAAACAAATTTCTCAGGGTCCCATCCTTCAAGATGGAGACTATCCAAACCATCCTCCCTATGATCCAGGAGGGTCAATATATGACTACCGTACACTTAAAGGATGCTTATCTCCACATTCCAATTCACAGAAATCATCATCAGTTCCTCAGGTTCGCCTTCTTAGACAGGCATTACCAGTTTGCGGCTCTTCCCTCCAGGTTAGCCACAGCACCAAGAATCTTTACGAAGGTTCTAGGGTCCCTACTGGCGGTTCTAAGGCCATGGGGCATAGCGGTGGCTCCTTACCTAGATGACATTCTGATCCAGGCGTCAACTTTTAAAAGTCCCATACGGACATTGTTCTGGCCTTTCTGAGGTCTCATGGGTGGAAGGTGAATGAAGAAAAGAGTTTTCTCTCCCCTCTCACAAGAGTTTCCTTCCTAGGAACACTGATAGATTCAGTAGAAATGAAAATTATTCTGACAGAGGTCAGGTTATCAAAACTTCTAACTTCCTGCCGTTCTCTTCATTCCACTTCTCGGCCGTCAGTGGCTCAGTGTATGGAAGTAATCGGCCTAATGGTAGCGGCAATGGACATAGTTCCGTTTGCCCGCCTACATCTCAGACCACTGCAACTTTGCATGCTCAATCAGTGGAATGGGGACTACACAGATTTGTCCCCTCTGCTAAATCTGGATCAGGAGACCAGGGATTCTCTTCTCTGGTGGTTATCTCAGGTCCATCTGTCCAGGGGAATGAGATTCCGCAGGCCAGAGTGGACTATAGTGACTACAGATGCCAGCCTTCTGGGCTGGGGCGCAGTCTGGAACTCCCTGAAGACTCAGGGTTCGTGGTCTCAGGAGGAAGCCCTCCTTCCAATAAACATTCTGGAACTGAGAACGATATTCAATGCTCTTCAGGCTTGGCCTCAACTAGCTGCGGTCAGGTTCATCAGATTTCAGTCGGACAATATCACGACTGTAGCCTATATCAACCATCAGGGGGGAACAAGAAGCCCCCTGGCAATGTTGGAGGTTTCAAAGATAATTCTATGGGCAGAGGTACACTCTTGCCATCTCTCAGCTATCCATATCCCAGGAGTAGAGAACTGGGAGGCGGATTTTCTAAGTCGGCAGACTTTTCATCCGGGGGAGTGGGAGCTCCATCCGGAGGTATTTGCCCAGCTGATTCAACTATGGGGCAAACCAGAACTGGATCTGATGGCATCTCATCAGAATGCCAAGCTTCCTTGTTTCGGGTCCAGGTCAAGGGATCCCCAGGCAGCGCTGATAGATGCTCTAGCAGTGCCCTGGTCCTTCAACCTGGCTTATGTGTTCCCACCATTTCCTCTCCTCCCTCGTCTGATTGCCAAGATCAAGCAGGAGAGAGCTTCGGTGATTTTGATAGCACCTGCGTGGCCACGCAGGACTTGGTATGCAGATCTGGTGGACATGTCATCCCTTCCACCATGGACTCTGTCGCTGAGGCAGGACCTTCTACTCCAAGGTCCATTCAAACATCCAAATCTAATTTCTCTGTGGCTGGCTGCTTGGAGATTGAACGCTTGATTTTATCAAAACGTGGTTTCTCTGAGTCGGTCATTGATACCTTAATTCAGGCTTGAAAGCCTGTCACCAGGAAAATCTATAATAAGATATGGTGTAAATATCTTCATTGGTGTGAATCCAAGGGTTACTCATGAAAGAAGTATTGGAGAAGGGATTGTCAGCTAGTTCCTTAAAGGGACAGATTTCTGCTCTGTCTATTATTCTGCACAAGCGTCTTTCAGATGTTCCAGATGTTCAGGCATTTTGTCAGGCTTTAGTTAGAATCAAGCCTGTGTTTAAACCTGTTGCTCCGCCATGGAGTTTAAATTTAGTTCTTAAAGTTCTTCAAGGGGTTTCGTTTGAACCTCTGCATTCCATAGATATCAAGCTTTTATCTTGGAAAGTTCTGTTTTTGGTAGCTATCTCTTCGGCTCGAAGAGTTTCAGAGTTATCTGCCTTACAGTGTGATTCCCCTTATCTGATCTTCCATGCAGATAAGGTAGTTTTGCGTACCAAACCTGGGTTTCTTCCTAAGGTGGTATCTAATAAGAATATCAATCAGGAGATTGTTGTTTCGTCACTGTGTCCTAATCCTTCTTCAAAGAAGGAACGTCTATTAAACAATCTTGACGTGGTTCATGCTTTAAAGTTTTATTTACAAGCTACTAAGGATTTTCGTCAAACATCTGCATTGTTTGTCGTCTACTCTGGACAGAGGAGAGGCCAAAAGGCTTCGGCATCCTCTCTTTCTTTTTGGCTGAGAAGCATAATCCGTTTAGCTTATGAGACTGCTGGCCAGCAGCCTCCTGAAAGAATTACAGCTCATTCCACTAGACCGGTAGCTTCCACATGGGCTTTTAAAAATGAGGCCTCTGTTGAACAGATTTGTAAGGCGGCGACTTGGTCTTCGCTTCATACTTTTTCTAAATTCTACAAATTTGATACTTTTGCTTCCTCGGAGGCTATTTTTGGGAGAAAGGTCTTGCAGGCAGTGGTGCCTTCCGTTTAAGTTCCTGCCTTGTCCCTCCCTTCATCCGTGTCCTTAAGGTCTTAAGCCCCTATTACGTCCTACGTAGTGTAGCATACACCTGAATAAATAAGACAACACACCATGTTGGGAGAGAAAGACCGGTCACGGTCACGTTTATTAACATAAACGGATAACTAGTGCCTAAGTGTTAACCAATTATCTTAGGCACTTTAACTCTTAATACCAAACTTGGCAACAAGTTCATAACCAACGTTGGCGGCATCTTTCCATAACCTAGCCCCTTTAAGCAGATGGTCAAGGCCCCTTTCGGTGTTTGCAGCGTGACACCCGGCTGTTCACGCCCAATGGCACTGAGAGAGAGCTGTGATGGTTTAGAGGTATTCGGTCTTATTCGCAAGGGAGAGAACCCACAGGCCGGCACCTGGCGGGCGTAGCCGCTCCCCAATTTAGACCGTCACTCTTCCCTCTCGGTGCCCGCTCCCCAGGGCCCTGACCACCCGCCTGCCAAGGCATCCATCCAACCCGGTAAGGTAACCTCTAACAATCGAATCGTGCAACCCTATTTATAGAGGTGGATGACTATATTAAGAACCCGGTCTTACCAAAGGCTAGCTCAAGTAAACCTACCCCAGCCGGGTTAACTCACCCTAATGAGCCGCATCGCCGCCAATCCACAGCTACTCCAGGGACGGGTGGGCGGGAAACTTTCTCCTTGAAGTCTGGAACCGAAAAGAGGCCGGACACCCTGCTGCAGAAACCTATAAAGGTAAGCACAAAACACCTCCTCCTCTTCTGCAACATTGTAACAAACACACTCTACAATCCTCCAGACTTCAAGTTGGTAATCCCTTAATGCTGTTACAGGCCCACTAGAGGGCCCTCCACTCTCATAAGGTCTTAACCCCCTATTACGTCCTACGTAGTGTAGCATACACCTGAATAAATAAGACAACACACCATGTTGGGAGAGAAAGACCGGTCACGGTCACGTTTATTAACATAAACGGATAACTAGTGCCTAAGTGTTAACCAATTATCTTAGGCACTTTAACTCTTAATACCAAACTTGGCAACAAGTTCGTAACCAACGTTGGCAGCATCTTTCCCTAACCTAGCCCCTTTAAGCAGATGGTCAAGGCCCCTTTCGGTGTTTGCAGCGTGACACCTGGCTGTTCACACCCAATGGCACTGAGAGAGAGCTGTGATGGTTTAGAGGTATTCGGTCTTATTCGCAAGGGAGAGGACCCCCAGGCCGGCGCCTGGCGGGCGTAACCACTCCCCAATTTAGACCGTCACTCTTCCCTCTCGGTGCCCGCTCCCCAGGGCCCTGACCACCCGCCACAAGAGCCAAGCGTTCTCTTGCCGCCACACCCAAACCGACAGGCACCTATAAATAGCATAACATTCTAAACTGTACAATTAACTTAAATAACAATTAACAATTAACCAACTTTTTTTTTTTTTTTTTGGAAACTAAATAACTCTTAACAAAGCGCTCCTAATGTCTTTTAGGAATATGTCCAACCCAACATCCGTCAGGTGTACCCCGTCAGGTCGAAATAGGTCCTTTTTGTCAGCCGTTATTCCATCGTGACGAATCACGAAGCCCCCCCAGGGCAGTGACCATTCTCCCCAACTCTCTATTGACCTTCTTGCGCATGTTATAAGCTGCTTTCTGGGTCACGATGTGCCTCCAATGCAGCCGAGCAACCACATTGGACCACCCGATTTTGACCTCCTTCAACCACGTGTGGACCCACTTAATATCGGCTGTCATCCTTTTAATAAGGTCCAAAGCCGGCAATGACCCTAAGTCATTACCTCCCAAGTGCAGCACTATCACGTGAGGCTGCCCCCACCTTTTGTGTGCCTCCTGCAACAACGCTGGCAAATCGTCCCAAACAAGGCCCCTGCGTCCTAACCACCGGAAGTTGGCCCTGGACGTTTGGAATCCAAGCTGTTGCCCTTCCGGCGTCCGCAGCGCCCTGATGGACGCCCAATGGATAAAGGAGTGGCCTATTATCCATACTCGAACCGTGGGTGAACTTCCTAATGTACCTGGTGAAACAGACGACACCCTATTAGCCGGTCAACGCTCTGACCCCTAACACAAACCCCACAGTTCAGTTCAATTTCAGCTACCGACCCCCCACCCACACCGCCCGCCACGCTTGGGGTACCCCCTTCGAGACCCCGCCTGTAACCCTTAAGGGTCCCGATCCGCATCTGCCTCAGCAATGCGTTCCTGGTGTGGGCCTAATATATACTTTAAACTGCGCTGACCTCCACCTCCCCAGTCTCTTTATCTCTGCTGGGGAGTCACCCTTCTCTGCCGCACTAGTCGCAGCCCCAATCCTGAATGAATGGGCAGCGATCCTCTTGGGATCCAAGCCCGCAACCACCGCTGTTTTCGAGAGCACCCTACGAAACTGAAATACCGACAATGCTGACCCATCCTCGTGGACGAGAAACTGGTCACACTGCACCGGATGGAGTTTTGAAAACTCCTCTACACAATGGACTGGACAGCATAACGCTTCCACCTGGCTGGCCAGAGGTAGCCAAGTCCCGCTACCCTCTTGATCCGTCTTGGACCGTGGGACAAATAATAGCACCCTCCCTTGCGCCAACCGCACATGTTTCGCCAGGACTCCCCATGAACCCTTCCTTTTGGATGATGAAACTAACTCGCTCACCCGAAGGGCCCCGGCAAATGCTATGGCAAAAGCCGTTTGAAAGAGCAACCGCTCATAATCAGATTTACACACTTCTTGTAAACCGAACGCCAACTGCCTCAGTTTACTGGCAGTGATAGGTTCCCTGGGGTCCTTAACCCTAGGAACCATTCTCCCCCAGCCCTTCAGAACTTTCTGCACCAGAAAAGTCCTGGAGTGATCCTCGAAACCGAGCGCTCTGTTAAAGAATGCAACTGCTGACAGCCTACCCGCAGCTCCAGCCTTGCTAACTCCATCCCTTCTCAGCCATGCCAGCCATTCCAACACATGCACCCTAGTGGCCCCTTGTACCTGTATGCCCTTCTGACGACAGAAAGCCTCCCATCTGTTCCAGTGGCCCCGGTAGGTGGCCCAGGTCTTCGGAGACAAGGACGCCTTAACTAAACCGAGGATGCCTTCATCAGCTGCCAAAGATAAGATGGGCACATTAGACCCTCCTTCGCCGCCTTGGGTGCTGCTTTCCTAAACTGCGAAAAAGGGTGTGTGTACAAGCGCTAAGGTAATCCCCAAGCTGTATCCAAACAGAGATCCTAACCAACCTCCAAAAAATATGCACAAGTAGTAAGAAGTGAATACAGCGCCAACAAGAGGCCAAGGGATAAATATACTCACAGAGAGATAAAAGAAGATTATTTAATGAACCATGTTAAAAAGCATCAGTAATAAAAGACTATATATAAAAAAATGTAAAAAGCACATATAAATAAAATTACAAATACAGGAATATCTTACAGAAGCGGCTCAAAGGGCCAAAGCTGATAATTACAATAAAAACAGAGGTAATAACAGGTGATCAGTGTGAGTGGTACACCAGAATAAGAGTGTATACTAATAAAACAGAATTAGCCTAAGTACAACTGTAGCAAGTGCATCAAGCAAAAAACTAATAAACAATAATACAAACAATAGTGTTCAAAATTAGTGTTACAAAAATAGTGTTCCAAAAAATAGAAAAATGCACTGCAGTGCAAAAAAAGGGGGGTAGCAAAATAATTGTATAGATACAATCAAATAGTGAGTGAGTGCAAATGGATATAAAAATGCTAGCTACTTAATCCAGTGAGGTTAAGATATAATTAAATAAAATACACAATATGCAATAACATAAAAAATAAAATACACAATATGCAATAACATAAAAAATAAAATATAATCCAAAAAAGTGTTCAAAAAGTTGATCAACAAATGTTAGTGAAGAACAAAAATAAGTCAATCAAAACTAAAAAATGGAAAAAATGGGTGATGAAAAGCAAGGTGAAAGTGAGGAAATTGATTCCTTCCAATGTTAGTTACTTTAACAGATCCAAATTCCTGAGTGTGGTTGCTGAAGTAGCTGATTGGATCCTAGCACCTGTCAGCTGCTCCTATGGTATCCTAAAAAGTGTCCCTGTAAAAAAAGAAATTCACAACATAGTGTATCCAATATGAGAATGAAGTAAAGATTAAAGTAATGCTTACCAATATGTCTTTAATCTTGTGCCCTTTTGTTCCCAGTACCTCTCTTGTGACTGGGATCTCAAAACCCCATTCCAGACCAGCCCGAAGCAGCTCTGCCGCCTCCCGGTCTGGGTAATTAGCTAGCCATGCTAGCATTGGAGGCAGCTTAAGCGGGGTTGGGGCCCTTGACCACAGCTCCTGGTTTTTGAGCTGGTTTAAGCTGCCCTTGCTCCTTGCGTTTAACGCAATCAATCCCTGAGTGGGGGCCTCCGCAGTATCTGCAGATGTGCCGAAAGGAACAACCGCTCCCCCTATCACACGATTTGTCCTGGAATTTACAGCACTCGCGTCCCCGCCTACTCGTCCTCGCGCCCGGCCGGGGAAACCCCTGCCGCGCCTGGGCGGGTGGCCTTGCGCCTCCTTCCAGCCCTAATTTCGACCACAAGTGCATGTCCTGTGTGCCGAAATGCAGTAAGGTGTTTCCTACCATTTTCCTCCTGAAGGCCATGTCATACTCTCTCCACGCCCCCTCTTTGAATCTCGCGTGGATGTCCTCAATAGTATCCTGATACTTAAAGAGGTTGTGGCCCTGCAGCGGCCACTTATCCACGTAACAAGCCGCCAGCACCCTGAAACATTTAAGCCATTCTCCTTTTAGGCCCAGACCCATCCAGTGCTCTCTCTTTTGCCCGAAACGCATCCAGTGAGAGGTCGAAGATATTCACATATCGATCCTCCTGTATCTTTTTTACTACTTTCGTCTTTAGATGCCCGTACAACGAATGTACTAGGCATGGGTATGTGTCCCCTTGCGCGGCCACTTTCCGCGGCACAGGGACCCCCGGCCCACTGCCCCCAGGCCCACTAGGCCCGTGCTCCTCGTCCGCAGCCCTATCCTTCGCGTGACCTGCCGCCATTTTCTTGATCCATCTAAACATCCTACGCTGCCCTTTCCCAACCAGCCCCAGGTCCTCTCCACTCTCTGAACCTGACCCACTAGTTGAAGACCCCGTGTCAGCGTGTAATGTTCGATGTGCATAGTACTCACGATTTCCAGTTCCCTCAGCGCCAACGGGTGCCTGTGCCGATGTTCCTGGATGAGCCGCCTGCTCCCTGCTTGGACCCGCCACCACCAGTGCACTGGAAGCCTCAGATGCCATCGTTGACGCAGTCCTATTTTGTACCTGTGGAGACAAAGTAACTTGGGGAGTACTCTGGCCAACAGGTGGTGTGTCAAAGGAAATATTCCTTCCCTCCACCCTCTGCTCCCCCACAGTATTCATCCCTAGAGCTGACGAAACAGCCCTCCTTATCATGGCTTCCTGACCTGGCCCCTCCAGGGCGTGGGCACTCAACCCTTGGGGGGCCTGTTGCCTGGCCACCTCACGCAGCGCAGCCTCAACTGCCTTTTTTATAATTTCCTCCTGCACCAAACCGCTATGCCCTTGGGCATCATTCGCAACACACATGGGCAAAACCTGTCTCACATCACACTGCTCCCGGTTCGCATAATCCAAACATCTGTGCCCCCCATGCATCGCCTCACCACACCTGTCACGCTGAGCTCTATCCTCACCAACATGCGTTATCCCCGCATGCGGCCCCTTTCTGTCCCCAGAGTCATGACCACAAAACCTCCTGTCACTTCCATCCACAACTCCCCCTTGTGTACTCACAGCCGGCCCAGCCATACCCATGATGCCGCTCGTGCCACCATGCAAGCTTGCCTGCGCCCCTGACCGAGGTACCACCATGCCTGATCCCACCTCACGAATCACACTCGGCCCCCTTGCTCCAGCCACACTTGTTCCACTCGTTAGGCCGCAAGCGCCAATACCCATGCGCGCATGCGCAGTAGTGCAAAGGCCTCTGACCGCCGCGTGCGCATGCGCGCTTGTACTGGGCCCTTCTCCTCCACTGCCTCGAGTCTCTACCTCGCCTGTGGCCCTGGCCGCCCCCGGTACTTGCGCCCGCTGCCCTCCTAAGCCTCCACTTGGCCCACCACCCGCGACCGGAAGCCTCCCCAAGTTACCTGGGCCGCTCCGATCGCGCGTGGCGTCTCCTGTTCCACCGGCCCGCCCTCCAAGATGGCGGCCGCGATCCTCCTCCTCAGAACTGGAGGAGTACATCTCGCGCGATCCGCCATCTGAGAGGGCGGGTCCTGCTGCGCACTCTGCCTGACCTTGCGATATAGGCCCCAAACACCCGGCCTCTAATACAGCCCCACCACCGGCCGCCGGGGCCACGATCTGGCCAGGCCCATGCCCAGGGGGTAACTGAGATAAAGATTGGGCTAAGGCCATGACCGCCGCCACGGCCGCCGGTGTAAGAGCAGCCAATTGTCCTGCCACCTCGCCCCCTACCAGGCTACTGATAGGAGTCCCTGACATCAGAGGGCCCTCATGAACCACACTAGGCCCTGGCACATCCACACCCCGGCCTAAACCAGGCCTCGCCTGGCCCTCCCCAGCCGGGGCTATATTACCCACTCCAGCCTTGGGCCCTGATCCCACCCTTGGCAGGCCCCTTTCCCTTGTTAAAACTCCTCTGGGGCCTATCTTTCTGGGGGGTGGGGGGTACCACTTCATCAGACCCATGCTCCTCCATCTGTCTTGCAGGTCCTCTCTTCCTGGACGCCATTTCCACGACCTCCCTGTATCTCTTAGGTGGCAGAGATTTCCTCCTGAATCTATCCATTTCCACTACTTCTTCAGGAACACAGCAGAAACTTTCTCCTTGAAGTCTGGAACCGAAAAGAGGCCGGACACCCTGCTGCAGGAACCTATAAAGGTAAGCACAAAACACCTCCTCCTCTCCTGCAACATTGTAACAAACACACTCTACAATCCTCCAGACTTCAAGTTGGTAATCCCTTAATGCTGTTACAGGCCCACTAGAGGGCCCTCCACTCTCAAAAGCTTTGGTATTGATATCCCACAAGTAATGGATGAACCCGTGGACTGGATACACCTTACAAGAGAAAACAAAATTTATGCTTACCTGATAAATTTCTTTCTCTTGTGGTGTATCCAGTCCACGGCCTGCCCTGTCACTTTAAGGCAGGTGTTTTTTATTTTTAAACTACAGTCACCACTGCACCCTATAGTTTCTCCTTTTTTCTTGCTTGTCTTCGGTCAAATGACTGGGGGTGGCAGTTAGAGGAGGAGCTATATAGACAGCTCTGCTGTGGGTGTCCTCTTGCAACTTCCTGTTGGGAAGGAGAATATCCCACAAGTAATGGATAAACCCGTGGACTGGATACACCACAAGAGAAAGAAATTTATCAGGTAAGCATACATTTTGTTTTTATATTGGGGTACCTTGCATTCCAATTGGCTGAAAATTTCAAATCAGCCAATAGGATGAGAGCTGCTTAAATCCTATTGGCTGTTCAAATCAGCCAATAGGATTTAAGCAGCTCTCATCCTATTGGCTGATTTGAAATTTTCAGCCAATAGGAATGCAAAGTACCCCAATATAAAATATGTATTTACAGACATATATAAACATATAACACATAAATACATATGTACACACATAAAGACATATATAACTGCATTAGATCCCTTTGCTGTCAAGTAGATGAAAACATGTTAAAGCATATTTACGCAATATTCATATTTAATAAAGTGTTATACTATGTATTTACTGTAAATATTTCAAATTCCAATCTTCTGCACATAGCAAAATATGTTCTATGTATTTTAAATAGATATTCCTATATATAGATAAATCTGTATATAATCTATATATAATCATCTATATATATTGGTATAGATATATATTTAGTACCAAAATACCATCAGATATATGTAGAAATATGTATTTATGAATAAATAGAACATATTCTGCTATGTGAAGAATATTGGAATGTGAAATATTTATATTTTCATGTCAAGTTAGCGCACTTGAAAATATGCGCTCGGGTTTGTGCGAGAGTAAGGTGTTATGTTTTTTTACACTTGTTTTGCTCCATTGACTTCTATGGGGGAATACATTAACACAAGTGCAATATCCTATCTTTGGCTTTTTGCGTCCATCAGGTTAGCGTGCAAACATGCGAGTGAAAACTTGTAATACAAGTGCTACCTGATGCGCACAAAAAGCTTACGTCTAGTGGAGTTAACACTCAAGCAGGATATGCTCCATTTGTAATCTGACCCTTACTCTTTTATCTGGACTAAGAAAACTATGAATATACCTTACTTAATATGGGCACAAACTTTAAAAATGATTCATGTATCATACATCATTCCGTGTATCAATGTTTCACCTTTAACCATTTGTCCATAGCTTCTGTTTACTCACAACTTTAAATGTTTGTGCTTTTTGCTGCTATGGTAAGTCATTTTTATGTCTCCTAATAAACGTCTCTCATTACCTGTATCATTTTTTATATCCCTTATTTTCCTTTACACTTTCTTCCTCCGATTATTTTCTTTATCATCGCCCTTTCTCCTCCGCTCCTTGCTCACACTCACAAACTATTGCCTTGCCAGAGAACCGTTCCGTAATTTCAGTCAGTGGAGAATGTGTATTTATGTTTTTCTGTTTTTCAGGTCACGAAACATATGCTGTTCGCTATCATCAGGAGAGTTTTCTGTTCCATACATAACATTTTTCATTTATTTTCTCTGTCAGTTTATTTTGATGCTTTTAAAAACATTTATTTTAAAACCTACAAATATGTTATCTAAATTTTCATTATTATTTAGCCTGACAAATATAGAAAGTGTATTACCTGGTAGGTTTCAAAATAGGAAGAAAAGTGATTGGATTTTTTAAATCATAGTTTATGAATAGCATTAAAGGGACAGTCAAAACTAAAATTGTTATTGTTTAAAAAGATAGATAACGCCTTTATTACCCATTCCCCAGCTTTGCACAACCAACATTGTTATATTAATATACTTTATAAGCTTTAAACCTCTAAATTTCTGCCTGTTTCTAAGCCACTAGAGACAGCCTCTTATCACATGCTTTTTTATTTGCTTTTCAAAACAGGAGATTGATACTTAATGTGAGCCATATAGATAATATTGTGCTCACACCTATGGATTCTGCACAACACAGCTAAAATACAAGTCAATAGATAATAAAAAGTCATGTGATCAGGGGGCAGTCTGCAGAGGCTTAAATATAAGGAAATCACAGAGGTTAAAAGTATATTAATATAACTGGTTATGCAAAACTGGGGAATGGGTAATAAATGGATTATCTATCTTTTTAAACAATAAAACTTTAATGATTCAGATAGAGCATGACATTTTAAACAACCTTTCAATGTATTCTGTTATCTAATTTGCTTCACTCTTGGCATACTTTGGTAGGCCCAAAAGCATCCATGCACTATTGGAAGCTTCAGATTGGAGGTTGCACATACTGGGCAAGATTACATGTCCGCCAGTAAATTCCCTTCGCACATCGGGGTATCACATAGATCCCGACGGCAGTTCATAAAGTGCCGTAAGTCGGATAAACTAGCGATGTCCAGAAATGAGCGTAAATACACATTTCTGGAGTCGCCAGTGACTTACAGCACTTTAGAAACTGCCGGTGCCTAAGAAAATAAGAAAAATGTTAAATCTCCCGTAAAAGTCTAACCCACTTCCCAAAAATAAACCTTATACGTAAAACCCCTATATCCACCATCATACCCACATTGGAACTAATAATAAAAGTATTAACCCCTAAACCAACAACTCCCCACAATGCAATATGCCTATATAAACTATTAACCCCAATCAGCCATTTACCGACAATATACCTAATAAAAGTATTAACCCCTAAACCCGCCAACACCAACATCGCAAACTACCTAATAAATGTATTAACCCCTAATCTGCCATTCACCCACATCACAAAGTCCCTATTACTACTATTAACCCCTAATCCTCCATTAACCCACATCGCAACAAACCTTATTATCATTATTATTATTAACCTCTAATCCGCCAAACCCACACAACGCAATAATCCTAATAAATCTTTTAACCACTGAACCGCCAAACCCACACAAAGTAACAATTCTAATAAATCTATTAACCCCTAAACATTACATAAAAATATAAACCAAATTATAAAAATAAAAAAAATAAATTGAATCCCTATGAAAATAACACCCCCAAATAACAACACCCCCTAATCTAATACTAAACTACCAATAGTACTTAAAAGGGCCTTTTGTAGGGCATTGCCCTAAGTTAAACAGCTCTTTTACCTTAAAAAAATACTAAGTCTCCCCCCTAACAGTAAAACCCCCCACCCACTTAACCCCCCAAAATAAAAAAAAAACTAACACTAAAAAATCCTAAACTACCCATTGCCCCTAAAGGGGCATTTGTATGGGCATTCAGCTCTTTTGCTGCCCTTAAAAGGACATTCAGCTCTTTTTCAAAGGCCCATTAATACCCTAATCTAAAAATTTTTTTTTTAAAAAAGCCTAAGTCTTCTTCCAAGCAGCAATGTCTTCTTCCAGGAACAAGCCGGCACGGAGCGTAGTGCAGAACTAAAGACCGGTGACCACGGAACTGAAGACCGACAACAGCGGAACTGAAGTCCAGTGACCGCTGAGCCATGGAGCGTAGAGATCCTCTTTGTATGATAACTGCCGCACACTGAGGATTGAATTCAAGGTACATGTTTAAATATGGGGTACCTTGCATTGCTATTGGCTGATTTGAGTCTTCAAATTTAAAACAGCCAATAGAATGAGAGCTACTGATATCCTATTGCCTGTTTAAGGGCTATTGGTAGTTTAACATTAGATTGGGGGGGGGTTTATTTTGGGGGGCTTTTTTATTTTCAAAGGGATTAGGTTTAATTTTTTAATTTTTGATAATTTGGTTTATTATTTTATGTAATGTTAGAATTTTTTATTTTTTGTAATATTAGATTAATTTAATCTTAGTTTTTTTTTTAAGTAATGTTAGCTTTTTTATTTTAATTGTTTGGTTAGGGGGCTTAGTAATTTAATTAGTTATTTTTGTTGTGGGGGTTTGGGGGATTAGGGGTTAATAGATTTATTAGGTTTGTTGCAATGTGGGTTAATGGATTAGAGGTTAATAGGTTAATTAAGTTTATTGCTTTGTTGGGGGACGGCGGTTTAGGAGTTAATAGTTTTAAAAGGTACTTTGCGATATGGGTGAATGGCGGATTAAGGGTTAATAGTTTATTAAGGTATATTGCGTTTTGGGGTGATGGCGGTTTAGGGGTTAATCACTTTATTAGGTATATAGCATTGTGGGGGGTTAGTGGATTAGGGGTTAATAGGTTAGTTAGATGTTTTGCGATGTGGGGGTTGGCGGATTAGGAGTTAATATAGTTTATTAGTTATTGCGGTGGGGGTTGGTGGTTGAAAGGTAGATAGATATTGCGCTTGCATCAGGTGTTAGTTATTCGCAGGATGTAGATAGATTTTACGCATGCGTTAGGTGTTAGTTACTATTTTCAGGGGGTTACGGTGCTCACATACTCAGGGCAAGGCTTGCTGTGCCTGCTTAAGTGTGGCGAGGTGAAAATGGAGTAAAATTGCTGAATATGTGATACCGATTTGCGACGTGGTTCTATGTTAGCTTATGGGAGTAAAAATAGCGGGCAACGGGTGAAATATACGCTGCATTTATATGCGGCACTGTATAGGTGATACCAAAACTGCGTAAAAACCGGCATCACCGGCTTTTGCGGGCGACCCCGCATATGTAATATTGCCCACTGTTTAAGTCTCTTGTTATTAGTTTAACCAGTGAGTTCAGTCGGCTCCCAGTAGTGCTTTGTTACTTCTTTAACAATGGATTTCACAAGCAAATTTGATAATAGAAGTAAATTAAAAATATGTTTAAAATTTGTGCGTGCTATCTGAATAATGACTTTCGTGCCCATTTAAATATGTTTGTTTTATTCTAAAGTTCAGCTATTTATATCAGATGGTATGAGTTATTTTTAATGAAATAGCAAATCATGGTTTTATACAAAAAATATTGGTGTGGTGCCCAATTTGTAAGCAATATGAGATCCCTGCACTTACTGAACAAAGGGAAAAATTGAACTGTGCTACTTTTTTTTTTTTCCCCATAAGAAAAGGAAAAATAATTCATTTTTATTTAAACATGTAGAATAGTTTTTTTTCCCCTGTGCAGTATATTGTAATACATTAAAACATTATTATAATAATGTCTTTTTAATATGGCTCAAAATATGCAGCCGTTATAGCCCTGTTTTTTATCTTAATTTTCAGTGTAATTGGATAATTGCCGATGTCTTACTGTGAAACGTTAGGTAATGACTCTTTTATTCTAATATTTGCTATTTCAAAATGACTACACATGGTGGCAGTAGATAATCAATTATTATTAAGTCAATAGTTAATAAGCTGATTGCTATTAAGTTAAACTGGGAAACAGATTTATGGTAAAGCTACAATAGGCATTTCTGGAAATTCTATCTGTCTTCAATAAAGCTTCTGTGCATCACAGTGAGAAAGCACTATAGCAAGGAAAAAGGTTAATTTTTACAATTTTTACAATTATTAAAGGGATATGAAACCCAATTTTTTGTTTCAGATATAGCGTAGCAATTTTAAGCAACGTTATCATTTTCTCTTATTATAAACTTTTATTCGTTCTCTTGGTATCTTTATTTGAAAATGCAGGAATGTAAGCTTAGGAGCCAGTACATTTTTTTTGTTCAGCACCTGGGTAGCGCATGCTGATTGGTGGCTATATGTAGCCACCAATCAGCAAACATTACCCAGGTGCTGAACCAAAAATAGGCTGGCTCTTAAAGGGACAATAAACACTTTCTTTGCATAAATGTTTTGTAGATGGTCCATTTATATAGCCTATATATTTGTTTGTTTTTTTAAAGTATAGTTTTGTTTATTTTTAGATAACATTGTGCTGATTTTCCAGACTCCTAACCAAGCCCCAAAGTTTAAGGAGAATACTGATGTATACCTACTCCAGCTTGCTCCTGTTTGTGTAAATAGTCTTTTCATATGCAGAGGAAGGGGGAGGGGGGGAGAGTCTGCTTTTTTTTTTTTTGCTGTAGAACCACTTGCAATGGGTGTTCCACCTAACCTTTTCAACAGTGCTAAACTGGGAGCTTCTAAGTACGTATTTAAACGGTTTTATACTGGATTTTTAGATCAGTATATCTACATATTATTATTTATAGTAGTGTCTATTACATGCAGTTAAATAAAAAATTGGTGTATACTGTCCCTTTAAGCTTACTTTCCTGCTTTTTCAAATAAAGATACTAAAAGAATGATGAAAAAATGATAATAGGAGTAAATTAGAAAGTTGCTTAAACTTGCACTCTCTATCTGAATCATGAAATATAAAATTGGATTTCATATCCCTTTAATATGATTTAAAGAGGCACTGCATAGTGTTGCCTTGAACTAACTTTATATGAGAAATAGATTTTAACACTTTGGGCCAGATTACATATAGGGTGTAGTGTGCAAAAGCCGGTATCGCCAATTTTTAGTTGGATCTAGCAATCACATATGTATATGGTGCGGCATACAAGTTACGTGCATATATTTTAACCGTCGCCTGCAGTTTTTACTCCCATAAACTAACATAGAACCGGCGTCGCAATTCGGTATCACATATTCAGCGCAATGACTTACACACGCAGAATGGCGAAAATGTACTCTATTTTCACCTCGCCACACATAGGCAGGTGCAGCAAGCCTTGCACTGACTATGAAAGTACTGTAACTGCCTGGAAGTCTAAACAAACACCTAACGCATGCGCAATATCCACCCCTAAACTGCCATCCCCCACATTGCAAAGTACCTAATAAATGTATGAACCCGTAATCCGCCATTGCCCCACAACGCAAAGTACCTAATTAACCTATTAACCTCTACACCGCCAACCCTCCACATCGCAATTTACCTAATTACACTACTAACCCCTAACCCAAGCCCCCAACAACGTATTAATCTCTTAACTAAGCCCCCTAACCTATCACCCCCTAAATTAACCCCAATTAAATTTCAATTACATAAAATAAAAAAAATAAAAAAATACCAAGCCCCCCCCCAAACTAAAAAACACCTAACTAAAAAAAACAAATATACCCATTAAAAGGGCAATCAGCTCTTTTACTGCCCATAAAAATAAAAAAAAACCTAATCTAAAAAAAAAAACACCCCAAAAAATAAGAATAAAACCGAACACTAACCCCAAAATAGGTACTCACCATTGATGATGAAGTCTTGGGATGCATCTTCTTCAAGGCGGCGAAGGTCTTCTTCCAGACAACTTAATTTTTACCCATCAGGGTGCCACCTACTTCTTTCCGGAGGCGGGGTGCGATCGTCAGAAGCGAGGAGCGGTCTTCAGCGGTGGCGGTCTCCTGCGACGTTGAGGTCCTCTTAATGTGATCGCCCGCCACACACTGAAGATTGAATGCAAAGTACTCCTTTTATATTGGGGTACCTTGCATTCCTATTGGCTGATTTGAACAACCAATAGGATGTAAGCAGCTCTCATCCTATTGGCTGATTTGACATTTTCAGCCAAAAGGAATGCAAGGTACCCAAATATAAAAGGGATACCTTGCATTCAATCTTCAGTGTACGGCAGATGATCACATGAAGAGGACCTCCACGTCGCTGATGACCACCGACGAGGACCACCGCTTCGGATCCTTACCTCAGAAGACCACTCCGCACCTCCAGCAAGAAGAATGAAGATGGATCCGCCTGGATGAAGACTATTCGCTGCCTGGAAGAAGATCGATCTCCGGACTTCATCAATGGTGAGTACCTATTTTGGGGTTAGTGTTATTTTTTTTTTATTTTTTGGGGTATGTTTATTTTAGATTAGAGCTTTTTTTTATTTTTATGGGCAGTAAAAGAGCTGATAGCCCTTTTAAGGGCAATGCCCATACAAATACCCCTTTAGGAGCAATGGGTAGATTAGTTGTTTTTTTTAGTTAGGTGTTTTTTATTTTAAGGGTGGGTGTAATTTTAGGGGTATTTTTTTTGGGGGGGGGAAGAGCTGGTATCTTTAGGGCAATGTCCTACAAAAGGCCATTTTAAGGGATATTGGTAGCTTATTGTTAGATTAGTTTTATTTTTATTTTGGGGTTGCTTTTTTTAAGGGGGTGTTAGATTATGAATAACTTTTTATAAGGTTTGCTATTTTCTGTAATGTTAGCTTTTTATTTTTTGTAATCTTAGCTTTTGATTGACTTATGGCAGTATAGTATCTGCCGGAGTCATTTATGTGATCCAACCAAAGTGCGAGGTGAACTTACGGGCGACGTGGGTTTTAGCAGTTGCACTGAAACAATGAGTTGAGAGCTGACATAATAGCGAGCACACAACTCAAATACAAATTTATTATTATTATATATATATTTTTTTAATTATTGATTTTATGAAATTATTAAAGCAACTTTATAACTGTTTTAATTTAAAACTTAAATTGTAATTTTTATATTATTTAATTTACAATTTATTATAATATTTTATACTGAATATTATCAATGTATTTTGACCATTGCGATTGATTGCAATCTTTCCATTTATTTTGTTTAGTATGTAGAAAAACAGAAAATGCCTTTTTCCATTCATCTTGGGGGACCCCGGGAGGAATAAAAAAGTGAAACCTATAACGTGGAGGAATCCAAATAAAGAAGGTTATTGCTTTATTTTGTTGTATTTTGCTTTTATTGAATTCTCTTTCTTTTTTCCTCTTTTGTTTGTTGTGGTTCATAAGTTAAGTTTATACGTTATAAAAAGGTTATAAAAGACTGTTGGATAAGGACAAGCGAGGTTTCTTTTTGGATGAGCTAGAGACTGCACCTTTATTTTAAAGAAGCTTAGACATTTTGCTGATTTTATGCTCTATAAACTGCGTGTATTTGTGCAGACTTCAGGGCCCATTTATCCAGCTCCGAACGGAGCTTGTGGGCCCGTGTTTCTGGCGAGTCTTCAGACTCGCCAGAAACACCAGTTATGAAGCAGCGGTCTAAAGACCACTGCTCCATAACCCTGTCCGCCTGCTCTGATGAGGGGGACAGGAATCGCCGGAAATCAACCCGATCGGGTTGATTGACACCTCCCTATTGGTGGCCGATTGGCCTTGAGTCAGCAGGGGGCGGCGTTGCACCAGCAGCTCTTGTGAGCTGCTAGTGCAATGTTAAATGCGGAGAGCGTATTGCTCTCCGCATTTAGCGAGGTCTTGCGGACCTGATCCGCACTGTCAGATCAGGTCCGCAAGACCTTTAATAAATAGGCCCCTACATCTCTGGCTTGTTCTTGAAAAACTTTGATAAATAAATAAAGTTTATATAAAAAAAAAAAATCTAGTCACAATCTTGACCCCCCATTTCTGAGTTTGTTCCATCCCACCTCAAATAATGACACAACCACCAGTTATGGGGAAGAAAAGGCTGCAGCTTGTTTATTAACCAATAAACAACAAGTTAAACTTTATATCAACATTATCAAACTTTCATATTCTTAACAATTTCCCCAATGCTTGCTTTTGTTCTCTCTATAAGCCCCCACCCCCTTTTCGGGGCGGGGAGTCCACCATCACTTTTCCCTTTCTGTTACCGACAGAAGTACCAGCCATTATCCATCAGGCGTAAGCCTCAATAGACCACAGCAAGCAACCCACCACCACTCGCCCTCAGCGAGTACCACCACACAGAGCTAAGGCCTTTTCTATCCCTTCCTTAATAGTGAAGTTAAATAGGTGTAACCCTACTTCATTCAAGTGGACACCATCACTCAGGCAGAAACACCTACCCGACTTACCCTCAAATTCCACATGCCTGAGCCCCACGCCACCCAGCCTTCTCACGTACCCACTCATTGTCCTATTCACCTTCCTTCTAGATACCTCCAATTTATTTGTATCCCAAGCAGAACACCACATCAGCCTGCTCTCTATCTCCGACCACACCAAAATCAAACCCGGGAACAGCTCAAGCAATCTATCAAGTCCATTCTTCATTCCCCACAATAAGTCCTTCTGGGACATGTACCCAAGGTCGTTCCCCTCCACATGAATGACCAATACCTGGGGAGGATTAAACATCTTAGCAAAATCCGTCACCTTCCCAACCACCTGGGCCCACTTCATCCCTCGTATCCCAAACCACCTTAACTGCACCTGTTCCCTGGAAAACCCCAACTGCAACCCATCCACTTTGACAGCAGCTGCCTTCCTCGCCCAAAAAACATATGAGTGTCCTAAGATCCAGCACTCCGCCGGCCCTGTCAAGCAAGGGAAAATAGCCATCAATAACCCCCTGGTTGCAACACCAACCCTTGTCTCACGTACCCCCGAAATCTTTCAGACCTCCATCTGCAAATCTTTCTGATCACCCCCGCGTCCAGCCCCAAATTTGCAGCCTCCGTCACCGCCCCAATCCGAAACGAACCAAAATCCTCCCCTCTCAACCCCATTGCAACCAATGCCTTCCGCAACAATGCCACAAACTGGAATCTGGATAAAGGGGTTCCATCCAAATGCACCAACAACGGTCCCGAGGTATGACGTGACACCTCTAGAAAATCCCGTACCGATCCCACCGGGCAGCAACGGTCTCCAATCTCCCGCAACACTACCAGCGCCCCTTTCCCTTCCTGGTCCGTTTTGGATCTCCTCACCCATATCTCTACCGACCCTTCCTTCAACCCCATCAACCCTGACAGCCTAAAAGCTCAGAAAAAAGCCAGCACACATGCTGCTCTAAATAACATTTCCTCGTAACGCGAGGAACAAATATCCCCGAACTTCTCGACCACCCCTTCTAGGATAGCAAACGTCAGCAGCCGCCGTCCATCAGCCCACACCCACCTCCTACACAAACCATTAACCGCTATCCGTACTACAAAAGCCTTAGTTACATCTACACACCCCAAAATTTGAAACAGAAAGGCCAAAGCCGCCATTCTCTTCCAGATCTCTGAGGGCGACAGCCCCTCTCTCCCCCAACACCCTATCCATTCCACCAATATTCTCACCCACTCCTTACCGCCTCCTTGTCGGTCCTCCAGCTCCATCCTATTCAGCCACATTTTTCACACTCGGACGTAAGCCCTCCATGTGCTAGGGGCTAATGCCCTTTGTACCAGACTCAACGCTCCTGGCAACCAAGCTGCCACAGGTCCTCCGGGCATTCCCTGCCCTCCACGTCTGCCCCCGGGGCCGCCTCTCGGAATCGATCCCACTGAAACTGGGATAAAGAGTCAGCGATTACATTAAGGCGCCCTGGGACATGCACCGCTCTCCATGAAACATTACACCGCAAGCATTCCAACACAAATGCCCGAAGTAAACGTATCACTGCCGGGGAATTCGCAGTCAGGCGATTAATAGCCCACACCACGCCCAAGTTGTCAGAATGAAAACAGACCCTCTTATTCCTGAGATATTCAGGACAGATTCTCAGGGCCATCACCAATGGGATCAACTCCAAAAACGTCAAATTCTTGGTCAGTCCCCATTCCGCCCACACCTTCGACCAGGCCCCCGCGCACCATTTACCATTCAGAAATGCCCGAAAACCATGGGCACCCGATGCATCTGTAAATAAACACAATTGGTCGTCCGACCACCCGTGCTCTTGGATTAACAAGCTCCCGTTAAAATCTTCCAAAAAGATTTTCCAGATCCTCAAATCCTCCTTCACTTCCGACGACAGACGGATATGGAATTTCGGATTGGTCACACCAACTGTCGCCAGAGACAACCAGCGACAGAAAATTCGCCCAATGGGAATAATTCGCCCTGCGAAATTCAGCTTTCCCAAAAGCGATTGCACCTCCCTGAGTAAGACTTTTTTGCTGCTCAGAACCCTGTCAATCACCGCCCGCAGATCCCGGATTTTGTCCTCCGGGAGTCTGCACTCCATCTTGATCGAATCCACCTCGATCCCCAGAAAGCTTAGTACCAAAGCCGGACCCTCCGATTTGTCAGCTGCCATGGGAATACCAAATTCCCGAGCAACCTCCCCGAAGACTTCCACCAGCCGTTCACACAACTCTGACCCCGCCGGGCCCACAAACAGGGAGTCATCTAAGTAATGCACTACTGAGACTTTTCCTGACTTTCTCTTTACCACCCATTCCACGAATGAGCTGAACTTTTCAAAATATGAACAGGAGATGGAACAGCCCATCGGGTCGCAGAGGTCCACATAAAATTGTTCCTCAAACTTACACCCCAAGAGGTGGTGGCACCTCGGGTGGACCGGCAACAACCGGAAAGCAGATTCCACGTCCACCTTGGCCATCAGGGCACCACACCCCGCTGCCCTCACCACCACGACCGCCTTATCAAAGGATGCATATTTCACCAATACCAGCTCAGAATCGATGCCATCATTCACCGATACCCCCCGCGGGTGGGACAAATGATATATCATCCGGAACTGCCCCGGGGCCTTTTTCGGCACCACCCCCAGCGGGGATACCCTTAAATTCGTTAATGGCGGGTCCCGGAATGGGCCCACCATTCGTCCCAGCTGGAAGTCCTTCCCCAACTTTTCCCTCAACACCTCAGGGAAGTCCCTTACTGACTTCAAATTACCCGCAAAGACCGACCCCCTTGCTCCTTAAACGGAATCACAAACCCTGAACTACACCCTGTTAAGAGCAACTCCACATTCCCCACGTGCCCTCGCTCACGGGCGTACGCTTCTAGCCACGGGACCATCTTTCTTACTTTCATCGCCGTCCGTTCCCGGTGGACCCATTTCTCCTGGCCGGGTCCCATTCTGCTCTTCCGGAAGCATTTTGCCCCAGAGTGAATCCCTCCACACACCGAGCACTCTTGCTTATATGCACGAGCTACCGAACCTACACTGTCCCTCGTTAAACTGGAAGCACAGCCCCTTGCGTATGGCTGTCCCAGTTCTGGTGCCGACTCGCAATGGAGTCATCATCTCCAACCAAATTCCCATGTCCCTATCGTACCAACGCATCTCCGGGTGAACCGTCATCCGCTGACGGAACCCCTCATCATACCTCCACCACGCCATACCCCCTTAGGTCCTATAAGCCCCCGCTATCTCATCATAATAGCAAAAAAGAGATGCCCCCTGCTCCGGGAACTTCTCACAAAAAACACTGGCTAATATGCAAAAAGCCCGGGACCAGTTCCCAAAAGTCTGGGTTAACTTCCTCCACCTTTTCTTTCTCTCCTCCTCTTCCTTCTTTCCCTTCTCCTTCTCATCCTCCTTCACCCCTAATACGTGCTCCAAGGGCAACAGGGAGAATATCTCCACAAATTCCCTCTTCCCTATCTTCTCTCTCAACTCAGTCATTAGATGGATTCCTAACGGACCCACAACGTGGCCGGCGCCACTCCGACAACCCCGTCCCTGGGGCCACCCATGCTGATGCCCCCGACCCACTGGGCTTCTCCAGCGCAGCCAGCAGCCCCCTCAAGCCAGCTAATAACATCTCTCTCTCACCACTCCCCACCTCACTCACTCCTGGCGCTCCCCAGCCGTCACCTCACCTGTAGGCTGTTGCAACATCACCGGCCCCTGTCCATGACCCGACACTTGCTCTCTCCTCTGCTCTCTCCCTTCGCTTTCCTGGCCTCTGCTGACATCCAACCTCCTCCGCACGCCATCTCGTCTGGCAGGAGAACGCCCCCTGCCGTACCTGCTCCTTTCCCGATCCCTCTCCAACCGCGCCCGGGACGGTGAAGTAGGTCTGCCTCCGCCTTGAGGCCGCCGGACCCTGCAGCCCTCACTACGGGCGATGTGCCCCTCTCTCTCCTACTTCCCGCACCTATAGACTGTGAGGAAGACATAGTAAGCTCATTCTTTCCCCCCCTCTATTCCCTCCTGCCCCCGAACAGCTTCCCCCTGCCCCTCTCCTTCCATTCTCCATTGGGGAGACAACAATTGAAGAAGCTGAACCAGTGTAGACATACCCCCTACCTGGCCAGCCGTTCCTGCTCCCAACGATGTCCCCTCCAGTGGATTCTCCTCATCGAGATTGCCACTAGCATTCAACTCCAATGGCGGATCCGTAACCTGCTCCTGCCTTTCCCCAACGGGCCCTGAAAAAATCACAAAATTAATACCCCTTTACACCCCTCCCCATCTACCCTTCCAGTTCCAAAGCACCCCCCCTTTTCTTCCCCTCGCTCCCCCCCCTTTTCCCCTGACCCCCCTTTTACATTCAGGCCTCACCCACCCTGCAGCTGGTGTACACACAAGAATAACTCGACCCAGAAGATAAGGCGCAATGAGGCCCCCTTCATGTAAGGCCCACCCTAGTCCTCCTACTGGGCCCACCACCAGCACTGTCTTCCCTAACAGCCACCATCCAACCCTAGCCGCCCAACTTCTGCCTGCTATCTCACTAACCACCCGCCTGACATATCCCTATATGAATAACACTCCATCATCTTCCTACTGTAAACTAACAATACACTATGTATATATTTATTTATTTTTATTCACCCACCTGGCACCAACTTACAGGGCCTGGTTCCCAATCTCCTACCATACCCCCTTTTAAGGCCTTATCTTAGGCCATGCCACCGCCTAAACTAAGACCTATCGCTGCCTACTGGCCTTATTTTGGCCTTCCCCCTGCATGTGCCCTAACCGGGCCAACTCAGGGCCCCCACTAACTTACTTAACAGGCCTTATCTCGGCCTAGCCCCGGCAATTCACCTGGTCCCATTCTCGGCCTAACTGCACTGATCCCTGAGCCTTATCCCGGCTCCCCCACTAATTCCTCAGCTTTTGCCTCCTGAACCTTATCCCGGCTCCCCCACAAATTCCCTTAGCTTTCCCACCGGAGCCTTATCCCAGCTCTCCCACCCACAAAAAACCCTTTTTGCCTCCTGAGCCTTATCCCGGCTCACCCAAACCATTAACCCCTTTTCCTGCATTGCCGGACTCCCCCTTTTGGCCTCCCCAACCTTAACCTCCGGCCCCCCTGCCCTTTCCCGCCTCCAGGGAACCCATCTTCGATAGCCCAGCCGCCCCCAAGGACCCTTTCTTCGATAACTCAGCCTACACTTACCTTCCGCCACACTGCCGGTCCTGCCTCTCAACGACCTCCTCCTGCCGCGTCCAGCGCCCGGTTCCTCCTGACGTCGCCCGACCATGACGTCAGTAACTGGCAGCGTGGTAGGCCGCGACTCAGCCTCAGCTCCTGAGCAACGTCCTCGTCCGCCATCCAGCCTTCCGGTCACCTCCGCAGGACGCCCAGGCCCTGCGCTAGAATCCTCGTAATTCTGCCTGGCGACCGCCAACAACTCCGACAACAGGGCCTCCATCAGTTAAGTGATTGAAAAACCTTCTTCCTTCCGCGCTGCTCCTAACTCTGCAACTGACGTTCTCAGACAGGGAGGGGTATTTAACCCCTCCCCTCTTCCTCCACCCCCCACAGCGGAGCCTACCAATGCTCCCATAAAGTGGGGTTCAAACTGCCCTCAGTTCCCGACGTCCCCCGGGCTGCTCTTTCTCAGTGAAACACAGTTAAGGCTGAGATTTGATCTCAAATTTCCTACAACAGTACGCAGAGCTGCCTGTAATGGAAGCAGATCACTGAAATCCTTCATGGGTTAATAGGGTTAAATGAGTGTGTATTGCAATTAGAGGTTTTTTTTATGATATGTTAAACAATATGTGTTAGTTTACAAGTTGCACAAGTTGCCATATCAATAACTTTTGTGCGGTAGTACAAAGTAAAGACCACCACATGAGAGCAAACTAAATGTGTGCTCGTTGGGTTAGCACGACTGAAGTCCTCGCGTAAAGGGTTAGCTAGGGCTAAACAAAAGTTGCACTAAACACAACATAAATACATTAAAGGGACATTAAACAGGTTAAGATATGTGCATATCCTAAAAGGGCTAATTCATTAAAAATAGTTTGCATTAAAAAAAAATTAAAAATTGCTGGGAAGTATTTTAAAATTTTCAAAAATAAGCAAAATTAATTATAGCTAAGCTGCCTGGAGCAGTCAACTCCCCCCCCTTATCAATGTTTAGACACAGGCATTGTATTTCAACTGAGTTGACCGCTTCTAGGCATGCTCCAGCAGATAATCCCTATGCACTTTTGCATTCTACAAAAAAAATCAATAGATATAGATACAGCAATAGAAGGAAATGTGTGGGGGGGAGTTAGAGCTTTACAATTAAGAAACTAAAAATAAAGGGTAAATGACGAGGCACTGCAGTATAAATTTGCAGGTAAAGGTAATTAAAGTACATATTATATTTTATCTCTATCCCAACTTTTTTTATGTCCCTTTAAGATTAACATTTACACTTATATATACACTATCTAAAGAAGTTATTTATAAAAAAATGTTATTAGGGTTCAAAGGTACATGGTATATGCAGTGGCGTAGCGTGGGTTGTCAGCGCCCAGGGCAAGGCAAGTATAGTGCCCCCTAACCCATTAGCACTGACCCACACAAACATACACATATGCCTACACCTATACCCACACAAACATGTATGCACATATGCCATTAGCCCTGTCACGGAGACAAACTTTTTTATGCTTATATTTCAAATTTAAATGCTCTCATGCACATTTCAATTTTGACCTTACCTTTAAATTATGTTTGTTATCTTTGGATTTGCAATGAGTTTTTATATGAAAATCCTGCTTAAAGTCATGCAGTGCTATTGATATTGGAATATTAATACTTAAAAATAGAGCCCTGTGCCGGACTTTTGTGCTGAAATAAGCATGTAGTAAATAATGTTACCCATCACACCAAACAAACTATATTTAAATGTTTTTGGATTTAGTAGGGAGCACAGAAACTAATGCACGTGACGTAATACATTTGCAGTGATTTAGAAATTAATGTAAAAGAAGCTAAAAATTTACCTTTACAGTTTAGTGCATCATGGACCTAAGTCATGTATTAAATTGTTAGTTCAATGAATATCCTAATCACTAATGACAGTCCCTGCAAAATTGCATAGTTATATATTGCAGTGTGCAGATTATCTGTTCCAATAACCTCTCATCTGTTTTAAGAGCATTATTTAAATTGCCTGTTGACTGGCATTGCAGTGGATTGAATAAAGCACGTCTGTGTAAATGTGGGATTTTTTAACACATATGTTTGACCTCCTCTCTCTAAATACACTTACATTGCAGAACGTACATGTTTTTTCTACCTCCTCACTTTGTGCGTCGGCAGTTCAGTGTTCCCTCACTGGCTATGCTGAGCGAGCGAGCGCGCTAGAACCTCCTTCACGCTGATTCTTGAGGGACAGAGGGGTCAGCCTGAAGCAAACAGGAGGTAGGCATTTTAGAAACCCGGAACCCGCCTCTCAGTGTCACCTGAATGCTGCGCCCAGAATGAGATCTGGAGGGTGCAGCATGAAGCCCCTCCCCCCCCACCCACGGGAATCACCCAAACACTTCTCCCTGAAGGAGTTACAGCATAGCGCCATGAGATTCAGATTTTTCCACCCCTCCCCTTTGAGTGCCCTAACGGCTGCCTAAGCAGACTTATGCTAGCGCTGCAGCACCAGCGCTGAGAAAAACAGTCCCCGACCAGACCAGGCTGCCTGCTTCCCAGGGAATTGCCGGGACAGTCTTACAATACACCCCCCGCAGTTAACACAGTAAAATACATTGTTATATATAAAAAAATAATACATTTTTTAAAAATGTTTTCTCCCTTAGTGCTGCATCTGTCTGCAGTGGAGGAGGGATGATGTGAGACAGTGAGAGCGCAAATTTTGTGCCCCTAAGAATTATGCGCCCGGGGCAACCGCCCCTGTGGCCCCCCCCACGCTACGCCACTGGGTATATGACAAGGTGTTTGACTTTAAAGGAGGACCTTTTTAGCCAGTGCACCACCCAGCTGATTTTACTGACCATTTTTTTCAACATTTATCATTAAAATGATCTAATATTAAAAATGTAAAATTTTTATTTCGATAGTTGAAAATAATATAATATTAGAAAATATTGTATATATATTTATGTCAGTATCGTCTGCCCTGTTTACCTTTTTGGGTCATCATTGTCGCATCATTTTTGGGGGGCGCTTCTTGAGTTGTCATGGTCGCGTCATCCTTCGGTGCTGTTACTTGCAACATTATGGGCGCATTGTTTTTGACGTCACTACTTGCGTCGTTGGGGTTGCATCATTTTTGGGTGGCGCTTCTGGCATCATCGTGTTGCATAGCTTCTGCGTTGTTACGCTTGCGTCACTTTTGGCGTGACCTTTTGGCTTTAAATCTCAGAACTGCCATACTCTCCTTGCTTGAGTATAGTATTCTGTTATCTTTGTTTGAGCTTTCTGTGATTATCAAGAAACCTGGCTTTTGAATACAGATTGGACACTGACCTTGGCTACTCTAACTTCCTTTTGTTACCTAGCAAGATTGGACTGATACCTGGCTTTTGAATACAAATACAGATTGGACACTTTGGCTTCTCTAACTCCATTTTGTTTCCTGGCAAGTTTAGTCTGGTTCCTGGCCTTGTATCGATATTTCCACAGTCCTTGATTCTTCTATTCTTCTGCTTCTGGATTCTGTTGTTTTACTCATCCTGATTGGAGAAGTCCCTTTTTCAGATACTGTGCTATTGTTTACTCTGCACTCTACTTGTCCAGTCTTTGCCAGGACTTGTCCAGAGCCCTGTGTGGTTTATCTCTATCCTACCTCAGTCTCTGGGTATTTCTGACTTTTACATTACTCGAGAAGTGTGACAATATATACTGTATATTGTCACACACTATATATATATATATATATATATATATATATATATACACAAAACTTCATATATGAAGGCATTCACAGGACTTAGTAGAAATTATTTATTCATCAAAAAATTACTTCATCAAACAATATAAGTCAACGTTTCGGCTTATAAATTAAACCATCTTCAAGACCATGTAAAATACAAACAATACATTATATTGTCTAACAAAAATATACTAAATTTATACAAGAAAGAAAATGAACAAAAATCCATTATTAATATCCATTAAACTTATCACCTATGTGAATACTAGTGTGTCCTCAAAGGGTTAATCCTGCAGAGGCAAAAAACCAAACACCCTATTTCGATTATCAGTGTTAATGCATTAAGCTCTATTTTGTATTGGCATAGATCCATTATTGCGTTGCTTTGGTGGGGTTGTAACAAATGTAGCAGTGTACGGTATAATCCATCATTATAGGAATTTGGGATATAAAGAAACATTATTTGGTACATTAGCATACCTTTGAAAGCTACTGTTTACAAGTTCTGTGTCTCGGTCGCCATTGGTCGCCATTGGAAAAACTGCTTTGCTGGAGAGCTGATTGTAATAGAGTATCAAGGGCAGCTTTATATTCCCTGGTTCAATTTCTTGTCAATTTCTTGTATGTCTTAGTGTCATTTAGCTGACCAAGGAGTTCAGTTATAAAATAGTCTCGGTCTAATATTACTATATATCTTTCTTTAGTTCTTGTAGGGCTTGCCATTCTACACTAGTCATATTGGACTTGTATTGTTCACCTTTAAAGTGTTGGTTTAAAGTTGCTCTGGTACAAATGATCATGTATGTTTTAATAGTGGGGTGTGTGGTATTGGGCTCAAACTTAGATTTTGTTCTAAATTTACTGGCAGACTGTATGTTAGGAGCTGACTTAAAATTATCTTTTAATTTGAGTTGTCATTGAAATCTGTTAAGGTCTACTTGTAAAGTCATTGTGTCTACTGCAGGTGTGGGAACATAGCCAAGGCCTTTGTTTAATAATTTCTCCTGCTCTTCACAAGTGTTTTGTCATTGAGATTAACTATTACACTTTCAATGTCCTGATGTATTACTTTTTCAGGGTACCCCCCTTCTGATGTGGTTTCTATGTCTCTTTTTGTTAAACCCTTTTTTGCAAACTTGGGTGGTTTATTTTGTTATCTTGCTTGTATTCTTTTTGTCTTGTGTAGTATTGCTACTGGACCATGTATTATCAGGTTCACTGGAGTCACCACTGGTGTAGACTGTATGTATATTTCTCTGCGTTTGTCTATCTTTGAATCTTCTGTATCCTATGGCTCTGCCACTTAACCAAGGGTACACTTTATTGTCCCTATAGTCAGTTAATTAATTCCTGTTTGTACTTATCCAGCTGTGTCCTCCCTAAGACAATGCATATTTTCACTTTCAATCTTTTCAATTTCTGTTTTGGTGTTTCTCTGTAACTAGTTACTTCTTCAATAACCAATAGTATCCAGTCTAGTGAACACTTATTGCCTATTCCACACCATTTTTTGCAAAATTCATCGTTATTCCTCCCTATTGTAGGAAGGTTTCTCACACGACACCCACAGGGAATAATTTTTTTCTTAAAGTAATCAACAAGATAATTTGAGTGTAAATTGTAATTGATTTATTTTCATTTTAAATTCAACAATCTATGATACAAATTAAGAGGATTCTCTCCTATGGCCTCACTGCCACAAGCTTGTAAAATCCTCTCCGCATCTTCATCTGTATAAACAAATAGAAAGTCCTCCTCATTATCCACCCCTACAGTCCCAGAACCTGGGTGTGTATTGGACGTATCCATGATTCATTTAATGAAAACACTGTAATCCAAGTGCTGTGTCACAAATATATAAAAAACAAAAACTGTTAACAACCAAATCACAACAGGCAGTCCTGGAGTTGTCAGGATTTATCCAATTATAGAGTGAGGGTGCAATGAAGCAAATCTTCAAGACTTGAATAAGTGTTCCAGATTCATGCACTCACTACCAGCATTATTTCAATTGCCCGGGTGTCTCCTCCAGCGTAACTGTATTAATCTAAAGTTAGCAATAAATAAACCATCAGATATGACATTTAAATAACCATAGGTAAGGCGCTATTGGTGGCTATAACCACCAATAGCACCTTACCTATGGTTATTCAAATGTCATATCTGATTGACTATGTACTGCTAATTTTGGATTAATACAGTTACGCCATTCTTACAATTACACCCTCCCCTTTTGATGTGTCATATGAAGTTATACCCAATAAGATTGGAGTGGTCTGTTTAAATAACTGCCCGATATGCAAAGATTGCAAGCAGTTTTTCCAATGGCGACCGAGACACAGTACTTGTAAACAGTAACTTCCAAAGATATGCTAATGTAACAAATTATCACCTAGATTACGAGTTTGGCGTTAGCCTTAAAAAGCAGCGTTGAGAGGTCCCTTTTTTCCTAACGCTGGTATTACAAGTCTGACAGGGACAGGCTCACCGCTCACTTTTCTTCCGCGACTCGAGGCTACCGCAAATCCCCTTACGTCAATTGCGTATCCTATCTTTTTAATGGGATTTGCCTAACGCTGGTATTACAAGTCTTGGAAGAAGTGAGCGGTAGACCCTCTCCTTTCAAGACTTCTACCGCATTTAAAAGTCAGTAGTTAAGAGTTTTATGGGCTAACGCCGGAATATAAAACTCTTAACTAAAGTGCTAAAAAGTACACTAACACCCATAAACTACCTATTAACCCCTAAACCGAGCCCCCCCCCCACATTGGAAACACTTAAATAAATATATTAACCCCTAATATGCTGATCGGACATCGCCTCCACTGTAATAAATATATTAAACCCTAATCCGCCGCACTCCCGCCTTGCAAACACTGGTTAAATTTTATTAACCCCTAATCTGCCGTCCCTAACATTGCCAACACCTACTTACCTTTATTAACCCCTAATCTGCCATCCCAACGTCGCCGCTACGATATTAAATTTATTAACCCCTAAACCTAAGTCTAAACCTAACCCTAACCCCCCCTAACTTAAATATAATTTAAATTAAATGAAATAAAATTGCTACAATTAAATAAATTAATCATATTTAAAACTAAATACTTACCTATAAAATAAACCCTAAGATAGCTACAATATAACTAATAGTTACATTGTAGCTAGCTTAGGATTTATATTTATTTTACAGTCAACTTTGTATTTATTTTAACTAGGTACAATAGTTATTAAATAGTTATTAACTATTTAATACCTACCTAGCTAAAATAAGTACAAAATTACCTGTAAAATAAATCCTAACCTAAATTACAATTACACCTAACACTACACTATCATTACATAAATTACCTAAACTACCTACAATTAAATACAATTAAATTAAATAAACTAAATTTACGGAAAAAAAACAAACACTAAATTACATAAAAAAAAAAAAAATTACAAGAATTTTAAACTAATTACACCTAATCTAATCCCCCTAATAAAATAAAAAATCCCCCCAAAATAATAAAATTCCCTACCCTATACTAAATTACAAATAGCCCTTAAAAGGGCCTTTTGCGGGGCATTGCCCCAAAGTAATCAGCTCTTTCAGCTGTAAAAAAAAATACAATACCCCCCAACATTAAAACCCACCCCCCACCCACCCACCAAATCCCCCCTTAAAAAAAACTAACACTACCCCCCTGAAGATCTCCCTACCTTGAGCCGTCTTCACCCAGCCGGGCACAAGTGGACCTCCAGAGGGGCAGAAGTCTTCATTAGATCCGGGCAGAAGAGGTCCTCCAAGCGGCAGAAGTCTTCATCCAAGCGGCATCTTCTATCTTCATCCATCCGGAGCGAAGCAGATCCATCTTCAAGCCAGCCGACGCGGAGCCATCCTCTTCAAATGATGTCCTAACACTGACTGAAGGTTCCTTTAAATGACATCATCCAAGATGGCGTCCCTTGAGTTCCGATTGGCTGATAGGATTCTATCAGCCAATCGGAATTAAGGTAGGAAAAATCCCATTGGCTGATCCAATCAGCCAATAGGATTGAGCTTGCATTCTATTGGCTGTTCCAATCAGCCAATAAAATGCGAGCTCAATCCTATTGGCTGATTGGATCAGCCAATAGGATTTTTCCTACCTTAATTCCGATCGGAATCTAAGGGACGCCATCTTGGATGACGTCACTTAAAGGAACCTTCATTCGTCGGGTAGTTGTCAGCAGAAGAGGATGCTCCGCGTCGGATGTCTTGAAGATGGACCCGCTCCACAAGGATGAAGATAGAAGATGCTGTCTGGATGAAGACTTCTGCCGTCTGGAGGACCACTTCTGCCTATATAACTTTAATTCCAAAACTAGGGAAAGATCCCCTGGAGCCTGGATCTTACCGCCCAATCTCGCTCCTAAATTCGGACTACAAGATATTTACTAAAATTCTTGCAAATCATTTAAAAATCATCCTACCCACCCTACTTAACCCTGACTAGACTGGCTTTGTATACCCAGCGTACCTCGGTCACCAATTTGAGACGTGTGTTACACGTTATTAACCACTACTGGGAGAGGGGACAGAATCAATCAGGGGAGGACAACTCAGAGGCATTTCTTCTTTACCTAGATGCAGAAAAGGCCTTCGACCGTGTCGAATGGCCTTATCTTTTTGAAACCTTGGATCGTTTTAACTTCCGGGGCTCCTACCTAGGGGTGTTGAAAAAACTTTATTCGACTCCTAATGCTCACATCTTGGTTAATGGATGTTTCTCTCCCGGCTTCTCTTTGATGAGGGGCACTAGGCAGGGATGTCCTCTATCCCCCTTGATCTTTGATTTGGCCTTGGAACCCTTGGCAGTAAAGTTGCATCAGATCTTTCTAGGCGTGGCAGTGGGAAGCAGTGTACTCCAACTAGCATTATATGTGGACGACATGTAATTATTTGTGGACTCGCCCAAAGTTTTTGTGCCTGTCTTATTAGAAACGCTGGAATCGTTTGGGGGATTCTCAGGGTATAAAATAAATAACACCAAATCTGAGATCTTGTGGCTTAATAAACGAATCTTGGATTCATACCTCATATCCTTTTGTGGAAGTGTCTGATGCCCTCATATATTTAGGCATTAAATTACACAGAAATCTGCATAAAATATACGGACTTAATATCACACAACAGTGTGATTTGATATGCTCCCGGCTAGCTAGTTGGCATAACCTACCTTTGAGTCTCACTGGCCGTATAAATTTGTTCAAAATGTCCCTACTTCCTAAGATTTTATACCCATTACTTATGATGCCCTTCTTGGTGACTAGGGGAGATGAGAGAAAGCTGAACAGAGCTATAAACTGCTTTGTGTGGAAGGGGAGAAAACCCAGAATTGCGGCCAATAAACTGCACTCTTCGTTCCTGAACGGAGGCTTGGGTTTACCGCATATCCAGTGTTTTAGCTGGGCAGTTTAGATAAGATTAGTATTGGACTGGCAAATGGGAACGGCACACTTCTCTGACGTTCGTCTGGAGGAGAATGTGATTGATATGTGTGGATTGTCTTATCTTCCGTACTGCAGACTTGAGGATTTGCCCCAACACATAAAGAATAATTTCCTGTATAGGGACCTGCTTGTGGCCTGGTTTAAGGCACACAAAATGCTGGGCCATCCACACCCCGCATTCAAATATATACCTATCAGAGGTAACATTGATTTCCCGGGAGGAGATGAGCATGCACCTTTTGGTGTATGGGCTGAGAGAGGATTACAGAGGATTGGGGGTGCTCTGGATATATTGTTGCACACCGTCAGAACATTTCAGGATCTAAAGACTACTTTCAACTTACCGAACCAGAATTTCTATGCATATCTACAACTGAGACATTATATTAAAGCATTAATGGATGCTAACCCGGGGTTTTGGAACCAGGCTCCTTTTGCAATTTCCCAAACAGCTTTTAAGTTGGGGAGCTTCTCCATCTCAGAAATATATCAGGAACTCCTCCGACAACATAGTACTAAAGCTCAGATGGGTATGTTGGAAAAATTAAAACTAGATACCACAACTGAGATAACCATTCAGGATGTCAAAAATAGCCTTATGAAAACCAAAACCGCTACTCTGGCACTGACATTGAGTGTCAGGTTTGGCTGCTGTACCTTTAAGGTGAGGTTACTTAAGTCTGCTCCTCCCCCTTCCACCTGCCGATTATTGTTTAGTGTTCTGACTTTTCAGCAAGAGAAGACACCTATCTAAACCTGTTGGCTCAAATCACAGAGTTCACCGTTTCCCACATTGGAATTACAATCTATCATTATGTACTGACATCAGGACTTACTTCCCTGCTTACAACGTGCTTTTCTGTCAGTTTCTGGTAAATTACCAACCCGGTTCTCAACCGGCATCAATCACAACCAGCGTTCATCTTATAGCAAACCTGAGAGGACTTACTTATTCAGGCTGCCCTTTTCCTGAATACCGGAGCTTTCTACTCTTAACCACTACTGGCTATAGCAAGCCGAAGTTCTGCAGCGTTCACACGTTGTCTGTCACGTATGTCACAGAACCGCTCCTGCCTACAAACAAGCTAAAGTCTTGCAGCGCTCACACGCTGCCTGTCAGGTAATCCTGGGCTCTGATTGGAGCAACACTACACACCCTCTCTCTGTTTGTTTGCACGCTGCAGCGGGATCATCTCTCCCCTCTCAGTCCTTCCACACTGGCTCAGTGGATTACAACATACGCCAACACTCTCTCTGGGCTCATTACTAGCAGAAGTACAACTCATCTTGTTAGCCCTTCTACAACCAGGATACGTTCCAAATAATACCAAGCTTATAATTTTGAGAGTTGAAGCACTTAGGACTGTGTCTGATAGATCAGTTTTTGATACTGAATGAACTCACTGTAACAAACAACAATATTACAATAACAGTATCTCTTACAACCTCCTCATTACAGGCTCCCTTGCCACACTCCTGTAACAAGGATTACAAGAGCTCCACAAGGTTCTTGCTTTTGGAAACAAATAAATACTTATCTGCAGTTGAGATCCACTCACATATAATAGGGTAACCAGTATACCCTGACAGATTAATTCGGCCTTATCATGGATCCAGCGGATTTGCCCACTGTAGTTTACAACCTTACTCAAACGGTTGAACGACTATCTCAAGGCATGAGAGAGATACAACTCCAAAATGATAGCCTCAGTGCAGCAGTAAGGGACAGTACCCCAGAACCTCATGTCTGCCTACCGGAAAGATTCACAGGGGACAGGAAACTTTTTAGGCAATTCAGGAATGCCTGTTACTTACTGTTTCAAATGAAGCCTAGAACCTACCATACTGAGAGGCTCAAAGTCATGACTGTGATATCGTTCCTCACTGGGGAGCCTAGAATTTGGGCAGACACTTTTCTCGAGAACGACGACCCTACCCTGGGCTCACTTACAGATTTCTTCACTGAGATGAGTGCATTGTATGAAGATACACAAAAGCAACTTACCGCAGAAGCTAAGATGCGCTCTCTTAGACAGGGCAGACGCCCTGTGGAGGAATACCTCTCAGAGTTCAAGTTATACACTAAGGATTCAGAGTGGAGTCAGGTAGCACTGCGTAACCAATACCGCCTAGGGCTATCTGACGCACTTAAAGACGAACTTGCCCGTATTGAGATACCAACAACTCTTGAAAGCCTGATGGCTCTTACAGTCCAGATAGACAGGAGACTTAGAGAGAGGAAATCCGAGCACCAACATTCCGAGGGAGCTCAGAAGTACTACACTGCTCCCCTACCCTCAAAGGAGACTACCACCCCTATGGAGATTGGGTTTACTAAGGGACCCTTAACCATGGAGGAAAGACACCGCAGACAGCAAAAGAATTTGTGCATGTACTGTGCATCTCCCGCACACTTAGTAAAGGAATGCCCATTGCTACAACGCAATAAGAGAAGTAAGCTAAGTACTTTTAACCATTGCTTGACTAATAAGATTGTGAACGCAGCTTACTGTACCATGTCTCTCTTTTTGCAGTGGGATCAGCGAGCCCTACGAACTGAAGCCATCATTGACTCGGGAGCGTACTCCAACTTTCTTGATTTATCACTTGCACAGAAAAATAAAATACCACTGATTGTGAAAGCAAATCCAGTCTCTATTCGTGTTATTGATGGCACTTTAGTCAATTCAGGTCCGGTAACACATCACACTATTCCTCTCAAGGTAACTTTGGGTAAGGGCCATACTGAATACATCACCTTCGATGTACTACCATCTCCTCTTTTTTCAGTCGTGCTAGGCCTTTCCTGGCTCCAGAAACATCAACCCAAGATATCTTGGCACACTCTAGAAGTGGAATTGAACTCCTCCTTCTGTCTAGGATGCTGCTATCCTCCTCAACAACAGTTACTCCTCTCACATGAGACTGTTCCATCGGAATACCTGGATTATTTAGATGTGTTCAGTAAGAAAGAAGCGGAACACCTACCACCGCATCGCATATATGACTGCCCGATAGAACTCTTACCTGGTGCTAACATACCATATGGTCATATATACCCTCTCTCCCAACCAGAATTGGAACACCTCAAGGCTTACCTCGATGAAAACCTTAAAAAGGGTTTCATTAGACCTTCCACTTCTCCCGCAGGAGCAGGGATGTTCTTCGTACGAAATAAGGACATGTCCTTACGGCCTATCATAGATTACCGAGAACTGAACAAGAGTACAAAAAAGAACAGATACCCTCTTCCTCTTATTCCCGAATTAGTGGAAAGGCTCAGCAAAGCTACCATCTACACAAAGCTCGATCTCAGGGGAGCCTATAACCTTGTCAGGATCAGGGAGGGCGATGAGTGGCTCACCGCTTTCAGGACCAGATACGGGCTCTATGAGTACTTGGTGATGCCATTCGGGCTCTGCAACGCCCCCGCCACATTCCAGTATTTTATCAATGATATCTTTAGAGACCTACTGGACGTGTGCCTTGTAATCTATCTGGATGACATCCTGATCTATTCCGACAATCTACAGGACCACCAGAAACATGTGCGCTGGGTATTGGATCATTTAAGAACCCATCGGCTGTACGCCAAGCCGGAAAAATGTTCTTTCCACACTCAGGAAATTACATTCTTAGGATATAAAATATCCTCTTCAGGTGTTAGTATGGAGGAAGGAAAAATAGAAGCAATTCAAAAGTGGCCTACTCCTACCAGTAGGAAGGACGTACAACGGTTCCTTGGCTTTGCAAATTTCTACAGGAAATTCATCAAGGGGTTTTCCAACATAGCCAAACCATTGACAAGTCTTACTGGATCTCTCACATCCTTCCGGTGGAATCCACAGGCACAACAGGCTTTTGATCTCCTTAAACGATCCTTCACAACTGCTCCCATACTTCACTTCCCAGATACCAACCTCCAATTCATTTTGGAAGTAGACGCTTCCGACTATGCGCTGGGCGCTATATTATCTCAACAGAGATCCCCAAAGGATCCCATACATCCAGTTGCTTTTTTTTCCCGACTTATGACAGCCCCAGAACGCAATTATCCTGTAGGTGAAAAGGAGCTTCTAGTTATCAAGGCTTCATTGGAGCATTGGATGCATCTACTCGAAGGGACTTCCTACCCAATTTTGATATATACTGACCATCGGAATTTGGAATACCTCCAATCAAGCAAGACTTTATCCGCTCGCCAGTTACGTTGGAGTCTCTTCTTCACCAGATTCCAGTTCCACATCACATATAGGCCTGGTAAAAAGAATGGCAAGGCAGACTCCCTTTCTAGATATCTACGACCTCCTGATCAAGTCATATCTAACCAACCTATCCTCCCTCCTGACAGATTTGTAGGTATGCTGAAGGATTCCTTTGACACCATACGTTCCCACCAAAAAAATTATACTACATATCCAAAGAATCTCCAGGAATTGGATTCAAATGGTATTAGACATGTTCATGGTAAAATATACATACCACCTACATTCAGGAATGACATTCTACGTTACCATCATGAATCACCGTTAGCAGGACATCCAGGTGTTGAAAGAACGATTGAACTCATCAAGAGGAATTATTGGTGGCCCAACCTACATCAATCTGTTCTCCAGTTCATTAAAACTTGCCAAGTTTGTGCCATCTCAAAGTCCGACAGGGCTAAACCCTATGGGACCTTGTTGTCTCTCCCTATTCCTGACCGGCCTTGGCATACCATCGGTATGGACTTTATAGTGGATCTTCCTCCATCCAACCATTTCACCACCATAATGGTAGTAGTGGATGGCTTTACAAAGATGGCTCACTTCATTCCCTATAGGAAATTGCCAACAGCATCTGAAACAGCAGCTCTGTTCTTTGACCATGTCGTTCGGCTCCATGGGTTACCCTCCATTATCATCTCTGATAGAGGTACACAATTTACCTCCAGGTTCTGGAAACAGTTATGCTCCGTGCTCAAAATAGAACATCGTTATAGCACCTCTTACCACCCTCAAACTAACGGTCAAACAGAACGCGTGAACCAGTGGATAGAGCAATACATCAGGTGTTATTGTGCCCACCAACAAGATGAATGGGCAACAAACTTACCGATGGCTGAATACTCATACAATAACACCTTAAACAGTTCAACCAGGTGTACACCATTCTACGCAAACTATGGGTACCATCCGACCTTCCATTTATTCCCTAGCCTCAATACCACATCACCTGTGGTGGACGAGACTGTCAATTCTATGTTAGATGTTTTCACCTTCCTAAAGGACAACATACTAAATGCTCAGGAAACACAACAACGTTACTACAACCAGAAGAAAAGGAAACCCCCCGAGTACCAGATCGGTGATCTTGTTTGGCTTTCCACCCGTCACCTAAAACTTAAAACCCCCAGTAGGAAATTCTCTCATTTATTCATCGGACCCTATGAAGTGTCCAAGGTTGTAAACCTCAATGCTGTGACTCTGAAGTTGCCTCCAGAAATCCCCGTTCATCCACTTTCCATGTTTCCTTGTTGAAACCGTACGTCCCGACCAGACAACAGTCGTCTCTATCTCAGACCCCTCCTATTGTGGTGGATGACACGATTTATGAAGTTTCCTCTGTTCTCGACTCCAGATGGTTTCGCGGCGAACTGCAGTATTTGATTCACTGGAAGGGTTTTTCTGCTGAAGAGGATTCCTGGGAACCTTCCTCCAACATCAATGCTTCCCGGTTGATTGCTCGGTTTCACAGGCTTCATCCGCACAAACCGGCTCCTTCTGCTGCTGGGCAGCAGTTTTGATGGGGGGACCTGTCAGGTTTGGCTGCTGTACCTTTAAGGTGAGGTTACTTAAGTCTGCTCCTCCCCCTTCCACCTGCCGATTATTGTTTAGTGTTCTGACTTTTCAGCAAGAGAAGACACCTATCTAAACCTGTTGGCTCAAATCACAGAGTTCACCGTTTCCCACATTGGAATTACAATCTATCATTATGTACTGACATCAGGACTTACTTCCCTGCTTACAACGTGCTTTTCTGTCAGTTTCTGGTAAATTACCAACCCGGTTCTCAACCGGCATCAATCACAACCAGCGTTCATCTTATAGCAAACCTGAGAGGACTTACTTATTCAGGCTGCCCTTTTCCTGAATACCGGAGCTTTCTACTCTTAACCACTACTGGCTATAGCAAGCCGAAGTTCTGCAGCGTTCACACGTTGTCTGTCACGTATCTCACAGAACCGCTCCTGCCTCTCTCTGTTTGTTTGCACGCTGCAGCGGGATCATCTCTCCCCTCTCAGTCCTTCCACACTGGCTCAGCGGATTACAACATACGCCAACACTCTCTCTGGGCTCATTACTAGCAGAAGTACAACTCATCTTGTTAGCCCTTCTACAACCAGGATACGTTCCAAATAATACCAAGCTTATAATTTTGAGAGTTGAAGCACTTAGGACTGTGTCTGATAGATCAGTTTTTGATACTGAATGAACTCACTGTAACAAACAACAATATTACAATAACAGTATCTCTTACAACCTCCTCATTACAGGCTCCCTTGCCACACTCCTGTAACAAGGATTACAAGAGCTCCACAAGGTTCTTGCTTTTGGAAACAAATAAATACTTCTCTGCAGTTGAGATCCACTCACATATAATAGGGTAACCAGTATACCCTGACATTGAGAGAGGCGCAAATTAGGATGATCAATAGGGACTACATTACTCCTAGTAGAAGGGCAAAGTGGAATCCCCAACATCCAAATAGTTGCATAAAATGTCAGTTTCCTGACCCCTCCTTGGTTCACTACTTTTTTGAGTACCCCTGGGTTAGGCGATTCTGGGGGTACATGCAATACTGGCTTAAAATTAAATTGACCATTGATATCTCCTTCAACCCCATTACTATATACTTATTTACATGGAACAATGTTGACAGCAGAAAACAACCTCTACTGACACTTTGTACATTAGTTGCAAGACACTGCATACTAACTTTCTGGTGCTCACGCTCCCCTCCGACAATGACGCAATTTAAGAGAACCCTATTTAAACAATTATTTATTGAGAGACAAGATGTGTATTGGGACACTAGGCTTAGATTGAGACCTTTTCTAAAGAAGTGGAAATGCCTTATAGAGAAATTACCCACGGGACAACAAAAACAAATTCTTGCACCTTTTGCGCAGCATGAGATAATGCTGGAGGGTGTCCTAAGGGGAGACTGGACAGCTTCTCCTGGAGAACACTCCCAAAATAGAGATGACGACTCTGAGCTAATCTTGATTGAATCCTTTTTTTGATCCTTTGTCTTCCCCCTACCCTTTCTCCCTTTTTTCTTTTTTTTTTTCTCTCCCTCCTTCACCCCTCTTCAACACATACACGCACTTATCCAAGATGCTATAATAAAGGGCCCAAGAGACACTACAGAGATATAGAACCTAGGTTTCAAAGTAGTTAGTTTAATTGAGTTTAGATTTGTTTATAAGGTTAAGTTGTTTTATAGGATTATTATAAAATATTGAGGGATACGTGCAAAATACCTGCTGAAAGTTACCTTCCTCTGTTATTATGTATACCTGACAGGTCTTCAGGGCATCTAACGCATAAGCTTCGGCTACACATTGATTCATTGGAATAACAATGCATGTTTGTAAACCCATTTCTTGTTAATTATGTAAGTGCTACACTCTAAGCATGTTGAATTATTGGCTGTACCTGTGGACTTGTTGTATCCTCAATAATAAAAACAAATTAAAAAAAAAAAAAAAGAGTATGAGGGGACCACTACACTACAGAAAAAATATAAATAAATTATTTAAAAATATAATAATAATAAATAATTATATTCTAGGTACTGGCCCTAAAACTTTATACTGCCAGACTGTCTGCCAGTACCTAAGATGGTGGTGAGAAATGTGGGTGAGGGGTGTGTGGGAGAGTAGTTTGGGAGGGATCAGGGAGGTAGGAGATGTCAGGTGGGAGAGTAATCTTTACACTAAAATACCATTATACTTACCAGCTAACTAATTAATCCCTTCACTCCCAGGAATTTCAAAAGTGTGGTGCACAATTGCTATTTCTGAAAGAGAAGATTTTACAATCATTTGTGTTATGATTGCATTAGAAGTATTTAAACAATATCAGTAAGAAAACCAGAGTTTGTGAATCTCATTTGGCGGCAAAATGGTAGCATGAAATATACCAAAATGGGCCTACATCACTGGTTTCCAAACCTGTCCTCAGGCCTCCCCAACAGGCCACATTTTCAGGATTACCCTGGATGGGAGCAAGTAAAGTAACCATGTTTACTAATCAGCTGATTATTTCACCTATGCTCCAGTTCAGATATCCTCAAAATGTTGCGACACAGGCTTCTCTTCCTACCTGTTTAACCAAACCTTTAGTGTAGCCTTCTCTGGTGCATCCTCTGCCCTTTACCACTTTCTGTTGGGGTACAGCAAGGCTCTGTCCTTGGTCCCCTTCTCTTCTCAATCTACACGTCATCATTAGGTTCCTTAATAAAGTCCCACGGATTTTAATATCATTTGTATGCTGATCAGAACCAAATCTACCACTCAGCATCAGACCTTTCTCCTTCTTTGCTAACCCGTGCCACTAACTGTCTTTCTCATATTTCATCCTGGATGTCCTCTCATTACCTTAAAGGGACACTGAACACAAATTTGTTCATTTGTAATTCAGAAAGAGCATGCAATTTTAAGCAACTTTCTAATTTACTCCTATTATCAATTTTTCTTCGTTCTCTTGCTATCATTATTTGATAAAGAAGGCATCTAAGCTTTTTTTTTGTTTCAGTACTCTGGACAGCACTTTTTTATTGGTGGATGAATTTATCCAACAATCAGCAAGGACAACCCAGGTTGTTCACCAAAAATGGGCCGGCATCTAAACTTACATTCTTGCATTTCAAATAAAGATACCAAGAGAATGAAGAAAATTTGATAATAGGAGTAAATTTGAAATTTGCTTAAAATTTCATGCTCAATCTGAATCACGAAATTACATTTTTGGGTACAGTGTCCCTTTAAGCTAAATCTTTCCAAAACTGAGCTCCTTATTTTACCCCCTTCTTCCAAAATCTGCAACCCCTTAATTTTTCTATAACTGTCGATAACTCCATCAATACCCCTACACCTCATGCCCGATGTCTTGGGGTCACACATTACTCAGATCTACCTTTCACTCCTCACATTCAGTCTTTGGCGAATTCCTGCCTCTTCCACCTTAAAAACATCTCTAAAGTTCGACATTTCCTTACACAAGACACAACTAAGATTTGAATCCACTCTCTCATCCTTTTCTGCCTTGACTACTGCAAAAAAAAAAAAAAAATTATATATATATATATATATATATATATATATATATATATATATATATATATATATAGTTTTGACAGGAAAAAAAAACAAAAAAACAACAAGGCTCTATTTCTGTTAAAATAAAGTGATGGCAAAAATGCTAAAAAAATATCCAGTATTTTGGGCAAGTTTTTTTTTCAGAAATTTTTATTTAAATTGATTAAAAGGCCATAATACTTGAAAAATTACATTCTCTAATCCTTTGTCAACACAAAAATATATAGTTTGTGAAAAAAGGGATTACCAATGGCACTACAGGTATAAATAGGACCTGTTTTATTTAAATGTCTGGCCAACTAGTGGGGCCTTTGTGTTATCAGCCAACTGAGTGGCTAGATTTGGTGCTATGTGTATAATACTGATTTCTGGAGCAAGAAAGGAAAAGAATACACTTGGAAGCACTCACAGGTCACTTATTGAGTCATTTTAATATCGAGAGATCAAAAAATGAAATCCAAGAATGGAAGAGACATACTCTTGACTATAATTAAAATTTAACTTTTATTGGGGTTCGAAAATAAAATAGGAAAAAACTTTAAAAACACACTTATGTACCGATTGTAGTCTATTTGGCTTGTCGTGTCGCTGTACAGAATACTTAAATTACTTCTGCAAATACTCCTATATATAATATAATTTGGGTTGCAGTTAATTAACCTGCTTACTATTCGCTGTTGTCTGTGTATACTATACTTATGTATACCTTGAATTGAGTATAAGTGTTACCGGCTAAGTTGGATATATTACCAGGTTTAACCATCTGCAGAGAAAGAGCAGTTTATAAATATAGTCTTTCTTCGCTCAATTATCTGAGAGGTTGATTGTATCTCTCTTTTCACATATGTATGTGTTTCAGTCTGAGTATTAAATAATGAAACAGTGTCTCAAATACCCCGTTGTATAATAATAATGCACAGGACTGTTTATGTATTAGTGTGTGCTGATGTCACACCCATAAGCATATCAAACATTAACTAAATATTTGTTCCCACGCGTATACCTATTTCAGTCAAATTATTAAATATTGATGCAGTGTTTCAAATACACTGTTAAATATTAGTGGTTCGCAAGACTGTTTGTGTATTGGCGTGTACTGGTGTCACTCTTACATGCATATCACAATCCAAATATTTCTCATTTGCTCTGTTATATATTAATAATTCAGCAGAGTGTTTTTGCATTAGACTGTGCCTGTATTCGCTGCTTTTTGTGTGTAAAAAACTTGTATATATCTCAATTTAAGCAATATAATTTGTCGTTAAATTAGGTATATTACCAGCTTCAACCCTCTATAAATTATACAAGGCAGTTTATCAGTGTACTGTGTTTATTCAGTTGTCTGAGAGGTTAACTGTGTCTCAGTTTTTACACTCTTATACAAATTTCGGTCTAGAAAGTTTTAATAAAAATCACAGTAGCTTATGTCCTGTCATGTAATAGTGATTCACAGGACCTTATTTGCCTGCTCAGTTTTGTAAGAGGTTAGCTGTGTCTATCTTTTTACACACACTTGTGTCTAATAGTTTAAATCTTCAATAATGTTGCAACGACCTAACTGCACATTTGTGACTGTTTATGCATTAGCGTGTGCTGACATTTGCGGCTATTTTTTTAAAAAATTGATATGCTTATATAAATCACAGTTTTGTACATACATGTAATCCATGATATTAGGTATACTGACTAAATTTACAGCTGTAACCGTTAACTGCCTGGGAGAGTAATATGCTCTCCAGCGTTCTCGGGTGCTAGGTTAATTAATGCAACATGATTGTCAGTGACACTTGGCTAGCCGGATCAAATGTAAATATTAAACCATTCCTAGCTCTCTGTAGACTTAGAATAAATTGAGTGAAAAGACTACAGTAATTGAATCGGTAGCTTAAGGCTTGCTAAAAACACAGGAGCTCCTAGGACTCCTCACCATTGCCCTAACGTCCCTGACATGTTTCGCCACGTAACGTGGCTTTTTCAAAGGTGAACGCGCCGCACTGTGGTCGGCTATTTAAGGCTACTGATTGTCACGCCCCCAATGGGCGTATCATTGCCTACTGACCTATCGATGTAAAGTGTAACCATTCGTCATAGATGGGTGGATATTGGTGAGTTATCGTCACTCAAATTTAACTGTTTCTTAACCAACTAGAGGATTGGGCATGATTTTATGAATGAAACTTCCATTTTATTAGAGTTGGAAATGGAGAACCTGAATTAACTATTCTGCAATGTCTATTGAACTCAGTGTAGTAGAATACTTTTACATATGAAGTAAATTTACATGATTTGCTACCTAAGTTGGTTTTCATGATGCTACTTTGGTGGAATTGGGTACAATCTTATGATGTGTTTGTATCGATTCTTTTGTCTACGTACAATACCGGGGATTGTAAGTACATAACAGAATTTTTAGAATAAACTGAGTTGCTGCTGTCATACCAATATTGATAGATTGTATAGAGTTACAAGAATTAGTTGTTTTGATATAGATACAATAGAGTGACATTGCATCATGTGATTAGCTCATGTTATGTAACTACGACATGTCACCATTATCCTGTCTGCGACTGCTTTACTTTGGAACATTGTTGAAGTTACCTACATGTAACTTCAACAATGTTCCAAAGTAAAGCAGTCGCAGACAGGATAATGGTGACATGTCGTAGTTACATAACATGAGCTAATCACATGATGCAATGTCACTCTATTGTATCTATATCAAAACAACTAATTCTTGTAACTCTATACAATCTATCAATATTGGTATGACAGCAGCAACTCAGTTTATTCTAAAAATTCTGTTATGTACTTACAATCCCCGGTATTGTACGTAGACAAAAGAATCGATACAAACACATCATAAGATTGTACCCAATTCCACCAAAGTAGCATCATGAAAACCAACTTAGGTAGCAAATCATGTAAATTTACTTCATATGTAAAAGTATTCTACTACACTGAGTTCAATAGACATTGCAGAATAGTTAATTCAGGTTCTCCATTTCCAACTCTAATAAAATGGAAGTTTCATTCATAAAATCATGCCCAATCCTCTAGTTGGTTAAGAAACAGTTAAATTTGAGTGACGATAACTCACCAATATCCACCCATCTATGACGAATGGTTACACTTTACATCGATAGGTCAGTAGGCAATGATACGCCCATTGGGGGCGTGACAATCAGTAGCCTTAAATAGCCGACCACAGTGCGGCGCGTTCACCTTTGAAAAAGCCACGTTACGTGGCGAAACATGTCAGGGACGTTAGGGCAATGGTGAGGAGTCCTAGGAGCTCCTGTGTTTTTAGCAAGCCTTAAGCTACCGATTCAATTACTGTAGTCTTTTCACTCAATTTATTCTAAGTCTACAGAGAGCTAGGAATGGTTTAATATTTACATTTGATCCGGCTAGCCAAGTGTCACTGACAATCATGTTGCATTAATTAACCTAGCACCCGAGAACGCTGGAGAGCATATTACTCTCCCAGGCAGTTAACGGTTACAGCTGTAAATTTAGTCAGTATACCTAATATCACGGATTACATGTATGTACAAAACTGTGATTTATATAAGCATATCAATTTTTAAAAAAAAATAGCCGCAAATGTCAGCACACGCTAATGCATAAACAGTCACAAATGTGCAGTTAGGTCGTTGCAACATTATTGAAGATTTAAACTATTAGACACAAGTGTGTGTAAAAAGATAGACACAGCTAACCTCTTACAAAACTGAGCAGGCAAATAAGGTCCTGTGAATCACTATTACATGACAGGACATAAGCTACTGTGATTTTTATTAAAACTTTCTAGACCGAAATTTGTATAAGAGTGTAAAAACTGAGACACAGTTAACCTCTCAGACAACTGAATAAACACAGTACACTGATAAACTGCCTTGTATAATTTATAGAGGGTTGAAGCTGGTAATATACCTAATTTAACGACAAATTATATTGCTTAAATTGAGATATATACAAGTTTTTTACACACAAAAAGCAGCGAATACAGGCAAAGTCTAATGCAAAAACACTCTGCTGAATTATTAATATATAACAGAGCAAATGAGAAATATTTGGATTGTGATATGCATGTAAGAGTGACACCAGTACACGCCAATACACAAACAGTCTTGCGAACCACTAATATTTAACAGTGTATTTGAAACACTGCATCAATATTTAATAATTTGACTGAAATAGGTATACGCGTGGGAACAAATATTTAGTTAATGTTTGATATGCTTATGGGTGTGACATCAGCACACACTAATACATAAACAGTCCTGTGCATTATTATTATACAACGGGGTATTTGAGACACTGTTTCATTATTTAATACTCAGACTGAAACACATACATATGTGAAAAGAGAGATACAATCAACCTCTCAGATAATTGAGCGAAGAAAGACTATATTTATAAACTGCTCTTTCTCTGCAGATGGTTAAACCTGGTAATATATCCAACTTAGCCGGTAACACTTATACTCAATTCAAGGTATACATAAGTATAGTATACACAGACAACAGCGAATAGTAAGCAGGTTAATTAACTGCAACCCAAATTATATTATATATAGGAGTATTTGCAGAAGTAATTTAAGTATTCTGTACAGCGACACGACAAGCCAAATAGACTACAATCGGTACATAAGTGTGTTTTTAAAGTTTTTTCCTATTTTATTTTCGAACCCCAATAAAAGTTAAATTTTAATTATAGTCAAGAGTATGTCTCTTCCATTCTTGGATTTCATTTTTTGATCTCTCGATATTAAAATGACTCAATAAGTGACCTGTGAGTGCTTCCAAGTGTATTCTTTTCCTTTCTTGCTACAAAAATATATAGTAGGGCCCCAATTACATATAAAGAAATTGAATATCTGGAGGAAAATATTATATATATTATATAGTGAGGAGATAGAGGGCAACTGTTAGTTAAGTAAAGTTAGTTTGTTAATAAGTCGGGTGATAGCTTCCCTGACAGCACGATACCCAGATCTACCTTTACACCCCTGCACTCTCTCCTTCTGTCAATTCTCACATCAGCGACTGCTTATCTGGCATTTCCTCCTGGATGGACTCTCACCACCTAAGAATAAACATTTCCAAGTCCGAACTGCTTCTAATTCCCCCTCTAACTCTACTCCAGTTTCTAATTTTTTTATCACTGTTGGCGGTACCACTATCTCCCCATCACCCCAAGTCCGCTGCCTCGGAGTCACGCTTGACTCAAATCTGTCCTTCATTCCCCACATCCAATTGCTCTCTTCATCCTGCCACAACCACCTACGCAATATCTCCAAAATTCATCCGTTTCTAAGTGCTGAAACTACTAAACAGCTAATCCACTCCCTGGTAATTTCACAACTTGACTACTGTAACAACTTACTAACTGGCCTCCCTCTCTCCCGCCTCCCTCCCCTCCAATCCATCCTAAATGCATCTGCCAGGCTAATCCACCTCTCCCGACGCTCTGTTTCTGCTGCACCTCTCTGTGAGCCCCTTCACTGGCTCCCCATTCACAACAGAGTTAAATTCAAAATTCTCACCCTGACCTACAAAGCCCTCACCAATGCTGCCCCACCCTACCTGTCCTCACTCATCAACAAATATACTCCTGCCCGCCCCCTAAGATCCAACAATGACCTGCTTCTTGCATCCTCTACTATGACCTCCTCTCATGCTAGACTACAGGACTTCTCTCGTGCGGCACCAACCCTCTGGAACGCACTTCCTCGTGCTGTCAGACTTGCCCCTAACATCTCCTCCATTAAACATTCCTTAAAGACCTTTCTGTTCAGGGAATTTTATCACCCGACTTATTAACAAACTAACTTCACTTAACTAACAGTTGCCCTCTATCTCCTCACTAATATCATTCTCACCTTTGCAGTACCCACCTCCTGTTTCCCATCCTTCTACTCATCTAGATTGTAAGTTCCCATGGGAATAGGGCCCTCAATTCCCCCTGTATTTTGTCTGTAAAATTTTGTCTTTTATCGTATAGTTTCTCCATTGTAGTTATCCTTGTACCCATGGGCAGCGCTGCGGAATCTGTTGGCACTTTATAAATAAAGAATAATAATAATAATAATTAATATCCTTTGTGTAACTAGTGCTGCTGATTAGTCTTGAGCAGCGGTTCTACTGAGTATTTAACCTCTTTGCGAAGATTAAGCACATAATTTTTTTACTATCAAGGCCCTTTAGAAAAACTTAATTTTCTGTTTTGGCAAAAAATGTATCTAAAATCAAGAACACTGTGGGATATTAATACCTTCAGTATCAATAATTTCAGAGAAAAACTTGCCCAAAGTACTGGTGTAATTTTGCTATCACTCCATTTAAACAGAAGTAGAGCCTTGTTTTTTTGTTTTTTGTTTTTTTACCTACTAAACATTTTTTTTTTTTTGTAGACAACCCAAGGCATTGATCTAGCCCTAATTGTGTATATTTAATGCCACTGTTTCGCTACCAAATGTGATCATATTAAAAAAATTGTTAACGTTTTCAAGAACCTTGGGTTTTTCACTGAAATTATTTACACACAACTACTGCAGTCATAAGACAAATGGATGTAAAAGCTACTCTTGGTTCCCTTTGTTCAGAAATAGCAGACATGCATATCTTTGCCATTGCTTTTGGTAATTAGAAGGCTGCTAATAGCAGCTGCGCACCACACTTCTGAAATTCCCAGCAGTGAAGGGTTAATCAGGTAGCTTGTAAGATTAATTTTAGCTGTAGTGCAGAGATTACCCTCTCACTTGGCACCTCCCACCCCCTGATCCCTACCTGATCCCTCCCAAACAACCTTCATATGGTAAAGGAATAATGATCAGCTCTTCCTTACCATATGAAAGCAGATGCCTTTTGTCCCTGGCTGCAGTCTCCACTGTAAAAATTAACCAGACTGTTGGACATAGGTACTAAGTCAACAGGGTAAGCTGGGCAAAGTACTGGGTGATGTAAAACCTACGTCCATTTGGCTTAAATGGCTGCAACTTATTTCATCTTCTAAAATTAGATTTTAAGTTTTCACACTGTTAATCTTGATGAGGCTTAAAATATCTCCAAAAGTTCAAACTTCACTGTACAGAACAAGGTTTGTTTTTGCCGAATATTTCTTACTGTAAGAAGATGATGACCAGAGGTTCTATAAATTGTAAATAGGGCTTTTCAAAACATGATTTTTGGGACCATGTTTTAATGCAAAAACCCCTGCAACTGATCTATGTTACCAATCAACAAGACGGAATGGCAAACTGTGAAATTCTGATCATGAATAGAAATCCTATTTAAGAAGATGCAACTATTGTAATCACGAAAATGTGTGTCTTGATTTATGTTTTCATAGACAAGACAAAAACATACATAAACCTTTATACAGAACTACAAAATGATTGCTCATTATACAGAAATCTATCATAAAAAGACAAATATAAAAAAGAAAGTGGAATATTTTATTTTAGATATATAGCTGTGGATATAGATTGCATTATTATTAGCAAACGAGAAATGCTTGAGTCAGTCTAGATAATTCTCTTTATTTGATGTTATACACCAAATAAAACCTACACTATAAAACATATTGAATTAACCATGTTACTATGCATTTAATCATCCAAATGCATCTCCTATATTTACATTCTATGAAGTCAGAAACATATTTACAGAGAGCCCTAATTGGACAAAATCACTGGAAATGTGATAAACCATTAGTACATATACCGTTTTACATGCTTTTAAAACAGTCTGCTAGATTACGAGTTTTACGTTAGAAGCTATGCGGTGCTAACAAGCAGTTTTTGCTCACCGCTCACTTACCTGCAGCGCTGGTATTATAGGTTTTTACAAACTCAGCGTTAAAAGACAAGAAGTGAGCGTTGAGCAAAATTTCGCTCCTTACCGCACTCCAATACCAGCGCTGCTTAAGTCAGCGGTGAGCTGGTCGTACGTGCTCGTGCACGATTTCCGCATAGGAATCAACGGGGAGAGCAGGCTGAGAAAAAGTCTAACACCTGCAAAAAGCAGCGTAAAGCTCCTTAACGCGGCCCCATTGATTCCTATGGGGAAATAAAATTTATGTCTACACCTAACACCCTAACATGAACCCCGAGTCTAAACACCCCTGATCATACACTTATTAACCCCTAATCTGCCGCCCCTGACATCGCCGACACCTACATTATATTTATTAACCCCTAATCTGCCGCTCCGGACATCGCCACCACCTACATTATACTTATGAACCCCTAATCTGCTGCCCCCAACATCGCCGCCACCTACATTATATTTATTAACCACTAATTTGCCGCCCCAATGTCGCCGCCACCTACCTATATTTATTAACCCCTAATCTGCCGCCCCCAATGTCGCCGCCACTATAATAAACATATTAACCCCAAAACCGCCACACTCCCACCTCGCAAACATTAGTTAAATATTATTAACCCCTAATCTGCCATCCCTAACATCGCCGCCACCTACATTATATTTATTAACCCTAATCTGCCACTCCGGACATCGCCGCCACCTACATTATACTTATGAACCCCTAATCTGCTGCCCCCAACATCGCCGTCACCTACATTATATTTATTAACCCCTAATCTGCCACCCCCAATGTCACTGCCACCTACCTACACTTATTAACCCCTAATCTGCCGCCCCCAATGTGCCCGCCACTATAATAAACATATTAACCCCTAAACCCATGCACTCCCGCCTCACAAACATTAGTTAAATATTATTAACCCCTAATCTGCTATCTCTAACATCGCCGCCACCTACCTACATTTATTAACCCCTAATCTGCCGCCCCCAACGTCGCCGCCACTAATCTAAATGTATAAACCCCTAAACCTAAGTCTAACCCTAACACCCCCTAACTTAAATATAATTACAATAAATCTAAATAAAATTACTATAATTAACTAAATTATTCCTATTTAAAACTAAATACTTACCTATAAAATAAACCCTAAGCTAGCTACAATATAACTAATAGTTACATTGTATCTAGCTTAGGGTTTATTTTTATTTTACAGGCAACTTTGTATTTATTTTAACTAGGTAGAATAGTTACTAAATAGTTATTAACTATTTAATAACTACCTAGCTAAAATAAATACAAAAGTACCTGTAAAATAAAACCTAACCTAAGTTACAATAACACCTAACACTAAACTATAATTAAATACAATTACTTAAATTAAATTAGCTAAAGTACAAAAAAACATACACTAAATTACAGAAAATAATAAACAAATTACAGATATTTAAACTAATTACACATAATCTAATAGCCCTATCAAAATAAAAAAAAGCCCCCCCAAAATAAAAAAAAACCCTAGACTAAACTAAACTACCAATAGCCTTTAAAAGGGCCTTTTGCGGGGCATTGCCCCAAAGTAATCAGCTCTTTTACCTGTAAAAAAAATAAAAACAACCCCCCCAACAGTAAAACCTACCACCTACACAACCAACCCCCCCAAATAAAATACTATCTAAAAAAACCTAAGCTCCCCATTGCCCTAAAAAGGACAGTTAGCTCTTTTGCGGCCCAAACCCTAATCTAAAAAATAAAACCCACCCAATACACCCTTAAAAAACCTAACACTAACCCCCTGAAGATCGACTTACAGTTCTGAAGACTGGATATCCATCCTCAAGGAAGTGGCAGAAGTCTTCATCCAACCGGGCCGAAGTCCTCAACGAAGCCGGGAGAAGTCTTCATCCAAGCCGGGCGAAGTGGTCCTCCAGACGGGCAGAAGTCTTCATCCAGACGGCATCTTCTATCTTCATCCATCCAACGCGGAGCGGCTCCATCTTCAAGACATCCGGCGTGGAGCATCCTCTTCAAACGACGTCTTTTTACTGAGTGACGGTTCCTTTAAGTGATGTCATCCAAATGGCGTCCCTTAGATTCCGATTAGCTGATAGAATTCTATCAGCCAATCAGAAATAAGGTAGAAAAAATCCTATTGGCTGATGCAATCAGCCAATAGGATTGAGTTAACATTCTATTGGCTGATTGGAATCAGCCAATATGATTTTTTCTACCTTAATTCTGATTGAATTCTATCTGCCAATTGGAATCTAAGGGACGCCATCTTGGATGCCGTCACTTAAAGGAATCTTCATTCAGTAAGAAGCCGTCGTTTGAAGAGGATGCTCCGTGCCGGATGTCTTGAAGATGGAGCCGGCCGGCGTCGGATGGATGAAGATAGAAGATGCCGTCTGGATGAAGACTTCTGCCCGTCTGGAGGACCACTTCGCCCAGCTTGGATGAAGTCTTCTCCCAGCTTCGTTGAGGACTTCGGCCCGGTTGGATGAAGACTTCTGCCGCTTCCTTGAGGATGGATGTCCGGTCTTCAGAACTGTAAGTCGATCTTCAGGGGGTTAGTGTTAGGTTTTTTTAAGGGTGTATTGGGTGGGTTTTATTTTTTAGATTAGGGTTTGGGCCACAAAAGAGCTAACTGCCCTTTTTAGGGTAATGCTCATCCAAATGACCTTTTCAGGGCAATGGGGAGCTTAATTTTTTTTAGATAGTATTTTATTTGGGGGGTTGGTTGTGTGAGTGGTAGGTTTTACTGTTGGGGGGGTTGTTTGTATTTTTTTTTTACAGGTAAAAGAGCTGATTACTTTGGGGCAATGCCCCGCAAAAGGCCCTTTTAAAGGCTATTGGTAGTTTAGTTTAGGCTAGGGTTTATTTTTATTTTGGGTTTTTATTGTTTATTTTGATAGCGCTATCAGATTAGGTGTAATTAGTTTAAATATCTGTAATTTGTTTATTATGTTCTGTAATTTAGTGTTTGGTTTTTTTTGTACTTTAGCTAATTTAATTTAGGTATTTTTATTTAATTTAGTTAATTTATTTAATTATAGTGTAGTGTTAGGTGTTATTGTAACTTAGGTTAGGTTTTATTTTACAGGCACTTTTGTATTTATTTTAGCTAGGTAGTTATTAAATAGTTAATAACTATTTAATAACTATTCTACCTAGTTAAAATAAATACAAACTTGCCTGTAAAATAAAAATAAAGACTAAACTAGCTGCAATGTAACTATTAGTTATATTGTAGCAAGCTTAGGGTTTATTTTATAGGTAAGTATTTAGTTTTAAATAGGAATAATTTAGTTAATTATAGTAATTTTATTTAGATTTATTGTAATTATATTTAAGTTAGGGGGTGTTAGGGTTAGAATTAGGTTTAGGGGTTAATACATTTAGTATAGTGGCGGCGACGTTGGAGCCGGCAGATTAGCGGTTAATAAATGTAGGTAGGTGGCGGCGATGTTAGGGAAGGCAGATTAGGGGTTAATAATATTTAACTAATGTTTGCGAGGCGGGAGTGCAGCGGTTTAGGGGTTAATATGTTTATTATAGTTGCGGCAATGTACAGAGCGGCAGATTAAGGGTTAATAAGTGTAGGTAGGTTGCGGCGACGTTGGGGGCAGCAGATTAGGGGTTCATAAATATAATGTAGGTGGCAGCGGTGTCCGGAGCAGCAGATTAGGGGTTAAAAATTTTATTTTAGTGTTTGCGATGCGGGAGGGCCTCGGTTTAGGGGTTAATAGGTAGTATATGGGTGTTTTTTTAGCACTTTAGTTATGAGTTTTATGTTACAGCGTTGTACCATAAAACTCTTAACTACTGACTTTTAAATGCGTTAGGACTCTTGACAGGGTAGGGTGTACCGCTCAGTTTTTGGCCTCCCAGGACAGACTTGTAATACCGGCGCTATGGAAGTCCCATAGAAAAAAGACTTTACGAAGTTTACGTAAGTCGTTTTGCAGGTAAGGCCAAAGAAGTGTGCGGTAACCCTATACCTGCATGACTCGTAATACCAGCGGGCGTAAAAAAGCAGCGTTAGGACCTCTTAACACTGCTTTTTTACCTTAACGCACAACTCGTAATATAGCCGATAGATTCTATATGTAGCTCTTTTGCTATTTAGTATTTAATTGCTGATATGTACTAGCCTTATATATATATATATATATATATATATATATATGAATCACTTTAATATTCCCTCTAGGCAAGTACTACACATTGGTGAGGCAGCCTGAAAACAGAAAATGTCTGTGTGACAACCAAGGCATCTATAAAAAGGCCTGTCTGTCTAGATTTGTTAATGAATTACACAAGTTATTTTTTCTATATTTTGTGCGTAGTGGAGGATTTTAAACTCGCCTTTTATCTCCCCCTAATTTAAAATGTTGTTGTATTCTGCCTGGAATCAACTTCACCCAGCAGTGATTCTAACCTTCTCCCAGCTGATGAAAACCACAAAACAGTCTGTCCTGGGATGGTTATGAATCACTGCACTAACCCTAGCTAAGTTTATAAGCTGTGTGAACAGCGATACTTTGGCGTAAAGGGAACCTGCTGAATAGCAGACTGAAGTAAAAAGGTGTGTCACTGTGTACTTAATTTGCATATCTTACCCAGAATCCTTTGCGGCATTGGAAACAATGTAATTCAGAGGTTTTCTGTGGGAAAACAAGCCTCTGGGCCTTTCTAGCTTTGTTAATGAATTACACAATGAGTTATTTTTTCTATATATTAATATATATATGTAAAGTCTATTTCAACTATGTAAGTGGAACGCAACTGCAGATCAAATTATTGTTTTGTATCACCAGGGTTTTTGGGCTATTTAGGTGAGCATAGACCAGTAAACCTGTGGTGAATTAATAATAAGTTAGAGGTTCAATGCTGTTAGTACTATCACAACATGAATCCTTCTAAGCACAATATTTCCAATACTGTTAGACTGGCACAGTATGGAAAAAATAATGAAAAAATGATAGAAGAAAGTTATCCTTCTAAATTAAAGAACTTGAGGAAAACAAAATTTCTTTTTTATGCTTACATTAAATAAACATGTAATGCAGGAGAGAGTTGGGTTAATCCTTGTAAAAAGTAAGCTTGGTTTGCAAGAGATATACTTTTAACAAGTCATAGAGAAAGCTTCAGTTGTCTTGTAGCTGCTACTTTGTAGTGGAGTTTATTGAGAGCAGCTGTTGCAGAGTAAGAGAGAAATTTGGCAACATGCCCGGACTTGCGGTTGCAAAACAAAGTAACAGTTTTTATTTTTGAAATAGTTAGAACTGCTTCAATTTAAGCTTGTTATGTTGGAGCTCAGAGTGTCTTGTTCTTAATGTAGCATATATAATATGAAGTTAGAAAGGAGAGAGTGATTCCCCTGTATGAAATAGTGTGCAGAGTATTTTAGAAAACTGCAGCGGCTGTCAGCTCCGGTTAAATTAAGAGTGATGCTGTAAGTGTACAATAACAATTCAGCAGTTAAGTTCTCTAATAGTATGCATGGAATAAAGTTAAGAGGTAACTTAGCTGTAAGTCCAAGGATGCAAACAGGATATTTCAGGGGATGTAATCCTTGTTGAAAGTAGTCCAGAGTAATCCAAGTAAACAGTCCTTTGTGAAAGCAGTTGGTTTGAGAAAATCAATGCAGCTCAGAGACTGCGTGTAAGCTGTTACTCCTGCTAATGAAAATAACTAAGCACCTGTTTGCTGACAGGTGGAGCCTTAAGTAATGTGAAAGTGAGAGAACCATGTGATGAGAAGTGAGAGAAGTAAAACATGAAATGGAATCCTGACAATATATATATATATATATATATATATATATACATATATATATATATATATATACATACAGTATATACTTGTGTGTTGAATGCAAACCAGTAATCTTTCATTAATCATTCATCTATTAAAGGGATAATGTACAAAAAATATATTAATAGTAATCAGTGCCAAATGAGGATGATGGTGATAACGATCACCTAACAAGATCGTACAAAGTGTAAATGCCAAAGAATATAGGAGCGCCACACAAGAAAGCTTAAGTGTGCAAATGGAAAAAGATAAAAATGGAGGGTGAAAAAAGTGATATAAAAACAGAGTTTAATACATATAGAACACAGATAAAGCCCAAAATATATTGGCCTTTTTCAAGACAATACCAGCTGTCAACAATTTAAACAGCTGGTATTGTCTTGAAAAAGGCCTTACTAAAGGATGAAATGCGTCGACCCTTTTACATGTTAAGGTGTTTTTTTTTTTTAAATGTATGTATTTTTGTACATTCATAATTATAGATTATCTACAACTTCAAAACAAAGCTGTTTCTGGGAATTAGAAGTAAATCTTTCAGTTGGTGAAACACTGCAGCTTACTAGATTTGGCACTCAAACACTGGACCTTCTTGCTCCAGGGTTGAGTCTACCTAATTTACCTAAATCCTCAGGGATCTTGTGCACCGTACATCTTTCCCACACACTTGAGGACTAACTGTTCTCCTACAGCAGCTTCGATTAAGTTAGGAGACACCTCTTCTAAGAAAACTGAAGATTCCATGATAGGCAGAACCTGGGTTGAGGCCTCCTTAATTCCAGAGGGAAAACAAGCTACTTCCTGTCGTACTGCCCACACAGTATTATTATTATTATCATTTATTTGTATAGCACCACAAAATTCCATAGCGCTGGGTACAAAGATAGGGGTATACAATGACAAGGATTTGTGATAAAATACAAAACATAACAAACTAAACAAATCTAGTACAGAAGGAAGAGGGCCCTGCTCCAGAGAGTTCACAGTCTACAGGTTGAGAGTGCAGAGACATAAGGTTTAAGGTAGCTTGTCACATGGATTGTAGTTGCAGCAGTGAGTCAGGCAGTTCAATAATTATTTTAATTAGGATGAGAAATGGAGGAGAGACAGTAGGCCTCTTTTAACAGGTGGGTTTTCAAGGAGCTTCTGAAGCTATACAAGGTTGGAAATAGTCTTATGGAGCGGGGTAGAGAGTTCTAGAGGACAGGAGAGGCACGTGAGAAGTCTTGGAGATGGGAGTGGGATGTAGAGATAACAGGGGTGAGGGGACGTAGGTCAGAGGTTGATCGAAGAGGACGGTGTGGGGAATATTTTGGAGAGGAGAGAGGAAATATAATTGGGAGTTAAACTGTTGAATGCTTTGTAAGTTAGGTTGATACTTTAAATTGTATTCTGGAGTCTATGGAGAGACTGGCAGAGCGGAGCAGCTGATGTAGATCGACGACTTAGATGGAGAGGCAGTGTTTTGGAAGGCCATTAAGAAATAGATTGCAATAATCAATGAATGACAAAATGAGGGAATGGATTAGTATTTTTGTAGTTTTTTGAGTAAGGAATGGACGAATTCTGGAAATTCTGGTTGCGTAGGTGTGATCGGCAGGATTTGGTAAGTGCTTGTATGTGTGGGTTGAATGTGAGTTCTGAGTCAAGTACAGCCTGTAAACAAAAGAATAACCTTATATTACAAACATATGATTTTGTAAGTCTCGGTATTACACGTAAAATATTGAATTTTTAAAACTCAGGGGCTGAATTATCAAGCTCCGAATTTGATGCCCGTTATTTCCGGCGACAGCTGCTTCATAACTTGTCTTCCTGCTCTGAGGCGGCGGACAGAAATCAACCCGATCGAATATGATCATGTTGATTGACACTCCCTGCTAGCGGCCAATTGGCTGCGAATCTGCAGGGGGCGGTATTGCACAAGCAGCTCTGGTGAACTACTGGTGCAATGATAAATGCAGATGTGCAGCAGACATGATACGCTACATTGTATCATGTCCGTTCGCACTTTCATAAATATGCCCAAGATATTAAAATGTTTATATTTGAATATTCAAATTTCACATTTAATAAAAGGGAAAATTAAAATTAGTTTGAAGAAAAAAATAAATTGACAAATGTTCAGCAAACATTAATAAAAAACAAATACCCCCCAACCATTGTTGTTCTTAAAAAATGTGACAAAACATTTGTTAATTTCTAGTAATTTGTTTTGTTTGTTTGTATATACCATTTGATTAACTATGTATGCAATTATAAATCAAACATTAAAACTAAATATCATTTATAGTTATTAGATTTTATGCAGTGCTTAAAGTTAATGTAAAGTTTGACAAATGTGTACCTGGTTTTAAAAATCCTATTAAAATAGGGGCACTTTCATTCATCAAACTTTACATTTCACTTGTTTTGTTAAAATACTTACCATTTATTCTTGAAAGACGCTCCAGCGCTTCCCCCGCCCATCACAAGTCTCTTCATACGTCAGCAATGACGAATCCTGCTTCCTCCAATCACGGCTTCCCCCCAAGAGCAAACATTGCATGAGGCCAAGCCGTGATTGGAGGAAGCCGGTAAGTATTTAAAAAAAACAAGTGAAAAATTAAGTTTGATGAATGAAATTGCCCCTGTTTTTAATAGGATTTTTAAAAACCGGGCACATATTCGTCAAATTTTACATTCACTTTAAGGATTTACAAACATTGAAATAAAGCTCAAAAGTTGTTATAATCTCAAAATAAGCTTGTCTCATATTAAAATCATCATATCGATTGCATAGCTACTTATTTGTTACAATGACTTTGTGAAAATCTCTCAACAAGTCATATTATTTGTTTTCATTAGGCAAACTGTGACAGATTTTATCAATCAAACCTTGCAACATGAGTCATTAACTTGTTTTCTGCCAAATGCCATTGTCATTGAAGTTTTTATTACATTAACAAAAATACAGTTAATTATAAAAAAGTCATATACAATTTATGAAAAATGTAAAGACATTAAAATTGCAAGTGATGATTACAATGAATGATATAAAATATATTGACCTTGATTACAAGTTTGTATGTTGCGTTAGAGCTATACAGCTGAAAAATTGGCTATTGCGCATGGAATGGCACGTCTCCCGTATTACAAGTTGCAGTGGTACAGCTATACTGCAAGCGTTTTAGCCTGTAATGCAACTCACCATTCCGCACTCAAAAAATGACTTGAGTGCAGGATTTTCATAGCGCCTGTATTACAGGTTGTGCGTTCTGGCTAAAATGTTTGCGTTATGGTCTATACCGCCACAATCCATTCCGCTATCCAAAACCAGTAGTTATGGATTTTGCAAAACAAAATTTTTTCACAAAACTCATAACTAAAATGTTACAAAGTACACTAAGGGGCATATTTATCAAGCTCTGCATGGTCTAAAGATATCGATGTGCAGTAGACATGATCAGCTATATCGGATCATGTACGCTCGCACAATCATAAATATGCCCCTAACACACATAAACTACCTATTAACCCATAATCCCCCGCCCACCCACATAGCCAACACTATATAAACCTATTAACCCCTAAACCGCCGGCCCCCCACATCGCAAATCACTAAATTAAACTATTAGCCCCTAAACCTAACGCCCCCCTAACTTTAAATTCAATTAACATTACAACATTACAACTATCTTAAAATAAATAAAAACCTGTGAAATAAAAAAAAAACAAGATTAAACTATAAATAAACCTAACATAACTATTTTAAGAACATAAAATAAACTACAAATAAAAAACTAAATTACTAAATTAAAAAAAACTAAAACTGCGAAAAAATAAAAAAAATCGAACATTACCAAAAAAAACCCCACTAAAATTACGAAAAAAAACAAAAACAAAAATTACAAAAATAATAAACAAAATTATCCAAAATAATAAAAATCTAATAGCCCTATAAAAATAAAAAGCCCCCCAACCTAACAATAAACTACCAATATCCCTTATATTGCCCTTAAAAGGGCGTTCAGCTCTTTTACTGCCCATAAAAATAATAAACAAAATCATCCAAAATAATAAAAATCTAATAGCCCTATAAAAATAAAAAGCCCCCCCAACCTAACAATAAACTACCAATATCCCTTAAAAGGGCCTTTTGTAGGGCATTGCCCTAAGTTAAACAGCTACTTTACATAAAAAACATAAAGTCCCCCCTAACAGTAAAACCTCCCAACCAACCCCCCAAAATAATAAACCTAAATCTAAAAAATAAATAAACTAACCATTGCCCGTAAAGGGGCATTTGTATGGGCATTGCCCTTAAAAGGGCATTCAGCTCTTTTACTGCCCATTAAAATAAAAAAGCTGTTCAAAATGTTCCAGCACCAGGGTAATCCCTAGTATAGGGCAGCAAATGTGCAGGTGCGCAAGATGTCCAAGACTAGCACCTTAGCCTTCAATAATTGCAAATCCAAGAAAAAGAGGATAGCAGCACCACCATTAATAAAATAAAAATCTTTATTTAAGCCATCATAGCAAAATGACAACGTTTCGGATTAATATCCTTAAATATGTCTATTTTACAAATAATTAAAAATAGCCTTATAGAGGCTTGTAACCGCACCCACATTACTACTTCCAATTAACCCCTTCATTACAAAGTATAATTCTTAGTGAAATTACAGCCCCACCTAGTGGTTGCCTAATATTTTAATTTATCTTAATCAACCAGTTTTCCTCAAATACACACAAAATTCACAAATAGCTCCACCTGGTAGAAACTCATGATATAGATATATTAGAGCAATGTTTTTAGAGGCAAACATTCCAATCCATCTCTCTGTTTAGCCCACCTAGAGACATAGTCCCCAATTCATATATCCAATATAGCTCTCTATATAATAGGGTTTTAACCCTATTACCACCCTTCTTGGGATTTTTATCTGTTCTAACACTTGAAATCTAAGTTGATTTATTTGGTGACCTGCTTTAATAAAATGATTTGAGACTGGTGCCTTTAAATCACATGTCCTTATATTACTTGTATGTTGATTTATTCGTTCGCGGACCCTACGTGTGGTCTCGCCAACGTACCCCAAACCACATGGACACTTAATTAGATAGACCGCAAAATTTGTATTACATGTATAATGTACCTTTAACTTATATTGTTCACCCGTGCGTGGATGGGTACAGATTGAGCCTTTAATGATACTATTGCAATTTTGACAGCCTAGACAGGGGAAGCATCTCAAATTCTTTACTCCAATAAAACTTTAATTTAGAACTTTTTTAAGGCCTACATCCGCCCTAACTAGTGTGTCCTTCAAATTTCTTCCTCTCCTAAAGGCAGACAAAGGAGGATTTTTAAACTCACTCACATCCGGATTTGAAACCTCTAACACATGCCAGCGCCTGCGTAAGATTTTTTGTACATGATCACTCCAGGGGGAGTACTCATTTACAAAAATCATCCTAGGGGTTTCACCACTCTAGTTTTCTCTCTCAACAGAGCAGCCCTAGGAATTTCTAATGTAGCTTGTATTTCTCTTTTAATAAGATCAACAGGATATCCCCTCTGTATGAAATGTTCGCCCATCTCAGAGAGTCTCTCCTTAATCACACTCTCGTCAGAGACAATTCGTCTCACTCTCATGAGTTAACTCTTGGGCAAACTCTTCACCAGAGCTGGAGGATGTGCACTAGAGAAATGCAACAAATTGTTGCAATTCATATCTTTTTTGTACAGATCCACAGCCAACACATTACCCTGTTTATATAGTGTAGTGTCAAGAAAATCTATCCTCTCTTCACTTACTTTCAATTTAAATTTTATATGCTGTGTGGCAATGTTAAGATCCTTAACAAAATCCTCTAATGTCGCCCAACCATACGCCAAATATATCGTCTATATAACGCCACCAGGTGGCGCCATACAGAAGAAACAATGGATGGTCATAGACAAAGTATTCCTCAAACGTATTCATAAAGATATTGGCGTAGGTTGAAGCGACATTGGAACCTATAGCAGTACCCTGGAGCTGCAAGTAGAACTGGTCCTGGAATAAAAAATAATTACACAAAATGCACAAAAGATTTAGAATAAATTCTCTCTGTTCCTTATTCATATTCATACTCTGTGTCAAGCATCTACCCACAGCACCCAATCCTGCCTCATGGGTAATAGATGTATACAAACTAGTTACATCCAGGCTATACAAAATGCTTTTATTCCCTTCCAATGTCAAACCTTGTACTTTATTCACAAAGTCACCTGTGTCTCTAATAAATGAGGTAGAATTGACAAATGGTCTCAATACTTTATCCAAATAAATGGACACCTTAGATAAAACAGAACCAACCCCTGCCAAAATCTGCCAGCCAGGTGGTCTTTCCCTATCCTTATGTACCTTCGGAAGTGTATAAAATACTGGTACAATATTTTCAGTTTCCAAAAGAAATTTGACAACTTTATTAAAGGGCCATTAAACACTAAATACACGCTAGATAGAATGATGCATTCAAAGAAAAGATTAGTCCATGACTAACATGTAGATGCATTTTTTAAAGTTTCATTAGTTGCTTAAAAAGTGACAAAATAAGTGTAAAGTTTTAGTGTCTATAAAACACTGGGAGCTGCCATGTTGTAACTTGTGTTACCTTCTCTGCTGTAGCCATTTAGGGTCAGTTATAAATAGGTCACTAGAGTGTGCAGCCAATGGTTGTGCTGGATTTAACAGTGTTCTGCACTTCCATTTCTAACAGGAACTGAAAAGCTCACAATTTCAGAATGGAATTACAGGCAAAGGAGGACAAAATAAATAATAAAAGTATATTGCAGAGTTATTTTATATATACAATTTATCATTTTATATTACCATCTCAAAGTGTTTAACCCCTTAACGACCGAGTACGTGCAGGGTACGTCCTCAGAAAAAAAGGCAGTTAACACCTGAAAAAAGGCAGTTAACGCCTCTCTGCACCGGACATCGATGGCCGGTATCGTTGGTGGGTGGGAGCCGGTGTGGGAGGTGGGTGGCGGCCATCAATGGCCCTGGTCATGTGGAGGGGGGCGGGATAGTGGGCGGGTAAGTCCGGGGGAGCGCGCGGGCGCGCGCACGTGCACGAGGGGGCGGGGGCGGGCGCGTGCACGGGGAGGGAGCGGGTGGGAACCGCTACACTACAGAAAAAATGTGTCCCAAAACAATAAAAGTGGGACAAAATTTAAATCTATAAAAAAAACCCTTAGGTGTGATTTAGGTGGTGGGGGTTAGTCCGTTGGGGGGGGGGGGGGTTGGGGGATTGAGCTACACTACAGAAAAAAAATAAAAAACAATAAAAAATAAACATTTGATTGTTCAAACTGGGTACTGGCAGACAGCTGCCAGTACCCAAGATGGCCCCCAATAAGGCTGAGAGGGAGGCTTAGAGAGCTGTTTTGGGGGGGATCAGGGAGGTTGGGGGTTAAGGGGGGATCCTAAACACAGCATATATAAATATGCTTTTTTTTTTCTTAAAAAAAAAAAAAACAACTTTTATTTTAGTACTGGCAGACTTTCTGCCAGTACTTAAGATGGCGGGGACAATTGTGGGGTGGGGGAGAGAAGGGAGCTGTTTGGGAGGGATCAGGGAGTGGGATGTGTCAGGTGGGAGGCTGATCTCTACACTAAAGCTAAAATTAACCCTGCAAGCTCCCTACAAACTACCTAATTAACCCCTTCACTGCTAGCCATAATACACGTGTGATGCGCAGTAGCATTTAGCGACTTTCTAATTACCATAAAGCAACGCCAAAGTCATATATGTCTGCTATTTCTGAACAAAGGGCATCCCAGAGAAGCATTTACAACCATGTGTGCCATAATTGCACAAGCTGTTTGTAAATAATTTCAGTGAGAAACCTAAAATTGTGAAAAAATTTACGGTTTTTTTTACTTTGATCGCATTTGGCGGTGAAATGGTGGCATGAAATATACCAAAATGGGCCTAGATCAATACTTGGGGTTGTCTACTACACTACACTAAAGCTAAAATTAACCCTAAAAGCTCCCTACATGCTCCCTAATTAACCCCTTCAATGCTGGGCATAATACACGTATTGTGCGCAGTGGCATTTAGCAGCCTTCTAATTACCAAAAAGCAAAGCCAAAGCCATATATGTCTGCTATTTCTGAACAAAGGGGATCCCAGAGAAGCATTTACAACCATTTATTCTATAATTGCATAAGTTGTTTGTAAATAATTTCAGTGAGAAACCTAAAGTTTGTGAAAAAATTTGTGAAAAAGTGAACAATTTTTTTTATTTGATCGCATTTGGCGGTGAAATAGTGGCATGAAATATACCATAATGGGCCTAGATCAATACTTTGGGATGTCTTTGAAAAAAAAATATATACATGTCAATGGATATTCAGGGATTCCTGAAAGATATTAGTGTCCCAATGTAACTAGCGCTAATTTTGAAAAAAAGTGGTTTGGAAATAGCAAAGTGCTACTTGTATTTATGGCCCTATAACTTGCAAAAAAAGCAAAGAACATGTAAACATTGGGTATTTCTAAACTCAGGACAAAATTTAGAAACTATTTAGCATGGGTGTTTATTGGTGGTTGTAGATGTGTAACAGATTTTGGGGGTCAAATTTAGAAAAAGTGTGTTTTTTTCCATTTTTTCTTCATATTTTATAATGTTTTTTATAGTAAATGATAAGATATGATGAAAATAATGGTATCTTTTGAAAGTCCATTTAATGGCGAGAAAAACGGTATATAATATGTGTGGGTACAGTAAATGAGTAAGAGGAAAATTACAGCTAAACACAAACACCGCAAAAATGTAAAAATAGCCTTGGTCCCAAACGGACAGAAAATGGAAAAGTGCTGCGGTCATTAAGGGGTTAATGTCCCTTTAATAATTAAACCATGTCTATGTGCCTGTTTGACACATGCCTCAATTTCCTTTTTAACTTTCATAGTTGGGTTATTTGATAATAATTGATATACCTCACTATCAGAAAGTTGATTCTCAATCTCTTTTACATAGTAATCTTTTTCCAAAGTTACAAGGGCTCCTCCCTTATCAGCCTCCTTTAAAATAAGCTGTCTTTTCTTGCAAGTTTTTAATTGCACCCCTCTCCTCTTTACTAAAGTTGTTAATCATATTGCCATTCTTTGGAGGACCTTTACCCATTTTTTATATAGATCACTCATATCATGTTCAACCAATTGGATAAACTTATTAACTCCTGGATTTACTTGTTGTGGTGTAAATTTACTTTTATTCCTTAGACCCAAGTGTTGCAAATCAAGCCTATTTTGTACATTAGAACCAGGCTCCCCCTTCAAAATATTTGTCAAACCTGCAAAATAAATTTTTAATTTCAAGGCCCTAAAAAACCCATGTAAGTCTTTTTGCAGTCCAAAGATATCAACCCGCTGTTGTTGTGGGCAAAAAGAAAGTCGGTCGGAGTCCCCCAACCCTGAATCTGATATCTGGCTCCATGAGCCCGGATGGTAATGGCGTCCTCCACGTCTGTAACCGGAAGTGGAACCGGAAGTGGAACCCTTGGTGTTATCGGTCCGGTCCCCCATCCATCGATACACAGTTCCGGATGCATAATCATTTTTTATCCCTGCTGAATTTGTTCTTTTTACGCTCCTGTATCTCCCTTCTTAATTCAGCAATCTGTTGATCCACTGTATCGGTATACTTCTGCATATCATCTGGGGACTGACTACTCTGCAGTTCCTGTTTTAATTCATCCAATTGAAGCCTCTGTTTATCCAGCTCCTGCTGTAGACAATCAACGGTAAGAACCATAATGTCAAAGGAGCATTTGTTTAAGATCTTTTCAAATTGTTGACAGTACTCCTTATTATCCCTCATCAGGGTAGGGTATACATTCATGCGCAATCCCCTAGGGATGGGTTTTACTCTATAATATTCTGCAAGAGTGACGGCATGAAGTTCAAATGCAGTGTGTTTCTTTTTCAAACGTTCAAAGTCCTTACTCACTGTTTGTGAGGGTGTAGATTTGAGGAAATCCCTGGAGCCCCGTATTAGAGTAGTAATGCGTGCAGCTTCAGTATCTGTATAACCAAAGGTATGTGGCTCATCCATATTGTATTGCTCTTCCATATCACCTTGTGCCAGAAACAGGTGCAGTAATATAACAGTTCAAAATGTTCCAGCGCCAGGGTAATCCCTAGTATAGGGCAGCAAATGTGCAGGTGTGCAAGCTGTCCAAGACTAGCACCTTAGCCTTCAATAATTGCAAATCCAAAAAAAGGAGGATAGCAGCACCACCATTAATAAAGATTAATATCCTTAATCATGTCTATTTTACAAATAATTAAAAAATAGCCTTATGAAGGCTTGTAACCACACCCACATTACTACTTCCAATTAACCCCTTCATTACAAAGTACAAAGTACAATTCTTAGTGAAATTACCGCCCCACCTAGTGCTTGCCTAATATTTTAATTTATCTTAATCGACCAGTTTTCCTCAAATATACACAAAATTCACAAATAGCTTGACTTGGTGGAAACTCATGATATAGATATATTAGAATAATGTTTAGAGGCAAACATTCCAATCCATCTCTCTGTTTAGCCCACCTAGAGACATAGTCCCCAATTCATATATCCAATATAGCTCTCTATATAATAGGGTTTTAACCCTATTACCACCCCTTCTTGGGATTTTTATCTGTTCTAACAGTTGAAATCTAAGTTGATTTATTTGGTGACCTGCTTTAATAAAATGATTTGAGACTGGTGCCTCTAAATCACATGTCCTTATATTACTTTTATGTTGATTTATTCGTTTGCGGACCCTATGTGTGGTCTCGCCAACGTACCCCAAACCATATGGACACAATTAAATAGACTGAAAAAATTGTATTACATGTATAATGTCCCTTTAATTTATATTGTTTACCCGTGCGTGGACTGGTACTATTGCAATTTTGACAGCCTAGACAGGGGAAGCATCCCAAATTCTTTTCTCCAATAAAACTTTGATTTAGAACTTTTTTAGGGCCTACATCCACCCTAACTAGTGTGTCCTTCAATTTTCTTCCTCTCATAAAGGCAGACAAAGGAGGATTTTTAAACTCACTCACTTAATTGGAAGTAGTAATGTGGGTGTGGTTACAAGCCTTTATAAGGCTATTTTTAATTATTTGTGAAATAGACATGATTAAGGATATTAATCCGAAACGTTGTCATTTTGCTATGATGGCTTAAATAAAGATTTTTATTTTATTAATGGTGGTGCTGCTATCCTCTGTTTCTTGGATTTAAAATAAAAAAGCCCTAATCTAAAAAAAAAAAAAAAAACACCCAAAATTTTATAAAAAAACCTTACACTAACCCCAGGAAATCTACTCACAGTTCCTGAAGTCTGGACATCCATCTTCATCCAGGCGGCGAGTAGGCTTCATCCAGGCGGCATCTTCTGTCTTTATAGAAGCAGAGCTTAAAATCAGCAAATAGAATTAACAGCCTTTGTTCTCTTGATATTCTTTGTTAAAGAATAAATCTAGGAAGGATGATAGGAGCTTAGCAGAAAAATGTCAATAGCAGTCTATGGTAGCAGTGTTTGCATCTATGCATAACATTGCTATAAACATTGTTGCAAAACCCATTGCTGCCAGATGTTTATGGACACATGCACACTCCTAAGGTCACCTATTCTGTAAAAAGGATACCAAGAGAACTAAGCAATATTGATAATAGAAGAATATTGGGAAACTGTTTAAAATGTCATGCTCTATCCATTCCTTTAAAGTTTGATTTTGACTGTACTGTCTCTTTATTTACTTATCTAGGTTTTATTGGTCATTTTTATAATCTTTCCCCCCTAATAACAAACTATAGAAAATGTTTGTTTGAATCACAAAGAATGCAACAGAGAGAAAAGAGTCTTCTGGGTTTTTAATTTTTGTTAAACGGCCAAAATGAGCTCTCATTCAAACATGAAAGCTGTGAAATTCAAGTTTCCCTCATCTCCTAGACAGAAATTAAAAACTTAAATTGTGCACTCTCAGCCACCAAAAAATGACATTGTAGCTATAATCTCTCCAGGTAGCAACAAAGTATGTATATATTTTTTTTAACACTGTTAGTGTGGATGATGACATAATGGGGGTTGAATTATCAAGGGCCAAATGGCCCCTGATTCCCCCTGTTTACGCGCGAGCTTCAGGCTCGCTGGAAACAGCAGCGGACAGCAATCAACCCGATCCTATACGATCGGGTTGATTGACACCCCCTGCTAGAGGCCGATTGGCTGCGAATCTGCAGGGGGCGGCATTGCATAAGCAGTTCACTAGAACTACTTGTTCAATGCTTAATGCCGACAGCATATGCCGTCGGCATTCAGCTATGTCTTCAGACATGATACGCTACAGTGTAAAATGTCCACCAGACATTAATAAATTGGTGTCCACAGAAATTAATTTAGCTGATGACCGCCACAGAGCAGGAAAATCAGGAGAGGTGATTACAGCAGGCAGCAGAGTTACTGAAGTGGCTGCAGAGTAAAGGAAGAAGGCTTTTTTAAAGTATACAAACACCAAAAATACACATCCAAAGAAGGTTACCAAACATGTGCCTAGTGAGTCCCTTGAAAGCAGCAGATATCAGGTCATTAAGGATTTGATGACAACCACAGAGCATGGAAGTGCAGGAACAGCAGAAGACAGCAGAGTTACTGAAGTAGGTCTCTGGATTATAAGTCCAAAAATACATCTCTAACGGCTAGATTTAGAGTTTTGTCGGTAACGACCCGCGTATCTAACGCTGGCTTTTTTCTGGCCGCACCTTTAAAATAACTCTGGTATTGAGAGTCCACAGAATGGCTTCGTTAGGCTCCAAAAAAGGAGCGTAGAGCATATTTAACGCAACTTCAACTCTCGATACCAGAGTTGCTTACGGACGCGGCCAGCCTCAAAAACGTGCTCGTGCACGATTCCCCCATAGAAAACAATGGTGCTGTTTGAGCTGAAAAAAAACCTAACACCTGCAAAAAAGCCGCGTTCAGCTCCTAACACAGCCCCATTGTTTGCTATGGGGAAACACTTCCTACGTCTGCACCTAACACTCTAACATGTACCCCGAGTCTAAACACCCCTAACCTTACACTTATTAACCCCTAATCTGCCACCCCCGCTATCGCTGACCCCTGCATATTATTATTAACCCCTAATCTGCCGCTCCGTAAACCGCCGCTACTTACATTATCCCTATGTACCCCTAATCTGCTGTCCCTAACACCGCCGACCCCTATATTATATTTATTAACCCCTAATCTGTCCCCCACAACGTCGCCTCCACCTGCCTACAGTTATTAACCCCTAATCTGCCGAGCGGACCGCACCGCTATTATTATAAAGTTATTAACCCCTAATCCGCCTCACTAACCCTATAATAAATAGTATTAACCCGTAATCTGCCCTCCCTAACATCGCCGACACCTAACTTCAATTATTAACCCCTAATCTGCCGACTGGAGCTCACCGCTATTCTAATAAATTTATTAACCCCTAAAGCTAAGTCTAACCCTAACACTAACACCCCCCTAAATTAAATATAATTTTAATCTAACGAAATTAATTAACTCTTATTAAATAAATTATTCCTATTTAAAGCTAAATACTTACCTGTAAAATAAATCCTAATATAGCTACAATATAAATTATAATTATATTATAGCTATTTTAGGATTAATATTTATTTTACAGGTAACTTTGTGTTTATTTTAACCAGGTACAATAGCTATTAAATAGTTAAGAACTATTTAATAGCTAAAATAGTTAAAATAATTACAAATTTACCTGTAAAATAAATCCTAACCTAAGTTACAATTAAACCTAACACTACACTATCAATAAATTAATTAAATAAAATACCTATAATTATCTACAATTAAACCTAACACTACACTATCAATAAATAAATTAAATACAATTCCTACAAATAAATACAATGAAATAAACTAACTAAAGTACAAAAAATAAAAAAGAACTAAGTTACAAAAAATAAAAAAATATTTACAAACATTAGAAATATATTACAACAATTTTAAACTAATTACACCTACTCTAAGCCCCCTAATAAAATAACAAAGCCCCCCAAAATAAAAAAAATGCCCTACCCTATTCTAAATTACTAAAGTTCAAAGCTCTTTTACCTTACCAGCCCTGAACAGGGCCCTTTGCGGGGCATGCCCCAAGAAGTTCAGCTCTTTTGCCTGTAAAAAAAAACATACAATACCCCCCCCAACATTACAACCCACCACTCACATACCCCTAATCTAACCCAAACCCCCCTTAAATAAACCTAACACTAAGCCCCTGAAGATCTCCCTACCTTGAGTCGTTTTCACCCAGCCGAGCCAAATTCTTAATCCTAGCGGAGCAAGAAGAGGTCCTCCATCCGGTAGAAGTCTTCATCCAAGCGGGGCAGAAGAGGTCTTCCATCCGATTGAAGTCTTCATCCAAGAGGCATCTTCTATCGTCATCCATCCGGAGCGGAGCGTCAGCATCCTGAAGACCTCCGACGCGGAATATCCATCCTGGCCGACGACTGAACGACGAATGACGGTTCCTTTAAATGACGTCATCCAAGATGGCATCCCTCGAATTCCGATTGGCTGATAGGATTCTATCAGCCAATCGGAATTAAGGTAGGAACATTCTGATTGGCTGATTCCATCAGCCAATCAGAATCAAGTTCAATCCGATTGGCTGATCCAATCATCCAATCGGATTGAACTTGATTCTGATTGGCTGATTCCATCAGCCAATCAGAATATTCCTACCTTAATTCCGATTGGCTGATAGAATCCTATCAGCCAATCGGAATTCGAGGGATGCCATCTTGGATGACGTCATTTAAAGGAACCGTCATTCGTCGTTCAGTCGTTGGCCAGGATGGATGTTCCGCGTCGGAGGTCTTCAGGATGCTGCCGCTCCGGATGGATGACGATAGAAGATGCCTCTTGGATGAAGACTTCAATCGGATGGAAGACCTCTTCTGCCCCGCTTGGATGAAGACTTCTACCGGATAGAGGACCTCTTCTTGCTCCGCTTGGATGAAGAATTTGTCTCGGCTGGGTGAAGACGACTCAAGGTAGGGAGATCTTCAGGGGCTTAGTGTTAGGTTTATTTAAGGGGGGTTTGAGTTAGATTAGGGGTATGTGGGTGGTGGGTTGTAATGTTGGGGGGGGGGTATTGTATGTTTTTTTTTACAGGCAAAAGAGCTGAACTTCTTGGGGTATGCCCCGCAAAGGGCCCTGTTCAGGGCTGGTAAGGTAAAAGAGCTTTGAACTTTAGTAATTTAGAATAGGGTAGGGCATTTTTTTATTTTGGGGGGCTTTGTTATTTTATTAGGGGGCTTAGAGTAGGTGTAATTAGTTTAAAATTAATGTAATATATTTCTAATGTTTGTAAATATTTTTTTATTTTTTGTAACTTAGTTCTTTTTTATTTTTTGTACTTTAGTTAGTTAATTTCATTGTATTTATTTGTAGGAATTGTATTTAATTAATTTATTGATAGTGTAGTGTTAGGTTTAATTGTAGATAATTATAGGTATTTTATTTAATTAATTTATTGATAGTGTAGTGTTAGGTTTAATTGTAACTTAGGTTAGGATTTATTTTACAGGTAAATTTGTAATTATTTTAACTATTTTAGCTATTAAATAGTTCTTAACTATTTAATAGCTATTGTACCTGGTTAAAATAAATACAAAGTTACCCGTAAAATAAATATTAATCCTAAAATAGCTATAATATAATTATAATTTATATTGTAGCTATATTAGGATTTATTTTACAGGTAAGTATTTAGCTTTAAATAGGAATAATTTATTTAATAAGAGTTAATTAATTTCGTTAGATTAAAATTATATTTAATTTAGGGGGGTGTTAGTGTTAGGGTTAGACTTAGCTTTAGGGGTTAATACATTTCTTAGAATAGCGGTGAGCTCCAGTCGGCAGATTAGGGGTTAATAATTGAAGTTAGGTGTCGGCGATGTTAGGGAGGGCAGATTAGGGGTTAATACTATTTATTATAGGGTTAGTGAGGCGGATTAGGGGTTAATAACTTTATTATAGTAGCGGTGCGGTCCCCTCGGCAGATTAGGGGTTAATAAGTGTAGGCAGGTGGAGGCGACGTTGAGGGGGGCAGATAAGGGGTTAATAAATATAATATAGGGGTCGGCGGTGTTATGGGCAGCAGATTAGGGGTACATAGCTATAATGTAGGTGGCGGCTCTTTGCGGTCGGCAGATTAGGGGTTAATTATTGTAGGTAGCTGGCTGCGACGTTGTGGGGGGCAGGTTAGGGGTTAATAAATATAATATAGGGGTCGGCGGTGTTAGGGGCAGCAGATTAGGGGTACATAAGTATAACGTAGGTGGCGGTCGGCAGATTAGGGGTTAAAAAAATTTAATAGAGTGGCGGCAATGTGGGGGGGCTCGGTTTAGGGGTACATAGGTAGTTTATGGGTGTTAGTGTACTTTAGAGTACAGTAGTTAAGAGCTTTATGAACCGGCGTTAGCCCAGAAAGCTCTTAACTACTGACTTTTTTCTGCGGCTGGAGTTTTGTCGTTAGATTTCTAACGCTCACTTCAGACACGACTCTAAATACCGGAGTTAGAAAGATCCCATTGAAAAGATAGGATACGCAATTTACGTAAGGGGATCTGCGGTATGGAAAAGTCGCGGCTGAAAAGTGAGCGTTAGACCCTTTTTTGACTGACTCCAAATACCGGCGGTAGCCTAAAACCAGCGTTAGGAGCCTCTAACGCTGGTTTTCACGGCTACCGCCAAACTCCAAATCTAGGCCTAAGGAAAGTCTGTTTACAAAGTCCTAGTGAAATGCCTTTAATGTGAGCAAGAGCAGTATCTCTCAGAAACCCATCTTAAACAGAAAAGAGAGATCTACTTTGAAAATTATGCTTTAGTGAAGAGAGGGAACTTTGGAAAGATGCACAATGGTGTGGCATGTGCATCAGTACTGCAGCGACCACTGTCTTGTCCATTTCTTTTTCCTAACTTGAGTGTACTTAACATATTGGCTAAAAATCATATCTGACTTCCAGGATGTTGTTATTATGAACTCCTCCCTCTAGGATATAGGTATGGCATGAAACTAATGGAAGAATCCAAGACTAAGCAAACAAAGATGTGCCAAAACACCTAGCTGATTTATCATTGACTGATCACCACCACAGAACAGGAACAACAGAAGCAGCAGTGAGCAGACGTTTTTCTGAAGTAGGCCGCCCTCTAGATTCTAGTACACCAGACCAAATACACCATCAAAGAAGGCAAACAATGACGTACAAAAACTTTGAATTTCAATGTTGGAAATCAAAACTTGCATTTGGATCCTTCTGTTTAAGCAAATTGTTACGCTTATTCCTTGGTCTGCATTTACAAATCTGCATTTCAGTTAAACATAAAACATTAGACTTAGGTGCAGAAGTACTGCAGACCACTTCTACAGCAGTATTAAAGATAGTCACTTTCTAAGGCAAGAACATGAGAAGGAATGGCTTCCCCAGCACCTTCTTATGCAAGACAACATCACTACTAGTTTGAAATAGACTTTGGAGATTATGGAATGTTGAAGCAGCAGAGGGCTATCCTCCATGCTATGACTTCCCATTAAGCAGAGAAGTGTGGACCATGATTGGTCAGTTAGTGGCAGTGCTAAAGCTTTTTAGGTATATCACAGAGAATTTGAGCCACAACACTGTCAGTCTTCATCAAGTTATAGCCTTGTTCAGTCATCTCTTGGGCAAGGTGGATACTTTACTAAAAGATTGTGAAGTGGTTCCTTGTGGAATATTAAGTAATGAAGTAGCAGCACTGAAGAGGCTGAAGGAGATTGCTTTTGAACATCTACAGAAAACCTTTTTTTGTAAATGCTTGCATCCCGAAGTAAAATGGTTTTAAAGGGGTAATTCCACTATTATGACCATAAAATTATGGGAAGTTGCTGATCATGTGTACATTTTTTCAGAGTTGTATTTAATGGTCACTCAAAAGGAAAATACTATTTGGCTGTAATGAAATCATAAAAGATAAATGCAAATGTACAATGAGCAGTGGAGGATTTATCTATGGGGACTTGTATTCAAACTGTGTACTGATCATAGGCCCTTTAATAACTAACTACAAAAGGACTGGGTCGAGCAGGAAACCACATTGCTAGTTGGTCAGCTAGACTCTATTTTGCCTGTTTCACCTGCATTTGTCATCACTGGATGTTCAACTGGAGGATGATGTTGAAGTTGTTTTACTTCTTACAAGCACTCTCACTGCAGTAACACCAGAATAAAATCAAGCTGCTTATTTGCCATGCCTAATTCAGCAAGCATTATGGGAATTTATGTTACAGAAATGGCCCAGCACTTAAGTTCTAAAGGACTTGATTCATCATTGCTGCCTTATTTAAGAGTGGGTGATGAGCTTCTCTTGCAAAATGGTTGTGCTATGAGGCACACATTAACTAGTTATACCAAAAGATTTAGAGCTTACTTAATATATCTTGCTTAAGATACACTACTAGTTGAGGTGACATCTGGCAACGTGGCTAGTGGTTGACACTGATGCACACACTGGCTGCTCTATAACTGGAGATGACAGTGGGGATTAAGAGGATCAATGCAGGTGGAGATTGCTGGCCTAAAACCTACAATGCCCAGCCCCTGTAGTAGAATATCCTCCATCATTATCTCCTGAGGTTCATAATCAAGTTCTTTCTGGTTCAGAGTAAAGGGCGGCTATAGTAAACATGCTTGGAGTAATAAGAATATATCCTCATCGGCCAAGCCAGGGATTAGGGAAATCTGCCCAATAATTCCCTCTTCTTCCTGACTACTTTGCACAATGGGATCATCTACTTCTCTTGCAATGTCTGTCCTGCTGCTGCTGTTGGGAGACAATCTTCTGATTTTGATAAACGCACCCGGCTGCTATAAAATATGGAGGAAATAAGGATGGGGCAGAACTGGCAGTAGGAGAACTGATGATGGCACTGGAGTGAATAAGTGTACAGGTGGTTTTGGGAGTAGACTTAAGAACTTTGAGGCTCCTTAGTTACCTAATACCCCCCTCCCCATCATACTACTAGGCTTGTCAATTCCTTCAGTTCAGTTCATTGTCTTATTTATTTTTATTGGTGGACTTAGATGACCCTTATTGCTACTGATGCTGCTACTACTAGTTCTGATATGCTAAAGACTGTCAGGGTACCTGTGAAATAACATTAAATAAACTACAGATGTATCACATGATATAATATTTCATTTTTGGCTAATATCTAATTTTAGATGAATTGGTCTCACTATAGCCCAAACCCCCTCTTGTTCTGAAACACAGATGTGTAGAACAAAATAAATTGACACTTGTAAAACTCAAGATGTCACTTTAATAGAGGATCCCTCTTCTATGCAATAAATGTTATCAGGTAATGACCCCATGTGGAGATATACAGACATACTGTCTATAATGACCTCTTTGAAGCTCAGGCAGTAATTAACACAATGGCTCACTAGACCCTCCTTGAAGATCTAATACACATTTTTATTTGGAAAGGCTGCTGGCTCAAATAACAGCAAATTCTCAGATAAATGACTTGTGCCTAATTATCATGTAGTTTAAGATACTCAAATGAATATATATTCAGACACATATTAAATATGAGCATATGAATCTGGGAGATTGTCTATGCCTAAGAAGGATAATATGGGAAGTTGAAAGCCTAAGAATTAAGATTTAAAAATATCTTAACCTATGTACTTTTGATTAAAAATTATCTATAAAGTTCTTAGGTAAATTAATGTGTACCGCAAACTGCCTGAATAATATATATAATGATCTAAGAGATACATCACATGTTACATACTGTGTTGGATATAATGAATACAAAATAAATAACTGTTTCTTTATTTTTCAGATGTGTAATAAACCAACAAGCTGTCCTATGAATATTGGTCATAAACATAAGTCCATGCACTCAAAAATTATTAGAAACATGAAATATACTGTATTCATATTAAAATACATTATAATTCCAGGATGTTGAATGCTATGATTCTGTTAAGACCAAGTAATTAACAGTATAATTGGTTACTTATATGATGCTAGAAGTATACTCTTGTTTAGTCTCTATATATACATGCTAAATTATATTAAATGGGATATGTATGTTGACCAGATAAGTTTATTAATACTGGAAATTAAAAGATATTTAATAAACATTTTAAGTTGAGATATTTAAACTGCAGCAATATTTTATGGTAAAACTGCATTTCTGGTTGTCTGCTGCCACCTATAGTTCAGAAATGGTATTGCCAACCAAAAGATATCTGGCCGCTCAGGGAAGCGTCTCCCAAATAACCAATGATATGTTCAGATCCGAGGGTGAATCAGAGACAAGCATGGATAAGGGCCTATCCAATTCTTGTGGGAATGATTAAAGAAAAGAAGGAGGGATTATATCTTTGATAAGAGCCAACACACATTAGACAAAGGACAAACTCAAAGAAGCATAACTTCTGGAGAGAAAAATACACAGGTTTTGTGCCAAGTATATTCTCTGCCATTTTGGAACACTTTCTTGGACAAAGGAAGATAACAATTTTGAGGCCTGTATCCTTACAATAATGGACTAAATTCTTCTTAAATGACCCACAAGAAATTCTGGAAGCTGAACACTCATTTGGTTATGTCGTAACGTATGGCTGCTCTATATTTTTAATATTTTAAACAAAGGTATTCTAAAACTATAGTTATATCGTAGTTGTGATTTAAAAGGAGAATTTATTCTTGTATGTAATATTAATTAGACCAAGGGTAGTAAGTATACTGGTATTAAATATTAATGTCTAGAAAGAATTTTGTATTTTAATATCATAAATTAATTACAGTTATTGCTATCTATATATTTTGGAGTTATTGTAGCTAAATAAGAGGTTATTTCCGGTCAGACATATTGAGATATAAATTCGCTGTTTGCATTAATAATATATACAATTTCTGGTGTTTTAAATTGAAGTTATATAAAATAATTTGTGGGCTAAGTAGCTTAATTATACTTGTTTGAAAGTTACCTTAAATCTATTGAGATCCAGTAAGATTTGTGCAAAGTATTTTGTTATATTGTTTAACTAAACACTGTTAAGTTAACGGTCTATACTCTGGTATTTTATTGTGGTATTTTAATGTGATTCACTATGAGTAGAGTTAATTTTAAAGGTATATGGTTTTATGATCTGTTGTATAGAATATTGTAACGGAATAAGCATGCATAATTGATTCATAATCTAGTCTCTACTTAATATATTTCAATGTGTTTATAAATTTAACTAATCTCAAGAATTTAGGAATAAATATTAATTTCAATTGTTTTGTACCATATATACATTTTTATTTGAGGTTATTTTAAAGAATAATAATAAATAAATTATATTTATAACCCTGATATATACTGACAAGACGAACAGGAAACAAGGGCGCCTCCTAGTGCAGTCCACTGTTGTGTACCCTCCAGAATTGAGAACATGGGAATATAATACTCACAAGATTGTTGGCACAAAAATGTGCATAGCAAGCATACTGGGATATCGTGTCCCAGTTCACTAAACTCCTCTTGATAGGACTTGACTGATGTCAATAATGTTCACGACGCCACAAAAATACTAAGCCAATACATTTTAATTAAAAAATATATAATAAACAAATTATTAAAATTTGTTTATTATTAAAATATAGCTCAAAAGTGCACAAATACAACGCGTTTCTGAGGGGCGATTACACGTCAATTCATCAGGCATTATTAACCCCACCACAATTGACCTCCATAATAGCTAGTCCCCTAACCTCATCATTACAAATACCCTCACTGCTAGGACCCTAACTGCTATTTATCCCTAAATGCTATAATCCAATAGCAATAAATACCATGAGGCCTATCTATCAAGCTCTGAACGGAGCTTGAAGGGCCCTGTTTCTGGCGAGTATTCAGACTCACCAGAAACAGCAGTTATGAAGCAGCGGTCTAAAGACTGCTGCTCCATAACCCTATCCACCTGCTCTGATGAGGCGGACAGGAATCGCCGGAATTCAACCCGATCTAATACGATCGGGTTGATTGACACCCCCTGCTGGCAGTCGATTAGCCGCAAGTCTGCAGGGGGCGGCGTTTCACCAGCAGCTCACAAGAGCTGCTGGTGAAATGCTGAATATGGAGAGCGTATTGCTCTCAGCATTCAGTGAGGTCACTGTTGGATCAGGTCCGCAAGACCTTTAATAAATTGGTCTCTAAATCTGCTAGAGCTCTAAATGGTAGCAACCCCCTAACCACAATAAATCCCATAGCAATTAATCCCTAATTACTAAGATTTACTAATAGATAGACCCCCATAGCAAACTGTTTCACTGCTAAAACAGACAAATCTCTATTAACCCCTAATCTGAGCCTCATCCCAAATAACTGACTCATTGCTACGACCCCCTAACAGCAATTAAATCCTAAACCACCGAAGAAACCTTTGCAAATAACTCCCACAAACCCTAGGACCCCCTAACGTCTAAAACTTACCCCCTACAACAAGGACTTCCTATCTAACAGGTCCACCAAATCCTCCTAAACCTAATTAAAATAGAAGACATGTTCATTAATCCTGTTAGTTTATTTGAAATTTAAATCAGCCAATAGATATGACTTGCATCTATTTGTTGGCTTATGTATCTGTTTTCTTTTACCACAAAACACTGATATTGTATATCCCTAGTAATATATCAGCACTATAGAATTTGGCTAACAAATATAATTTTTTAATAATAATTTTTCAAATTATCACCTGACAACTCACAGTTGAAATTGGTACCTCAAATTCCCTTAAATTTCTGTTTAAATACTTTTTTGGGGTAGATTAATTAATGCTTATTTTATTACAGTTCTGGCTGACAAGGTGAGAAAAACAAAGTTTTATTCAGTTTAAAATATTCAAATTAAAATAGCAAAGAATAAAGGTTTGAATTCCATCCATATTTTATAAAGTGCTCAAAGCAATAAGAATTGCATCTACATTATGCTACATATTTTTTATTTTATAATATACTTTGCAGGAAAATGAAATCAGACTTTTACATTTCCTAACCTTTAGTATGAATCACTAACATTTTTATTTCATGAGAATGCAAAAAAATAAATAAAAAAATAAGCAAATCTCAATATTTCAAAATATAAAAAAACAGCAACTGTAATGGCTCACTAAATATTAATACTTAATTTTTATAGTGGTGCCAGATAACTTTAAAATAAAACTTTCCGACAAGTAAAATCAGTCTATAAAAGATGAAAAGAGAGCCTGAGGTTCAGTCCCTTTTTTTTTTAGCAAGGTCTAACTGATTTTTGTTGGTTTGTTGGATGTTGTTGGCTAGAGTCATAGGGCCAGATTACAAGTGGAGCGGTATTTAACGCTCCCGCTCAAGCAATTACTCCGCTAGAAGTAAGCTTTTTACACACACCAGGTAGCGCTTGTATTACAAGTTGAAAGTAAATTATTTTCACACAAGCGCTAACCCAATGCACGTAAAAAAAAACGAACTTAGAATATTGTACACGCAATAACGTATTCACCCATAGAAGTCAATGAAGCAAACAAAGTGGAAAAAAAACTTACAACCTATTCGGGGCGCAAACCCAATCGCATATTCTCAAGTGGGCTAACCCGACATGAAAATATGAATATTTCACATTCCAATGTTCTTCAGACACACACACCAGATGCGGTAACTAAGTCTTCCAGTTTTGCTTTTAATCTTAGCTAAGAGCTTGTAAGCAAGTGCTGTACTTTCTTTGTGTGTTGTATTAATTTATTTTGTAATTTTCCCTATGGGCCTTGCACCCAGACTTGTCTGGGGTTATCTGCCAGTGACTCTGGAGACAGCACAGCTTCCTGAGAGTGCTATTAGCACCCAGGCTGAGCATGTTGCATGGTCATGGGATGTGTACCCAGTCCAGTCTGAGAGTGCTTCCATGCAGGGCCGGTGCTTGTACATAGGCAGACTAGGCATTTGCCTTAGGGCGCCCCCAGCAGGGGGCGCTGGATCTGCCTGGCTGCCGGCATTAGCAAAGCAGCGTGAGTGAAAAATGTTTTCACTGTGTGCTGCTGCTAAAAGAATGTGTGGTGAGCCTGCCTGGAGCACGAGCGAGAGCTAATGCTAATTAACTCTGGGGTGGAACTACTGCAGCGGCATTGCCTGGGGCTGGGAAGCATGAAACAGCACAGCGCCATATGAGAGAGAGTGCAAGGGGACGGGTAATGGAAGTTGTAGTCATGGATGGTGTCCTCTTGCACTCAGTGAAAGGGAGGAGGGAGTAATTGTACTACAGCTCCCATAGTGCTCTGTGAGCGACCAGTCTACATTACAACAGGTTTTGTGAGTGAAAGGCAGATTGGAATTTGGGACAAGATTACCACGCAGTCCGTACTGAAAATAACATATGCAGTGCTGGGTATGAGGACATAAAAGAAGTGTGAGTAACCTCACCAAAGCAGGTTTCCCGGACCCAAAACAGTTGTTAACTTCCCAAGCAAGCTTTATTATAAGGCTGGGGACAGGTCACAGTAAAATAAAATATGCTCTTTAATTCTACTAACTTTCCAACAGGTAGTCCTCCATTTTCCTGGGTGCACCGGATGCTTCAGTTTTATGGTTTTGAAGTCCCTTATGTTAGCCGTTATAATACTGAATAGCTGCCACCCGCCATGTGTTTTTAACTGTTTGATAGGTAAGAAGCAGCAAGTCACAGTGTGCTAATTTACTTGGAAATTCACATAGCTGTGTAGCCTAAAATATAATGCAGACACTTTCTTTTTTACAGCACCACGCTCTCATACAGCTCCTCTTTCTGCACATATTTGCAATATCTGATAGAGCTGTGAGAGCGCTGTGTGCTGCTGTAAAAAAGATATATAGTGTGGGGGTATATTATATCTATTATACTAGAACGAGCAGCAGATTTTTGTTAATTGTCTGTTTTGGAGCTGTACCGGTTGTCCCTTGAAGTTCAGCAGCTCAAACAGTTGAAAAGGCAAGAGTCAGGTAAAGGGAGAATGAAACATAAAAGTTAAAGTGATCACAAATCACAAACCTAACACACACACACATCTGGTACTGCAGAGAGGGCAACAGTGTGAGAGCGAACTGCTGTAATTAACATGTCTGGGTAATTATGATTTGTGATCACTTTAACTTTGAAGGGACTGGTTTTATGTCTTGCTTGACTGACAACATCACACCGTTTGCAGGCTACTTGCGTAACAGCTGCTATTTTGGAACTCAACATTAGCTTAGCCCCAAATCCTTCAGCACTGCTAAAACACACACAAAAAATCTGATATACATACTATTAGGTGTCTGGTTTGGCAATTTTTCTCTCCCTTTAACCACATGATTCCCAGACAGCTGCAACACATTGCATAGCCACCCAATCTACATTGTTCTTACCATGCACATTAGACTCTTTTCAAGTATATGCAAAACAGGAAGTGTATGCAAATCTTTTTAAGTATAAACAACAGAATAGCTAAAAGATCAGATATGCTATGCTTTAGGGGAAAATGCATTTTTAAAAACCCTTTATGATTTCCCAGTGTATCATTAACTTGGCTGATAAATATTGATTTATACATTTTTGCTGTAAACCATATTTTCAATGCATATATAAACGCAGAATGTGTTGGGGGGACGCTAAAAAATATTTTTGCACCAGGGCCTTCTGAGCATTAGATCAGCCACTGTATGCCATCAAGGGTGAAAGCTGATAATTCACACTCTGCTAGAATGGAAAGAGCAATAATTCAGATCTATGTTTAATAGTAGTAGTATAGTTTGTAGGCTTAGTAAGGGTGGTGGTGAGGCTAGTGAGTTAATATCTTAGCCTGTAATTTTACTATGGGGGGAGGCATCATTTAATTCTTGGACCAGGCAGCACAATGTCTTGAGCTGACCCTGCAGGGGAGAGCGTGTGTGAAGCACGCTTGCGCAGCGTAACGCTGAGAGACTGTGCGGGCACAGTTAGTCAGTGACGTGGAGGCGGTGGAGCACTGTCTGATTTGCAATGCGGCACTACCTCTGTTTGATTTGAATTTAGCCACCAATCAGCAAGCGCTACCCAGGTTCTGAACCAAAAATGGGATGGCTACTAAGCTTACATTCCTGCTTTTGAAATACAGATACCAAGAGAACGAAGAAAATTGATAATAGGAGTTAATTAGAAAGTTGCTTAAAATGTCATGCATTATCTGAATCATGATAAAATATTGGGTTTCATATCCCTTTAACTAGCAATGGGATGGGATGTAATGGGGGGGGGGGGCGCAAAATGTATCCTCGCCTGTGTGGCAAAAAATCCTAGCACCGGCCCTGCTTCCATGTTTTGTATATGTCTTGGGTGATTACATAAGTCTGTGAACCCTGACTTGTTCCCAGTTTGTTTGATTGAGAGCTGGCATTTGTATGGGACCCAGATTTTTGAAGAGACCTTGACGTGGTACCTTAACTTGTCCTATTTGGCCAAATGCGGTAACTAACTCTTCCAGTTTTGCTTATAATCTTAACTGAGAGCTTGTAAGTGAGTGGTGGACTTTCTTTGTGTGTTGTATTCATTTATTTTGTAATTTTCACTATGGGCCTTGCACCCAGACTTGTCTGGGGTTAACTGCCTGTGACTCTGGAGACAGCACAGCTATTAGCACCCAGGGCTGAGCATGTTGCAGGGTCACAGGATGTGTATCCAGTCCAGTCTGAGAGTGCAGTTTCTTTCCGTGTTGTGTATATATATATATATATAATGTGTAGAGAAAATAACTCATTGTGTAACCCATTTACAAATCTAGACAAGTCAGAAACTCTCTGAATACATTGTTTCCAATGCAGCAAAGGATTCTGTGTAAGATATGCAAATGAGGTTCACAATGACTCACTTTTTTACTTTTAGCCTGCTTTTTAAGGCAGACTTCCCTTTACGCCTTAGCATCGCCATATTACATAGCTTTTAAGCTTATCTAGGGTTAGTACAGTGATTCAGACCAATCCCAGGACAGCTGTTTTGTGGTTTTTGCCACTCATCAGTTGGGAGAAGGTTGAATCACTGCTGGGTAAAGTTAACTTCTGGCCAAAATACAACAAAAATTAAAATGATGGGGAGGCGAAAAGTGAGTTTAAAATCCTCCACTTAATATAAAATGAAGAGAAAATAACTCGTGTTATTTATTAAGTAAGTGTGTAAGTTATTTTCTCTACATTTTGTATTTAGTGGAGGATTTTAAACTCACTTTTCACCTCCCCATAATTTTAATAGTTGTGTGTGTGTGTATATATATATATATATATATATATATATATACACACATGATTATATATAGGTGTAGCTATATACAAATATATATAGGAATATCTATTTAAAAATACATAGAACATATTCTGCAATATGTGCAATGCCGCTAGCAGGGGTGTCAGTCAGCCTGATCGTATAGGATCGGGCAGATTGATGCCCGCAGCCTCAGAGGCGGCCAGTGGTGAATATAGTAATAATATATAGGGGGGGCACATAAGATACCACAGTCAAAACTGGGGGGGGGGCACTAATAATTTTCACCACTGAATAGATATCAAAATAACAAGAGTATTGAATTGAGCAATGATACTTTTTTATTGGACTAACTATACATGTATAAGTAGTCAAGCTTTCGGGAGAGTTCCTTCCTTTCTCAAGTCTGAAGCAATACTGAGAAAGGAAGAAACTCTTCCAAAAGCTGGTCTACTTATAAATGTATTGTTAGTCCAATAAAAAAAGTATTATTGCTCAATGCAATACTCTTGTTATTTTGATATCTAAATCTCTGGACTAACATGGCTACTCCAATCAATGTGTGTCTATATATATATATATATATATATACACAGAGAAATGCACTCACAGGAACGAACAACCAGCTCAATACCATTGTTAGCCTGTTATATGTTGATTTACCCCCTTTGTGAAACTTCTTTTAGCCCAGTAATGCTTTTCACAGAGTAGAACTTTCCGGTACTATATCAGTCTGATCCAGCCTATTACAGTCAGTCCAGCGCCAAAATACCAGGCAATTCCTCTCTGAACAAGGAACGCAGCAACCACAGACTATAGTTTCGGCCTTCATTGGGCCTCGTCAGTGAGGTGTAGCCATATTCCTCTAAGCACACTGAGCAAGGAGTCCACGTCTGGTTGCCCCTTTTTCCCATAGAGAGACTAAATACACACAGAAATACACACACAGAGAAATGCACTCACAGGAACGAACAACCAGCTCAATACCATTGTTAGCCTGTTCTATGGCGATTTACCACCTGGGTACAACTTCTTTTAGCTCAGTAATGCTTTTCACAGAGTAGAACTTTCCTGTAGTATATAAGTCTGATCCCACCTATTACTGTCAGTCCAGTGGCGAAATAACAGGGAATTCCTCTCTGAACAATGAATACAGCAACCCCAGATGATCGTTTCGGCCTTTATTGGGCCTCATCAGTGAGTTGTAGCCATATTCCTCTAAGTACACTGAGCAAGGAGTCCATGTCTGGTTGCCCCTTTTTCCCATAGGGAGACGAAATACACACAGAGAGAAATGCACTCACAGGAACGAACAACCAGCTCATAACCATTGTTAGCCTGTTCTATGGCGATTTACCACCTGGGTGCAACTTCTTTAAGCCCAGTAATGCTTTCACAAAGTAGAACTTTCCTGTAGTATATTAGTCTGATCCCACCTATTACGGACAGTCCAGCACCGAAATACCAGGCAATTCCTCTCTGAACAAGGAACACAGCAACCCCAGATGATCGTTTCGGCCTTCATTGGGCCTTGTCAGTGAGGTGTAGCCATATTCCTCTAAACACACTGAGCAAGGAGTCCACGTCTGGTTGCCCCTTTTTCCCATAGGCAGACTAAATACACACAGAGAGAAATGCACTCACATGAATGAACAACCAACTCAATATGATTGTTAGCCTGTTCTATGGTGATTTACCACCTGGGTGCAACTTCTTTTAGCCCAGTAATGCTTTTCTCAGAGTAGAACTTTCCTTTAGTATATCAGTCTGATCCCTCCTATTACGGTCAGTCCAGCACTGAAATAACAGGCAATTCCTCTCTGAACAAGGAGCACCGCAACCCAGACGATCATTTCAGCCTTCATTAGGCCTAGTCAGTGAGGTGTAGCCATATTCCTCTAAGCACACTGAGCAAGGAGTCCACTTCTGGTTGCCCCTTTTTCCCATAGGGAGACTAAATACACACAGAGAGACTCACAGGAATGAACAACCAGCTCAATACCATTGTTAGCCTGTACTATGGCGATTTACCACCTGGGTGCAACTTCTTTTAGCCCAGTAATGCTTTTCACAGAGTAGAACTTTCCTGTAGTATATGAAGTCTGATCCCACCTATTGCAGTGAGTCCAGCGCCAAAATACCAGGCAATTCCTCTCTGAACAAGGAACACAGCAACCCCAGAAGATCGTTTCGGCCTTCATTGGGCCTCGTCAATGAGGTGTAGTCATATTCCTCTAAGCACACTGAGCAAGGAGTCCACGTCTGGTTGCCCCTTTTTCCCATAGGTAGACTAAATACAGGTAGTGGGTAGTTGGAAGCGCCAAAGGCGGGTACAATCGTTCTAATCTCAATCTATATGTGAATAATAGGTATACATATAGTTTAATAAGGTCAAAGTTTAAAACAGAGAATTAAAATATGCAATAAAAATGATACAATATGCAAAAAATATAATACAATAAAATCATAAACTGGTGGATCCACCTAGCTAACAGTAAAATATATAAAACTCTGGACTAGTCTGGTCTAAGGTCTATGATGAGACCCTCAGCACATATGTGTATTTTTAGGGAAGCTAGACCACACGTGTTACTGTGCGAGTGTAAAAAAATATATGAAAAAATGAAAAAATGACAACAATAAAAAGTTGATGGAAAAAATGAAAAATGAAAAATGAAAAATTGTGTGAAAAAAGCCACAGGTAGCAGTAAGTGTCAATATATGTCAAACAATAGGTGTCAGATAGAGTGATGGTGACAAAAAATAATAACAGATGTGTCCAAAAATGAATGACAAATGGTATCAAAAAATATAAAAATTAAAAAATAAAAATAATAATAATAAGTCGTGAGTGATATCCAAAAGTATACAAGTGTCACAACCCTGCTAAAAGTTATAATCCAAGAGCAAAGTCACAAAAAAGTAAACACAAACTTGTTTCTTGGTGGTGAGAAGTGTCGTGGTGTAGTATATTTATTTTCCTGGTGGTGAGAAGTGTTGTGGTGATCCTGATGGTGAAAATCTTGTGATGATTATACTATTGGTCCTAGTCCTCCATTGCTGAAAATGTCCTTTAAACATAAAATAACATGTACAAGATTGTCCAAATTAGTGTTAAAAGATTGGAAAAGAGTTTACCAGCTGCTTGTCAACGTGTTTCGGCCCAGCTATGTGGGCCTTTATCAAGACTATAGATAATTATCAAGACTATAGATAATCATCACAAGATTTTCACCATCTGGATCACCACAACACTTCTCACCACCAGGAAAATAAATATACTACACCACGACACTTCTCACCACCAAGAAACAAGTTTGTGTTTACTTTTTTGTGACTTTGCTCTTGGATTATAACTTTTAGCAGGATTGTGACATTTGTATACTTTTGGATATCACTCATGACTTATTATTATTATTTTTATTTTTTAATTTTTATATTTTTTGATACCATTTGTCATTCATTTTTTGGACACATCAGTTATTATTTTTTGTCACCATCACACATATTGACACTTACTGCTACCTGTGGCTTTTCACACAATTTTTCATTTTTCAATTTTAATTTTTTTCCATAAACTTTTTATTGTTGTCATTTTTTCATTTTTTCATATATTTTTTCACACTCACACAGTAACACGTGTGGTCTAGCTTCCCTAAAAATACACATATGTGCTGAGGGTCTCATCATAGACCTTGGACCAGACTAGTCCAGAGTTTTATATATTTTACTGTTAGCTAGGTGGATCCACCAGTTTATGATTTTATTGTATTATATTTTTTGCATATTGTATCATTTTTATTGCATATTTTAATTCTCTGTTTTAAACTTTGACCTTATTAAACTATATGTATACCTATTATTCATGTATAGATTTAGATTAGATCGATTGCACCTGCCTTTGGCGCTTCCAACTACCCACTACCTAATTTCAATTACTGGCCAGCTAGGCATCCTTTATTTGAAGCCATTGGTGCACAGTCCAGGCGCTTTACCTACCACCGCGGTAACTAAATACACACAGAGAGAAATGCACTCACAGGAACAAACAACCAGCTCAATACGATTGTTAGCCTGTTCTATGGTGATTTACCACCTAGGTGCAACTTCCTTTAGCCCAGTAATGCTTTTCACAGAGTAGAACTTTCCTGTAGTATATCAGTCTGATCCAGCCTATTACAGTCAGTTCAGCGCCAAAATACCAGGCAATTCCTCTCTGAACATGGAACACAGCAACCACAGACAATAGTTTCGGCTTTCATTGGGCCTCGTCAGTGAGGTGTAGCCATTTTCCTCTAAGCACACTGAGCAAGGAGTCCACGTCTGGTTGCACCTTTTTCCCATAGGGAGACTAAATACACACAGAGAGAAATGCACTCAAAGAGTAGAACTTTCCTGTAGTATATCAGTCTGATCCCGCCTGTTACGGTCAGTCCAACTCACTTTTCATGGTATGGGGCCAGGTGGGGGATTGTGTTCCTGCTCCGGGGGAGGATGCACAGCTGGGGAGTCATGGGCTGAGGGATTTGGTGGCTGTGCAAGTGGGGTTGAAGCAGGACTGGAGCAAAACCGGGAGAGCGTCGAGGGAGGGCAGGGATTTGTTTGAGGGAAGGGCCGGGAGAGGGGTCTGGACGGGAAGGGCCGGGAGAGGGGTCAGGACGGGAAGGGCCGGGAGAGGGGTCAGGATTGGAAGAGCCAAGAGGCTGATGCCCAGAAGTGGAAGTTCCATCTAAAATATATAATACAATTTTATAAATACATATATTATATGAACATTAGAGCTGCAACAACTAATCGTCATAATCGATAATAATCGATTATGAAAATAGCCGTCAACGAATCTCATAATTGATTAGTTGGTTTACAATTAGTTGATCTGTGCACAACCCAGCTGCTTCACTCCACTGAGCTCCAGCACATTGTATTGTGTTTTATGGTTATGTCCTTAGCCTAAAGGATGCCTACAGACGTATACGTTTCACTTTTTCAGGACAGTATAAATTTACAACTACCCCTGGATTGTTTATATTAAATCAGGTGATTTGGAACTATGCTTTGCATGATATAGTGCCAAGCTTGTTATTTACACCTAGCCCCTAGATTGATGGGAGTTATTTAAATTGACGTGCACTATTATCTGTTTGCACAATTATTAGCGGGTTGCTTGCTATTGCTGATTATATGTACTGTATAAATAAATGTGTAAGGCTTTGTCCTGTTATTGATATATAGTCTTTAGCACTTTTGATTTTGTTTTTTATTGTTTTATTTTTATATTTTTAATTAATATGTACCAGATTCATCCTTTAAAAGTATTTATCTGTTATTTTTAGAGCTGACTAGATATTCTTCCCTAACCTTATAACTGGTTATTTACCATTGCATATAGATATTCAAGATAAGTTTTATGTTAGAATGAAGTCAAGGGTTACTTTATTGGGAAGGCCCCTTGCCAAGCTGGAAGTTCTACCTCTTTTCAAACAGTTTTTGTTTTGCTTAATTAGAAAACTGTGCTCTGCTGCTTAAAAATTGTACAGTTGTGTTAATGTAAAGTTTTAGTCTGAAGTTTATATTTGTAACACTCAGTATGTGGATTCTATTTAAAATATAGGAAATAATTATTGATTCTTTTTTTATCCGATTAGTCGATTAATCGAAAAAATAATCGTCTGATTAATCAATTATGAAAATAATCGTTAGTTGCAGCCCTAATGAACATATATTATTATTTTGAGAGAAATCAATATTCACCATCATTTAAAATCTGTATTCTTGTTCTCATAAAATATTTATACAAAATCACAATAATGACTATGTTTAAAGGTATTGATTGGAATCAAGTCTAAGTAATAATAATATTTAAATGATTACTGAGACTCTGATTGTTCAATGGTATTTTTCATGGAACATTTGACCAATACATTAAAAACTATATTTTTCAAAGTCAACATTATGTGCTAATCTTTATGATTTTATAAAATGATATTTCTCTTTTTGATTATATATCAGTACGCATGTATTCATTTGAGATTGAAACGCCATAGAGTTCTTTTAGACACATGCCCATGGATTGACTTTGGAGACTCCAACAATTGGATAATATGGGAGTGTGTAATATGATCAAATCTAAATGGCCACTCCACATAGCCTTTGAAACAAGGTAATCACTGCTTAACATATAGATTAAGATGATTGCCTTTGTAATCTTAAATAGAATTATTTTAAGCTTGATGGTTCAATCAATTACTATTCAGAATCTATACACGGTAGATACTACCATTCATATTAAATATTAAGAATAGAATGGTATCTATCTGACATTACTTTTACAGAGTATGTTTTGTGATTATCTCTTTTGCATTAGGATTAAATGTATGTCAGCCCAAAATTAATAGACACATTCAGAATTGCATTTTTTAGGGTAGAGGAATATTAATGTTTGTTTGAGTGAAATGGACAGTCTACACATAAATCATTTGCAAATCCCTTTACATATCATACATCATGAAATGAAATTAATAAATTTCAACACGATTATGTTTTATGTATACTTAGAAGTAGCTGAGAAGCTCAGAAAAATGATGACATAATGAGATGGTCTGCATCTAGGAACTCAGATGAATAGCAATGACTGTCTGTACAATCATAAGATGATTATTGGGGTTTAGATGTAATATGCATGTGACATCATGATGTCATTCATGACAATTCATACATAAATAGGAAAAGAAATAAAAAACATATTTTCATGCTGCATGATATAGAAAGGGGGGCAGTAGTGTATTAAAAAATAATGGAATAATATATTTTAAAGGGACACAGCTGTAGACTTTATTTTTCTTCAATAGTATAATTTGGAAACAATAATACACGTTATATACATGTTATATATATTTGACCTACCATCAGACCCTGAGGGAGCCACTTCCTTCACCATCGCACATGTTGTTACATCAATATCTGTAAAACATAATATGTTGTGTACACGTTAAAATGAAATATTCTAACATGTGTTACTGGTGCTCAAGGACATACATTAATGGTGCATTAAAGAGATACTGAACCAAAGTTAGGAATTTCATAATTTGGATGGAGAATGCAAATGAAATCAAATATATAATTATCGATGATTAATAATTAAATGTGTCTGTATTTTGAAAATCTGTAAAAAAGCATAGTACATGGAACATTTAATAGTTCTCATGTGTGTATCGCTTGATGATTGATGTCTACATTTATACAAAATATCAACATGTGCTAGCCATGTTCTGAAGCACAAATGTGTAAACTAAGAAGCTTTGAGATCTTAACATTCAAATAACATATATATATATATATATATATATATATATATATATATATATATATATATATATATATATAGAATTAGAGGAGTAAGTTTTATTTAAATGGAATGCTTCATCATAATCATGATCAGAATATTTCTGAAAAAGACACCTTTAATGATGTATGAATGAGTCAATGGACTTACAAGAACCCTGCAAAGGCAGGTCTGCGTCACTGCTGGATCCCTCCGAGTCTGTCACAATAGCTAGTTCTATTAATGATATAAATGAATATTATGTAACACAATTTGTACATCAACTTTAAATATACATATTTGGTATTGCAAAATAACATTATTCCAAACTATTTAAAATGATATCTTTTGAAATCTGAAGACTAGACCACTAATATGAAAAATAAATGTATTAGTTCATCAAGGTGAGTGGAAAGAAAATGATGTCTTTCACATATGTCCAATTTCTTAAAAAATTAGACAGCCAATTCTTATCATATTAATCTATGGCATATCTACAAATAACTATTGGTCCCTCTTTGTAAAAGAATCCAGAGAGACAACACTTTAAATAACAACTGGTGACAACTAGAGCATAATACATGTGGCACATATATACATTTGTGCAATGCACTGTAATCTGGTTTCTGACACAAGACATATTGATCACAATGCAAGACATAAGATATATTTTAAACTATGTCATCATGGTACTGTTAGAATTTGCTTATATATAAAGGTAGTCAGAGAGTGAAAGATGTGATTTAAATCCCAGTATTGTTTCATCAAAACAGTGTAATGATTAATACAGATATTGGGGCCTATTTATCAAGCTGTCAACTTACTTGCATTCGACGGCACCAATACGCTCTCCTAACATCGCCTAACTTCGCTGCCGCGGACCTGAATACGTTCTCCAAAGTTACCAAAAAAACTGTCAAAAAGCCGCGCACCAAGTACGGGGAGATGAGCAGCGGACTGTTCTTAACTGACAGTAATCGATCTTGCTGCTCTTCGGCTTTTTCCCAGCTTTATTGGTATACTGTCACCAAACACCCACACTATACTACACTGTTTTACCCCTATCCCGCTGCTCACAGACCCCACCACAACTAAATAAAGTTATTAACCCCTAAACCGCCACTCCCAGAGCCCACCGCCACTCTAATAAACGTATTAACCCCTATCCTGCCTCTCCCGGAGACCACCGCCACTCTAATAAACGTGTTAACCCCTATCCTGCCGCTCCCAGAGCCCACCGCCACCTACATTATGTTATTAACCCCTAATCTGCTGCCACCACTGACATTATACTTATTGACCCCTAATCTGCCGTCCCCAACGTCGCCACCACTATATTAAATTTATTAACCCCTAAACCTAAGTCTAACCCTAACACCCCTAAATTAAATATAATTAAAATAAATCTAAATAAAACATACTATTAATAACTAAATAATTCCTATTAAAAACTAAATACTTACCTGTAAAATAAATCATAAGCTAGCTACAATATAACTAATACTTACATTGTAGCTAGCTTAGGGTTTATTTTTATTTCACAGGCAAGTTTGTATTTATTTTAACTAGGTACAATAGTTACTAAATAGTTATTAACTATTTAATAACTACCTAGCTAAAATAAATACAAAAGTACCTGTAAAATAAAACCTAACCAAATTACACTAACACCTAACACTACACTATAATTAAATAAATTAACTAAATTAAATACAATTACCTAAATTAAATTAGCTAAAGTACAAAAAAACAAACACTAAATTACAGAAAATAATAAACAAATTACAGAAATTTAAAATAATTCCACCTAATCTAATAGCCCTATCAAAATAATAAAAACCCCTAGCCTAAACTAAACTACCAATAGCCCTTAAAAGGGCCTTTTGCGGGGCATTGCCCCAAAGTAATCAGCTCTTTAACTTGTAAAGAAAAATACAAACAACCCCCCCAACAGTAAAACCCACCACCCACACAAACAACCCCCCAAATAAAATACTAACTAAAAAAAACTAATCTCCCCATTGCCCTGAAAAGGGCATTTGAATGGGCATTGCTCTTAAAAGGGCAGTTAGCTGTTTTGCAGCCCAAAGCCCTAACCTAAAAATAAAACCCACCCAATACACCCTTAAAAAACCCTAACACTAACCCCCTGAAGATCGACTTACTGTTCTGAAGACCGGACATCCATCCTCAAGGAAGTGGCAAAAGTCTTCATCCAACCGGGCCGAAGTCCTCAACGAAACCGGAAGAAGTCTTCATCCAAGCCGGGCAAAGTGGTCCTCCAGATGGGCTGAAGTCTTCATCCAGACGGCATCTTCTATCTTCATCCATCTGACGTGGAGCGGCTCCCTCTTCAAGACATCCAACGTGGAGCATCCTCTTCCTTCCGACGACTACTGACAAATGAAGATTCCTTTAAGTGACGTCATTCAAGATGGCGTCCCTTAGATTCCGATTGGCTGATAGAATTCTATCAGCCAATCAGAATTAAGGTAGAAAAAATCCTATTGGCTGTTGCAATGAGCCAATAGGATTGAGCTTTCATCCTATTGGCTGTTGCAACCAGCCAATAGGATTGAGCTCGCATTCAATTGGCTGATTGGATCAGCCAACAGGATGAAAGCTCAATCCTATTGGCTGATTGCAATAGTCAATAGGATTTTTTCTACCTTAATTCCGATTGGCTGATAAAATTATATCAGCCAATCGGAATCTAAGGGACGCCATCTTGGATGACGTGATTTAAAGGAACCTTCATTCATCATTGGTAGTCGTCGGAAGGAAGAGGATTCTCCGCGTTGGATGTCTTGAAGATCGAAGATGTCGTCTGGATGAAGACTTCTGCGGGCTTGGATGAAGACTTCGGCCACTTCATTGAGGACTTCTCCCGGCTTCTTGGAGGATGGATGTCGGATTTTCAAAACTGTAAGTAAATCTTCTGGGGTTAGTGTTTGGGTTTTTTAAGGGTTTATTGGGTGGGTTTTAGATTAGGATTTGGGCTGCAATAGAGCTAAATGCCCTTTTAAGTGCAATGCCCATCCAAATGCCCTTTTCAGGGCAATGGGGAGCTTAGGTTTTTTTAGTTAGGGTTTTATTTGGGGGGTTGGTTGTTTGGGTGGTGGGTTTTACTGTTGGGGGGGTATTTGTATTTTTTTTTTCAGGTAAAAGAGATGATTACTTTGGGGCAATGCCCCACAAAAGGCCCTTTTAAGGGCTATTTGTAGTTTATTGTAGGCTAGGGTTTTTTATTTTGGGGGGGCTTTTTTATTTTCATAGGGCCCTTAGATTAGGTGTAATTAGTTTAAAGCTTTTTTATTCTATGTAACTCAGTGTTTATTTTTTTGTGTAACTTAGTGTTTGTTATTTTTTGTAACTGACGGCTAGATTACGAGTTTTGCGTTAGGCTTAAAAAGCAGTGTTAGCCGGTCCTAACGCTGCTTTTTAATGCCCGCTGGTATTACAAGTTTTGCAGGTACAGGTGTACCGCTCACTTTTTTGGCCAGACTTGGAAATACCGCAAATCCACTTACGTAAATTGCGTATCCTCTTTTTTTCAATGGAACTTGCATAGTGCCGGTATTACGAGTCTGCCAAAAAGTGAGCGGTACACCCTCTCCTGTCAAGACTGGTACTGCATTTTAAAGTCAGTAGTTAAGAGTTTTACACTACAACGCTGTAGCATAAAACTCTTAACTAAAGTGCTAAAAAGTACACTAACACCCATAAACTACCTATTAACCCCTAAACCGAGGCCCTCCCATATCGCAAACACTAAAAGAAAAATTTTAACCCCTAATCTGCCGAACCGGACATCGCCACCACTATAATAAATATATTAACCCCTAAACTACCGCACTCCCGCCTCGCAAACACTAGTTAAATATTATTAACCCCTTATCTGCCATCCCTAACATTGCCGCCACCTACCTACATTTATTAACCCCTAATCTGCTGCCCCCAAAGTCACTGCCACTATATTAAAGTTATTAACCCCTAAATCTAAGTCTAACCCTAACCTTAACACCCCCTAACTTAAATATAATTAAAAGAAATCTAACTAAAAATTCCTATCATTAACTAAATTATTCCTATTTAAACTAAATACTTACCTGTAAAATAAACCCTAAGATAGCTACAATATAACTAAAAGTTACATTGTAGCTAGCTTAGGATTTATTTTTATTTTACAGGCAAGTTTGTATTTTTTTTAACTTGGTAGAATTGTTACTAAATAGTTATTAATTATTTAATAACTACCTAGCTAAAATAAATACAAAAGTACCTGTAAAATAAAACCTAACGTAAGTTACAATTACACCTAAAACTACACTATAATTAAATAAATTAACTAAATTAAATACAATTAAATAAATTGCATACAATTACCTAAATTAAATTAAATTAAATTATCTAAAGTACAAAAACCCCCACTAAATTACAGAAAATAATAAACAAATTACAGAAATTTAAACTAATTACACCTAATCAAAAATAAAAAAACCCCTAGCCTAAACTAAATTACCAATAGCCCTTAAAAGGGCCTTTTGCGGGGCATTGACCCAAAGTAATCAGCTCTTTTACCTGTAAAAAAAATAGAAACAACCCCCCCAACAGTAAAACCCACCACCCACACAACCAACCCCCCAAATAAAAACCTATCTAAAAAAACCTAAGCTGCCCATTGCCCTGAAAAGGGCATTTGGATGGGCATTGCCCTTAAAAGGGCAGTTAGCTCATTTGCCGCCCAAAGCCCCTAACCTAAAAATAAAGCCCACCCAATACACCCTTAAAAAAACCTAACACTAACCCCCTGAAGATCGACTTGCTGGGAGACGTCTTCATCCAAGCCGGGCAAAGTGGTCCTCCAGACGGGCAGAAGTCTTCATCCAAGCCCGGCAGAAGTGGTCCTCCAGACGGCATCTTCCGGCGCGGAGCGGGTCCATCTTCAAGACATCCGACGTGGAGCATCCTCTTCATCCGACGACTAACACAGAATGAAGGTACCTTTAAGTGATGTCATCCAAGATGGCGTCCCTTAGATTCCAATTGGCTGATAGAATTCTATCAGCCAATCAGAATCTAAGGTATGCCATCTTGGATGACGTCACTTAAAGGTACCTTCATTCTGTGTTTTTCGTCGGATGAAGAGGATGCTCCGCTTCGGATGTCTTGAAGATGGACCCGCTCCGCTCGTGATGGATGAAGATAGAAGATGCCATCTGGATGAAGATTTCTGCCCGTCTGGAGGACCACTTCTGCCTGGCTTGGATGAAGACTTCTGCCTGTCTGGAGGACCACTTCGCCCGGCTTGGATGAAGACGTCTCCCGGTAAGTCAATCTTCAGGTGGTTAGTGTTAGGTTTTTTAAGGGTGTATTGGGTGGGTTTATTTTTTAGATTAGGGGTTTGGGCTTGCAAAAGAGCTAACTGCCCTTTTAAGGGCAATGCCCATCCAAATGCCCTTTTCCGGGCAATGGGTAGCTTAGGTTTTTTTAGATAGGTTTTTATTTGGGGGGTTGGTTGTGTGGGTGGTGGCTTTTACTTTTAGGGGGGTTGTTTGTATTTTTTTACAGGTAAAAGAGCTGATTACTTTGGGGCAATGCCCCACAAAAGGCCCTTTTAAGGGCTATTGGTAGTTTAGTTTAGGCTAGGGTTTTTTTTTATTTTTGGGGGGCTTTTTTTATTTTAATAGGGCTATTAGATTAGGTGTAATTAGTTTAAATATCTGTAATTTGTTTATTATTTTCTGTAATTTAGTGTTTGTTTTTTGTACTTAAGCTAATTTAATTTAATTTAGGTAATTGTATTTAATTTAGTTAATTTATTTAATTATAGTGTAGTGTTAGGTGTTAGTGTAACTTAGGTTAGGTTTTATTTTACAGGTAAATTTTTCTTTATTTTAACTAGGTAGTTATTAAATAGTTAATAACTATTTAATAACTATTCTACCTAGTTAAAATAAATACAAACATGCCTGTAAAATATAATAAACCCTAAGCTAGCTACAATGTAACTATTAGTTATATTGTAGCTATCTTAGGGTTTATTTTACAGGTAAGTATTTAGTTTTAAATAGGAATAATTTAGTTAATGATAGCAATATTTATTTCGATTTATTTAAATTGTATTTAAGTTAGGGGGGTGTTAGGTTTAGGGTTAGACTTAGGTTTAGGGGTTAATAACTTTAATATAGTGGCGGTGACATTGGGGGTGGCAGAGTAGGGGTTAATAAATATAATTTAGGGTTCGGAGATGTTGGGGGCAGCAGATTAGGGGTTCATAAGTATAATGTAGGTGGCGGCGGTCCTTCTTCTTTTTAAATACACTTGAAATCGAATTAGAGGATCCATGTTAATATAGATCAATGTGAATGGATTAGGCAATGTTATGTACAAATTTGTAAGCCAAATGTAAAATATAATGAGACATACCAGAATGTGACAAACCCAGGCTAGAGGGTCCAGCAACAACATCCATCTCTGTAAAATATTCAATCAGGATTGGATATCATTAATACAACTCAGAACTTTGACACAAACAATCATACATTGTTTGTCAAATTGACAAAGTTAAACATTCTAATACTTAACGGGAGTTCATTGTTTTCAAAAATGTATTTATAAATAAAGAGATCATGTATATTTAGTTTAAAGCTTTTATGTTTTTGACTGTCCCTTTAAGTCATTTTATGTCTTCTTGCATTGTCATCAATTATTAGACATTGAGCGATTCATTTTTATTCTTATATTGCTAGTATAGCTTTTGTAATTTATAATATTGAAAATCAGGATACTGTATTCTTCACATTTATACTAATTAATGTATACATTTGACCAACATGTCTAAAGTAATGCCACTGTTACAGCAAACCCATGTTCATGTCTCTGCGCAATTACATCTTCCATGAGCACTGCGCAATAATTAAAAGCGTAATTGCGCATCTCTGATTATGAATTGATTTGGATCTAGTAGTGTGATGAGTATAATTTGTAAAGCTTTAGAATTTATTTACAATTGTGTGTATCACGATATTCCAATAGGATCATTGTAAAGATTGAATGATATAAATTAATATTTCTAACTTTTGTATAAATCGATATTCAATGTATGAAAAGGCGGAGGATAGGGATTTCACGGATGCGCAATTCCATTTTAGCTCTGTGACGCATATTCGGGAGAGCGCAAGAAAAAGCATTATTCCTATTTGATATGTGACCAATCTAAATTCAGATGTCTACCATCATATGTAACGTCTGTTGGGAGATCTATATAGGTTTAATATATGACTATATATACATTGCTTAAATATATACTCAAATATTAATATATTATATCAAGTCTGATATTTACCTGGTTCAGCCTCTGTACATCCTTCTCCCAGGTCACTGATTGGAGCTGCACTGGCCTCCGGGTCGGGAGTTTCAGAGCCAGCAGCTGGGGACTGTGAAGGGGCCGAGGAGCGTGTGGAAGCAAATCTGCGGGGGAAACAGAGATTGAGGAGGCCGCATAAAGTCTCCTCATAAGGTTGTAGGAAAAGTTTCTGTGGAGGTGGATCCTGATTCCCACCTCTCCGACGGGCTTTTGCCCACTCCCTCATGAGGTGGTCTTTATTGCAAAGCCTCATATCCCTGCATGATTTGATTTGTGATCCTCTGGACGTCTTTCACCGAATTCACAGAAACGGTGATAGACACCTAGAGGGCCCTCTTAATTGCCGGCTTCGTCGACCCCTTCAGAGTCCCAAACAGCTGTGGATAAAACTCCTCAACCGCATTTACCAGTGCAGTACTTTCCACTTGTGTGAACTTGGGAGACATCCTGCCTGGCTAGTTGATATTTTATACAATGTAATATACCAGCAGGCATTAGAGAACTGACAAAAATGGCTACGTGTAATGGACTTTTATATGGGGAAGTAAACATTAGATGCACCATGGGACATGGTATCTGTAAATCTGATTGGATAAAATACTGTAATTTTGTTAGCATGTCTGTGAGGCTATACTGATTCAAGTCATGTTTGTGTGATGAACTCTGATTGGCCGTTACTTAATGGTTCATGGATTCATATCTTTGTAACTTCCATACACATACCTCCTGGGGATGCTGTTACTACATTTGGCATGTAGAATAATTTAGAATTTATGAGAATGGTATGCGTATATATGTGACGCATATATAATATACAGAATCTGTTAAATATTAACATATTTTGTTGACATTTGAACTAGATTTTATTTTTACTCATGAAAGTAAATATAATCCAGTCACATTAGTAAATGTTTATGACACATTTCGATGTTTAATATTGATCAAGCTCATTAATAAAAGTTTACAAATATTTTAGATTAAAAAAAAGTTAACATTGTATGTATTTATTGTTTATTAAATAAATATTGTGACTCATTGTGATGTATTGACAGTGCTCTATTCAATGTATTTACAATCCCAACAATGCACATCGATTGTGCGTTAATGCGTGAAATTAGATTCAACTTTACATAGATGCGAATCTCGTGTTAAAAGATACGTTTACTATGCTATATTTCAATAATGGTGAAATGCGTCATTTGTATTTATAATGGACGTTACTTTGAGAAATATAAAGGGAATATTTTTAAATGGAAAATCAACGTTTCTGTTCGTTAATTTTTTTTTTAAAAATAGAGCATGTTTGTGTCTGAAATGCTCACATATTATTTTTATTTTCAAGGTATCCTTATTGTTAAATGGACAGTAAACACCAGAATTTTTGATATTTAAAAAGTTAGATAATCCCTTTATTACCCATTCCCAAATTTTGCATAACCAACACAGTTATAATAATATACTTTTTACCTCTGTGATTACCTTGTATCTATGGCTCTGCAAACTGCCCCCTTATTTCAGTTCTTTTGACAGACTTGCATTTTTAGCCAACCAGTGCTTGCTAGGAGCTTCACGTGCCCGAGCTCAATGTTATCTATATGAAACACATGAACTAACGCCCTCTAGTGGTGAAAACTGTAAAAATGCTTTCAGATTAGATTTAGCTAGATTTAGCTTTCAACTAAGAATACCAAGAAAACAAAGCAAAATTGGTAATAAAAGTAAATTGGAAAGTTGTTTAAAATTACATGCCCTATTTAAATCATGAAAGTTTTTTTTACTTGACTGTCCCTTTAAGGAGCAGATATGCAATAGTGTGAAGTATCTAAAGACATCTGTCTAACCATTGCAACTATGCATTGTTGCCCACCCACAAATAAGTAGATATCTCCCAGTAATGCTTTGCTGCTCATAAGCCTATGCATATAGTTTGTGCAAACTTAGGATATAACATCAGAATGAACCATATGGGATTATTAAAGTCCATTTTTATTTTAGATTCAAATCTGCTCTGTCTGAATCATGGAAGATTAACTTTTCGTTGCATTTCCCTTTCACTACAAATGAAATAGCCATCACAAGCTATTAAAGGGACACTGAACCCAAATTTTTTCTTTTGTGATTTACATAGAGCATGCAATTTTAAGCAACTTTCTAATTTACTCCTATTATTTTTTCTTCGTTCTCTTGCTATCTTTATTTGAAAAAGAAAGTCCAGAACCCTATTGAATTTATCCACCAATCAGCAAGAACAACCCAGGTTGTTCACCAAAAATGGGCCGGCATCTAAGCTTACATTATTGCTTTTCAAATAAAGATACCAAGAGAATGAAGAAAATTTGATAATAGGAGTAAATTAGAAAGTTGCTTAAAATTGCATGCTTTATCTGAATCACAAAAGAAAAAAAATTGGGTTCAGTTTCCCTTTAACTCTAACTAAATAGATGACATAATCGCCAATATTCTAATAGGAACTATGCAATGGGAAATTTTAACAATAAACATGCAGTCATGTCTAAATATGATAATATATTTAAATAGATGAGTGTATACCCTGTGAAATGTTATATACATTTAAAGGGACAGTAAACCAAAAATAGATATTTACTTTAATACACATTACTGCATACTTGAGCCTGTTATATGAATATACAGTTGACCTGTGTGAGGACGTTGTATGTAAACTTTCCACTTATCTCCCTCCTTTGATGGAGCTTTTGAATGGTTCAGTGCAGACTCTTAAAGAGACAGTATACTCTAATATTTGGATCACTTAATGTGTTTACAATTCCTTATTATTTTATTAGCAGCAGAGTATATAATGTATGAAATTTAATTTTTCCTGTTTGTCTAACAAACATTCATGGGACTGATATTTTGTTTACATGTCCTAATATTAAAAGGATGTATTTCTTATTATCTTACTTGGATAGAGGATATGAATATATATATATATATATATATATATATATATATATATATATATATATATATGTCAGGATCATAACTTAGTAGTGTCTGTTGCTTTAAGTTGATCACCAATCACTTACTTGCTTTCCCTTTAAATTCTTCCCGCCTGCAAAGCCCATTGCTTAGTATTTTGTTTTCTGCAGCCAAGCAGCAAGCTACCTTCCTAAGCTAATATTACTACTATGACTTGTGATAACCCCCCTAAAGAAATACCAGATATCCTCAGAGATCTTTGTGTTACAAAATTGGACTGCTATCTTAAATCATCTACTCTCAACTTTAGTTTCTCAGCTTTAGCTTCGGCTTTATTTCCGCTGCCAGAGACAGATCTCTCTCAGAAAGGGATTTCGGCAGTGCTTCTGAAACGGCTTACAGACTTGCTCCTCTGAACCTCTTACAAAGGTACTCTTGCAATTATTGTTTCTCTTTGAGACTTTGTTATTAAATTGCAGTTAAATTGTATTGGATACTTCCCTGCTCTGATCGTCTCCTTGTGACGTCACGCTACCACCTCTGTCACTCAAAGAGGATACGCCTCCTACTGTGTCTCGCGCTGCTCTCTGGATTGTCAGACTCAGACCGGCTGTCTACTGTTGCGCATCAAGATCGCAAGTGATCACTAAGGTACTTTAGGGAATAACAGTACTTATTGGAAATCTATACTGAGGCATATAAAGACTGTTATATTATCTTTATACAGTAACTTTGTAAAGGCATAAATAAGTGAAATATCTGAGTGTGTTTGTCCTACAACTCTGGTATTTTCAATGAAAATTATCTGCAGTGACATTGAAAGGACTTGCTACTTCGTTAGCCTGCAGTTCCTCAAACTGTCCATTAAACACCTCTCCTCATCTGATTAACAGAGTTATCTACCTACTCCTTAACCCCTTAGTGACCGAGGACGTGCAGGGTACGTCCGAAAAAAAAGGCAGTTAACGCCTGAGGATGTACCCTGCACGTCCTCGGCTAAAGTGAGTGCTGGAAGCGATCAAGATCGCTTCCAGACACTATTACAGAACTGCAGGGATGCCTCAATGTCCAGGCATCCCTGCAGTACTGTTCCGGAGTGCCGGGACCGGATTGATCACTCCCCCTTGAGTGATCACTTCCGGTTTTGCTCCACGTGGAGCCCGGCAGTGCAGCAGAGCATCGGAAGCGATCGGACACGCTTCCGATGCTCTGCTAGTGTGCTAAGTGCCTCGGTGGGTCGAGGCACTTAGTATATAAATACAATTAAAAATGTAAAAAAAAAAAAATGATAATAAAATAAAAAAAGCCCCTATATAGCCCCCCCCCCCCCCTGAGGCTTCCAAAATGGCGATGGGGCCTTTGGGGGTTTCCCTAGCCTGCCTCATCATAGGGGCAAGCTAGGGTCACCCAATCTGAGCCCAATCTGAGCCTTCCCATAGAAAAAAAATCAAAAAAAAATCTCCCATTTGTCTGATCAGGTCAATATTTGTAAATATTGACTCTGATCAGTGTGGATCTCCCTCCTTCTCCTCACTTGTGATTTTGTTGGAGAGAGAGACCTGTATTTAGCAGAGAGAGATTTATTTATTTTATTTGTTAAAATGTTTTAAATCCAATGGCTCTTTTCAGAGCCATTAACCCCTAGCTTGCCAGTGATCACTATAAATCACTGGCAGTAGCATAGCTGCACTTTTTTTGCAGTCTGTGCATTTTTTTAGGGGTTAATTTTTGTTGTTGTATTTTTTTTAAAAACCCAAAGGCTCCTTTCAGAGCCATTTAGCTAATTTAATTTAATTTAATTTAAAGACTATTTAACCCCTAGCTTGCCAGTGATCGCTATAAATCACTGGCATTAGCATAGCTGTACTTTTTTGCTGTCTGTGCATTTTTTTAGGGGTTAATTTTTGTTGTTGTAATTTTTTAAAAACCCAAAGGCTCCTTTCAGAGCCATTTAGCTAATTTAATTTAATTTAAAGAGTATTTAACTCCTAGCTTGCCAGTGATCGCTATAAATCACTGGCAGTAGCATAGCTGTACTTTTTTGCTGTCTGTGCATTTTTTAAGGGGTTAATTTTTGTTGTAATTTTTTAAAAACCCAAAGGCTCCTTTCAGAGCCATTTAGCTAATTTAATTTAATTTAAATAGTATTCAACCCCTAGCTTGCAAGTGATCGCTATAAATCACTGGCAGTAGCATAGCTGTACTTTTTTGCTGTCTGTGCATTTTTTTAGGGGTTATTTTTTGTTGTTGTAATTTTTTAAAAACCCAAAGGCTCCTTTCAGAGCCATTTAGCTAATTTAATTTAATTTAATTTAAAGAGTATTTAACCCCTAGCTTGCCAGTGATCGCTATAAATCACTGGCATTAGCATAGCTGTACTTTTTTTAAAAAACCCCAAAGGCCATTTAGTTAATTAATTAATTTAGTTTTTCTGTGACAGATACAATAATGTCACAGAAAACATATAGTGCTGAGGAGGCATATGCCATCCTTGTATCAGAGTCAGATGCCTCTATGTCTGATTCAGACCCCAATTTTGACCCTGCCATATGCTCAGATACATCATTAGATGCAGTCTCAACTGATAGTGATGTATCTGTGGCTGCTAGCCCCCCTGCCAGCCCCCCTGCTACCTCCCCTGCCAGCCCCCCTGCTAGCCCCCCTGCTAGAAGGAGGCGTGTTGCTGCCATTGCCGCTGAAGAGTGGGTAACGTCTCATCTCCAGAGGCCAGATATCCCACCCTTCACAGCAAATGCTGGCATAAATATAGATGTGGCAGGTTTTAGCCCCCAACAGTTTCTGGAGGTGTTTCTGGGCGATGATGTATTGGGGAACATTGTCGCCCAAACTAATTTATATGCCCATCAGTACCATGCTGCAAAGCCTGAAACATATTTGGCAAAGCAGCAATGGGCCCCCATCAATGTGCCAGAATTTAAAAAATTCTGGGCATTGACTATGCTGATGGGCATCATAAAGAACCCCTTCATCCGCTCCTACTGGAGCAGTATCCCCATCTGCGCTACCCCCATTTTCTCCCAGAGTATGTCGAGGCAGAGGTATGAAATGATTCTTCATTTCATGCACTTCAGCGACAACAGCCTGTGCCCCCCTAGAGAGCATCCCCAATTTGACAGGCTGTATAAAATCCGCCCCCTGATTACCCACTTTTCTGCCAGGTTTGCAGAGGCTTATACACCTGGAAGGAATATATGTGTGGATGAATCCCTGATGAAGTATAAGGAAAGGCTGGGATTCAAGCAGTATATTCCTTCCAAGTGCTCCAGGTATGGAGTAAAGGTGTATAAGCTCTGTGACAGCGAGACTGGGTATACTCAGGCCTTCCGAGTGTATGAGGGAAAGGATAGCCACCTTGACCCTCCAGGTTGCCCAGAACATATGGGAACCACTGGCAAGATTGTCTGGGACCTGATATTACCCCTAATGAACAAAGGGTACCACTTGTACTTAGACAATTTTTATACAAGTGTCCTTTTGTTCAAGCTACTGTATTGCTTTGATACAGTAGCTTGCGGTACAATTAAAAAGAACCGCGCAGGTTTCCCAGAACAACTTGTACGCACCCTGCTACGAAGGGGGGAGACCTCAGCTCTGCGCCAAGAGGAGCTGTTGGCACTTAAGTACAGAGACAAGAAGGATGTATACCTTCTTACCACCATCCACACAGAGAGGACGGTGGCAGTCTCTGTACGTGGCAGAGCTGAGATCATAAGGAAGCCAGTGTGCATCAAGTCTTATAACCAGCATATGGTTTGGGTTGATCTGGCTGATCAGCTGCTGCAGCCCTACCTAATTATGCGGAAGACAAGGGCCTGGTACAAAAAGGTTGCAATTTACCTAATGCAGATTGCAACCCAAAACGCTTTTTTGTTGTTCAAAAAAGCAAACCCCGGAATGAAACATACTTTTTTACAGTTTCAGCTCCAGATCATTTTGGGGATTTTGTACCATGATGCACCTGCTCCCCGGGCGGTGATGGGAGAGAGCAGAGTTGGGGCTACTCATTTTATTTTTAAAATCCCCCCTACTGCCGCAAAGCAGAGACCACAAAAAAATGCAGAGTCTGTACCAAGAGGGGGCAGAGAAGGGACACTGTATATCACTGTCCTGATTGCCCTGGACAGCCTGGACTCTGCATTGGGGACTGCTTCAAGCGGTACCATACGATGGTCAATTTTTAAAAAATAAATACATTTGCTGTTATTTTTTTTTTGGTTATGTTTACTGTTAAATTTTTTGTTGTTATTTTCTTACTTTTAATGTGCCAGATTTTTACATTTCACTAATATATTTTTTTTTCTAAAATGGGGCTGTTTTTTTTTTTTTACCAAATTCTGTCAAACCTATGCATGGGGGACATAGATGTTCTCAGGGTGCCTTGCAGAAAACAACCTGTAGTTTTTTTTTGCACTAACTTACAACAGTCTCTCCTAAATCATAGTCAAAAAGCAATGTGTGTGTAAAAATGAAAATTGAAATTGAAAAATTGCCACCATACACTTTCTCCAATTTTTTTGGCTAAAATGATTGCTTCAAAGGCATCAAAGCAAACCATATACAATACCTTGGGGTGTCAACATTTCAAAAATATACACTTTCATGGCAATAAATAAAAGTGGGGTATACAATAGGCCCCAAACTAAAGATAGGCCTATCAGAAGAAATACTCTCACTTAATAACTAAAATCACAAGTCATAAAATTGTAACATAACCTTCCCAAAATCCTGGCAAACCTATGCATGGGGGCATAGGTGTACTCAGGGTGCCTAGCAGAAAACAACCTGAAGTATTTTTTTGCACTAACTTACAACAGTCTCTCCTAAATCATAGTCAAAAAGCAATGTGTGTGTAAAAATGAAAAATGAAAAATTGCCACCATACACTTTCTCCAATTTTTTTGGCTAAAACAGTTACTTCAAATGCATCAAAGCACACCATATACAATACCTTGGGGTGTCAACATTTCAAAAATATGCACATTCATGGAAACAAATAAATTTGGGTATGTTAAAATACCCCCAAAAAGACAATAGGCAAAGAAAATCAGGCCCATTTATCATCTCCGTATGGAGCTTGAAGGGCCGTGTTTCTGGCGAGTCTTCAGACTCGCCAGAAACACAAGTTATGAAGCAGCGGTCTAAAGACCGCTGCTTCATAACCCTGTCCGCCTGCTCTGAGCAGGCGGACAGGAACCGCCGGAAATCAACCCGATCGAATACGATCGGGTTGATTGACAGCTCCCTGCTGGCGGCCGATTGGCCGCGAGTCAGCAGGGGGCGGCGTTGCACCAGCAGCTCTTGTGAGCTGCTGGTGCAATGTTAAATGTGGAGAGCGTATTGCTCTCCGCATTTAGCGAGGTCTTGCGGACCTGATCCGCAGTGTCGGATCAGGTCCGCAAGCCCTTTGATAAATGGGCCCCAATATGTTAAATGTGAAAAAAAAATCACAAACGCATGTCGGACATTTGGCATTACACCCCCCGAACAAGCCAAGAACCTTATGCATAGGTGGTATCACTGTACTCAGGAGATGTTGGTGAACACATATTGGGGTCTTCTTTGGCAGTAACACATAACAGGAGCTGAGAATTCATGTCTAAAGTACAATGTGTGTGAAAAATAACACACAAAAAATGACTGCCCAATAGTTTGACAAAGACTGGTGGTTGAATTAGTGCATGGAAAGTGTTAAAATACCAGCATTTGAAATACCCTAGGGTGTCTACTTTTCAAAAATATATGGTTTGATGGGGGTAAATTACATTGGCCGGCTTCAGAAATGTCCTACATAGGACATGGGTGCATGGGATGTGAAAATTCCAAGTTGAAAAACTGGAATGGTCTTTAAATGTCGATTCTGTGCAACTAATTCATAATACCAGAAAATCGCCTAAACTAGACATTTGCGGAAATTGTCAAATAAATGGTTAAACCGCATCCTATATCTGCACATTTAAGCTATGACCTGCTACATATCTGTTTGTTTCTAAAACTAGACATTTGCTGAAAGAGACAAATAAATGGTTAAAGCACATCCTATATTTGCACATTTAAGCTATGACCTGCTACATATCTGTTTATAAAACTAGACATTTGCTGAAAGAGACAAATAAATGGTTAAATTGCATCCTATAGCTGCACATTTAAGCTATGACCTGCTACATATCTGTTTCTAAAACTAGACATTTGCTGAAAGAGACAAATAAATGGTTAAAGTGCATCCTATAGCTGCACATTTAAGGTATGACCTGCTACATATCTGTTGGTAAAACTGGACATTTGCTGAAAGAGCCAAATAAATGGTTAAAGCGCATCCTATTGCTGCACATTTAAGCTATGACCTGGTACATATCTGTTTGTTTCTAAAACTAGACATTTGCTGAAAGAGACAAATAAATGGTTAAATCGCATCCTATATCTGCACATTTAAGCTATAACCTGCTGCAGATCTGTTTCTAAAACTAGACATTTGCTGAAAGAGACAAATAAATGGTTAAAGCGTATCCTATATCTGCACATTTTGCACATTACACAAACGCAACTGTTTGCGAACATTACAGTGGCAATTGTCTAACTTCTGAACCGTGCTGTGCACAAGTACTCACCAACGAGCCACCCATGGGGAAACTGTCTGTCCTCAAACTGCTGCCAGAGTTAGGACTGCCTGAGGATATGGGCATCATGACATGCCCCCCCGAAATTTGCACGCACCTGCATAATCTGCATCTGTGAGTCGCAAACAAACTGCACGTTGAGACTATGAAAATGTTTGCGATTTCAGAAGGGCCGATCATCTGCTGGAGCACGCAGCGCAATGTGGGTGCAATCTATTGCTCCCAAAACATTGGGCATTTGAGCTACTGCATAGAATTCCCTCTTGATGCGCCTCCAATCATCCTCATTTTGAGGGAATCCTATGTAAAGCTTACAAACTCGTACCATGGCATTCAGAAACTTGCCAAAAACAACAGAGAAGGTACCCTGGGACAACCCATGCATGTACCCCTCTGAGGATTGAAAATTTCCGGAGACCAGGACATGTATGCAGCATAGCATCTTGGTCATGCCAGGGATTGCAATCTGCTGTCAGGGTTTAGGGTGTATTGTTTCCTTAATTAGTGATTAGCCAATCACAACCTTCTTACTTCCATAAAACACCTGAACACTAAGCACACCTTGCTTAGTATTTTGTTATTCTCCTTAGAGTAACACTGAGCCTCGCAGTACTCTGTAGTTTCTACTTTGTACCTTAGCACCTCTACAACTGGACCTTTCTCCTTTCCAGAGCATTCAGTAAGGATATCTCCCAGCTCATTCCAGCCTGTTACAACTTTCTCAAAGTCTCACAACAAGAGATTGGCAAGTATTTACTTTTCCACAAGCTGTCTGTGTATTACCGGATATTGCATTCAATACCATCACTTTTGCTTACGTTAAATTATATTATCTCTTGTTGCTCCCATCAAGATTAACCGGAATGAACTTCCTTTAGTTATATTTTGTTACTGTTCCGTTACCTTTATAATTGTTTTGTTTTGGGCTCCATCGGAGATTCGAGACGTCACATGCTGTCAGTCAGCCGGCACCAGCGTGTCTCTACTCCTGCTGCATTCTCAGCGTTCAGAACCCGGAAGTGTTTGTCACTGCCTACCGCTCTCACAGATTGCAAGGTACAAATTCCAGATATGCTCTATAATATTTACCTGACTTTCTCCATATTGTGATGCAAACAATTACGTTTGGATAAGACTTTATTCCTGAGTTCTAACTTTTTACTTAACCTGTTGCAATATCATTTTCCTTACTTACAACATTTGGAAAGTTTCACCTATTCCTTTTCCTCATATATTGTTGCCAGATTGTTTACCTACATTAATCTTGATATTGTTCCTATCATTGCACATTATACTGTAAAACGTATTCTATGCAGGGAACAATTATTCTTAGATTAATTGCACAAACATCTATTTGAGTTTACCTAGTAATAGTATTCTCATTTGACACTGTGCTACAACTTTATATTACATTTCATCCTCACCAAGGGGGTTTGATTATTGCATCTGCATACGTTTACGTGGCTCCAGATGAGGTTTAAGTATTTCGTAAAGGCTCATGAGTTGCTCTCGATTAAGCCAATACTTGTCATAAACTTCAAAAGGTGGACCTCACCCTTTCAACACGAGGACCTCTAATCAGACGTTCCCTACGCCTCTCTTGGAGACGCTGAACCCACCTGATTCTGTTGTACAAAACTTGTCCAACAGCACCTACACAAGCAAACTGCGGATCATCTATATTTGCCAAGCCAAGCAGCACAAAGCCAAACAGCAGAGCAAACGCACAAGGAGTAATAAGGTATGCAAAAACACAAAAGCGATTTAATACAATATCGATCACCAGGGACGCCTTGGTCATGGTATTTGTAAGATTTATAGTGCAAAATGTCCAATGGTAGTGTGTTCGTAATGATTGCTGATTGTATAAACTTGATTGTATGTGAGCGGCGCAAATGCTTTCAAAGTGGGTGTTTTTTTTTTGGTGTTTGCTTAAATTTTGTTTTCCCCCAATAAATTGTAATGTTAAAGTGTAAAATGGAAGACATACAGTGCATCTTCATGATGTTTGTTCATATGCGTAACAAATACTTAGTAAACGCGATCGTATATTATAAAACACACATCCATGCTAACATGATTGAAAGTGCATACTTGTGTATAATGTGTGCATAGACATGGCATAGAATCTGCTTGATCAATGTTGCTGCAATATTGTTGCAAAACGATAAAGTAATGGCTGACATCTAAAATATTCTATATATAAGTGATTTGCAAGATCTCAATATTTTACGTGTCCCATTGAAACCGCAATAATAATGAAGATCTTCCGGCTGACATCTATAATATTATATTTATAATTGATTTGCGAGATGTCAATATTTTATGTGTCCCATTGAAATCTCAATAATAATAAAGATCTTCCAACACTCTCGTCTACGTATATGTAATATTGTAATATTGAGTGAGAAACGGATGAAAGGGGCGGTACAGTCCTAATTATGTAATCTGTAAGGTTGAAGCTTAGAATGATGTCATCATATTAGATACATGCCTGTCTAGTTTGCAAATCTTCGTTCTGTTGTTGTATTTTCCAACATTCTTATTGTGTGCTGATGAAAAAGATAAATGTGTGCTTTGTTGTTGTGTGATGTGTGTTATGTAGATATATGTATGTATTGTGATTCTCTCCCAGATATGTTCATTTATATAAAGCAGCATAGCATTGTTGTTCCTTCCAAAAAAGCGACAACTCTAATATTTTCTAATGATATCTTATTTTTGTACATAATTTCTAATGGTATCTAATTTTTAAATCGTGATGTTAAAGGGACACTAAATCCATAATTTCTCTTGCATGATTGAGAGAGAGAATCCAATGTTAACCAACCTTCCAATGTACTTGTATGATATAAATGTGTTCATTGTTTCTATATGGTTTGCTGAATGAATAGCAATGCACATGTATTAGGCAATGACAAAAGGCAGGTATGTGCAGCCATCAATCATCATCTTGTGAGCCTATCTTGATATGCTGTTCATCCAAGCATATGACTTGAATAAATGAAATGCTATAATAGACGTAAATGAGAAAAGTGTTGCCTACTGTTTGTGAATAATGAAATCTTAAAAAATATTTTTTCTGTCCGTTTAAATATGATTTCATTCTCGAAACCGATTTCGTATTGTTGATGATAGAATTGATCATGATTTATAGTTGATGTAATGTAATTTCGTAAAAGAATTTGATCTTGTAAAAACTAAAAGCCATAACTCCAGTGGCAAATAGACTATTTCTTGATCTATTTGTTATAGCGGGACCAACGCAAGAATGAATGAATTAGTGCCACAATTCTAACGTTGGTATTACGAGTTTTAAAGGAGAAAAATATTACGTGCATTATGAAAAGAGGACAGTCGCGTGCACGAGCACATATTTCCCATAGAAGTCAATGGAGGCGAGAAATTTAAATGAAAAAAACTTCCAACACTTCTGTTGAGCGTAAGTGAGTGACGTCATGTCCTTCTGTGAAAAAGTAGCTAAATCGTGTTTGTATGAAGCGATTTCTGTATGTATGTGATAATATTTGTACGTAGATGTATCTAAATGAGTGTATGTTCACGTAAGTCTATGTAAGTCAATGTAAAATGGGTTTGTGTATATTTTTTTTCAAACACCCGAGATCTCGTAACTTTGATCCGTTATATTTTGTAAATAAAAATATTTTATTAAAAATGAAAAATTGTATAGTGTTTGTATGAGTGTAAGTATACTATGTATGATATTTTTGAAATGATTTGTGAATGTTTTTGGTATTAATAACTACTGGGTCTGGGTGAGCGTTATGTATTTGAGCGTGGATGTGGATATTTGTGGCACTACCGAAACTTGTAATAGTGGTGTTAGGGAAAATGAAGCATTATGGGCCATAACAATGCTATTTGACTCATAATGCAAAACTCGTAATCTAACTGATAGTTTGATAAGAGGAGAAAAATTAATTGTGTACTGTCAAGTGGTCTAAAAGCAAATATTTAAGTCCCCATGAAAATTAAATAGTTTAGTAGCCACTAACCTAACTGCTGCTCTTAAGCATGCCTGTCATCTTAGGTGGCTCCTGTCTGCCAGTCACAGCTCAGCTGATTGCTGTAGGAGGATTAAGCTGTCTGAAGCCCCTCTACAGGCTCCTGTGCAAATACACAATGCCTTCACAACCTGTAGTTCAACCTCTGCCTCGCACGTGACCTGAGTGGTGACGTCGGAAGCTCACTCGCACAGTATAAACTGTGCGATAAGAGAGGCCACACGTGCGGTTTAAAAGTTTTTTTTTGTTTTTTTTTAAACACAGTCTGGCTTGGACCTTTTTTGGCTGAGTAAATAAATATAATTTTTCCAACAGGGGGGCTATTGTAAACATTATATTTATTCAGCCAAAAAATATTTCTTCTTCTTTTGTCTTTGGGGGTTCACGTGAGCCTGTGCGCATATGGAGGAGCCTCCACTGCCTGTTAGGGAAATAGCATTACACTCTACCTTATAAGGTCCAGGCTTGGTTTCCTGCACACTGGCCTAATGCACAGGAAACCGTTAGTAGCCGAGACTAATTTGGACAAGGAGAAAACAACAGCAATTAACTGTTTGTTAACCAGATGGTTGCCTGGTCCAATGCTGTACATGAGAGATAACATATGCACATAACAGGAGCTCTCAAGGGAGATAGAGAATGAAACAATTGGACACAAATAAAGCATAAGCAAAAATATCAGCTGTGGCCTACATGACTAAAAAATAAAGCCCCTTAAAATAATGGCAGCTGCCTCAATTATTTTACAACTGTTAACGCGCCACTCGTAATATCGCCTATAGATGCTTAATATAAAATATCAGTCTAGCAAGCATTAGGGAAATAGGACAAACAATATTTGTGTATGTGTGTGTGTGTATGTGTAGGCGGACAAGATATGGAGCAGTGGTCTGTTTCCGGCGAGCCAACAAGGGGCATCAAGCTCCATTCGGAGCTTGATAATTCGGCCCCTTAGAGTAAATAAATGTGAGTCTAATATGTTGATGAGTGAATATTGAACATACTTAAACATTTTTTCTGAACACTATGCAATAAGTTCCTATTCAATGTTAAAAGGGTTAGCTCTAATCCATTAACTAATGTTCTCTAATGTAGTTATCAGCGATGAATCTAAGTGCTCCAACCCTCTGTGCTTATAAAGCAGAACTATACAAATAGTTTAAATGGATTCTAAAGAAATCATTTTCTTCAAATGTGACCTTATAAACAGATATGCACTTACATTTACATATCTTTTTGAGAATTCTGAAGTTACCAAAATCTTAAACTCACATGTTTTTTTAAACACTTTCAATCCAACAAGAATATAGTAAACAATTTGATCTTAAAGGGACACTCAAGTTAAATTAAATTTTCATGATTCAGATACAGCATGTAATTTTAAACAACTTTCCAATTTACTTCCATTAAAAAAAATGTGCACAGTCTTTTAAATTTACACTTTTTGAGTCACCAGATCCTACTGAGCATGTGCAAGAATTCACAGACTATACGTATATGCATTTGTGATTGGCTGATTGCTATCACATGGTACAAGGGGAGTGGAAATATACATAACTTTGAAAATTGTTATAAAAAAATCTACTGCTTATTTGAAGTTCAGACTAAGTGCTATTGCATTGTCTCGTTATCTTGCATTTGTTGATTATGCAAATCTAATGTGTTGACTGGTCCTTTAAAAATACTTTATTTTTGTATTTGTTTATATTGCGGTTTGCAATAGAAAAATGTCCTTTTTTTGAACAAATCTTTTCTTTTTCATCAGATACAATTTATTACAAGTCTGGGACTAGTGGAATAGTGGCCTTTCTTCTGATTTTGTCTCATGGCCTTGAAATAACTATATAGTTACACACAGCATAGGGCTATGAATGTTCTACTTATTAGAAATCAGCGTTTCTCATATCTTGTAGAATCTCTACTTTTTAAATCGGCACAAATTGTCTATGCAATATAAGCTGTATATCAAATTTTTGTTTGCACTCAGGTTACGTAAACATGTGAAAACTAAAACACTGGCTTTCTGTGGGGATTTATGCAGAGCTATGGAAGACAGAAAATATGTGGTCAAAGCAAAAGCAAAAACAAGATGGCTCACTGATTCAATATCGATTATGATACTATTGATAATAATGATGACTGCACAGTGTGCTTGAATGCAGGTTTCTTTCATGTAGCTAACATTCGGCCAGATTACAAGTGGAGGGTTTTTTAACACTCTCTTCGAGCATTAACTGTGCTCGAAGTAAGCTTTTTGCCTGCATGAGGCAGGCTCATTTTAAAGTTGAAAGTAAACAGTTTTACATGTGCTCAATTGACACGCGTAAAAAGCCCAACTTAGATATCGTGTGCGATATCGTATTCCCCTGTAGAAGCCAATGGAGCAACAAAAAAATCTAACACCCTACTCTCACATGTTCTCAAGTGCGCTGACCCGACAGGAAAATATGAATATTTCACATTTCAATTTACTGCACATAACAGATTATGTTCTATGTATTCTTTAATACATATTTATATATATATTTATATATATATATATATGTGTGTGTGTGTGTGTATGTGATTCGACTTTTGCTTTACAGTGTTACTAACAGGTTATATCACTGTCTTTTCCATATTGAATCATTTCTGGTTCTCGCAATTTATCTGGCGCATATTTTAAAAGAAGATTGTCTAAACATTTGCAAAGCAATATCTGCAGTTTCTATTCTACATCCTGATTTAACAAGCAGCAAACACATTCCTAATGTAAGTAATTACATTTACTAATCTATAGCCTGGCATATTCTTGTAATATTATGTAGTAGTATGGATAGAAATATTATAATGCTAAAGAAGTGTCTTTTCTCACTGAAGATAAATCTTTCACTGTGATCTCTAGACCAGAAGTCTCACAGGTTTATTTTTTTATCATTTTTAGAGGGTCAGGTGGATTTCTTTCTAAGTTAAAAGTCTCTTTGTCAAATGCATTCAAATGTGACACTTGAAGAAAAAACCTTTGGACTATTTGAAGCTGCTCAATGATGAAAAATGTTCATTTGACCCTGATGCAACTTAATAGGCTGTTACCCGGCAATGCTCCGCTAGGGTACTGAACTGTTGCTCACAACTTTACTGTCAAAGTATTTCAAATATGTCAAGGGCTGCTGTTAAAATGTAAATGTTATTGACAAATACTAAAGTATAACCACAAGGGTACTTTGCTTCACCTAAAGGTAAAACAATCTTAAAGGGACAGTCTAGTCCAAAACAAACTTTCATTATTCAGATAGGGCATGTCATTTTAAAAATTTTCCAATTTACTTCTATCACCAATTTTGCTTTGTTCTCTTGGTATTCTTAGTTGAAAGCTAAATGTAGGAGGTTTGTTTGCTAATTTCTAAGCCCTTGATGGCCTCCTCTTAGCTCAGGGCATTTTAAAAGTTTTTCACCACTAGAGAGTGTTAGTTCATGTGTTTCATATAGATAACACTGTGCTCACACATGTGGAGTTCCTAGGAGCCAGCACTGATTGTCTAAAATGCAAGTTGGTCAAAAGAACTGAAATAAGGGGCAGTTTGCAGAGGCTTAGATACAAGATAATCACAGAGGTTAAAAGTGTTTTAATCTAACTGTGTTGGTTATGTAAAACTAGGGAATAGGTAATAAAGGGATTATCTATCGTTTAAAGCAATAAATATTCTGGTGTAGACTGTCCCTTTAACCTCAATACATGGTGGTGAGACCTAAAATAGATACATGATTAAAGTTGGAAAGAAAAATCTAAAACTACTATTTCCCCTCATATCTGTGTTTAAGATTAAAAATCTCAAACTACTGTTATCTAAAAAAAGATTCTCCTTACCTATGTTACAATCACCTCCTCTGTTGCTTTTTCTAACAATCCACCATTTTCACTTATGCCTTAAAAAAAAATCATAGTAAGAAGAACACTCAAATAAGCTTAAATAACTTACCATCCGCATGTTAGACCAATATCAGCTGAGAAATCTTCTGACCTTTTGTCTTTGTTACCCCCAATTAGACACTATAGGCCCGATTTATTAAAGTACGAGTGGACATGATACGATGTAGCGTATCATGTCCGCCGCACATCGATAAATGCCGACAGCATATGCTGTCAGCATTTATCATTGCACAAGCAGTTCTTGTGAACTGCTTGTGCAATGCCGCCCCCTTCAGATTTGCGGCCACTAGAAGGGGTGTCAATCAGCCCAATCGTACAGGATCGTGCGGATTGATGTCCGTAGCCTCAGAGCAGACGGCCCAGTTATGGAGCAACGGTCTTAAGATCGCTGCTTCATAACTGCTGTTTCCGGCGAGCCTGAAGGCTTGTTCGGAAACAGGGCCATTTGGAGCTTGATAATTCGGCCCCTACATTGTAACTTTTCACAGGAATTGGACTCTCCATTCCTTCTGTATCAGTATGTCAATTTGTTGGCTTATCTTGCAATTTTGAATATATTGTACGATAGTATAACATGGCAGAATATGATGAAGCTTTAATAATATTAATATATATATATATATACAGGGAGTGCAGAATTATTAGGCAAATGAGTATTTTGACCACATCATCCTCTTTATGCATGTTGTCTTACTCCAAGCTGTATAGGCTCGAAAGCCTACTACCAATTAAGCATATTAGGTGATGTGCATCTCTGTAACGAGAAGGGGTGTGGTCTAATGACATCAACACCCTATATCAGGTGTGCATAATTATTAGGCAACTTCCTTTCCTTTGGCAAAATGGGTCAAAAGAAGGACTTGACAGGCTCAGAAAAGTCAAAAATAGTGAGATATCTTGCAGAGGGATGCAGCACTCTTTCATTCAAAATAGTCAACAGGGTCGCAAGAAGCGTGTGGAAAAACCAAGGCGCAAAATAACTGCCCATGAACTGAGAAAAGTCAAGCGTGCAGCTGCCAAGATGCCACTTGCCACCAGTTTGGCCATATTTCAGAGCTGCAACATCACTGGAGTGCCCAAAAGCACAAGGTGTGCAATACTCAGAGACATGGCCAAGGTAAGAAAGGCTGAAAGACGACCACCACTGAACAAGACACACAAGCTGAAACGTCAAGACTGGGCCAAGAAATATCTCAAGACTGATTTTTCTAAGGTTTTATGGACTGATGAAATGAGAGTGAGTCTTGATGGGCCAGATGGATGGGCCCGTGGCTGGATTGGTAAAGGGCAGAGAGCTCCAGTCCGACTCAGACGCCAGCAAGGTGGAGGTGGAGTACTGGTTTGGGCTGGTATCATCAAAGATGAGCTTGTGGGGCCTTTTCAGGGTTGAGGATGGAGTCAAGCTCAACTCCCAGTCCTACTGCCAGTTTCTGGAAGACACCTTCTTCAAGCAGTGGTACAGGAAGAAGTCTGCATCCTTCAAGAAAAACATGATTTTCATGCAGGACAATGCTCCATCACACGCGTCCAAGTACTCCACAGCGTGGCTGGCAAGAAAGAGTATAAAAGAAGAAAATCTAATGACATGGCCTCCTTGTTCACCTGATCTGAACCCCATTGAGAACCTGTGGTCCATCATCAAATGCGAGATTTACAAGGAGGGAAAACAGTACACCTCTCTGAACAGTGTCTGGGAGGCTGTGGTTGCTGCTGCACGCAATGTTGACGGTGAACAGATCAAAACACTGACAGAATCCATGGATGGCAGGCTTTTGAGTGTCCTTGCAAAGAAAGGTGGCTATATTGGTCACTGATTTGTTTTTGTTTTGTCTTTGAATGTCAGAAATGTATATTTGTGAATATTGAGATGTTATATTGGTTTCACTGGTAAAAATAAATAATTGAAATGGGTATATATTTGTTTTTTGTTAAGTTGCCTAATAATTATGCACAGTAATAGTCACCTGCACACACAGATATCCCCCTAAAATAGCTATAACTAAAAACAAACTAAAAACTACTTCCAAAACTATTCAGCTTTGATATTAATGAGTTTTTTGGGTTCATTGAGAACATGGTTGTTGTTCAATAATAAAATTAATCCTCAAAAATACAACTTGCCTAATAATTCTGCACTCCCTATATATATATATATATATATATATATATATATATATATATATATATATATATATATATATATATATATATATATAAAACCACAAATGACTGAGATGTAAGGATTACTCTTGATATTAATGGATAACAATACAGTAAATATCCTATCACGGAACAACTCCAGCAAAAAATAATAATACAAAAATTAATTTGTAAAAGGTATACAGAAATATACAAAATATGATCCTAATGTATTAAAGTTACACAGAAACCTTGAAAGCATAATCATAATTTGTAAAATCTTAAATTTAATAAAACTTAAAGGACAAAATCTGGAGTCTAAAGTAATATAAAATTCAAAGTACAAAGTGTAAATGTAACAAAACTCTATAGAATGCAGGGAATAAAGAGAAATATAGCAAGTATTTTAATGCTGGAGAATAGTTTTAGGTCATCTCATCTGAGTGCAGAGATTTAGAATATCAGGCCCTCAAGGAGACAAGCAGGTCTAACATGCTTGAGAATATAATGTGATACATTTTAACAATAGAAGATAGACAGATTGGGGGTTTATATAGCACTCACTCTCACTTTCATAGGTAACAATATAAAACATACATGCTTTATTTAATTAAGTTAAAAAAAGGGGGATAATCCTCCCTAAGAATTAATTAAACTACCCACAACCTTAGAACCAAAACAACTTTAAAAGCAATTAAACCGCTAGTCACTCCTCTGTTTCCTGGCCGGGAACTGGAAACACTGGCGTCAGGTGGCTAGAGTGACAATGCGGTATTAGACTCTAAAGTTTAAAATAACAAACGCGTTTCGGCTCCGTGAGCCTTTGTCAATGTTTCACTTAGATATTCTAAAATGAATAAGCCGAGGCTGTAGTGTGCGCGGCTTTTTATTTAAACCTTGTACTGCTGCTAGCCAATCCGGTGGGTGCTACGAAACAACGCCTCATTTTCTATCAATGGGCGTTCGGTTATGCTTCCACCCACTGTTAAAAGAGTTAGGATTGGATATCAGTTAGGTTCTCTTATAATAGCCTGCACTATTATTGGTTAAGTATATCTGTTTAGTAAAAGGGAGCACGCTCTTTCTTTTACCTACTAATAGATGACATTCATTACCATCCTGTAACGGTGAATTGAAGATATGTATTAATGTAATATCATTCAATTTGGAAAATAATCCAACACCGGATAAATAACTTATAAAATAATCTTATTTATCAAACACGGTAAGACATCAAACCACAAGTAGGGTGAATATTGAATAGAATCATAATTTCAAATACATCCTTGCTTATAAATAACAAGTCCTTAAACAGTAATCAATAGCTCCCCATTATTCTGTTATTTACAGAGTGTATTTCATGGTTGCTATAAATATCGCACTTGTTAAGAAGGATTGTATTTATATTCCTATAAGCTTCATGGATTCAGTATGCACATAATTCATATACAAACCTCCACTATGTATCCAAAATCATAAAATATTATGATTATAGACAGTGGGTAATTACAGATATATGTGCAATTTTTTGGAAAACAAATTGTAATGATTATATTACATCTATATCACTAGCGATCAAACCATCTAATGTCAATGTGTGAGATAGTCAGGTTATAGTGTATGGTGATGTGTCAAATAGTTAATACATAAAGGCCTTTTATTTACTTTACAACAAAGGTTTTAACAGGACATGAGAACTTAGTATTGTCTCGCTTTAGCCTTGATTATACGTCATTTACAGACCCCTTATATGTACTTATCTATGAATTATTCGGGTATATACCCAGTTCACCTATACACATCCAATTATTAATGTGGCCAAATTCTTCATTATTCAGAGCCACATATCCCTCAAAATTAAAGGGATATTAATTGGAAATACAAAACACACATTGACAGACAGCAAAAGAGAAAGTAATAAATATTCAGATATATACCCAATAATTGTTAAACTCATTCATACCATTGGGTATGACAGTATTTAAGTTGAAAACCCATTTGGTTTCCATCTTTAACAGTCTTTGCTCCGTATTCCCCCCTCTTATTCCTGGTTTCAGTTTCTCTAATCCCCAGCATTTTAAAGCATTGGTTTTCTCACTATGACATTGAAGAAAGTGTTTGGCTACACTAGTTATTTGTTTTTTATCTTCAACATCTTTGTGGGCTGTCCTTATGTTGCTCAAATGTTCAGTTATACGTTTACCCAGACTGCGTGTAGTCATACCAACGTAATATAAATTACAACTACAAGATATGCAGTAAATTACGTTGGAACTTTGACAATTAATATGTTCTTTTATGGACCACGCATAATTAAATCTGTCCACTAGAGATTGTTTTTTTACCATATGCTGGCATACTTTGCAGTGGCCACAGCCTAGAGAACCCTTGTATGTAGGAGATTTCTTTGCATTCCTGTCATAGTGACTAGTTATAAGCTTGTCACTGATGTTACTAGCTCTCCTGTATGTTACCAACGGTCTCTCAGGTAGCAATGGTTTTAATAGTGTGTCCTGGGTAAGGACATGCCAATGTTTTCGTAGAATGCTGTTAATGTGATCACTTTGTGGTGAGAAAGTAGTAATAAACCTAAGAGGGGTATTCGATTCTTTTAATTTGGGAGTTAAAAGTTCCCTTCTGTCCTTCAGTAATGCTTGATTATAAGCTTTAGCTAATAACTTTCTAGAATAACCACGTTCCAGTAATCTTTTTCTCAGATCTCTAGCAGCTATCTTAAAGTTCTCAATAGTACTGCAATTACGTCTTAAACATAAATATTCCCCCATTGGGAGCCCCCTAATAGTTGCTGGATTGTGATAACTATTAGCATCTAAAATATTATTTGTGGATGTGGGCTTCCTATATACCGATGTTTCAATAGTATTATCGGTTTTGTGAATGTATAGGTCCAAAAATTCCACTTTGGTATTATTTATAGTAGATGTGAGGTATAATCCAAAAGGATTGTTATTGAGAACTGTGATAAATTCAGTCAAGAGGTCTGGTGGCCCATTCCATATGAATAATATATCATCTATATATCTGGACCAGTGGGAGACATATTGGGTCAGATGTTTTAGGTCTTCATTGAAAACCACTGTTTCCTCCCACCAGCCCAGATATATATTAGCGTATGTCGGGGCACAAGATGTGCCCATGGCTGTGCCACATGTCTGCAAATAGAATTTGTCATCAAATACAAAAAAATTGTGAGTGAGTACAAACTTTAACATATCCAAAATAAATTATTTTACCTCTTGGGTCATATTAGTATTCTTGTTAAGATAGTATGTGGTTACTCTACAACCCCACTCAGTTTTTATGCTAGTGTAGAGCGATTCCACATCACAAGTTACCAACAGAGCATTCGTGTCAATCTGGAGATCATTGATTTTATTCAAAAGATGCATTGTGTCCCTCGTATGTGATGGTAGGGATTCTACAATGTTTCTAAGCCTAGCATCAATATATTTACTAGCCTTTTCAGTTAAGGAACCAATTCCTGAGACTATTGGTCTCCCTGGTGGTTTAATAGTATCCTTATGAATTTTAGGCAGTAAATATAGAGTGGCTATTTTGGGTTGTGTAATTTCTAGAAAGTTAAATTCTTTTTGATCTATAGTACCATATGCTAGAGCTGATTTGATCAGTTTATTGTAACTATTGAGGAACATATCCATAGGGTTACATAGAAGAATTCTGTAATTAAGAGGGTTATTTAGTTGGCGTAGTGCCTCCTCTCTGTACATAGTGTCAGGCCAAATTACAATATTCCCCCCTTTGTCACTGCTTTTAATCTGGACATGTTTTAGTTCAGATAGTTGTTTTAGTGCAATATTCTCTTCTTTGCTTAGATTAAAACCAGAACTTTCAGTATTCCCTTGAATATTAAGAATATCTTGGCACACTAAGTTCAGAAATGTGAGTGCCCTGTGTGAAGTACTATTTGGAGGTACAAATTTGGACTTTGTCTTCAATATGTGGCGCCAACTAGTGCTTTCACTAGTACTTACAGAGCTGCTGGTTTCTTCTAATAACGCAATCAAATCATTAATAGCTGCTTGGTCTGTAGAGTTCAAATTCTCTGAATCAGAGTTACTGAAATATTTTTTTAAAAGAATCTTTCGTGTGAATAAGTGTAAATCTTTTATTGCCTCAAATTTATTAAATTGTGGTGTGGGTATAAAGGATAAGCCTTTTTTGAGGACTGATATTTGTTCAGGGGTAAGGATTACATCTGAGAGATTAATAATGTTTAATTCCTGAGTATTCATTTCTTGGTGTACTGGGGTTTGTAATTGAACCTCACTTGTCTCCTTGTTCTGGGTTTTATTCTTGCACCCCCTTCTTGTTCTACGCCTAAAGGGATATCTGGATTATTGACTTTATGTGGCTTAATTCTGTTTGTGTTTTTTAAAATGGTTTTGGGCCTTGATTCATCATCAGAGATTTCAGCCTCCGTGCTGTCACCTTCTCTGTCTGATGTCTCTATGTCTGAATTGACAATTTTATTCTGCCCCCATGAGTAAATTGTATCAGAGGAGTAATCTTTAAGGTCCCTGTCTATTTTGCGTTCTTTACGCTCTGATATAAAGCGTGCAAATTTTTCGACTTCCCCTTTAATTTTCTTATAGGATTTTTGAAACTCCTCATTTAACTCATATTGTTTAAGATCATTACATAAAGTCAAAATCTCCCCATTAATTTCAGTTAGTTTTTCTAATTCATGTTCAGTGAGATATCCCATAAGTTTAAGGGAGCACTCAGTAAGTGCCATTTCCCATTTTAATTTAAATTCTGGTTTGAAATCTTTGAAAGAAGGAAACATTTTTAAACGTAATCCTCTTGGAATGACATTGTTTTCCTTATAAAAATTATACATTCCAATGTTCCATTGTTTTTTAATTTGTTTCCTTCTTATTTTTTTAAGCTGTTTCAAAGATTCAAACCACTCAAGATTCTTATTAATCTCATTGGTGTTTTTATTTTGTAATTCTGCTGTTAAATTAGTAATATCATTAGTCCACTGGAGCATTTCTGCCCCTAAATCAAAAGAGGCCATAATTAAACGTTAAGTGTGTGCTCTAGTTTCAAGAAAGATATGAGTATAATTCTCACATCAATTATAATACTATTGGAAACTAAAGAGGAAAAACTGGCACCACACTATAGATAAGTGAGATAAGAAATATATTCCGGTGCTACCCCTTTAAATGAGATACATTTTAACAATAGAAGATAGACAGATTGGGGGTTTATATAGCACTCACTCTCACTTTCATAGGTAACAATATAAAACATACATGCTTTATTTAATTAAGTTAAAAAAGGGGGATAATCCTCCCTAAGAAATAATTAAACTACCCACAACCTTAGAACCAAAACAACTTTAAAAGCAATTAAACCGATAGTCACTCCTCTGTTTCCTGGCCGGGAACTGGAAACACCGGCGTCAGGTGGCTAGAGTGACAATGCGGTATTAGACTCTAAAGTTTAAAATAACAAACGCGTTTCGGTTCCGTGAGCCTTTGTCAATGTTTTACTTAGAGATTCTAAAATGAATAAGCCGAGGCTGTAGTGTGCGCGGCTTTTTATTTAAACCTTGTACTGCTGCTAGCCAATCCGGTGGGTGCTACGAAACAACGCCTTATTTTCTATCAATGGGCGTTTGGTTATGCTTCCACCCACTGTTAAAAGAGTTAGGATTGGATATCAGTTAGGTTCTCTTATAATAGCCTGCACTATTATTGGTTAAGTATATCTGTTTAGTAAAAGGGAGCACGCTCTTTCTTTACCTACTAATAGATGAAATTCATTACCATCCTGTAACGGTGAATTGAAGATATGTATTAATGTAATATCATTCAATTTGGAAAATAATCCAACACCGGATAAATAACTTATAAAATAATCTTATTTATCAAACACGGTAAGACATCAAACCCCAAGTAGGGTGCATATTGAATAGAATCATAATTTCAAATCCATCCTTGCTTATAAATAACAAGTCCTTAAACAGTAATCAATAGCTCCCCATTATTCTGTTATTCACAGAGTGTATTTCATGGTTGCTATAAATATCGCACTTGTTAAGAAGGATTGTATTTATATTCTATAAGCTTCATCGATTCAGTATGCACATAATTCATATACAAACCTCCACTATGTATCCAAAATCAATGTATGTTTTATATTGTTACCTATGAAAGTGAGAGTGAGTGCTATATAAACCCCCAATCTGTCTATCTTCTATTGTTAAAATGTATCTCATTTAAAGGGGTAGCAACGGAATATATTTCTTATCTCACTTATCTATAGTGTAGTGCCAGTTTTTCCTCTTTAGTTTCCAATAGTATTATAATTGATGTGAGAATTATGCTCATATCTTTCTTGAAACTAGAGCACACACTTAACGTTTAAATATGGCCTCTTTTGATTTAGGGGCAGAAATGCTCCAGTGGACTAATGATATTACTAATTTAACAGCAGAATTACAAAATAAAAACACCAATGAGATTAATAAGATTTTTATTAAAAAAATAAGAAGGAAACAAATTAAAAAACAATGGAACATTGGAATGTATAATTTTTATAAGGTAAACAATGTCATTCCAAGAAGATTACGTTTAAAAATGTTTCCTTCTTTCAAAGATTTCAAACCACAATTTAAATTAAAATGGGAAATGGCACTTACTGAGTGCTCCCTTAAACTTATGGGATATCTCACTGAACATGAATTAGACAAACTAACTGAAATTAATGGGGAGATTTTGACTTTATGTAATGATCTTAAACAATATGAGTTAAATGAGGAGTTTCAAAAATCCTATAAGAAAATTAAAGGGGAAGTCGAAAAATTTGCACGCTTTATATCAGAGCGTAAAGAACGCAAAATAGACAGGGACCTTAAAGATTACTCCTCTGATACAATTTACTCATGGGGGCAGAATAAAATTGTCAATTCAGACATAGAGACATCAGACAGAGAAGGTGACAGCACGGAGGTTGAAATCTCTGATGATGAATCAAGGCCCAAAACCATTTTAAAAAACACAAACAGAATTAAGCCACATAAAGTCAATAATCCAGATATCCCTTTAGGCGTAGAACAAGAAGGGGGCGCAAGAATAAAACCCAGAACAAGGAGACAAGTGAGGTTCAATTACAAACCCCAGTACACCAAGAAATGAATACTCAGGAATTAAACATTATTAATCTCTCAGATGTAATCCTTACCCCTGAACAAATATCAGTCCTCAAAAAAGGCTTATCCTTTATACCCACACCACAATTTAATAAATTTGAGGCAAAAAAAGATTTACACTTATTCACACGAAAGATTCTTTTAAAAAAATATTTCAGTAACTCTGATTCAGAGAATTTGAACTCTACAGACCAAGCAGCTATTAATGATTTGATTGCGTTATTAGAAGAAACCAGCAGCTCTGTAAGTACTAGTGAAAACAGTAGTTGGCGCCACATATTGAAGACAAAGTCCAAATTTGTACCTCCAAATAGTACTTCACACAGTGCACTCACATTTCTGAACTTAGTGTGCCAAGATATTCTTAATATTCAAGGGAATACTGAAACTTCTGGTTTTAATCTAAGCAAAGAAGAGAATATTGCACTAAAACAACTATCTGAACTAAAACATGTCCAGATTAAAAGCAGTGACAAAGGGGGGAATATTGTAATTTGGCCTGACACTATGTACAGAGAGGAGGCACTACGCCAACTAAATAACCCTCTTAATTACAGAATTCTTCTATGTAACCCTATGGATATGTTCCTCAATAGTTACAATAAACTGATCAAATCAGCTCTAGCATATGGTACTATAGATCAAAAAGAATTTAACTTTCTAGAAATTACACAACCCAAAATAGCCACTCTATATTTACTGCCTAAAATTCATAAGGATACTATTAAACCACCAGGGAGACCAATAGTCTCAGGAATTGGTTCCTTAACTGAAAAGGCTAGTAAATATATTGATGCTCGGCTTAGATACATTGTAGAATCCCTACCATCACATACGAGGGACACAATGCATCTTTTGAATAAAATCAATGATCTCCAGATTGACACTAATGCTCTGTTGGTAACTTGTGATGTGGAATCGCTCTACACTTGCATAAAAACTGAGTGGGGTTGTAGAGCAACCACATACTATCTTAACAAGAATACTAATATGACCCAAGAGGTAAAAGAATTTATTTTGGATATGTTAAAGTTTGTACTCACTCACAATTTTTTCATATTTGATGACAAATTCTATTTGCAGACATGTGGCACAGCCATGGGCACATCTTGTGCCCCGACATACGCTAATATATATCTGGGCTGGTGGGAGGAAACAGTGGTTTTCAATGAAGACCTAAAACATCTGACCCAATATGTCTCCCACTGGTCCAGATATATAGATGATATATTATTCGTATGGAATGGGCCACCAGACCTCTTGACTGAATTTATCACGGTTCTCAAGGACAATCCTTTTGGATTATACCTCACATCTACTATAAATAATACCAAAGTGGAATTTTTGGACCTATACATTCACAAAACCGATAATACTATTGAAACATCGGCATATAGGAAGCCCACATCCACGAATAATATTTTAGATGCTAATAGTTATCACAATCCAGCAACTATTAGGGGGCTCCCAATGGGGGAATATATACATTTAAGACGTAATTGCAGTACTATTGAGAACCTTAAGATAGCTGCTAGAGATCTGAGAAAAAGATTACTGGAACGTGGTTATTCTAGAAAGTTATTAGCTAAAGCTTATAATCGAGCATTACTGAAGGACAGAAGGGAACTTTTAACTCCCAAATTAAAAGAATCGAATACCCCTCTTAGGTTTATTACTACTTTCTCACCACAAAGTGATCACATTACCAGCATTCTACGAAAACATTGGCATGTTCTTACCCAGGACACACTATTAAAACCATTGCTACCTTAGAGACAGTTGGTAACATACAGGAGAGCTAGTAACATCAGTGACAAGCTTATAACTAGTCACTATGACAGGAATGCAAAGAAATCTCCTACATACAAGGGTTCTATAGGCTGTGGGCACTGCAAAGTATGCCAGCATATGGTAAAAAAACAATCTATAGTGGACAGATTTAATTATACGTGGACCATAAAAGAACATATTAATTGTCAAAGTTCCAACGTAATTTACTGCATATCTTGTAGTTGTAATTTATATTACGTTGGTATGACTACACGCAGTCTGGGTAAACGTATAACTGAACATTTGAGCAACATAAGGACAGCCCACAAAGATGTTGAAGATAAAAAACAAATAACTAGTGTAGCCAAACACTTTCTTCAATGTCATAGTGGGAAAACCAATGCTTTAAAATGCTGGGGATTAGAGAAACTGAAACCAGGAATAAGAGCGGGGAATACGGAACAAAGACTGTTAAAGATGGAAACCAAATGGGTTTTCAACTTAAATACTGTCATACCCAATGGTTTGAATGAGTTTAACAATTATTGGGTATATATCTGAATAGTTATTACTTTCTCTTTTGCTGTCTGTCAATGTGTGTTTTGTATTTCCAATTAATATCCCTTTAATTTTGAGGGATATGTGGCTCTGAATAATGAAGAATTTGGCCACATTAATAATTGGATGTGTATAGGTGAACTGGGTATATACCCGAATAATTCATAGATAAGTACATATAAGGGGTCTGTAAATGACGTATAATCAAGGCTAAAGCGAGACAATACTAAGTTTTCATGTCCAGTTAAAACCTTTGTTGTAAAGTAAATAAAAGGCCTTTATGTGTTAACTATTTGACACATAACCATACACTATAACCTGACTATCTCACACATTGACATTAGATGGTTTGATCGCTAGTGATATAGATGTAATAGAATCATTACAATTTGTTTTCCAAAAAATTGCACATATATCTGTAATTACCCACTGTCTATAATCATAATATTTTATGATTTTGGATACATAGTGGAGGTTTGTATATGAATTATGTGCATACTGAATCCATGAAGCTTATAGGAATATAAATACAATCCTTCTTAACAAGTGCGATATTTATAGCAACCATGAAATACACTCTGTGAATAACAGAATAATGGGGAGCTATTGATTACTGTTTAAGGACTTGTTATTTATAAGCAAGGATGGATTTGAAATTATGATTCTATTCAATATGCACCCTACTTGGGGTTTGATGTCTTACCGTGTTTGATAAATAAGATTATTTTATAAGTTATTTATCCGGTGTTGGATTATTTTCCAAATTGAATGATATTACATTAATACATATCTTCAATTCACCGTTACAGGATGGTAATGAATTTCATCTATTAGTAGGTAAAAGAAAGAGCGTGCTCACTTTTACTAAACAGATATACTTAACCAATAATAGTGCAGGCTATTATAAGAGAACCTAACTAATATCCAATCCTAAGCCTTTTAACAGTGGGTGGAAGCATAACCGAACGCCCATTGATAGAAAATGAGGCGTTGTTTCGTAGCACCCACCAGATTGGCTAGCAGCAGTACAAGGTTTAAATAAAAAGCCACGCACACTACAGCCTCGGCTTATTCATTTTAGAATCTCTAAGTGAAACATTGACAAAGGCTCACGGAGCCGAAACGCGTTTGTTATTTTAAACTTTAGAGTCTAATACAGCATTGTCACTCTAGCCACCTGACGCCGGTGTTTACAGTTCCCGGCCAGGAAACAGAGGAGTGACTAGCGGTTTAATTGCTTTTAAAGTTGTTTTGGTTCTAAGGTTGTGGGTAGTTTAATTAATTCTTAGGGAGGATTAACCCCCTTTTTTTAACTTAATTAAATAAAGCATGTATGTTTTATATTGTTACCTATGAAAGTGAGAGTGAGTGCTATATAAACCCCCAATCTGTCTATCTTCTATTGTTAAAATGTATCTCATTTAAAGGGGTAGCACCGGAAAATATTTCTTATCTCACTTATCTATAGTGTAGTGCCAGTTTTTCCTCTTTAGTTTCCAATATGAGAATATAATGTAACATTTGAGAGAACTTCAGACACATACAAAGAATGCCCCTTCTCAGCCCACTTGCTAAGGCTATGAGACTCATTTAAAAATAAAATACCCTTTAAATTTGTTATGATTTTACCTTTGTATTTTTAAATGATGTTGTATGTTAAAATTAAATTATTACTTGGTGCATTTTATATAATTTTTCCTGCGTACTTTAAAGGAACATGCAAGTTTTCTTTTATTATTCAAAAGACCATAGCATTTTAAACAACTTTCATATCACTTCTTTTATCTAATTTGCTGTTGCCTAGATTTAGAGTTCTGCGTTAGCCGTCAAAACCAGCGTTAGAGGGTCCTAACGCTGGTTTTGGCCGCCTACTGGTATTTAGAGTCAGTCAGGAAAGGGTCTAACGCTCACTTTCCAGCCGCGACTTTTCCATACCGCAGATCCCCTTACGCCAATTGCGTATCCTATCTTTTCAATAGGATCTTTCTAACGCTGGTATTTAGAGTCTTGGCTGAAGTGAGCGTTAGAACTGTAACGACAAGACTCCAGACGCAGAAAAAATTCAGGAGTTAAGAGCTTTATGGGCTAACGCGGGTTCATAAAGCTCTTAACTACTGTGCTCTAAAAGTACAAACTACCTATGTACCCATAAACCGAGGCCCCCCCCACATCGCCACCACTGTAATAAAAATTTTTAACCCCTAATCTGCCGACCGCACACCGCCGCAACCTACGTTATCCTTATATACCCCTAATCTGCTGCCCCTAACACCGCCGACCCCTATATTATTTTTATTAACCCCTAATCTGCTGCCCCCAACGTCCCCGCCACCTACCTACAATTATTAACCCCTAATCTGCCGACCGGACTGCACCACTACTATAATAAAGTTATTAACCCCTAATCCGCCTCACTCCCACCTCAATAACCCTGTAATAAATAGTATTAACCCCTAATCTGCTCCCCCTAACATCACCGACACCTAACTTCAAGTATTAACCCCTAATCTGCCGACCGGAGCTCACCGCTACTCTAATACATTTATTAACCCCTAAAGCTAAGTCTAACCCTAATACTAACACCCCCCTAAGTTAAATATAATTTTTATCTAACGAAATAATTTTTTTCTTATTAAATAAATTATTCCTATTTAAAGCTAAATACTTACCTGTAAAATAAACCCTAATATAGCTACAATATAAATTATAATTATATTGTAGCTATATTAGTATTAATATTTATTTTACAGGCAACTTTGTATTTATTTTAACCAGGTACAATAGCTATTAAATAGTTAATAACTATTTAATAGCTACCTAGTTAAAATAATTACAAAATTACCTGTAAAATAAATCCTAACCTAAGTTACAATTAAACCTAACACTACACTAGCAATAAATTAATTAATTAAAATACCTACAATTATCTACAATTAAACCTAACACTACACTATCAATAAATTAATTACATACAAATACCTACAAATAAATACAATTAAATAAACTAACTAGTTAGTACAAAAAATATTTTTTAAAAAAAAGAACTGTTACAAAAAATAAAAAAATAATTTACAAACATTAGAAAAAGATTACAACAATTTTAAGCTAATTACACCTACTCTAAGCCCCCTAATAAAATAACAAAGCCCTCCAAAATAAAAAAATGCCCTACCCTATTCTAAAATAAAAATAAAAAAAAGCTCTTTTACCTTACCAGCCCTTAAAAGGGCCTTTTTGTGGGGCATGCCCCAAAGAATTCTGCTCTTTTGCCTGTAAAAAAAACATACAATACCCCCCCAACATTACAACCCACCACCCACATACCCCTAATCTAACCCAAACCCCCTTAAATAAACATAACACTAAGCCCCTGAAGATCTCCCTACCTTATCTTCACCACGCCGGGTATCACCGATCCGTCCAGAGGAGCCTCCAAAGTCTTCATCCAAGCCCAAGCGGGGGCTGAAGAGGTCCATCATCAGGCTGAAGAGGTCCATCATCAGGCTGAAGAGGTCCATCATTGGGCTGAAGAGGTCCATCATCCGGCTGAAGAGGTCCATCATCGGGCTGAAGAGATCCATCATCCGGCTGAAGTCTTCTATCAAGCGGCATCTTCAATCTTCTTTCTTCCGGATCCATCTTCATCCCGCCGATGCGGAACATCCATCCTGGCTGACGACTTCCCGACGAATGACGGTTCCTTTAAATGACGTCATCCAAGATGGCGTCTCTCGAATTCCGATTGGCTGATAGGATTCTATCAGCCAATCGGAATTAAGGTAGGAAATTTCTAATTGGCTGATGGAATCAGCCAATCAGATTGAGCTTGCATTCTATTGGCTGTTCCGATCAGCCAATAGAATGCGAGCTCAATCTGATTGACTAATTGGATCAGCCAATCGGATTGAATTTGAATCTGATTGGCTGATTCTATCAGCCAATCAGAATTTTCCTACCTTAATTCCGATTGGCTGATAGAATCCTATCAGCCAATCGGAATTTGAGGGACGCCATCTTGGATGACGTCATTTAAAGGAACCGTCATTCGTTGGGAAGTCGTCGGCCAGGATGGATGTTCCGCGTCGGCGGGATGAAGATGGATCCGGAAGAAAGAAGATTGAAGATGCCGCTTGATAGAAGACTTCAGCCGGATGATGGATCTCTTCAGCCCGATGATGGATCTCTTCAGCCAGATGATGGATCTCTTCAGCCGGATGATGGACCTCTTCAGCCGGATGATGGACCTCTTCAACCCGATGATGGACCTCTTCAGCCCGATGATGGACTTCTTCAGCCCCCGCTTGGACTTAGATGAAGACTTCGGAGGCTCCTCTGGACGGATCGGTGATACTCGGCGGGGTGAAGATAAGGTAGGGAGATCTTCAGGGGATTAGTGTTAGGTTTATTTAAGGGGGGTTTGGGTTAGATTAGGGGTATTGGGTGGTGGGTTGTAATGTTGGGGGGGTATTGTATGGTTTTTTTTACAGGCAAAAGAGCAGAATTCTTTGGGGCATGCCCCGCAAAAAGCCCTTTTAAGGGCTGGTAAGGTAAAAGAGCTTTTCTATTTTTATTTTAGAATAGGGTAGGGCATTTTTTTATTTTGGGGAGCTTTGTTATTTTATTAGGGGGCTTAGAGTAGGTGTAATTAGCTTAAAATTGTTGTAATCTTTTCTAATGTTTGTAAATTATTTTTTTTATTTTTTGTACTTTAGTTAAGTTTATTTAATTGTATTTATTTGTAGGTATTTGTATGTAATTAATTTATTGATAGTGTAGTGTTAGGTTTAATTGTAGATAATTGTAGGTATTTTATTTAATTAATTTATTGATAGTGTAGTGTTAGGTTTAATTGTAACTTAGGTTAGGATATATTTTACAGGTATTTTAACTAGGTATTTTAACAGGTATTTTAACTAGGTAGCTATTAAATAGTTATTAACTATTTAATAGCTATTGTACCTGGTTAAAATAAATACAAAGTTGCCTGTAAAATAAATATTAATCCTAAAATAGCTACAATATAATTATAATTTATATGTTAGCTATATTAGGGTTTATTTTACAGGTAAGTATTTAGCTTTAAATTTAGGGGGTGTTAGTGTTAGGGTTAGAATTAGCTTTAGGGGTTAATACATTTATTATAGTAGCGGTGAGGTCCGGTCGGCAGATTAGGGGTTAATACTTGAAGTTAGTTGTCGGTGATGTTAGGGAGGGCAGATTAGGGGTTAATACTATTTATTATAGGGTTATTGAGGTGGGAGTGAGGCGGATTAGGGGTTAATACATTTATTAGAGTAGCGGTGAGGTCCGGTCGGCAGATTAGGGGTTAGTAAGTGTAGGTAGGTGGCGGCGATGTTGGGGGCGGCAGATTAGGGGTTAATAAATATAATATAGGGGTCTGCGGTGTTAGGGGCAGCAGATTAGGGGTACATAGGGATAACGTAGGTGGCGGCGGTGTACGGAGCGGCAGATTAGGGGTTAAAAAAATTATGCAGGGGACAGCGATAGCGGGGGCGGCAGATTAGGGGTTAATAAGTGTAAGATTAGGGGTGTTTAGACTCGGGGTACATGTTAGAGTGTTAAGTGCAGACTTAGGAAGTGTTTCCCCATAGGAAACAATGGGGCTGCGTTAGGAGCTGAACGCTGCTTTTTTGCAGGTGTTAGGTTTTTTTTCAGCTCAAACGGCCCCATTGTTTCCTATGGGGGATTCGTGCACGAGCACGTTTTTGAAGCTGTCCGCGTCTGTAAGCACCGCTGGTATTGAGAGTTGCAGTGGCGGTAAATTATGCTCTACGCTCCCTTTTTGGAGTCTAACGCAGCCCTTCTGTGAACTCTAAATATCAGCGGTATTTAAAAGGTGCGGGAGAAAAAAAGCATGCGTAGCTAATGCACCCCTTCTAACACAAAACTCTAAATCTAGCGGTGTGTTTTGTTAGTATAATTTGTGAAAAAAAGCATACCTAAGTAGGCTCATTAGCTGGAAGCTAGCTGCTGAATGGTGGCTGCACATGCATACCTCTTGCCATTGGCTTACCAATGTGTTCAGCTAACTGCCAATAGTGCATTGCTGCTCCTTCAATAAAGGATATTAAGAGAATGATGCAAAATAGATAATAGAAGTAAATTGAAAAGTTGATTTAAAAAATATGTTTTATCTCAATCATGAAATATATGGGTTCCATGTGTATTGTAAATTTGCATTTCACTGCATATTTTTAATACAAATGTCAAATTATAAAATGAATTTGATGTTAATGCATATTGTAATCATTATTTTTACACTGTACAATAAATATGCTTTAAACTACCAATCCCATTAAGTACTATACAGTATTGTATGTCTCTGCTTTATATATGCAAATATAGGTTGCTTCCCTTAGTGAGATACACAAACAATAAGGTACATTTTACCTTTAAAGAAGGATCTTGTAGCCCTGAAAGATTTTTGTTTTTAAATAGAATTTCACCTAAAAAGAGAGTTTTAGAGAATTAAGCCCCAAAATAGGTCTAGTAACCTATTTCAGGGCAAGCACGATATTTTCGCTCCACTCAGTGATACCATGCTGGTATTAAATGTAAGGCACATTGCGAACGCGACCTAGCATTGCATGGAAGCTTTGCGCTCATGAGAGCGCTCTTCCATAGGCTCCAATGGGAGCCTTGTTCTCAGGCCGTCAAATATATATATTTATATGTTTATATGTGTATATACACATATAAATATATATGTATATAAACATATACATATATATTTATAGGGAACACGCAGTTCCCCCTAGACCGCAATGTAAAGGCACTTTTCAGTGGCGTTTTTTTTCTTACACCCCTCACCCGCTCAATTTAACCCCTAAAAACTGCTTTGTGCAGCTTTTTTATTAGAAAAATAAAAATGCTAATATTTTTATTTATTTTTTTAAAAACCCACATTAGACTAAAATTTGTCGGCAATTGGGGCACTTTTGGAAAACTAACCAGAGTTCTGATCTAATTGATAATTTCGGAGAGCTAATGGCTGGTTATTTATTGTGTGCCCGTAAACCACCCAATTATAGGCGCGAGATAGATTGGTGCTCCACTTGTAATCTAGCCCTAAATTTCCTGCCTACACAACAATTTCATTGAATATGGACTGCAGGGGTATTTTCCAGATATTTTCCACTTTTTATTTTTTGTTAAAATGACCCTGTGTTAATGTAAATATAATTCTAATAATGTAAAAATGGCATAAATTAAATATTGTATAAAAGTAAAAGTTCAGATCCCATTTATAAAAATAAGTTGCCATTTCTTCTCGGAATTAGCAAATCACTAATTGCCATTATGTTTACACACTGACCGCCTTCAGTTTGAGATTGCATTAAAAGTATTACATTTCTTACTGTATCATCCAGCAACAGTTAGTACATTATGCAATCATTAGCAGTAATTTATTGTTTCCGAATACATTTATATTCATACTTTTTTGTTAAAATGAGTTTGAGCCTCCTTTAGATATGACATTTACCATAATGGAATTGATTCTGAAAACTATATAATATAATATTAAATCATGTTTATTTAGATATAAGTAACACTTTCTGACAAGTTAATTGGATTTGAAAAGTTATAAAGCATAAATCCTGCATACAAATGTACAAAACTACTTCAATATAATAAGACATATATTAAAGCAAATGTTAAGTTAAATAGCTGTTACTTAAAGTTCAACAAATCTATCACCCAGAGTCCTAAATTATAGATGTGAGTTACTAATAATACCAAAAATGGTTTTGATGCATTTAAAAAAGGCAAATTCTAGTAACTCCATTCATTTAGAGTTGGAGCAAATATAAAAGAAAATTCTTGGTATCTGTATGGACCCCTCACTGGTGCAATGGTATAAACCCACACCATCTGCACATGCGAGGTGTCTTTTGTACCCAGCTATTTGAGCACACAAAGTAGTTTTTTAAAGCCACAGCAACAAAATGCTCGGTGTTCACATGGTCGCACTTGATATAATCTCTCAGGTAGTGTGCAATAGGATCGCTCCCTTTCCATCATCAGTAGGCCAACTTTTAATTCACAGACTGGTAATACCAACAGCATAGACTAGCTGTCTAGAGCTTTTTCTCTAAACAGAGGTTCCCGCGGGTATGCTTAGGCACTGTTACCATAATTTCTTCCTGCTTGTGGCAATGCCGTTGAGTGCTTTACTCTGTTAGGCAAATAGTAGCACAGAGGCAGAGAAAATAACAGCACAGAGACAGGGCAAATGAGGAAAAATCTCACAGATTTGCATGTCTCTATCTGGGTTTTGGGATAAACAGATTGAGAAGAACATGAGAAATAAGAGAGAATGATGTGAGAATTTGCAAATAGCTACAGGTCACTCGCGGTCTTTGGGGCCGATTTATCAAAGCTTCAACTGATAATACGCTGGAATCTCGCATCAAATTAGACGCAAACTTGTTCCGCTGTAATAAACAAAGCATCAAAATCAACAAATGTTGAAATATGACGTAATATACGCTCCCGCGATATCAATCTGACGCAGATCAATGCTTGCGTCATTCCAGATGTTTCAAATTCACATTCAACTCTATTTGACCCTCTTTCCAATTTATCAAATATTCAACAGGTACGCTTGCGTCTATTCCGTCGCAGCATACCTATGTTCAAACCGCCACCCTTGAGGCTGTGAATGCCATAGAAATCAATGGGAGTCTGAAAACACAGAAAGGTTATGTTCGATGCTGCAAGACAATTAAGCATATTAGATAATAAAAGTAAATTAGGGAGATGTTACCCTACTTATGGATTATGTTATATCTTTGCCTCTCATTACAAAGCAACTATTGCTCCAAATTTATATGTTTTATTGCGGACGGACAAAAACAATGAAAATATTGCGGATTTAGAGGTAATAAAATAATGTTAGAAAAAAGAAAATATATGATGAATAAAAGTTAGGATATTTACAATGGATTGATACAACCGTTTATAGCGATATCTGTAACTTTACTTTCACTTTAAACATTGATGATGACATTAGGACACACAGTGTAATATTTCTGACAATGATTTTAAAAATTGAATAATGTTTGATTCAATATAATCTTAAACTGATAGCTCAAAGGTATAGTCCACCTAACTTTACTTTCACTTTAAACATTGATGATGACATTAGGACTCACAGTGTAATATTTCTGACAATGATTTTAAAAATTGAATAATGTTTGATTCAATATAATCTTAAGCTGATAGCTCAAAGGTATAGTCCACCTAACATTAAACTGTCGTGAATCTGATACAGCAAAAATTAAAATCACCTCTTTACTGTCATGCTATGTTCAGTGTTCTTCTTCCTTCTCTTGAATTTCATTTTCATTAAGAAATGTCATGTTATATGCCAGCCCATTTTATAACACCTGTGTAGGGGACTGCAATCAGGAGGGGTTACACAGGTGCATAGAGAAAACTGGCCCAACTCTTAAAATATCTATTGATTGCAAATAAATACATATGATACCCTGATTACATGTTATATTCACAATTATTCTTGCTCAGAATAATAATATATTTACACTATATACATATAGTGTTATAAATAAACAGAGATATGAAAGACAAAATTGTTTAGAACGAAAAAAGGAATTTAGGGACATGTAAATATGTTTGCAAAAGATTTCTGACATAATACATATATATATACAAGTATGTGCAAAGATATATGTACAAATTCTAGCAGTAATAATCATTTAAAAAAATAAAAAACATGAGATAGGCATATCATGATTTCTAGAAATACAAATATACATTAATTTATGTGAAAATATCATATATCAGTATTTTTATAACAAATACATAGAAAATAACTATCTATGAGATATTATTGTTTGTTCAGGTATAAATCTAGTTATTTCTTGGACATTAACAGATGAAAAATAAAAGATTAGCTTTAGAGAAATGTGCTTGTTCATGGACAGTAATGAAATGGTATAAATAAAGTTGTAGAAAACAGAATATCTGCAACATCGATGACTCTTATTTATAAACAGTCCGATGTTCATCGCGCCATTCTTGACGTGATTTTGACAGAGTTTTTAATAAATAAGGGCGTTGTATGTAGATTCATGGCAGCAATGTCTAGCGATGTCTGGTGAGCGTATTGACACCAGCGAATGCACAGAGATTGTTGCTTTGATAAATCGGCCCCCTAAACTCAAGGTGTGATGATACTGCTTGCTGTTTGTTATATTATGACCTAGCTTTGTTTTTGACCACTCATTTTGGATTGTCCTTATGTTTGCCAATGTTTATTGCCTGCAGCTAATACCCTGATCTGGAACCTGACCTTGGCTATATATAACTATTCATTTGGCGTTATCCTTGGGGTGCTTTTCCTGGCTGAGTCTGCAGTATCCTCTGCTTGTCTATTTTGATAAGTGCTCTAAGTATTTATGTAACCTGCAAAAGCCTTCACCTGATGTTTTCTAGTGGCCAGGATGGCTAGGAAGGGGGGTGCTTGTTACTTAGGTGCCTGACAGTATAAACAGGCCAATAAATGATGGACCAAACAGAGCTTACCCGAGCCGTTACCCACCAGGGACAGTTATTGGGTGAACATGCAGCCCAGTTACAGAATATAGATGTGAAACTAACACCATCACTAGTACAGAGGCCATTAACTTTCTCTGTAGATCCAGCCCCAATGCAGTGTCAAGGTCTGGACCACAACCCAAAGTAAGATATGCAAATTAGATACAATATTTCATGCTTTTTGCTTCCTAGTGCAAACCCTTTTATGGGGTAGGTACAGCAAGAAATAAACAGTGTAGGCTTAAACGATTTTCTGGGGTTGTCATGTTCTGTGTTCAGAGGAACAAAGATATTTTACCTCAAAAGTTTCTCAGTAGACACATCCGATTGTAAAGGACTTCTAAGTAACAAATCAGTATGTCTGTCCCAGGACAGCGGAAGAAGCGAGCTTTCGTGCTCACTCATCTTATTTCCCTATTCAGTGTAAGGAAGTTTACAATGAAATCTCATGAGAGTTAAGTCAAATCTCATGAGATCACAGTAAGAGAGTTCATGACCTCAGTACTGTTGATGCTGATTGGCTGCTGTTCATTTCTTCATATTTTTTTTTTACCTGCAGCTCAGCAGCAGTTGAGTATAACTTTTTACACAGAACTTACTCTGCTGAGCTGAGGAAATTGTGAGGTAAAATATCTTCCTTTTTTACATAGAGATGCTCAGGTGATATTTTCCTGTCAGCTTTTTATAGTTATACTACATCAGTTTCAAGTGAAGGGGCCCATTTATCAAGCTTCGTATAGAGCTTGAGGGTCTGTGTTTCTGGCGATCCTGCTCTGAGCCGCAATTCACCCCCCAATGCTTAATACAGAGAGCGTATTGCTCTCCGCATTCAGTGAGGTCTGTCAGACTAGATCCGCACTGTCGGATCAGGTCCGACAGACCTTTGTTAAATAGGCCCCTTAGTCTATCCGCTACCTACGTGTCATGGAGTTAAATCAACCCGATCTGAACAGAAAGTTTGAAAGGCCCTGTTCGCACAAGATTTGCCATGCATGAGCAGGGACGGCAATGTACAAGCATCAATTTTTAAATGTAGGCAGCATATGCTTGTCACTTACCACAAGGCCAAGTGGACAGTTCGCGGGAGTGAACCTTGTCCGTCAAGCTTTTAATAAATGGAGCCCAAATGCTTTTCTGATATCTGATCTAAAAGGTGTTATTGTTTGCAAAAGATTGTTACTATGGTGAAAAAGGCATAGCGGATGCAGAAAAAGAAATGATAAATATAATCAACTTAATTAGAATTGACCCCAATGTTTATATAAAACCCTACAAATGGTGAAAGTAAAATAAAGCCATGAATAATTGTCTCCCCCTTTTAAAGGGATATTAAACACCATGAGATGGTAATATATAATGTTAAATCGTATAAATAAAAAAACTGCAATTTACTTTCATTATTTATTTTGTCCCCTTTTCCTTTAATTCCATTCTGAAATTGTGAGCTTTTCAGTTCCTGTTAGAAGTGGAAGTGCAGAACACTGTTATATTCCACACAGCCATTTGCTGCACACTCTAGTGACCTATTTATAACTGTCTCTAATTGGCCACAGCAGAGAAGGTAACCTAAGTTGCAACATGGCAGTTCCCATTGTTTTATAGACACTAAAACTTTACACTTATTTATTTTTAATGACACGATGAGTCCACAAATCATCTTAATTACTATTGGGAATACCACTCCTGCCCTGCAGGAGGCGGCAAAGAACACCACAGCGAAGCTGTTAAATAGCTCCTCCCCTCCCTCCAAATAGCTCCTCCCCTCCCTCTAACCCCAGTCATTCTCTTTGCCTACGTTAAGAGCAGGAGGTGGTAAATTAGGTGTTAGAAAAGATTCTTCAATCAAGAGTTTATTATTTTTAAAGTAGTACAAGATTGTGCTGCTTTGTCCTGGGGTGTAGCCATAGTCCATATCAGTCTCTTCAGTAGAGCAGTGGTGGCTTTAAAGCAATAGGAACCTGTGGGACATAATTGTCACTGCGCCTCCCATATAGTTAATGCTGCCCTAATCCTGATAGCTTAGGTAACATTACTGAGGATTTATCCTTTTTTCCACAGGGCTATGTGAGGGAGAGGAACTCTCAATCCGGGTGAGCTGCCCTGCTGTTGGGCAGATTTTAAAGGTAAGTGCTGACTTTTTATTCTGGGTCTGGGAAGAGGATCTCAGAGGAAGTGGAGCATTTTATTTACCGGGGACATATCTCCTATTTATAAAGGGAGGGGATCCTGTGACAGCATGTTGTAAGCAGGCACTGGGGCTAAGGAGACTAGAAGTGGATTTTATTTCTGGGGGCTTAATCACTAGGGCTGAGGATAAGAGGACTCAGTAGGAGGTGATTGTGTTGGTCAGATATTTGGGTTAAGTTGCTATCTAACAAGCGGTAGCACTATTTGCCCCAAGGTTAGACAAAAAAGGTTCAGTTAGCTCCCGGTGACTTATTTCTAAATGCAATAATATTGGCGACCGGGAGTGATAGTTGTAAGGCCCACAATGGGTGGAGCTTTGTTTAGCGCCGTTTTTGGCTGCACACATCTATTCCTAAACACATTACTTATGACGACTGGGAGAGTGATTGTTGTCGCGCCCACAAGGGGCAGAGCTATGTTTGGAGACGATTTGGGCTGCACACTCTCTAAACCAGTTCCGATTTCGGAAAGGAAAGCTCCCCATTGCCCTGAAAAGGGCATTTGGATGGGCATTGCCCTTAAAAGGGCAGTTAGCTCTTTTGCGGCCCAAAGCTCTAACCTAAAAATAAAACCCACCCAATACACCCTTAAAAAACCTAACACTAACCCCCTGAAGATCGACTTACTGTTCTGAAGACTGGACATCCATCCTCAAGGAAGTGGCAGAAGTCTTCATCTAACCAGGCTGAAGTCCTCAATGAAGCCGGGAGAAGTCTTCATCCAAGCCAGGGGAAGTGGTCCTCCAGATGGGCAGAAGTCTTCATCCAGACGGCATCTTCTATCTTCATCCATCCGACGCGGAGCGGCTCCATCTTCAAGACATCCGACGCAGAGCATCCTCTTCATCCGGAGTCTTCTTACTGAATGACGGTTCCTTTAAGTGATGTCATCCAAGATGGCATCCCCTAGATTCCGATTGGCTGATAGAATTTTATCAGCCAATTTGTATTCAGGTAGAAAAAATCCTATTGGCTGATGCAATCAGCCAATAGGATTGAAGTTCAATCCTATTGGCTGATCAAATTAGCCAATAGGATTCTATTAGCCAATCGGAATCTAAGGGACACCATCTTGGATGATGTCACTTAAAGGAACCGTCATTCAGTAAGAAGACTCCGGATGAAGAGGATGCTCCGCGTTGGATGTCTTGAAGATGGAGCCGCTCCGCGTCGGATAGATGAAGATAGAAGATGCCATCTGGATGAAGACTTCTACCCGTCTGGAGGACCACTTCACCCGGCTTGGATGAAGACTTCTCCCGGCTTTGTTGAGGACTTCGGCCCGGTTGGATGAAGACTTCTGCCGCTTCCTTGAGGATGGATGTCCGGTCTTCAGAACAGTAAGTCGATCTTCAGGGGGTTAGTGTTAGGTTTTTTTTAAGGGTATATTGGGTGGGTTTTATTTTTAGGTTAGGGCTTTGGGCCGCAAAAGAGCTAACTGCCCTTTTAAGGGCAATGCCCATCAAGGCAATGGGGAGCTTAGGTTTTATTATTTAGTATTTTATTTGGGGGGTTGGTTGTATGGGTTGTGGGTTTTACTATTGTGGTTGTTGTTTTTATTTTTTTTACAGATAAAAGAGCTGATTTCTTTGGGGCAATGCCCCGCAAAAGGCCCTTTTAAGGGCACTTGGTAGTTTAGTTTAGGCTAGGGTTTTTTTTTTATTTTGGATGAGCTTTTCTATATTGATAGGGATATTAGATTAGGTGTAATTAGTTTAAAGATCTGTAATTTTTTTTTTTTTATTTTCTGTAATTTAATGTGTTTTTTTTGTAATTTAGCTAATTTAATTTATTTAATTGTTTTTAATTTAGTTAATTTATTTAATTGTAGTGTATTATTAGGTGTTATTGTAATTTAGGTTAGGTTTTATTTTACAGGTAAATTTGTATTTATTTTAGTTAGGTAGTTATTAAATAGTTAATAACTATTTAATAACTATTCTACCTAGTTAAAATAAATACAAACTTGCCTGTAAAATAAAAATAAACCCTAAGCTATATACAATGTGACTATTAGTTATATTGTGGCTAGCTTAGGTTTTTATTTTATAGGTAAGTATTTAGTTTTAAATAGGAATAATTTGTTAATGATAGGAATTGTATTTAGATTTATTTAAATTACATTTAAGTTAGGGGGTGTTAGGGTTAGACTTAGATTTGGGGGTCAATACATTTAGAATAGTGGCGGCGACGTTGGGGGCGGCAGATAAGGGGTTAATAAGTGTAGGTAGGTTGCAGCAGATTAGGGGTTAATAAAAATAATGTACTGTAGGTGTCGGCGATGTTGGGGGCAGCAGATTAGGGGTTAATAAGTATAATGTAGGTGGCAGCGATGCCCGGAGCGGCAGATTAGGGTTTAAAAATTTTATTTTAGTGTTTGGATGTGGGAGGTCCTTGGTTTAGGGTTTAATAGGTAATTTATGGGTGTTAGTGTACTTTTTAGCACTTTAGTTATGAGTTTTATTTTACGTTGTACCATAAAACTCTTAACTATTGACTTTAGAATGCGTTAGGGATCTTGGAGGTAGAGGGTGTACCACTCACTTTTTGGCCTCCCAGGACAGACTCGTAATACCAGCGCTATGGAAGTCCCATAGAAAAAAAGACTTACGTAAGTAGTTTTGCGGTAAGGCCAAATGCGGTGACCCTAAACCTGCAAGACTCGTAATACCAGCGGTAGAGAAAAAGCAGCGTTAGGTCCTGTTAACGCTGCTTTTTCAGCCTAACGCACAACTCGTAATCTAACCGATAGTTTGTACTAATTTTCTGAAGGACAGATGGGCACCTCAGCAAGATTAAGCTGAGGTGTAGACACGTTCTGATATGATTGCGTTCTAATTTAGCTTACTTCTGCACACAAAAATAAAAAAGTTAAATTTTAAAATTTAAAGAGACGGTAACGTTTTTTATGTGTTCATTTTTATTACAAAATTTAACCTGTTTATTTGTTTACCTCATCCTTTGTGACTCAGGATGGACCAAGAGGCCCTGCTAGGTGTCTCTTGGTTTTATGCGTTGATGCCAGTGTGGTTATTAAAATAGATTCTCTGAACCTACTCCTTCTAAGGTGCATGCTGTATAGGAGTCTAATGACAATGGTCAAGATATTCCACAAATTTTTCCTATTGTGTCCCAAAAAATTTATAGCCCACATGCAGTGCCATGCGCTTCCTCTCACACTCCACCTGGAGTTAAATTACATTTCACGCATTGTCTGTTTTTCCCATACTGTATAGAAAAGTACAAGAGGACATATATTCAATCAGTGAATAGTGTGACTGATTCAGTAGTAGCTATCTGAATGTTTCTTCCCTGTAACCTGAAAGAAGAGGATACTTCGGTAGTATCTGAGGGGGAATTCTCAGACTCAGATGAGGTAATTCCTTTATCTGATCCTGAGGTTGCTTTCCTTTGGTTTTAGCTTGAATACCTCCATTTGTAAATTGCGGAGGTTTTCGCTACCCTGGACAACTCTGACTCTACCGGCATAGTCTATCCTACAGAGTCCAGTAAATTATACTAATATTGTGGTGTGCCCTTCATGGTGGAAGTATTTCCTGTACCAGATAAGGTTATACAGATATTTGCTCAGGAATAGGAGAAACCAGGTATCCCTTTTATCTCCTCCCCTATATTTTAAAGGATGCTTTCTATAGCAGACTCTATCAAGGGGTCTTTGCAGAAGGGAGATACTATTCCCATAGAGGATAGTAGTTCCTTTTTGGATCCTATGCAGGAGAAGGACCCTATGGGTAGAAGTTAGAGGGTTTACATTGACAACCTGCGGTTGGTATGGCTTCTGTCATCAGTGCGGCGGAGTACTGCTTTGATGCGTAGTCTGTTTCTACTAGACAGACACCCCTGTTGAAGGGATAGAATAAATGCCTTTAAGTTAGTAAACTCCTTTAATACAGAGGTTTATTAAGCTGGGAACTATGATTCAGGCTTTGCCATATTGGCCTGCAGAGCATTATGGTTAAAATCTTGGTCTGCAGATGCTTCATCTACAGGATAAGAGAAATAAGTGAAAGGACGTCAGAGATAATTTTAGGTCCTTTTGAGATTTCTAGGGAAATCCTTTCCCTCCTTCTCCCAAGCAGGAGCAGTCTAAGCCTTCATGGAAGATCCAATCAGTCTTAGAATAGGGGAAAACAGTCCAAGAAGCCTGCTTTTGAATCAAAGACAGCATGAAGGGTGTGCTCCCAATACGTAAGGGGACAGGTTTTCTTTCTTTTGACCAGGCTTGGGTTTGTTATTTCATGATCCCTTGGGTGGTGTTCATTGTGTCCCAGGGATACAAATTAGAGTTAAAAACTTTCCCCCTAGGGGCAGGTGTCTGCTTTCAAGATTATCTGCAAACCAGACTAAATAGAGAGGCATTTTTACGTTGTGTACGGACCCTTTATGACCTGGGAGTGATAGTTCCTGGTTCAATGCAGGAATGAGGTATGGGATGCTACTCCTATCTGTTCATGATTCCCAAAAAGGAGGGAACCTTCAGACCTATTTTAGAATTCACTCAGGGTTCTCAGAGTATCGTATTGCAGGATGGAAAATATCTTTCCATTCTTCCTTTGGTCCAAGAGGGTCAATTATGATCACGGGAGATTTTAAGTATGCATACTTGCATTTTCTTATCCACAAGGAATATCTCAAATTTCCAGGGTTTGCCTTTCTAGACAAATATTCCAACTCGTGTTTCTTTCCGACCTGGTCACAGTTCTCTGATTTTTTTCTAAGGGTTCCGGGATCACTGCTGGTGGTGATCTGATTGCGGAGCATTGCAGGGACTCCTTTTCTGGATGACATTCTGGTTCAAGCGCCTGCCTTTCAACAAGCAGGATTACGCACAATTTTTCCTGCGGTGTCCCGGATGAAAGGGGAATTGGGTTAAGAGTTCCTTAGTTCCAACTATAAGGATAGTTTTCTTGGAGAGCTATATAGTCTTCTCATCAATGAAGCTGACAGTTGTCAGTAATTCAAGGATTTTGATTCTTACCTAGCACTTCAGTCCCATCAGTGTCTCAGGGCTTGGAGGTAATTGGGCTGCTGGTAACGAGAATGGACATCCTTCCAGTTGTCCGTTTCCACCTTAGTTCTCAACAGTTAAAAATTCTTTGGTGGTTGTCTCAGGATATTTACTCCTAGGGAACCTGCTTTCACAGTTCTTCTGGGTGAATGTGACAACAGATGCCAGCCTTTTGGGCTGGGGAACTGTTTAAGGCCCTCTAAGAACAGGGAACATGGACTCGAGTGGAGTCTGTTCTTTCCATAAATGTTTTCAAAAAGCAAATCATCTCCTAGCCTGGCCTCAGTTAGCTTCGGCTGGGTTTATCAGGTTTAAGTTAGATCTTACTTCAGCCGTCGGGGACTCTGAGTTTTCTCGGCCATGACAGAAGTAGTCAAGATCGTTCAGTGGACTAAGACCCACAATTACTGTCTGTTGACAACCTGCATCCCAGAGGGGACTTCTGAGAGGCGGTTTTCATAAGTAGGCAGATTTTGTAACCAGGGGAGGGGGAACTCCAGCCGGGAGTGTTCCAGCTGGATTCTCAATGGGGTCAGTTGCAATTAAATCTCATGGCTTCTTAACTCGTTACCTGAGAATTTCAGTCTTGCATTCTTAATTCCTCCATTTGATTTCTCTCCTATAGTCTTGGCCAGAACGAAGCAGGAGAAGGCTTCAGTGATTCTCATTTCACTGGTGTGGCATGCAGGATTGGTATGCAGTCCTGGTGGACGTGTCACATCTTCCACCTGGGAGTCCAGTGGAGGAAGGACCTTCTACTTCAAGGATCCTTATTTTATCCAAAAATAGTTTCTATGGAAGCTTTATTTTATCCAAGCATGGATTAGGAATTGGTCAGTGAGATCAGGCTCCTAAGCCTGTGTCTAGGAAAATTTACCCATGTGACATGGCGTAAATATTTATAATTGTGTGAATCCAGGGGCTATTCCTGGAGTAGATTCAGGATTCCTAGGTTATTGTCTTTTTTCCAAGAGGGTTTGGAGAAAGGACTATCGACAAGCTCGCTAAAGGGGGCGAATTTCAGTCTTGTCTATTTTATTAATCAACCGTGTGGCAGATGTTTCAGATGTGTAATCCTTTTTTCAGGTCTTGGTCAGGATCAGGCCTGTGTTCAAGTCAGTTACTCCTCCATGGAGTCTTACTTTGGTTTTAGGAATTCTTCAAAGGGTTCCGTTTGAGCCTATTCATTCCTTTGATATTAAGTTTTATTTCCTTCTTGCTACTTTGTCTGCATGCAGAGTTTCAGAGCTCTTGGCATTGCAGTAGGAATCCCCTTACCTTCTATTTAATTCAGATAAGGTAGTTTTATGTACTAAGTTATAATTTCTTTCTAAAGTTGTTTATGATCTGAACATTAATAAGGAGATTGTTGTTCTTTCCTTGTGTCCTAATCCTACTTCTCAGAAGGAACGGCTTCTGCACAATTTGGACAGGGTCCGTGTAATAAAAATTTTCCTGTAGGCATCTAAGTATTTTCGTCAGTCTTCTACTTTATTGTGGTTTTCTCAGGAAAACGTAAAGTCAGATAGCTATGGCTACTTCTCTTTCTTTGTGATTGCAGAGTATCATACGTTTTTGCCTATGAAGCTGCTGGACAGCAACCTCCAGAGAGAGTTGCGGTCTTTTCTCGAGGGCTATTTGCTTCCTCTTGGTTCTTAAAATTGCTTCTTTGGTAGAGCAGAGTTCCAAGACTGTAACTTGGTTTTTCTTTTCATTCCTTTTCAGGAGTCTATATATTTGATTTTTTGCCTCTGCTGAGGCTATTTTGGAGAAAGGTTCTTCAAGCAGAGGTGCCTTCCGTTTAGGTTTCCTGTCTTGTCCCTCCTGTATCATCTGTGTACTCTAGCTTGAGTATTGATTCCCAATAGTAATTAAGATGATCCGTGGACTCATCGTGTCATTAACCCTTTGAGTGCTAAGCACTTTCCCACCTGGGTGCTAAGATTTAATGTTTTTTTTATTTTATTTTTTTACAATTTTTTTTTAACTTTTTTTAATTTTTTTTCAGACCCCAAAGACTTAAACTGTTGGGAAGGATAGGTGATTGGGGGTCTGTAGCTGCTTAGATGCCTGAGATACAGGCTTTTAAGCAGCATGCCCCCTGCTCCTATACTTAACATTGTTAAGTATAAATAAAGTTGCGCCGTGACATCATCATGCTATTGCCCGTGACGTCACCACGCAAAACGGGAAGCCCCAGTTATGCCTGTCACTCTACAGGCATGATCACTGGGGTAGGAGCGGGTGGGAGCCCCCAGATCTCCCTCAAGGTGGGAGAGTGCTAGTGATGGCTCTGAGCCGTCATTAGCACCAGAGTGGGAAACTCTGTGACGGCTCAGAGCCATCATTAGCACTCAAAAGGTTAAAAAGAAAAGAAAATTTATGCTTACCTGATAAATTTATTTCTTTTTTGACACAATGAGTCCACGGCCCGCCCTGTTTTTTGAAAGTCAGGTTGTTATTTATTATAAACTTCAGACACCTATGCACCTTGTTTCTTCCTTTCTCTCCTTAAAGGGCCATAATACCCAAATGTTTAAACACTTGAAAGTGATGCAGCATAGCTGTAAAAAGCTGACTAGAAAATATCTCCTGAACATCTCTATGTAAAAAAGAAAGATATTTTACCTCAAAAGTTCCTCAGTAGCCACCTCCCATTGTAAAGGATTTCTAAGCAGCATTTTAGTGTGTCTGTCCTGGGACAGCTGAAAGGATGAGCATCGTGAACTCTCATATTATTTCACCAATCAGGTAAAGGAAGCTTACTATGAAATCTCATGAGAGTTAAGTCAAATCTCATGAGATCACAGTAAGAGTTCATGACCTCAGCACTGCTGATGCTGATTGGCTGCTGTTCATTTCTTCATTTTTTTTAATTTTTTTACCTGCAGCTGGGAGCAGCTGAGTATAACTTTTTACACAGAACTAACTCTGCTGAGCTGAGGAAATTGTGAGGTAAAATATCTTCCTTTTTTACATAGAGATGCTCAGGTGATATTTTCCTGTCAGCTTTTTACAGTTATACTGCATCAGTTTCAAGTGATTTAGCATATGAGTATTATGTCCCTTTAACTTTGGTTGAATGACTGGAATGGGAGGGAGGGGAGGAGCTATTTAACAGCTTTGCTGTGGTTCTCTTTGCCGCCTCCTGCAGGGCAGGAGTGGTATTCCCAATAGTTATTAAGATGATCCGTGGACTCATCGTGTCAAAAAAGAAATACATTTATCAGGTAAGCATACATTTTCTTTTTGTGAATTTTTAAAAAACTAATGAAACTTTAAAAAATACATCTACACTTTATTCTGAGACTAATCTTTTCTTTTAAATGCATCCTTCTATCTAGCATTTATATAGTGTTTAATGTCCCTTTAAGTAGACATCGGTGGCATTAAATATATGTATACTCATGTTTAGTTCCTTTTGAAAAAAACATCCGCATGTTAAAACCTACCAATATCCATAATTGTTTCACTAGTGTAATTAAAGTCTCACATATGTCATCTTTTCAAATAACAAAGTTTAATTACATTTTTAGCAACAATTCTCACATTAAACCCTAGATATTCTGTTTCAGATTGTGTTTTTATAGCAATTTTTTCTTATACCCTAGAGTTGTCATTGCTAGGATAGCTTTTTATTTAAACAGCATTTTCATTCCACTGTGCAAATAAAATTGAAATATATTAAATGCTGTTGGCAGACGGCTCATCTCGAATCCTTTATAATTCCCTCAATTTTTAGTAATTGCTGTAGCAGATTAAATATATTCTTCCAAAAGTCAGTTACATGAGATCTATTTTATTGCTTTAACCTCATATTTAAAGCAGAGTGTGAAATGTATAAAAACAGTGGTTTTAAGAATAGAGAAAGGCAAGAAATATAAAAGTATAAGATACACAGAAGATTAAAACTGAAAGACTACATCCAATCACAAATAACTTAAAGGGACGACAACTCAAATGTGAAATGTCCATACACATGTACTAGCAAAATTACTTCTAGTAAAAATGCTAGCTTTTTGTGTGCATAGAGAATATGTATATATGCCTTGTGCACTAGCATACATAGGTCTAGATGTTTGTGAAATTTTAGAATAACGTTGTAAAAACAAGAACATACTCATTAAGTAATGCTTCCCCTTTCTTTTCCATTGGGTACAAATATTTATAAATCTTTACCGTTAATCCAGGAAGGTGTGGTGTTTCGGTGTTTGAATGAGGGTGCACTGGTCATATGTACATATGCTCTGTGTACAGTAAAAGTTATTGCTAAAATAGTGATACCCTTTACTACACATTTACTGACATATTTTTAATCATAGATATTTCAAAACTGTTTTTACTTTAAATTAAATAATTTGATTATTATGTTCAGTTTATCTGTACACACTTTTTAAATTACTCACACCTTTATAGTGTTTTTAGTGACAGGCACAACTGAAAAGAGAACAGTAGCTTAAAGCTGATGGAAGTAATATTAAAAATATAATAGAATAAAAATTACCTTTTTTTAATTAATGCCTAAAACATTATTTAAAGTACTTTTTTTCTAATGTAATAAAATGTGTGTTGTCTGAGATTCTCATTTTGCTAATTTTTTAAAAGGATAATAAACGCTTCTGATACTGTGCAAAAATTGTGCTTTGTCCAACACAACCTAGAGAACCTAAAATGCTGCAAATACTGCAAATCAAATAAGCCTAGATTCCGAGTTGTGCGTTATGGTTTTAACGCTGAAAAAAATGGCAATTTCAGCTTAAAACCAGTAACGCATCCATTATGAGTTGTGTTGGTATAGCTATACCACAAGCATTGTAGCCTGTAACGCAACGTCAATCCCACACTCAAAAAAATTATGTTTTTGTGTTGGATTTCCATAGCATCGGTATTACAGGTTGTGCAGTGAGGCTAAAATGCTTGCGTTACAGCCTATACCGACACGATCCATACCGCCATCTGAGACCAGTAGTTATTGATTTTGTGTAACAAAAATGTTTCACAAAACTCATAACTAAACTGTTACAAAGTACACTAACACCCATAAACTACATATTAACCCCTAAACCGAGGCCCTACCGCATTGTAAACACTATTTTAAACTAATTAACCCCTAATCTGCCGCCCGCCCACATCCCCGCCACAATAATAAAGTTATTAACCCCTATTCCGCAGCTCCCCACCACCGCTGCCACTAACTAAACCTATTAACCCCTAAACCACCAGTCCCCACATCGCCACTACAAATAAACCTATTAACCCCTAAATCACCAGCCCCCCCACATTGCCACTAATAAATTAAACTATTAACCCCTAAACCTATCACCCCCTTACTTTAAAATTAAAATTACAATATCCCTATCTTAAAATAAAAACTTACCTGCGAAATTAAAAAAAAATCTAAATTACACATTAAAAATAACTAACACTACTAAAAAAATGTAAGTCTAAAATTACAAAAAATAAAAAATACTAAATTACAAAATATAACAAACACTAAATTCCGAAAAAATTACAAACAAAATTATCAAAAATAAAAACAATTACACCTAATCTAATAACCCTTTAAAAATAAAAAGCCCCCCCCCCCAATAAAAAAACCCTAGCCTACAATAAACTACCAATAGCCCTTAAAAGGGCCTTTTGTAGGGCATTGCCCTAAATAAATCAGTTCTTTTACCTGGAAAAAAATACAAAGACCCCCCAACAGTAAAACCCACCACCCAATCAACCCCCCAAAATAAAAAACCTAACTCTAACAAAAAACTAAGCTAACTATTGCCCTGAAAAGGGCATTTGTATTGGCATTGGCCTTAAAAGGGCATTCAGCTCTTTTACATTGCCCTGAAAAGGGCATTCATCTCTTTTACCTAAAGCCCAAAACCATAATCTAAAAAAAAAAAAAACACCCAATTTTTTTTAAAAAAAACCCCTAACACTAACCCCCGAAGATCCACTCACAGTTTCTGAAGTCCAGACATCATCCTTATCCAGGTGGCGAGAAGTCTTCATCCAGGCGGTGAGAAGTCTTCATCCAGGCAGCGTCTTCTATCTTCATCCTGGCGTTGCAGAGTGAATCCATCCTTGAAGACATCCGGCGCGGAGCGTCCTCTTCATACGGTCACGGTCGTACACTGGATCTTCAATGCAAGGGAGCCTTTTCAAAATGGCGTCCCTTGCATTCCTATTGGCTGATTTGATTCTTTAAATTTAAATCAGCCAATATAATGAGAGCTAATGAAATTCTATTGGCTATTCAAATCAGCCAATAGAATTTCAGTAGCTCTCATCCTATTGGCTGATTTGAACAGCCAATAGGATTTCAGAAGCTCTCATCCTATTGGTTGATTTGAATTTCAAGAATCAAATCAGCCAATAGGAATTCAAGGGACACAATTTTGAAAAGGCTCCTTTGCATTGAATATCCAGTGTACGGCGGTGACCATATGAAGAGGACGATCTGCGCCGGGACGATCTGCGCCGGATGTCTTCAAGAATGGATCTGCTCCGCAATGTCGAGATGAAGATAGAAGATGCTGCCTGGATGAAGACTTCTCGCCGCCTGGATGAAGACTTCTTGCCGCCTGGATGAGGATGGATGTCCGGACTTCAAAAACTGTAAGAGGATCTTCGGGGGCTAGTGTTAGGTTTTTTTTTTTGTTTTTTTTGGGGTGGGTTATTTTTTTAGATTAGAGTTTTGGGCTTTAGGTAAAAGAGCTGAATGACCTTTTCAGGGCAATGTAAAAGAGCTGAATGCCCTTTTAAGGGCAATGCCCATACAAATGCCATTTTCAGGGGAATAGGTAGTTTAGGTTTTTGTTAGAGTTATTTTTTTTTATTTTGGGGGGTTGGTTGGGTGGTGGGTTTTACTGTTGTATTTTTTTACAGGTAAAATAGCTGATTTCTTTAGGGCAATGCCCTACAAAAGGCCTTTTTAAGGGCTATTTGTAGTTTATTGTAGGCTACGAGTTTTGTTATTTGGGGGGGGGGGCTTTTTTATTTTTATAGGGCTATAAGATTAGATGTAATTGTTTTTATTTTTGATAATTTCGTTTGTTATTTTTCGTAATTTAGTATTTTTTATTTTTTGTAATTTTATACTTAATTATTTTTTAGTAGTGTTACCAAATATGTTTATCTTGGTCTCATCAGACCACAGGACATGGTTCCAGTAATCCATGTCCTTAGTCTGCTTGTCTTCAGCAAACTGTTTGCAGGCTTTCTTGTGCATCATCTTTAGAAGAGGCTTCCTTCTGGGATGACAGCCATGCAGACTAATTTGATGCAGTTTGCGGTGTATGGTTTAAACACTAACAGGCTGACCCCCACCCCATCAACCTCTACAGCAATGCTGGCAGCACTCATACGCCTATTTCCCAAAGACAACCTCTGGATATGACGCTGAGCACGTGCACTCAACTTCTTTGGTCGACCATGGCGAGGTCTGTTCTGAGTGGAACCTGTCCTGTGAAACCGTTGTAAGGTCTTATCCACCATGCTGCAGCTCAGTTTCAGGGTTCTTGGCAATATTCTTATAGCCTAGGCCATCTTAATGTAGAGCAATAATTCTTATTTTAGATCCTCAGAGAGTTATTTGCCATGAGGAGCCATGTTGAACTTCCAGTAACCAGTATGAGAGAGTGTGAGAGCGATAACACCAAATTTAACACACTTGCTCTCCATTCACATCTGAGACCTTGTAACACTAATGAGTCACATGACACCGGGGAGGGACAATGGCTAATTGGACCCAATTTGGACATTTCCACTTAGGGATGTACTCACTTTTGTTGCCAACGGTTTACACATTAATGGCTGTATTTTGAGTTAATTTGAGGGGACAGCAAATTTACACTTTTATACAAGCTGTACACTCACTACTTTACATTGTAGCAAAGTGTCATTTCTTCAGTGCTGCCACATGAAAAGATATAATAAAATATTTACAAAAATGTGAGGGGTGTACTCACTTTTGTGGGATACTGTATATATATATATATATATATATATATATATATATATATATATATATATATATATATACATAGCTACATGAAAATAAGAGAAAGATATATGAATCTGGGCACATACTTATAGGTGGAAAGCTGAAGGGAAGAACAATGTTACAACATAACTTTTAACCCTATAAACTAAAAAGTGTTTAACAAAACTCCAATATAATATCAGTTAAAAGAATGCTACCATGTAGCACTATCTGAGTATAAGGGATCATATGAGGTTAGTAAACCTGGGGCCCGATTAATTATTTATAAACTACAAATATCTAAACTAAAATACAATAAAATAATCTAAACTAAATTACAAAAAAAAAACAAACACTAAATTACAAAAAATTAAAAAAATATTACAAGATTTTTAAGCTAATTACACCTATTCTAAGCCCCCTAATAAAATAATAAAGCCCCCCAAAATAAAAAAATTTCCCTACCCTATTCTAAATTAAAAAAGTTCACAGTTCTTTTACCTTACCAGTCCTTAAAAGGGCCTTTTGCAGGGCATGCCCCAAAGAAAACAGCTCTTTTGCCTGTAAAAAAAAAACACAATACCATCCCCCAACATTACAACCCACCACCCACATACCCCTATTCTAAACCCACCCAAACCCCCCTTAAAAAAACCTAACACTACCCCCCTGAAGATCTCCCTACCTTGTCTTCACCCAGCCGGGCAGAACTCTTCATCCGATCCGGGCGATGTCCAATCAAGCGGCAGTGAAGTCTTCTTCCATCTGGGCGATGTCTTCAATCAAGCGGCAGTGAAGTCTTCTTCCATCCAGCGATGTCTTCAATCAAGCGGCAGTGAAGTCTTCTTCCATCCGGGCGATGTCTTCAATCAAGCGGTATTGAAGTTTTCTTCCATCCGGCGATGTCTTCAAGCAAAGCGGCATCTTAAATCTTCTTTCTTCGCTCCTCCGCCGCGGAGCATCCATCCTGCACGAAGACTGAACTAGGGATGAGGTACCTTTAAATGACGTCATCCAAGATGGCATCCGTCGAATTCCGATTGTCTTATAGGATTATATCAGCCAATCGGAATTAAGTTAGAAAAATCTGATTGGCTGATTGAATCAGCCAATCAGATTCAAGTTCAATCTGATTGGCTGATTGGTTCAGCCAATCGGATTGAACTTGAATCTGATTGGCTGATTCAATCAGCCAATCAGATTTTACTACCTTAATTCCGATTGGCTGATAGAATCCTATCAGCCAATCGGAATTCAACGGACCCCATCTTGGATGACGTCATTTAAAGGTACCTCATTCCTAGTTCAGTCTTCGTGCAGGATGGATGCTCCGTGGCGGAGGAGCGAAGAAAGAAGATTGAAGATGCCGCTTTGCTTGAAGACATCGCCCGGATGGAAGAAGACTTCACTGCCGCTTGATTGAAGACATCTCCCGGATGGAAGAAGACTTCACTGCTGCTTGATTGGACATCGCCCGGATCGGATGAAGAGTTGTGCCCGGCTGTGTGAAGACAAGGTAGGGAGATCTTCAGGGGGGTTGTGTTAGGTTTTTTTAAGGGGGGTTTGGGTGGGTTTAGAATAGGGGTATGTGGGTGGTGGGTTGTAATGTTGGGGGGTGGTATTGTGTTTTTTTTTTACAGGCAAAAGAGCTGTTTTCTTTGGGGCATGCCGCGCAAAAGGCCCTTTTAAGGGCTGGAAAGGTAAAAGAACTGTGAACTTTTTTAATTTAGAATAGGGTAGGGATTTTTTTTTATTTTGGGGGGCTTCATTATTTTATTAGGGGGCTTAGAATAGTTGTAATTATCTTAAAAATCTTGTAATTTTTTTAATTTTTTGTAATTTAGTGTTTGTTTTTTTGTAATTTAGTTTAGATTATTTTATTGTATTTTAGTTTAGATATTTGTAGTTTATTTAATTTATTGATAGTGTAGGTGTATTTCTAACTTAGGTTAGGATTTATTTTACAGGTAAATTGGCAATTATTTTAACTAGGTAGCTATTAAATAGTTATTAACTATTTAATAGCTATTGTACCTAGTTAAAATAAATACCAAGTTACCTGTAAAATAAATATAAACCCTAAAATAGCTACAATGTAATTATTAATTACATTGTAGCTATCTTAGGGTTTATTTTATAAGTAAGTATTTAGATTTAAATAGGAATATTTTAATTAATAATATTAATATTAATTAGATCTATTTTAATAAGAATTTAGTTAGGGATGTTAGAGTTAGATAGGGTTATTATACATAATATATATATATAATATAATAACGATATTAACTATATTAACCCTAATATAATTAGGGTTAATATAGTTAATATATATAATATAATAACTATATTAACTATATTAACCCTAATATAATTAGGGTTAATATAGTTAATATAGCTGGCGGCGGTGTAGGGGGATTAAATTAGGGGTTAATATTTTTAAAATAGATGGCGGCGGGGTAGGGGCTCACTTTAGGGGGTAGGTAAGGTAGATGGCGGCGGGTAGGAACTCACTTTAGGTGGTTGGTAAGGTAGATGGTGGCGGGGTAGGGGCTCACTTTAGGGGGTAGGTAAGGTAGATGGCGGCGGGGTAGGGGCTCACTTTAGGGGGTAGGTAAGGTAGATGGTAAGGTAGATGGCGGTGGGGTAGGGGCTCACATTAGGGGGTTATAGATTTAATATAGCTGGCGGCGGGGTCCGGGAGCGGCGGTTTAGGGGTTAATATATTTTTAATTGTTAGGATAGTGAGGGGGGATAGCGGATAGAGGGTTAGACGTGTCGGGCTATATTTGGGAGGTGTGTTAGACAGTACGTGTGATTTTATAAATTTAGTCAGGTTTTGTAGGTGCCGGCAGTTTCTAAAGTGCCGTAAGTCACTGGCGACTCCAGAAATTTGTACATACGCAGATTTCTGGACATCGGTTTGTCAGACTTACGGCACTTTAGCCTCTGACGGTGCCGTATATAGGATAGCTCGAGTTGTGAGCTGAAACTGCGGGAGGCGGGGGTTCCCTCGCTTGCACCGCAAACTACAATCTTTATCGGATCGCGCCCTTGATCGGTACAATAAATCCTAAGTGCCAGAAGGTAGCGACCTAAAGGTTTAAAGGACAGAGAGGCCCATTGTGTGGCACCAAGCAACATTCAAAAAGTTCCCTGTAATTCAATTACACTATATTTGTTCCCCCATCAGTGGAAATCATGGGGCTTAACACAATACTGACGCTCAGGATGCACACACAATTATTTGAAAAAGGTCTAGTGCATCATCCTCAGTATTTAGAGTCGGCTTAACAAAATTACCAAATGTAATCCTTCTAAAGTAATAACAATAGGTCACAATACCATCCCTATTTAGTAACTCAGACAGGCGAATGCCTGACACGCATTTCGCCTGAGCTTTATCAAAGACGCAGATCGCCACAACATTCCATATTTGTACCGTATTTGCACCAATCATATCTTGTTTTCAGAAACAACACCTTTGCCGCAGCGAACCGATAGAGAACCAAATCACACCTGATGCAACTAATCAAGTACTTCATTAGTTGCACCAGGTGTGCTTGAGCAAGAACACATAATAAATACCTGAACTGTCTAGGGGTTTGTTGAGAGTCACATTTGACTGCATGTTAGAAATAAGTCAAAAGAATGGTCCAAAAACACCAGATTTTTGAGAACGCAGGTTTAGAGACTGCAAAAGACCTGCAGCAAGACTTGGTGGCAACAGGCACTGAGGTTTCAGTTTGCACAGTAAGGTGCGTAGTTAATGCAGAAGTTTTCCAAGCCAGAACACCAAGACGTAAACCTTACTGACCCAAAAACACAAGAAATGTCAGCTCCAAATCATATAAATAGGCCACAGAAGTTTTGGGATTCTGTTCTGTGGAGGGATGAAACAAAACTAAAACTTTTCAGCTCGATGGATCAACGGTATGTCTGGAGTAAGAAGAATGAAGCATACGCTGAAAGTAGCACTACCTACAGTTAAGCATGGTGGTGGCTCGATGATGCTCTTCAGCTACTTTGCATCCTCTAGCACTGGAAACCTGCAGCGTGTGGAAGGCAAGATGGATTCATTAAGGTATAAGGAAATCATAGGAGAAAATGACATGCTATCTGTGAGGAAGCTGAAGCTTGGGCAGCATTGGACCTTCCAACAGGACAATGTTCCCAAGCGTGCCTCAAATTCCACCAAGGCTTGGTTGCAGAATAAGTCTGGAAAATTCTACAGTGGCCATCACAGTCACTTGACTTGAACCCTATAGAAAATCTCTGGTGGGATTTGAAGAAGGTGTTTGTAGCATGCACACCCAAGAATATTACTGAACTAGAGGTCAGTGCTCATGAGGAATGGGCTAAGATTCCTCATGAACACTGCCAGAAGCTGGTGTCTGGCTACCCATTTATTTACAGCAGGTCATAACAGAAAAAGGGTGCACTACTAAGTACTAAAGATGCTTGCCATGAAGGGGTTGAATAATTTTAAGACTGCAGAATTCATTAAAAGTTGCATCTTCAGCTGAATTTGGGGAAACCACTTGAATCATTAACCCAAGACAGGTCTGGGTGCAAGAACCATAGGGAAAATTACAAAACAAATTAATACAACAAGTCAAGCACTCACTTACAAGCTCTCAGCTAAGATTAAGAGAAAAAATGGAAGGGTTAGATACCGCATTTGGCCAAATGGGACAAGCCCAGGTACCACGTCAAGGTCCCTTCCAAAAACCTGGGACCCTAAAACAGCCACACAATGCAAGCTCTCAAAATGGAAGAGTTAGTGACTGCATTTGGCCAAATAGGACAAGCCCAGGTACCACGTCAAGGTCCCTTCCAAAACTCTGTGACCCTAAAACAGCCACACAATGCAAGCTCTCAATCCAACAAACTGGGAGCAAGTGAAGGGTGCACAGGCTTATGTAATCACCCCAGACATATACAAAACACGGAAGGGGACTGCACTCTCAGACCGGACTGTGTACACATCCCATGACCCTCCAACATGCTCAGCCCTGGGTGCTCACTGGCACTCACAGGAAGCTGTGCTTTCTCTAGAGTCACAGGCAGTTAACCCCAAACAGGTCTGGGTGCAAGAACCATAGGGAAAATTACAAAACAAATTAATACAACACACAGAGAAAGTCCAGCACTCACTTACAAGCTCTCAGCTAAGATTAATAGCAAAAATGGAAGGGTTAGTTACCACATTTGGTCAAATAGGACAAGCCCAGGTACCATGTCAAGGACCTTTCCAAAAACCTGGGACCCTAAAACAGCCACACAGTGCAAGCTCTCAATCCAACAAACTGGGAACAAGTGAAGGGTGCACAGGCTTATGTAATTACCCCAGACATATACAAAACATGGAAGGGAACTGCACTCTCAGACCGGACCGGGTACACATCCCAAGACCCTGCAACATGCTCAGCCTGGGGTGCTCACTGGCACTCACAGGAAGCTGTGCTGTCCCCAGAGTCACAGGCAGTTAACCCAGACAGGTCTGGGTGCAAGAACCATAGGGAAAATTACAAAACAATTAATACAACACACAGAGAAAGTCCAGTACTCACTTACAAGCTCTTAACTATGATTAAAAGCAAAAATGGAAGGGTTAGTTACTGCATTTGGCCAAATAGGTCAAGCCCAGGTACCACGTCAAGGACCCTTCCAAAAACCTGGGACCCTAAAACAGCCACACAATGCAAGCTCTCAATCCAGCAAACTGGGAACAAGTTAAGGGTGAACAGGCTTATGTAATCACCCCAGACATATACAAAACACGAAAAGGGACTGCACTCTAAGACCGGACCAGTACACATCCCATGACCCTGCAACATGCTCAGTCCTGGGTGCTCAATGGAACTCACAGGAAGCTGTGCTGACCCCAGAGTCAGACAAGCCCAGGTACCACATGAGCTGTAAGCCATAATCATCACAATTATGACAAATCACGGCTTGAACTATCTTGAGTTGCATGTAATGAGTCAATCTCATATATTAGTTTCACCTTTTAAGTTGCATTAGTGAAATAAATGAACTTTTGCACGATATTCTAATTTTTCGAGTTTCACCTGTATATAAGGTACAATGAACAGTGATGCCTCAGGATTTTGCAAAATATGCCAAATTTTTCTATGTTTCAGGTATTACAATCCCCTTCATCAGAACAAACAAACAGTGAAAAACATTTTTAAATAGGGTGAAAACACTGTGATTACCTACTCCCCTCTGAGTTCAGGCGCTAAACTTTCAATACAAGCAATGTTGTAAATTGCCAAACCAGAAGTAGTATTCAAAACCACTTCTGGTCCGGCATTACAAGCCACAATTATCAAAACCTTTATCACAAACATAAGTGCTATCTAGCGTTCACTAATATATTGCTGTGAGCATATAATAAAACGAGTGCTGTGTCACCTGTTCCCAGCATGTCCAGAACTAGTGGTTGTGACTCCGGGCTGTAAACGATGTTGCACAACAGGAAGTGAATATATTATTCAAACCGGAAGTGGGACATCTACATATAGCATAAGTTTAACTTACTTGTGTTACTTGCATAAGAAACCAGATTGGGGCATCCTAATACCTAGTGTAAAAATGGGGAAAAAAAGCCGTTTACATTGCGATAGTGCAACGCATAACATACACAGTGGTCACAATTAAATAGTATAACGTGTATATCAACAGCTATTTGTGTAGACTTATGTATTCAATGCAGGAACTACTTATATAAGTAAATATATCAAAAAGGCACCTCACTTAATCTTAAAGCTAAACAACTCCATATGTGTATTATCAAATGTGTTAATACATATTACTACTTTATACTGGCTCAGTGTATGGAATACAAATGAAAGTATAGACTAGGATATTTGTAATAGCCTAAGTTACTCAGTATGGTAAGTTGTTGTACACTGGAAAGGTAGTGTTTTATGACACAGGTTTCACTATAATATAGCTCAATGGGAGTTACTATGTCGGGTATATGTCTTTTACTTGTAATTTATAGCAGAAAATTGTCATGTATACTTAGCAAATAGTGCAGATTGTAGGTGATCAAGGGGTACTATTGCAGGTTATAAATCTTACTGTAGTCGGTGTATTGTCGGTGTATTGGTGTACTTTATACTGGCTCAGTGTATGGAATACAAATGAAAGTATAGACTAGGCTATTTGTAATAGCCTAAGTTACTCAGTATGGTAAGTTGTTGTACACTGGAAAGGTAGTGTTTTATGACACAGGTTTCACTATAATATAGCTCAATGGGAGTTACTATGTCGGGTATATGTCTTTTACTTGTAATTTATAGCAGAAAATTGTCATGTATACTTAGCAAATAGTGAAGATTGTAGGTGATCAAGGGGTACTATTGCAGGTTATAAATCTTACTGTAGTCGGTGTATTGTTAAAATGTGTAAACCACTCATGTAGGCTTTCTGCGTCACCCCTCCCGATAAGTAAAATGTCATCTATGTATCTCCTGTAAAAAAATCACAGGAGATACATTTTAAGACCACAGATATTCTTTCTTAAAGCCTGCCATAAAAATGTTGGCATATGCTGGGGCCACATTAGACTCATTGCCATGCCAGCTGTTTGTAGAAAGAATGATTTCTCAAATTTAAAGTAGTTTTTCTTCAGGCAAAATTTTAACAGTTGTAGTACATACTCAATAGGTGGGCCTACATATTTGTCTGTAGTCATTAGTGTTTCTTTAACTTTTTTCTTGACCCATATCATGGGGAATGATGGTATACAAATTTTTCACATCAAGTGTGACCAAAAAATCATTCTCCCTGATAGTGGTCTGATTAAGTGTATACAACAAATCATTAGTGTAGCAGACCCTGTCCGAATAATGGCCAAAACTGTACTGATGAATTTTTATGAAGTTTTATTATTCAACACACATAGATGAGAGTATCCTTTTTTAACTCCAGTTGCGCATGCCTGTAATCTCAGCTACTTGGGAGGCTGAGACAGAAGGATCTCTTGAGTCCAGGGGTTCTGGGCTACCCTGTGCTATGTCGATCAGGTGTACGCACTAAGTTCGGTATCCATATGGTGACTTTTAGGGAGCTCAAAGCCACCAGGTTGATCTAAGAAGGGGTGAACCGGCCCAGGTCGGAAACAGCTGCAGATAGAAAAGAGTTGTGCCCGGCTGGGTGAAGACAAGGTAGGGAGATCTTCAGGGGGGTAGTGTTAGGTTTTTTTAAGGGGGGTTTGGGTGGGTTTAGAATAGGGGTATGTGGGTGGTGGGTTGTAATGTTGGGGGGTGGTATTGTGTTTTTTTTTTACAGGCAAAAGAGCTGTTTTCTTTGGGGCGTGCCGCGCAAAAGGCCATTTTAAGGGCTGGAAAGGTAAAAGAACTGTGAACTTTTTTAATTTAGAATAGGGTAGGGATTTTTTTTTATTTTGGGGGGCGTTATTATTTTATTAGGGGGCTTAGAATAGGTGTAATTAGCTTAAAAATCTTGTAATTTTTTTTATTTTTTGTAATTTAGTGTTTGTTTTTTTGTAATTTAGTTTAGATTATTTTATTGTATTTTAGTTTAGATATTTGTAGTTTATTTAATTTATTGATAGTGTAGGTGTATTTCTAACTTAGGTTAGGATTTATTTTACAGGTAAATTGGCAATTATTTTAACTAGGTAGCTATTAAATAGTTATTAACTATTTAATAGCTATTGTACCTAGTTAAAATAAATACCAAGTTACCTGTAAAATAAATATAAACCCTAAAATAGCTACAATGTAATTATTAATTACATTGTAGCTATCTTGGGTTTATTTTATAAGTAAGTATTTAGATTTAAATAGGAATATTTTAATTAATAATATTAATATTAATTAGATCTATTTTAATAAGAATTTAGTTAGGGATGTTAGAGTTAGATAGGGTTATTATACATAATATATATATAATATAATAACGATATCAACTATATTAACCCTAATATAATTAGGGTTAATATAGTTAATATATATAATATAATAACTATATTAACTATATTAACCCTAATATAATTAGGGTTAATATAGTTAATATAGCTGGCGGCGGTGTAGGGGGATTAAATTAGGGGTTAATATTTTTAAAATAGATGGCGGCGGTGTAAGGGGCTCACTTTAGGGGGTAGGTAAGGTAGATGGCGGCGGGGTAGGGGCTCACTTTAGGTGGTAGGTAAGGTAGATGGTGGCGGGGTAGGGGCTCACTTTAGGGGGTAGGTAAGGTAGATGGCGGTGGGGTAGGGGCTCACTTTAGGGGGTAGGTAAGGTAGATGGTAAGGTATATGGCAGTGGGGTAGGGGCTCACATTAGGGGGTTATAGATTTAATATAGCTGGCGGCGGGGTCCGGGAGCGGCGGTTTAGGGGTTAATATATTTTTAATTGTTAGGATAGTGAGGGGGGATAGCGGATAGAGGGTTAGACGTGTCGGGCTATATTTGGGAGGTGTGTTAGACAGTACATGTGATTTTATAACTTTAGTCAGGTTTTGTAGGCGCCGGCAGTTTCTAAAGTGCCGTAAGTCACTGGCGACTACAGAAATTTGTACTTACGCAGATTTCTGGACATCGGTTTGTCAGACTTACGGCACTTTAGCCTCTGACGGCGCCGTATATAGGATAGCTCGAGTTGCGAGCTGAAACTGCGGGAGGCGGGGGTTCCCTCGCTTGCACCGCAAACTACAATCTTTATCGGATCGCGCCCTTGATCGGTACAATAAATCCTAAGTGCCAGAAGGTAGCGACTTAAAGGTTTAAAGGACAGAGAGGCCCATTGTGTGGCACCAAGCAACATTCAAAAAGTTCCCTGTAATTCAATTACACTATATTTGTTCCCCCATCAGTGGAAATCATGGGGCTTAACACAATACTGACGCTCAGGATGCACACACAATTATTTGAAAAAGGTCTAGTGCATCATCCTCAGTATTTAGAGTCGGCTTAACAAAATTACCAAATGTAATCCTTCTAAAGAAATAACAATAGGTCATAATACCATCCCTATTTAGTAACTCAGACAGGCGAATGCCTGACACGCATTTCGCCTGAGCTTTATCAAAGACGCAGATCGCCACAACATTCCATATTTGTACCGTATTTGCACCAATCATATCTTGTTTTCAGAAACAACACCTTTGCCGCAGCGAACCGATAGAGAACCAAATCACACCTGATGCAACTAATCAAGTACTTCATTAGTTGCACCAGGTGTGCTTGAGCAAGAACACATAATAAATACCTGAACTGTCTAGGGGTTTGTTGAGAGTCACATTTGACTGCATGTTAGAAATAAGTCAAAAGAATGGTCCAAAAACACCAGATTTTTGAGAACGCAGGTTTAGAGACTGCAAAAGACCTGCAGCAAGACTTGGTGGCAACAGGCACTGAGGTTTCAGTTTGCACAGTAAGGTGCGTAGTTAATGCAGAAGTTTTCCAAGCCAGAACACCAAGACGTAAACCTTACTGACCCAAAATCACAAGAAATGTCAGCTCCAAATCATATAAATAGGCCACAGAAGTTTTGGGATTCTGTTCTGTGGAGGGATGAAACAAAACTAAAACTTTTCAGCTCGATGGATCAACGGTATGTCTGGAGTAAGAAGAATGAAGCATACGCTGAAAGTAGCACTACCTACAGTTAAGCATGGTGGTGGCTCGATGATGCGCTTCAGCTACTTTGCATCCTCTAGCACTGGAAACCTGCAGCGTGTGGAAGGCAAGATGGATTCATTAAGGTATAAGGAAATCATAGGAGAAAATGACATGCTATCTGTGAGGAAGCTGAAGCTTGGGCAGCATTGGACCTTCCAACAGGACAATGTTCCCAAGCGTGCCTCAAATTCCACCAAGGCTTGGTTGCAGAATAAGTCTGGAAAATTCTACAGTGGCCATCACAGTCACTTGACTTGAACCCTATAGAAAATCTCTGGTGGGATTTGAAGAAGGTGTTTGTAGCATGCACACCCAAGAATATTACTGAACTAGAGGTCAGTGCTCATGAGGAATGGGCTAAGATTCCTCATGAACACTGCCAGAAGCTGGTGTCTGGCTATCCATTTATTTACAGCAGGTCATAACAGAAAAAGGGTGCACTACTAAGTACTAAAGATGCTTGCCATGAAGGGGTTGAATAATTTTAAGACTGCAGAATTCATTAAAAGTTGCATCTTCAGCTGAATTTGGGGAAACCACTTGAATCATTAACCCAAGACAGGTCTGGGTGCAAGAACCATAGGGAAAATTACAAAACAAATTAATACAACAAGTCAAGCACTCACTTACAAGCTCTCAGCTAAGATTAAGAGAAAAAATGGAAGGGTTAGATACCGCATTTGGCCAAATGGGACAAGCCCAGGTACCACGTCAAGGTCCCTTCCAAAAACCTGGGACCCTAAAACAGCCACACAATGCAAGCTCTCAAAATGGAAGAGTTAGTGACTGCATTTGGCCAAATAGGACAAGCCCAGGTACCACGTCAAGGTCCCTTCCAAAACTCTGTGACCCTAAAACAGCCACACAATGCAAGCTCTCAATCCAACAAACTGGGAGCAAGTGAAGGGTGCACAGGCTTATGTAATCACCCCAGACATATACAAAACACGGAAGGGGACTGCACTCTCAGACCGGACTGTGTACACATCCCATGACCCTCCAACATGCTCAGCCCTGGGTGCTCACTGGCACTCACAGGAAGCTGTGCTTTCTCTAGAGTCACAGGCAGTTAACCCCAAACAGGTCTGGGTGCAAGAACCATAGGGAAAATTACAAAACAAATTAATACAACACACAGAGAAAGTCCAGCACTCACTTACAAGCTCTCAGCTAAGATTAATAGCAAAAATGGAAGGGTTAGTTACCACATTTGGTCAAATAGGACAAGCCCAGGTACCATGTCAAGGACCTTTCCAAAAACCTGGGACCCTAAAACAGCCACACAGTGCAAGCTCTCAATCCAACAAACTGGGAACAAGTGAAGGGTGCACAGGCTTATGTAATTACCCCAGACATATACAAAACATGGAAGGGAACTGCACTCTCAGACCGGACCGGGTACACATCCCAAGACCCTGCAACATGCTCAGCCTGGGGTGCTCACTGGCACTCACAGGAAGCTGTGCTGTCCCCAGAGTCACAGGCAGTTAACCCAGACAGGTCTGGGTGCAAGAACCATAGGGAAAATTACAAAACAATTAATACAACACACAGAGAAAGTCCAGTACTCACTTACAAGCTCTTAACTATGATTAAAAGCAAAAATGGAAGGGTTAGTTACTGCATTTGGCCAAATAGGTCAAGCCCAGGTACCACGTCAAGGACCCTTCCAAAAACCTGGGACCCTAAAACAGCCACACAATGCAAGCTCTCAATCCAGCAAACTGGGAACAAGTTAAGGGTGAACAGGCTTATGTAATCACCCCAGACATATACAAAACACGAAAAGGGACTGCACTCTAAGACCGGACCAGTACACATCCCATGACCCTGCAACATGCTCAGTCCTGGGTGCTCAATGGAACTCACAGGAAGCTGTGCTGACCCCAGAGTCAGACAAGCCCAGGTACCACATGAGCTGTAAGCCATAATCATCACAATTATGACAAATCATGGCTTGAACTATCTTGAGTTGCATGTAATGAGTCAATCTCATATATTAGTTTCACCTTTTAAGTTGCATTAGTGAAATAAATGAACTTTTGCACGATATTCTAATTTTTCGAGTTTCACCTGTATATAAGGTACAATGAACAGTGATGCCTCAGGATTTTGCAAAATATGCCAAATTTTTCTATGTTTCAGGTATTACAATCCCCTTCATCAGAACAAACAAACAGTGAAAAACATTTTTAAATAGGGTGAAAACACTGTGATTACCTACTCCCCTCTGAGTTCAGGCGCTAAACTTTCAATACAAGCAATGTTGTAAATTGCCAAACCAGAAGTAGTATTCAAAACCACTTCTGGTCCGGCATTACAAGCCACAATTATCAAAACCTTTATCACAAACATAAGTGCTATCTAGCGTTCACTAATATATTGCTGTGAGCATATAATAAAACGAGTGCTGTGTCACCTGTTCCCAGCATGTCCAGAACTAGTGGTTGTGACTCCGGGCTGTAAACGATGTTGCACAACAGGAAGTGAATATATTATTCAAACCGGAAGTGGGACATCTACATATAGCATAAGTTTAACTTACTTGTGTTACTTGCATAAGAAACCAGATTGGGGCATCCTAATACCTAGTGTAAAAATGGGGAAAAAAAGCCGTTTACATTGCGATAGTGCAACGCATAACATACACAGTGGTCACAATTAAATAGTATAACGTGTATATCAACAGCTATTTGTGTAGACTTATGTATTCAATGCAGGAACTACTTATATAAGTAAATATATCAAAAAGGCACCTCACTTAATCTTAAAGCTAAACAACTCCATATGTGTATTATCAAATGTGTTAATACATATTACTACTTTATACTGGCTCAGTGTATGGAATACAAATGAAAGTATAGACTAGGATATTTGTAATAGCCTAAGTTACTCAGTATGGTAAGTTGTTGTACACTGGAAAGGTAGTGTTTTATGACACAGGTTTCACTATAATATAGCTCAATGGGAGTTACTATGTCGGGTATATGTCTTTTACTTGTAATTTATAGCAGAAAATTGTCATGTATACTTAGCAAATAGTGCAGATTGTAGGTGATCAAGGGGTACTATTGCAGGTTATAAATCTTACTGTAGTCGGTGTATTGTCGGTGTATTGGTGTACTTTATACTGGCTCAGTGTATGGAATACAAATGAAAGTATAGACTAGGCTATTTGTGATAGACTAAGTTACTCGGTATGGTAAGTTGTTGTACACTGGAAAGGTAGTGTTTTATGACACAGGTTTCACTATAATATAGCTCAATGGGAGTTACTATGTCGGGTATATGTCTTTTACTTGTAATTTATAGCAGAAAATTGTCATGTATACTTAGCAAATAGTGAAGATTGTAGGTGATCAAGGGGTACTATTGCAGGTTATAAATCTTACTGTAGTCGGTGTATTGTTAAAATGTGTAAACCACTCATGTAGGCTTTCTGCGTCACCCCTCCCGATAAGTAAAATGTCATCTATGTATCTCCTGTAAAAAAATCACAGGAGATACATTTTAAGACCACAGATATTCTTTCTTAAAGCCTGCCATAAAAATGTTGGCATATGCTGGGGCCACATTAGACTCATTGCCATGCCAGCTGTTTGTAGAAAGAATGATTTCTCAAATTTAAAGTAGTTTTTCTTCAGGCAAAATTTTAACAGTTGTAGTACATACTCAATAGGTGGGCCTACATATTTGTCTGTAGTCATTAGTGTTTCTTTAACTTTTTTCTTGACCCATATCATGGGGAATGATGGTATACAAATTTTTCACATCAAGTGTGACCAATAAATCATTCTCCCTGATAGTGGTCTGATTAAGTGTATACAACAAATCATTAGTGTAGCAGACCCTGTCCGAATAATGGCCAAAACTGTACTGATTAATTTTTATGAAGTTTTATTATTCAACACACATAGATGAGAGTATCCTTTTTTAACTCCAGTTGCGCATGCCTGTAATCTCAGCTACTTGGGAGGCTGAGACAGAAGGATCTCTTGAGTCCAGGGGTTCTGGGCTACCCTGTGCTATGTCGATCAGGTGTACGCACTAAGTTCGGTATCCATATGGTGACTTTTAGGGAGCTCAAAGCCACCAGGTTGATCTAAGAAGGGGTGAACCGGCCCAGGTCGGAAACAGCTGCAGATAGAAAAGGATTTAGAAGTTGCTCAAGCTATAGTAACATCTTATGATTAAGAAATAAAGCAAGAGACAAAAAGTGAGTTAACATAAAATGTGCACTAAAATATTATCCATAAACTCTGTATTAAAGGGATAGGAAAGTCAAAATTAAACTTGCATGATTCAGATAGAGCATGTCATTTTAAGACACTTTTAAATTCACTTCTATTTTCAAATGTGCTTCGTTCTCTTAGTATCCCTTGTTAAAAAATAAATACACACATATCATACACTAGTGGGAGCTGCTGCTGATTAGTGCCTGCACACATTTGTCTTTTGTGATTGGCTAAATAGATATTTTCAGCTTCCTCTCAGTAGTGCAATGCTGTCCCTTCAACAATGGATAACAAGAGAATGAAGAAAATTTGATAATCGCTGTTTAAAATTGTATTCTCTATCTGAATCATAAAAGAAAATGTTGTGGTTTACTATCCCTTTAATATTAACACACACAGTGAATTTCACAAAATACTAATTACAACTAACATTAAACAAATATATACAGACCTTGTGCCTTTTTGGAGGGTGTTAACAGAGTAGTAAACCTTTTAAAATAACTGATGACCAGTAATAATGTGCTGGCTCTCCTATTTATTGCTACGGAGGCCAATATAGCTCCTCAGACTGTGAGACACTTACTCCCTGCTACCAGTCCCACACCAAACTTCTTCCCCTCTGCAACAGAGATAGTGCAGACCTTGCCCATCTTTAAACTTACAAAAATATTAAAATGTGCACAAAGACACAATATAAAATATATTACAAATAAGTCTGTTACACTCCCATCAAAATTATAATTGTTTTTAAAACATAAGTAATTTTCACTTATAACAACTCTTATGTATATATGCAGACATCCCAACCTGCAAAAACTCATTTCAGGGAGGTGGTTTCACCCGCTACTGCGCTGCTAAACCCCCCCCCCCCCCCCCCCCCAGTTATATATTGGACACCTTGAAACCCTAAATAAGATAGAGACTTATCATTAAAGTAGCTTCCCACTAAAGTCAGATTTTAAAAAAAGTAGCTTTATTGCACAACCACATACAACAAACCTATTTTCCAGTGATCGTACGCTTGTTGAATGCTTAAATAATTTAGAATACGAAGTTTAATTACGTGCAGTAAATAAGGTAGTATTTGTGTTTTTATTTTATTAGAATCAGTGGGGGAATTTTGGTTACTGATGCACGCTTTGAGGGTTCTATATCGTCCCAGCAACTAAAGGCATTCCTTAAAGAAATACTTTTCCGGATTTGGGTCACATTGGATCATGGTGCTTGGAGTTTCAGGGAGATTGGATTCCATTTGCTGGCATCAGGGAGCCGCTATTACAATCAGGGAGACTCCCTGAACTTCAGGGAGAGTTGGGATGTCTGTATATGTGAAGCATAGCAAAGTTCTTTTGAACATTTGTTCACTCAGCGTCCAATAATAAGACAAGCTTCTGAGCTGGTCTCTCTACTACTGAGATCTTATTTATCCGTTCTCCTATGTTGTTTAGTTTTTTTTGTCACCAAGTGCTATTGTGACTGTCCTTATTAGTCCACCTGGTAGGGTTGCCACCTCAGCCATGTTTCCCTGGACACTTATGAGTTACACATGCTGCAGGGTGTGCAGGGAGGAACATGTATTGTGTTTCTGAACAGCACTATTCCTATTTCTCCCTGCACACCCTGGAGCATGTGTAACTTATAAGTGTTCTGTATTTTAAGGAACGGGTGGCAACCCTACCACCTGGGCTAATTGCAGTGTGTATAATTCTTCCTAATCTCCATCATTTATTGGCAGCGTCTCATCTGCATCCATGACCACGTCACCAATTTGAAAATTCCTTTTGGTAGCATGCCAGCATTGCCTAGCAGCAATGTTGTGAAGATACTCTTTTTTTCCATCTACTCCAAAACTGTTCAGTAAGTTACTGCACCCATCTCCATCTCCTTTTCCCATACAAATCTTCTCTTATGAATTTGCCTGGTGGTTGCAAAGCTGTGGTGGCTTTCATGGTAATCAGATGGTTAGGAGTGAGCAGTTTTAAGCTCTTGGGGTCATTTAGGGGCGACTATTAACTATTGAGGAAGGAAAAAAGAGGGCGACCCCTAGTGCAGATCACTTAGATGTAAAATTCAAACCAACTGTTCATAAAAAATGAATACTCACAGATTAAGTTGCACACAGTAGTGCAAATGGAGCATACTAGGTATATTACGGTGACCTAGTGCACATATAAGCCCAGGTAATATTCTGCTACAGCGGTAGATAAACTCCAAAACGATAAATAAAAAAGGAAGGAGACTCCAGTGTATAAAAGAAAGAACACATGTATTGAATAAAAAAAAGTTGTAAAAACAATTCACAGATATATAGTATAAACCTGTGGTCAGTACAAAAAAGTGCTAACCACGCTTTTTCCTCAGGCAAATGATACTGACTGACTGGAGACTCCTATTAAAATACCCTAAAGCCCACATTGTTACAGGCTGCAACTCATTACACAGGTGCTGCTGTGTTAATTAATTCGGTAACTAACTTTCAGAGTATCCCAAAATGAAAATACAAAAATGTTTCAAGATATACAATTCATAATTTCACACATTTACCAACACATACATCAACACTCTCATAGTTTATTATAGGCAATTATAACAAATTTGATAAAGCTTATCACACTAGTTTAGGATGTTTTTAATGTTATTAAGAGCACCACATTTATCTATTTATTTTTAGGTCACCTGGATATTACTAGTGCTCTTTTATTTACAAGTGATATTTTAGGTTATTTACATGTTTTATACTTCCATCAGTTGCACGATATTTTATCGGTTATATTAGACCCACAGTTAGTATTAGATATTATTAGTCATGTATACATCATCTCACCACATAATTCATAGATTAACACTTTTTATATATTATTTGGGTTCTACACTATTCCAATTTAGATGCGGTATCTATCACCTAATAAGGGTTTGTTATATAGACACTTTCTGGTCACACTTATAGCATAAGTTTATCATCCAATATTGTATTTTTATACAATACTATTTTATCACTAATAGGTCATTCTCTTATGTTCACACACACACAATTATTTATAATTAGTTGAGCACACAAATACATCTACAAGACACTATCACAAACGTATTGTTACGTTTCACAATTGTTCCTTTTTTTGCTTTTATGTCCACATCTCACTGAGAGAATCTGTTTTTTTAACATGTACACACCCCCTAGCTGACGCTATTATATACGTATTACTACGCTTCATGATTGTCCTCTATTAGCGATGATGTCCACACCTCACTGAGACCATCCGTCTATTATTATGTATACACCCCCAAGCTGATGTCCAGAGTGATTGTTTACTAGGTTAAACCCTAATACAGACTATTGCAATGGTTCCGGTATCTCTACATTAATACAAGATCCTCCGGCTACAGCACAGCGTATTAACATAGATTAGGCACAGAGCCTTTTTCACAAACATTTAAATTGTTTCAACTATGTTGTAATTGAGAAATGCAGACACGTCGTGACGGCTAATATATTTACTCATTCTTTATGGATTAGCTTTAATCATTTGTTGTTACTTATGAACCGCTCAATAATCTATCTATTGTTGATCGCAATGAATATTTTTGTGTCATGTTGATGTTGTTCTCTTACGTGTAAGATGTCAGTTTTCTCATTAGAAGTTTACCCAAGGATATTAATGGCTTATAGCCATTGGTTAAGTCTCAAACACCCACATTACCATATTTGTGATTGGTTTATTTACACAATATGACAACTTTCAGAATATGTTTCATTACAGACATATATACTTTTTACTGTTATATTCTCAAATTCAAACCACATTATTAATCAGCTAAAATGTAATATTACGAATCTTATGATGATAGCTATATATAAGATTCTCAAGCCGCCCATATTAAGTATATTCTCTACGGATATATCTGAGTGAACACCATAAAACACATAAAGTGGTTCACTTATTTTAAACATGGTTTATTATTTTCTCTTGTTACTGTTTCTGTTATAATATAATTTACAACAATTGTATTACTTGGTTTTATTCGTTGATTATGAATTGTATATCTTAAATCATTTATGTATTTTCATTTTGGGATACTCTGAAAGTTAGTTACCTAATTAATTAACACTGCACCTGTGTAATGAGTTGCAGCCTGTAACAACTTGGGCTTTAGGGTATTTTAATAGGAGTCTCCAGTCAGTCAGTATCATTTGCCTGAGGAAAAAGTGTGGTTAGCGCTTAGAAACTCGTAGCATTTTGTACTGACCACAGGTTTATACTATATATCTGTGAATTGTTTTTACAACTTTTTTTATTAAATATATGTGTTCTTTCTCTTATACACTGGAGTCTCCTTCCTTTTTTATTCATCGTTTTGGAGTTTAGCTACCGCTGTAGCAGAATATTACCTGGGCTTATATGTGCACTAGGTCACCGTAATATACCTAGTATGCTCCATTTGCACTACTGTGTGCAACTTAATCTGTGAGTATTCATTCTTCGTGAACAGTTGGTTTGAATTTTACATCTAAGTGATCTGCACTAGGAGTCGCCCTCTTTTTTCCTTCCTTATTCCAGATTGCAGAATCCATTTCTGATATCAGGAGAAGCAGCCTTGGCACTGGTGCACAGTTCACTGGGACACTGTGGAGATCCCAGAACGTTTTCCTAGGCATTATCTCTGCCTTCATACATTGTGAGTATGATTTGATTATATGCTTATTGTCTGTGACATATTGGCTACACTAGGAGGCGCCCTTTCTTCTTCTTTGTATGACTATTAACTATTGCCATGGCTTCATAAAACAAAGTGCGTAGCAAATCATCATTGGGCCTTCCTGATGAGAGGGAGACCATATAGTTTTGATTTGACGGTCCCATAAACCGCCTGCATGCCTGGAATAAGAGACATTCATAACAAAGTCACACTGTTTATCTGCAATAAAAGCAGTGAGCCTTTCTGAGTCAAGCTCCTTTAATGCTGAGTTCAGTTTATTCTTTGTGCCTACAAAATTGGTGCCTTAGTCACATCTGATTTGCCGTACTATGCCTCTAATTGCAATAAAGCCCCGTAGACTATTGATAAAAGCATCTCTGGACATATCTTCTAACATTTCTATATGAATGTCTCTTGAACAAAAGCAAGTTAGAAGCAGACCATACTTTTTGTACTGTTTTCTTCCTTCTTTAGTCATGAAGGCCCAAAGCAGTCCATATCTCAATAAACAAATGGTTGGGAAGACTCTACACATTCTGTGGGAAGATCATTATTCTCTAGCCTTCAACAGATTTCCTTAGTTTTCTACAAGCTACACAGTTGCGAATGTAAGTTGTGACAGCTCTGTTTATTCCAGGTATCCAATAGCCGCAAGATCTGATTTCATTAATTGTGAAACCATTTCCTTGATGCTTTACACTTTTGTGATAGTGTGCAATTATCAACTTTGTTACATGATGCTCTTTAGGCAGGATCAGTTGATGCTTGAATGAGTGAGTGCATAATGAGTTGCTTAATCTCCCTCCCACTTTGATCATACCATCTGTATCGATTAAGGTGTCCAGGTGATGAAGTTTATGATAACCTGGAAGTTGTTTTCCTTGACTCAGAACATCTATTTCTTTCTAATATATTTGATTTTGCACTCCCTTTAGAATCAAGTGTTTGCTTCCTCTTGTTCATTTAAAGATGCCGGTAAATTAATTTTATCTTTCTTTATCCATCTCAGAAGGCGTGCAATGTCTTTGACAGCCTTAGACCGAGATGAGAACTTGGACAAATGGTTTACAAGATCTTAACTTTCTCTTGTCTTTGTTTGTAACATCTGAATTTTTTTTAACTTCTAGATCCTACTGAGAGTTCCAATACAACATTTGAGGTTGCTTTATCTTTTTTCCACAAGAATGAGTGACCAGAGAAACAGTTAGATGAGAGCAACCCGTTTATTGTTCTTCCTCTGGAAGCATTGTCTGCTGGGTTCTCATCCGTTGGGACATACAACCATTGTTTGGGTGTTGTGCTTTGGCATATTTTTTGTTTTTTATTTACTACAAAAGTATGAAAACTGCGGGCATCATTATTTATATAACCCAAAACCACTTTTGAGTCTTTCCAGTGAACCAATAGGGACCGCTGCGGCGAAGGTGTTTTTTCTGAAACAAGATATGATTGGTGCAAATACGGTACAAATATGGATGATGTTGTGGCGATCTGCGCCTTTGATAAAGCTCCGGTGAAACGCGTGTCAGGTGTTCGCCTGTCTGAGTTACTAAATAGGGATGGTATTGTGACTTATTGTTATTACTTTAGAAGGTTTAAACTTGGACTTTTTTTAAATAATTGTGTATGCATCCTGAGCGACAGTATTACGTAAAGCCCCATGATTGTGGAATTGCCCACTGATTGTGGAATTCAACAAATATAGTATAGTTGAAATACAGGGAACTTTTTGAATGTCGCTTGGTGCCACCCAATGGGCCTCTGTGTCCTTTAAACCTTTAAGTTGCTATCGTTTGGCCCTTTGGATTTATTGTACTGATCAGGTTAACTAACCTCATGTGATCCCTTATACTCAGATAGTGCTACATTGTAGCTTTCTTTTAACTGATTTTATATTGGTGTTTTGGTAAACACTTTTAGTTTATGGGATTAAAAGTTATGTTTTAACATTGATCTTCCCTTCATCTATCCACCTTTAAGTGCGTGCCCAGATTCATATATCTTTCTCTTATTTTTATGTTGTCTCAAGCATACCTGATGCAACTAATCAAGCACTACATTAGTTGCACCAGGTGTGCTTGAGCAAGAACACATGAAATACCTGAACTGTCTAGGGGTTTGTTGAGTGTCACGTTTGACTGCATGTTAGAAATATGGCTAAGTCAAAAGAATGTTCCAAAAAGTTAAGAGAAGTAATTATCGCCCAGCAAAAACAAGGAGCAGAATACAATAAGATAGTGAAGGAACTGAATGTTCCTAGAAACACCATTGAAAGCATAGTTTGCAAGTTCAAAGTTAAAGGAACAGTGGTTACACTACCTGGATAGGCCAGAAAAAGGAAGCTATCAACGGCTGCAACCAGATTTTTGAGAATGCAGGTTGAGAAAAACTCTTGAGTGACTGCAAAAGACCTGCAGCAAGACTTGGTGGCAACAGGCACTGAGGTTTCAGTTTGCACAGTAAGGTGCATACTTAACGCAGAACACCAAGACGTAAACCTTATTGACCCAAAATCACAAGAAAAATCAGCTCCAATATGCTCAAAATCATATAAATAGGCCACAGAAGTTTTGGGATTCTGTTCTGTGGATGCAATGAAACAAAACTAGAACTTTTTGGCCCAATGGATCAACGGTATGTCTGGAGGAAGAAGAATGAAGCATACGCTGAAAGTAACACTCTACCTACAGTTAAAGGGACAGTCTACCATATAATTTTTATTGTTTTAAAAGATAGATAATCCCTTTATTACCCATTCCCCAGTTTTGCATAACCAACACTGTTTTATTAATATACTTTTTACCTCTGTGATCACCTTGTATCTAGGAACCTTCTTCCATCCCCCTGATCACATGACTGTGACTGTTTATTATCAATTGTCTTAAATTTAGCATTGTTTTGTGCTAAATCTTAAATAACCCCCTGTGCCTGAACACAGTGTTATCTATATGGCCCACGTGTACTTTCTGTCTCTTTGTGTTGAAAAGAGATTTAAAAAGCATGTGATAAGAGGCAGCCCTCAAAGGCTTAGAAATTAGCATATGAGCCTACCTATGTTTAGTTTAAACTAAGAATACCAAGAGAAAAAAGCAAATTTGATGATAAAAGTAAATTGGAAAGTTGATTAAAATTACAAGTCCTATCTGAATAATGAAAGTTTAATTTTCACTAGACTGTCCCTTTAAGCATGGTGGTGGCTAGGTGATGCCCTTCGGCTACTTTGCATCCTATAGCACTGGAAACCTGCAGCGTGTGGAAGGCAAGAAGTATTCATTAAGGTATAAGGAAATCATAGGTAAAAATGACATGCTGTCTGTGAGGAAGCTGAAGCTTGGGCATCATTGGACCTTTCAACAGGACAATGTTCCCAAGCATGCCTTAAATTCTACCAAAGCTTGGTTGCAGAATAAGTCTGGAAGATTCTACAGTGGCCATCACAGTCACCTGACTTGAACCCTATAGAAAATCTCTGGTGGGATTTGAAGAAGGTGTTTGTAGCATGCACACTCAAGAATATTACTGAACTGGAGGCCATTGCTCATGAGGAATGGGCTAAGATTCCTCAGGAACACTGCCAGAAGCTGGTGTCTGGCTATGCATTTGTTTGCAGCAGGTCATAAGAGAAAAAGAGTTCACTACTAAGTACTAAAGATGCTTGCCATGAAGGGGTTGAATAATTTTAAGACTGCAGAATTAATTAAAAGTTGCATCTTCAGTTGAATTTGACAAAACCACTTGAAGCATTCATTGTGTTGAGCTATTTCAATTGCTTTTGTTTTGTTTGTTCATGGCAAACAGCTGAAAGTCTTTAAATTTTGACAATAAACCTAATTTTCAATGGGGGTTGAATAATGTTGATTACTGTATATATATATATATATATATATATATATATATATATATATATATATATATATATATATATATATATATATACACTGTCATAGATAGGATTGCACAATCATACCACAAGTTATGCCACGGTGCACTGCTAATGCAATATCCAGTTCCTCCAAGAAGCAGGCACTCACTGATCTTTTTTCATAAAAAATATAAATTTATTTTATTAGGTTAAAAGACAAACGTTTCGGCACTGCATTGTGCCTTTGTCAATGTCACACAAAATATGAGAAACAGAGTGCAACTAAGCACCCGAAATCAGATTACATACAATTAAAAACATACCCCTTAAATAGAACAAATACCCCTTAAACTTTACCGCCATTCCTGTATCACGCTGCTTCAATCTCAAACCACTGACGTCACGCTGACACGCTAGCCGTGCCTAGCGTGATGACGCATAGCACGGCGTTGTCATGGCAACGTCAAAAGCATCACGTCGGCGTGCTTGCCAGATATCAGTGAACCACCGGGGCTAATGTGCGCATGTTCAGAAAGACATATTTCATGAAGCGCAGCGGTTGCTATAGGCAACCGACATAAACACACAAATTGCTGCAGCAAAATCGCTCCAGGTGTTACCTGTATGTGGCTAAGATGGAGGCTGTTAGATGTTTTAATTTCCCAGATGTCAAGACCCTATTCTGCTGTAGTGAACTATAAATCTATATAGTAAACAGCGAGTGCAAATACAAATCTGCAACTCCATATGCATACTGCATCATAGGGTAACCACATCCTGAAAATAATTCACATCTGCAGAGATGAAATAATGATGGCACAGTATTGCAGGATAAATACACAGAGAGAACCCATGATCATATTATTAACGGTAGGACATAACCCAATTAATAAAAATTAACCTTATGTACCCATCAAACCCATAGGAGTATGGTAGTTAACCAAACAGCAGACACCCAAAGACCCTCAATTCCAAGCGGGCACTAGATTAACCTTTAATAGAACGGGCTAAAATCCAGTGTAGTATTTAGTCCTCTTGGGGCCACAGTTCCCAATTTGTATATCCACCTGCTCTCGCATTGGAGTAGTTTCTTTCCTCTGTCACCACCCCTCGGATTGGGTGGGATGTGGTCAATTAGCATTGATCTGATACTAGACACTGGATGTTTGAAGTGTGCACAGTGGCGTGCCACCGGCTGGTCCGATTCACCACTCTTCAAAGCCTCACGAATTGCGTGGCGATAATTGGCCATCCTATCACGGAAGGAGGTTGTCGTTTTTCCTATGTACACATGAGAACACGGGCAAGTCAGCATGTAGACCACAAAAGTACTAGTGCAACTAAGGCGGTGGTTTTTTTTAAACCACTGATTTTTGTGGGGATGTTGACATCCAGGTGTGAATGTAGTGATCAAGTTAAGTTGTTCAGACGTAACCTTGATAGGAGCCCTAGTGTCATGTATAGTATCAGAATTCAACAGTTTCTCTTGTATTTCACAGATATCTGTCATAGGGTAGCCCCTTTTGTTTAGTTTTACGCCCATTTCCTTCACTTGGGTCACCTGCGAGGGTGTCTCACTGTTATTTCTCAGTGCTCTAGTAAGTTGGGAGGTGAGAACGCCCTTTTTCTGGTGTTGAGGGTGAAAGCTACTGGCGTGTAACAAAGAATTGTGGTCTGTAGGCTTAGTGTACAATTTAGTACCAAAACGCCAACCACCAGAGTCATTCACCTTAAACACATTAAGGTCCAAAAACTTCACACTATCAGAGCTGAATTCAAGCTTAAATCGAATAGGGCTAACCATGAGGTTCAAATGTGACACCCACTCACGCAAAGACAATACATCACCCCTCCATATGAGGAAAACATCATCGATGTAGCGGGTATAAAAAGTCACTTGTGGATGTTCAAACGGTTTCATGAGCTCCTGCTCATACCACGCCATATAAATGTTTGTGTAGTTGGGTGACCCCATGGCTGTGCCAGCTACCTGCAAATAGTAACAGTCCTCAAACTTAAAATAGTTTTTTTCTAGACAGATGGTCAACAGTTCACAAATGAATTCAACAGGAGGACCTCGATAATTAGTGTTATTTGTCACCATGGACCTGACAGCCTCCACCCCTCCAACATGGGGAATCACAGTGTAGAGGCTGTCCACGTCCATGGTGACCAAAATGTCATCCTGTCTTAGATCCACAAAGTCTGCAAGTGTCCTCAGCAGGCCTGGTGAATCCTGCAAGTAAGCCCTGGTGTTCTTAACAATATCCTGTAAAAAGGAGTCAATATAGATGTCAAGGTTAGTGAGTACCGAGCCTCGGGCAGACACAATAGGTCTGCCCGGGCGGTTCACCAATGTTTTGTGAACCTTTGGCAGGAGATATAGTACAGGGACTATAGGGTGTTCAATTGTCAAAAAAGATAATTCCTATTCACTAATGAAACCAGCCTCTAGACTACAGTGTAAAAAGGCATTTCATCTCTGCAGATGTGAATTATTTTCAGGATGTGGTTACCCTATGATGCAGTATGCATATGGAGTTGCAGATTTGTATTTGCACTCGCTGTTTACTATATAGATTTATAGTTCACTACAGCAGAATAGGGTCTTGACATCTGGGAAATTAAAACATCTAACAGCCTCCATCTTAGCCACATACAGGTAACACCCGGACCGATTTTGCTGCAGCAATTTGTGTGTTTATGTCGGTTGCCTATAGCAACCGCTGCGCTTCATGAAATATGTCTTTCTGAACATGCGCACATTAGCCCCGGTGGTTCACTGATATCTGGCAAGCACGCCGACGTGATGCTTTTAACGTTGCCATGACAACGCCGTGCTATGCGTCATCAGCGTGACGTCAGTGGTTTGAGATTGAAGCAGCGTGATACAGGAATGGCGGTAAAGTTTAAGGGGTATTTGTTCTATTTAAGGGTTATGTTTTTAATTGTATGTAATCTGATTTCGGGTGCTTAGTTGCACTCTGTTTCTCATATTTTGTGTGACATTGACAAAGGCACAATGCAGTGCCGAAACGTTTGTCTTTTAACCTAATGAAATAAATTTATATTTTTTATGAAAAAAGACCAGTGAGTGCATGCTTCTTGGAGGAACTGGATATTGCATTAGCAGTGCACCGTGGCATAACTTGTGGTATGATTGTTCAATCCTATCTATGACAGTGTGATTTGGCCTATGGCATTTGGGATTAGCACTCCTTAGTTATATTACACATGAACTGTGGACTTTGGACTGTTCAGTTGTGCATCTACCTGGAATCACTATTCTACATTGATTTTAATTGTTTATTATCTCTTCTGAATCCCATTTTCCTGTTTTTTTCTCTGATGGCTGAGGCTGCAGCAAGTATGGATACAGCATATATTGATGAGGATTTCACTACAGATCCTCTTGCATTCACCGATGACGACGCAGACAGAATCCTGATCTCAGATGAAATGTGTGAATTGGGAGGTGAGACACCCATTTATATATATCATAAGCTATTAAATTTACGCAGAAAGGAGGTAGATTATCACCTACATGCAGTGTTCTTATCTGGTTACTTTAGGAAGAAATTTATCCCCAGGGGTTTCAGGGTTAAAAACCTACCAACCCTGGGGAGACAAAATGTGGAGTTCTGTAAGAGATGGTGCTCAATTTTGAACAAATGTTCCTATGACCTAATCCTCTTGGTTATTGAGGAGGTCACGAGACTAGAAGCTAGAACTAAATCTGAATTGGACACCATCAAAACTCAGAATTTCCACATTTTGGAAAATGATACTAGCCAAGATTGGGTCAATAAATTAGATGGCTTGGTCAGTAAATACCGTAGCGATTTGATCGCTTTTTAAAACAAAAAATTAAACAGTGTGGAAAATGATTACAGGGAAAGGCGGGTGTATAAGTGGTTATATGGCAAAGATGAGGTTCCTTTAAGACGCGGTAGAAATCTAAGATCCAGAAATACTTTAAGTATTGTTGATAGCAGTGGGGGGCATTCCTCTGGGACTGAAACAACTAAAGATACTGAAGTGCCCACTGAGAATATTCAACAGTCACAACCTTTTTTAGGTGTAACCACAAGGTCCACATTGAAATCCCCGATACAACACATGGCCAAAAAAGGCCAAAGAGACGCAAGATCTGCAGGGGAGGCTATAAGTCTAAGTCAAAAGCAAGTGAAAAGGAAGTAGACATAGTGTTCAACCTCAGTAGTAGACCATTAAGTGGAGCTGAAATATCTTTACTTAATCACGGTCTATCATTTGTCCCGACTCCCCCTGTATATACTTTTGAGAGACTAGTTTAAATCCATAGATTTCAGCGACAGCTGAAATTAAGGGATCATTTCAGAGAGCAGGTTTACACACCTCAACAGTTTAAAAAAAAGTAATCCTTTGAACCACCTAACACCAATCCTTCTATTAGGAGCTATTAGGGTTACTAAGTCAAAATATCAGTGAGGCTTCAAATACTACTTCTTATCCTAACCTTAGTGTTTTCAGGATGTGGTTACCCTATGATGCAGTATGCATATGGAGTTGCAGATTTGTATTTGCACTCGCTGTTTACTATATAGATTTATAGTTCACTACAGCAGAATAGGGTTTTGACATCTGGGAAATTAAAACATCTAACAGCCTCCATCTTAGCCACATACAGGTAACATCCGGAGCGATTTTGCTGCAGCAATTTGTGTGTTTATGTCGGTTGCCTATAGCAACCACTGCGCTTCATGAAATATGTCTTTCTGAACATGCGCACATTAGCCCCGGTGGTTCACTGATATCTGGCAAGCACGCCGACGTGATGCTTTTGACGTTGCCATGACAACGACATGCTATGCGTCATCACGCTAGGCACGGCTAGCGTGTCAGCGTGACGTCAGTGGTTTGAGATTGAAGCAGCGTGATACAGGAATGGCGGTAAAGTTTAAGGGGTATTTGTTCTATTTAAGGGGTATGTTTTTAATTGTATGTAATCTGATTTCGGGTGCTTAGTCTTACTCTTTTTCTCATACTTTGTGTGACATTGACAAAGGCACAATGCAGTGCCGAAACGTTTGCCTTTTAACCTAATGAAATAAATTTATATTTTTTATGAAAAAAGACCAGTGAGTGCCTGTTTCTTGGAGGAACTATATATATATATATATATATATATATATAATACTCATAGCATGAAAAAGAGAAACAATTAGCAAATGTATAAGACAAGCCGGATCGGCTAATGTGGCAAAAACAAGTGTGTAGAAAAAGTTCCAGGCTAGGTAGCGTCCATTCAGTCCCACAGACAAAGTGCTGTATAGTATAAAAAGCCACATATGTAAAAGACAGTCCAGGAAAAGTCACTGGAGTGCAATATAAGCCGATACTTATCTAGTCTCCGCTGAATTCGAAGGAGCCTGGGGTATCCAGGTGTGAAGAGTAACAAAAAAGCTTTTCTAGGCCTGTGAGCTGGACCACTCCGTGTGTGTGTCAGGTGCGGACAACCTCCGCCGATGTTCCTGGGCAGGCAGATAGCCCTCCAGTCCCATCAGCAGGAAATGGCCACGTCGGCACCACACGCCGTCCTCGGTAAGGGATTCACCCACTCTGACATCAGAGGTCTGCGCTACGTTATGCAGAGGGTTCACAGGTTTCTATGGAGAAGAGTATAATGCTCCTTGCTATCAGTGGCAGGGCTCGAGTCTTTTGGCAGCCTTTAGCGTTATCCCATCCACTGCATATAGTATTATGTACAAATGGACACCTGACGCGTTTCGCGCATGCGCACATGCCCTTCATCAGAGGTTATGAGTTCTAGATACCTGGGGAACTATATATGGTTAAACAGCCAATCAGTGATACAGAAACCTGTTAGGGAAAAACTCCTAAGTCAATTGACTGGGATGTAGGCTGTTATTCCATATATAGAACCGTGTACTATATTCATACTTAATACTAGTGCAGTAGCATAAATATTATATATGTTGTATACAAAAAAAGCAAAAAAGCTTAAACACTGAAAGTAAATGAGATAATGACGAAATACAATGTATATATAGATCTGATAAAAAACTAATAAAAAGCAAAATAAAATAAACCAATATTAATGCTAAATAGCACAAAATAAATAAAAGTCAAAAGAATAATAATATGAATAGTTTTTAAAAGAACGATCACCAAATAAAAAGGAAAACCATCCATCAGATAACAAATGAATAAAATAAAATAAAAAAGTGTACAATAAAAAAAGTGTGTGGTAAAGTGTATAATAAAAAATGCCATATGTTGATTACCCTATTTCGCTAGCTTTTTATTATACACTTTTACCACACATTTTTTTATTGTACACTTTTTTATTTTATTTTATTCATTTGTTATCTGATGGATAGTTTTCCTTTTTATTTGGTGATCGTTCTTTTAAAAACTATTCATATTATTATTCTTTTGACTTCGTTTATTTATTTTGTGTTATTTAGCATTAATATTGGTTTATTTTATTTTGCTTTTTATTAGTTTTTTATTAGTTTTTTATCAGATCAATATATACATTGTATTTCGTCATTATCTCATTTACTTTCAGTGTTTAAGCTTTTTTGCTTTTTTTGTATATAACATATACAGTATAATATTTATGCTACTACACTAGTATGAATATAGTATCCGGTCCTATATATGGAATAACAGCCTACATCCCTTTCAATTGACTTAGGAGGTTTTCCCTAACAGGTTTTTGTATCACTGATTGGCTGTTTAACCATATATAGGTCCCCAGGTATCTAGAACTCATAACCTCTGATGAAGTGCATGTGCGCAACGCGTCAGGTGTCCATTTGTACATTCACCTGTACACTCGCAACTCTGTTGAATAAACTACAGTTTTGAACAAGTCTTCAGTCTCCGGATCAGCCTCTTCTCTTTTTCCCCTCGGGAATTCATTACTATATGTATATATATATATATATATATATATATATATATATATATATATATACACATATATATATATATATATATATATATATATATATATATATATATATATATATACACACACATAGATATATATATACACATAGATATATATATATATATATATATATATATATATATATAAATCTTTATATATATATATATATATATATATATATATATATATACTGCATACAAAGAGAGAAGCGCTCTACCAGGAACGAACAACAGCTCAGTGGCTTGTTCTATGGCGATTTACCACCCGGAAGCAGCCTCTTTTAGACCAGTGTGCTTTTCACAGAAGAAAACTTTCCTGAAGTATATCAGTCTGATCCCGCCAAGTAAGGTCAGTCCAGCCCCGAAGTACCAGGCAATTCTCCTCTGAACAAGCAACATGACAACCCCAGACGATCGTTTCGGCCTCCTATGGGCCTCGTCAGTGAGGTGCAGCCACATTCCTCTAAGCACACTGGGCAAGGAGTCCATGTCTGGTTTCCCCCATCACCCATAGGGAGACTTCCCCAGGGTCATAATAATTTGCATACAAAGAGAGAAGCGCTCTACCAGGAACGAACAACAGCTCAGTGGCTTGTTCTATGGCGATTTACCACCCGGAAGCAGCCTCTTTTAGACCAGTGTGCTTTTCACAGAAGAAAACTTTCCTGAAGTATATCAGTCTGATCCCGCCAAATAAGGTCAGTCCAGCCCCGAAATACCAGGCAATTCTCCTCTGAACAAGGAACATGACAACCCCAGACGATCGTTTCGGCCTCCTATGGGCCTCGTCAGTGAGGTGCAGCCACATTCCTCTAAGCACACTGGGCAAGGAGTCCACGTCTGGTTTCCCCCATCACCGATAGGGAGACTTCCCCAGGGTCATAATAATTTGCATACAAAGAGAGAAGCGCTCTACCAGGAACGAACAACAGCTCAGTGGCTTGTTCTATGGCGATTTACCACCCGGAAGCAGCCTCTTTTAGACCAGTGTGCTTTTCACAGAAGAAAACTTTCCTAAAGTATATCAGTCTGATCCCGCCAAGTAAGGTCAGTCCAGCCCCGAAATACCAGGCAATTCTCCTCTGAACAAGGAACATGACAACCCCAGACGATCGTTTCGGCCTCCTATGGGCCTCGTCAGTGAGGTGCAGCCACATTCCTCTAAGCACACTGGGCAAGGAGTCCACGTCTGGTTTCCCCCATCACCCATAGGGAGACTTCCCCAGGGTCATAATAATTTGCATACAAAGAGAGAAGCGCTCTACCAGGAACGAACAACAGCTCAGTGGCTTGTTCTATGGCGATTTACCACCCGGAAGCAGCCTCTTTTAGAGCAGTGTGCATTTCACAGAAGAAAACTTTCCTGAAGTATATCAGTCTGATCCCGCCAAGTAAGGTCAGTCCAGCCCCAAAATACCAGGCAATTCTCCTCTGAACAAGGAACATGACAACCCCAGACGATCGTTTCGGCCTCCTATGGGCCTCGTCAGTGAGGTGCAGCCACATTCCTCTAAGCACACTGGGCAAGGAGTCCACGTCAGGTTTCCCCCATCACCCATAGGGAGACTTCCCCAGGGTCATAATAATTTGCATACAAAGAGAGAAGTGCTCTACCAGGAACGAACAACAGCTCAGTGGCTTGTTCTATGGTGATTTACCACCCGGAAGCAGCCTCTTTTAGACCAGTGTGCTTTTCACAGAAGAAAACTTTCCTGAAGTATATCAGTCTGATCCCGCCAAGTAAGGTCAGTCCAGCCCCGAAATACCAGTCAATTCTCCTCTGAACAAGGAACATGACAACCCCAGACGATCGTTTCAGCCTCCTATGGGCCTCGTCAGTGAGGTGCAGCCACATTCCTCTAAGCACACTGGGCAAGGAGTCCAAGGTACAATGAACAGTGATGCCTCAGGATTTTGCAAAATATGCCAAATTTATTGACGTTTCAGGGATTAAACAAACAGTGAAAATAGTGTGATTACCTCCTCCCTCTGAGTTAGGGCGCCAAACTTTCAATACAAGCAATGCTGTAAATCGCCAAACCGGAAGTAGTACTCAAAACCACTTCCGGTCCGGCGTTACAAGCCACAATTATCAAAACCTATATCAGAAACATAAGTATAACAAATACGCTATCTAGCTTCACTAATATATTATTGTGAGCATATAATAAAACGAGTGCTGTTCCCAGCATGTCCAGAACTAGTGGTTGTGACTCAGGGCTGTAAACGATGTCACACAACCTGAAGTGACTATATTATTCAAACCAGATGTGGGGCATCTACATATAGCATAAGTGTAACTTACTTGTCTTACATAGACACATGCATGAGAAACCAGGGGGGTTGGGGCATCCTAATATCTAGCTTGTAAATGAAAAAAAAAAAAGCTGTTTACATTGCGATAGTGCAACTCATAACATACACAGTGGTCACAATTAAATAGTATAACGTGTGTATCAACACCTATTTGTGTAGACTTATGTATTTAATAATGCAGGAACTACTTATATAAGTAAATATATAAAAAAAGGCTCCTCACTTAATCTTAAAGCTAAACAACACCATATGTGTATTATCAAACGTGTTAATACATATTACTACTTTATACTGGCTCAGTGTATGGAATACAAATGAAAGTATAGACTAGGCTATTTGTAATAGCCTAAGTTACTCAGTATGGTAAGTTGTTGTACACTGGAAATGTGGTGTTTTATGACACAGGTCTCACTATAATATAGCTCCATGGGAGTTACTATATTGAGTTCAGTTCATTCTTTGTGCCTATGAAATTGGTGCCTTGGTCACATCTGATTTGCCGTACTGTGCCTCTCTAATTGCAATAAAGCACCATAGACTATTGATAAAAGCATCTCTGGACATATCTTCTAACATTTCTATATGAATGGCTCTTGAACAACAGCAAGTTAGAAGCAGACCATACTTTTTGTACTGTTTTCTTCCTTCTTTAGTCATGAAGGACCAAAGCAGTCCATACCGCAATACACAAAGGGTTGGAAAGGCTCTACACGTTCTGTGGGAATAACATTTATCCTCTGGCCTTCAACAGATTTACTCAGTCTTCTACAAGTTAAACAGTTGTGAATGTAATTTGTGACAGCTCTCTTTATTCCAGGTATCCAATAGCCACAAGATCTGATTTCATTAATTGTGAAACCTTTCCTTGATGCTTTACACTTTTGTGATAGTGTGCAATTATCAACTTTGTTACATAATGATCTTTAGGCAGGATCAGTTGATGCTTGAATGAGTGAGTGCATAATGAGTGGCTTAATCTCCCTCCCACCTTGATCAAACCATCTGTATCGATGAAGATGTCCAGATGATGAAGTTTATGATAACCTGGAAGTTGTTTTCCTTGACTCAGAACATCTATTTCTTTCTGATATATTTGATTTTGCACTCCCTTTAGAATCAAGTGTTTTGCTTTCTCTTGTTCATTTAGAATAGCATAAGGTGCATCATCTTTACCAAGTATGACTTGCCTGGGAGCTAGCACTCTAGGGCAGTTGTAACCAATTAGTAAACCGACTTCACAAATTAGAAGAGGTGGCATTTCATCTGTGATTACCCTTAAGTGACTCCAGTTCTTTGCTGTTTCTTGCGTTGATATATGATCACGATTAACAGAAATACAGTCCTTTGTGTATACCGGAGAAAGATTGATATTTACTGAAGACTTGTCACCTCTCACACAAATATCAGATCCTTTTTCACTTTTAATGATCATATTTTCTCCTATCATGGTGGTAAGTTTGAGATTTACAGGGTGAGTATCCACTTGCAGAATATTACTAATTTCTTCATCAATGAAAGTAGTGTCACTCTGAGTGTCTAACAAAGCATAGACAAGCAGTTTATTTTTATGGATTTTTAACAGACAACACCCATACTGGTACTATCATAGACAGAGGCGTAACTAGAAACCACAGGACCCAGGTGCAAGAATATAAGAAGGGCCCACCCCCCTCCAAAAAAAAGTGAATTTGATACAGATCTGTTTTTTTTTTTTCTTTTTTTTTTACATTTAACACAGAAAAAAAATGTGAATCAGATTACATATCTATAAAAGGAGGTACCCTGTGCCCACAGTCTGAGGTGGTCTGACCCCCCATTACTGTATATAGTGACACTGTTTAACCCACCAGTACTGTATATAGTAAGTCAGTGACACAGTCTGTAATCTGCCGGTGAGATGGCTGGCCTGACCCTACCCACCCCAGCACTTTAGAAAGTGACCACAGTAGTCTGTGATATGGTCCAGCCCCCCCCGTACTGTATATAGTGGTACTGTATAGTGACACCGTTTACCCCCGCCCCCCCCATGCTGTAGTAACAAGGTCTGTAATTTGCTGGTTCCACAAACACACACATACATGCATAAATACACACACAGTCACATACATACACACACACAAATAAACACATAAACACCTATGGGTAAAACAGAAACACTAACCCCTGTAGTCAGTGACACTAGTGAAGCATCATGTCACACTCACATGATATCAGTGCAGGCAGTGGAAGGTCAACGTTTTTTTTTTTTTTACCCCTGATCATAGATGTAATGACTGAATGACCTTCGCTTGTGATATTAAGTGACATGGCATTAGTAGTTTCACTCTCATGTGCATGTATATTGCTTACCGTGGACATTGGCTGATTTCTGTTTCTGTTATTTTCATAGTTGTAATCATGAAGACATGTAGGATGTCTCAATTTACATACATCACATGTGTAGCGACGGCGACATTCCTTAGCACAGTGACTTGCTTTTAAACACCCGTAACAGAGTTTATTTTCTTTGACATTGGCTCTTCTGTCTTTCAAAGACTTTTCAATGAATTTTGGGCACTTTCGAAGTTGATTGTTAAGATCTTGACAAAACATGCATGGTGCTTTTAACTGTCCTTTAGCTGTTTGTTTATCATTGTTTACAGTTGTTTGAGTATTTAAGACAATTGCTTTTTTTCTTTTGGTTTCCTCTGAAATTCTCTCATGTCAGGTAAATGACGAGCATGTAAAGAAGTGATAGGACTACACACAATTGCTGCTTCTGTTGACATGAAATTTACAAAATCTTGAAAGCTTTGACATTCCTTGCCATCCATAAGGAAAAGTTGTGACCTGGCGGTTCCACTTGGAGACTGCCCAGTCAGGAAGTTTTTGTACCAGTTTTTGGTTTTATTAGCAGTCGTTTAATATTTCCAGGCCTTTAACATGAGGTATGGCTTGCAAGCAGGCATTTAAGAAATCTGAAAATGCTCTCAGACATTCTGCATCTTTGGACTGTATTCTAGGCCACTTTGACAGCTTTTTCTGAAATGCTCTTTGAATGACAAAGGGCTGTCCATATTTTTGGTTAATCTTGTTCCAAGCATCTTTTTAGGCTTCTTCATTGTTTCAGTAAAAGGTACCTTCAAGATATTTGCATGCTGAGTCACTTGATTTAGTTTATCTTGGATACTTTGCGTAGTGTGAGAATTTATCTCAGGGTTAACCCCTAAGCAAAATGGAAGGCAATACACAATTTTACTCATTGAGAACTGTTGAAATTCGTGAAGCTAATATCACAGATTGTGAACGCATTTTTTCTGAGGATAAAGCAGATATGTCCCTAAGTGTTTTATTTGATACAATGGAAACATGCCTATAAAAGGAGGCTAAACTTCAATGGGATATCTGGACCTTTAACAAGTATATTAAAGAGAAAATGATACCCAGGGGACTTCAAATTTACAAATTCACCATGTTTGAGGTCAAAGATAAAGATTTCATACAGGCATAGAATGAGATCCTGTCAGAACGTTTTATTGCAATTAGAGAGGCACAGTACGGCAAATCAGATGTGACCAAGGCACCAATTTCATAGGCACAAAGAATGAACTGAACTCGATATAGTAACTCCCATGGAGCTATATTATAGTGAGACCTGTGTCATAAAACACCACATTTCCAGTGTACAACAACTTACCATACTGAGTAACTTAGGCTATTACAAATAGCCTAGTCTATACTTTCATTTAGTTTCCTATAATCCTATTGGCTGTTCAAATCACCCAATAGTATGAGAGCTACTGAAATTATATTGGCTGATTTGAATAGCCAATAAAATGTCAGTAGCTCTCATCCTATTGGCTGATTTGAACAGCCCATACGATTTTAGCAGCCCTAATTTCTATTAGCTGATTCAACATTTTCAGCCGATAATGGTACCCCCAGTATAAAAGGGGTATCTTGCATTTCAATCCTCAGTGTGCAGCGGACGATCGCATGAAGAGGACCTCCACATCGGATCAATGAATCTCCGCCTGGAAGTCCGTCTTGGACCTCCGCCTTGGACCTCCGCCTTGGACCTCCGCCTTGGACCTTCGCCTTGGACCTTCGCCTTGGACCTCCGCATCCCCGCATCGACCACTCCGCCTCGGCAGGGATGAAGAAGATGCCAGTCCGCGATGGATGAAGATGGAGCCGCCGCAAAGAAGATCATTCAAGCGGGACATCAACAACTGTGAGTACCTAAAGAGGGGTTAGTGTTAGGTTTTTTTAAACTTTTTTGGGTGGGATTTTTTTTAGTTTAGGGTGGGTACTCTTAAAAGAGCTGAATGCCCTTTTTAGGGCAGCAAAAGAGCTTAATGCCCTTTTCAGGGCAATGCCCATACAAATGCCCTTTTTAGGGCAATGGGTAGATTAGGTTTCTTAGATAGTTTATTTTATTTTGTAGGTTTGGGGGTGGCGGTTTGTAATGACAATGGGTCTTCGTATTTTTTTGGTAAAAGAGCTGTGTAACTTAGGGCAATGCCCTACAAACGGCCCTTTTCAGGGCTATTGGTAATATATTATAGATGAGGTTTTTTATTTTGGGGTGTTTTTTTTTAAAATGGGCATTAGAATAGGAATAATTGTTATTATTTTGGATTATTTGTTTGTTATTTTGTGTATTTTTTTTGTTTTAGGGTGGGTTTTTCTTTTTAGAATAGCCATTTTTTTTTTTTAAGATTTTTATTGAGGTTATGTAGATAGCAAACAATAAACAAAAGTTCAGTAGCATATATACATTGGGTACAGTAATATTTGTTTAGCTTTTACATTCTTATAGAAAGAATTGAATTACCATGTACATGACAGCGTATAATTAGAAAGACAGTACAGTACTTTTGTACAACACACTGAATATGCATATGGGAACCTCATTTTCTATTTTAATGTAGGAAATGAAAGCACCTCAACAAGACCAGCAGACCACTCATGGGCCTTTGTACTTTAAATGAATAGGAAGAGGAGCTCTAATGTTACATACGGTCACTTTTGGACCTTGAAATTAAGTTAATATCTTATAACGAACTGTGTCACATGAAATTATATATAAGAACAGTAATATATACAACAATATTATATGCCATAAGTAATGAGAGTATATATAGGATATAATTTATGTTAATATGTATATGAGAAACCCACAAGTGTACAAGAGAGCCACTCATATTAGGTATAGGATTATATAGCATTAATGAACCTCAAAAAAAAAAAAAAGGATTGCTATGAATGCTCTGCTATGAGGAATTTATGGGCCATCGGGATTATAGGATAGAGGCATGTTATATTTTAAATGTATAATACTAGGTGTAGGACTAAGTTTAAGATCTATAGTATTGTTAATAAAAAAAACTTATAGATGGATTTGACTGTGATTTATAATGGAGGCATGGATAAACCGTCCCGGCCGCAGACAGTTCGCTATTTATAGTATATAAATTAGCACAATCAAATGATAAACACTGAAATATAGAATTGCATGTTCTAGGAATATAATTGTCAAGTTAAAAAAAAAATAGGTGGACTGGAGGGTTTGCTAAAAAATAGGGAACTTGTTCAATTGACTTATATCAGGGCGAATACCACTGTAACCTAGTAGGAAACTTTTAAAGTTTTCCAGGGAGGTTCCTATCTCTATTTTAAGGTATCCTATATAAAGAGGGGTTCTGAACAGGAAAATATACTAGTAGTTAGGCAGGTAGGCCAGGAGGAATGCCCTAGCCAAAATTGTGCTGGAGTTCCAGGTTAGGTACATTGTCAAAATATAAACCCCCTGGGGGAAGCCATTACTGGTCAATAGCAAGCAGACTTATAGACAAATAATGCGCATCATTACAAGCCTTACAAGATGGCTTAGAAGCTAAATAAGTTATAAAAAATAGCTATTGCAGGCTTTAAAAGTTTAGCTATAAAATAAAAGACGTAAACATATTCCAACCTGTGCACGTTAACTAGAATTGCAAAATACAGTATATCTATTCAAATAACCTAGCATTAGATCTTAGACTGGAGAAAGTGAGCACAATATTCAATAATATACGAGTAGTTAGTTACCTATACCTCAAACAACTTATAAAGTATTGTCTCTGGAAATTCAAAGTATATCGTCTTGCATAGAGAAATTGCAGTAAACCATTTCTAAAACGGGAAAATTTAAAAAAGAACGTTTACAGCAGTTAGATATACATTGAAACACGAGCCATGAGCACATGTTAAACATCATATCGGGCTCTATAAAAGTTAACCTATTCCAGAGCGGTTATACAGGTGAAAGTGCTCTGTTGATACCAGTCCGCCATCCAGGATATTGTTTGTGCCTGTCGGCCGACAGAAAGCCAAAGCTGATGGCAAAAGTATCTTGTATGGCAGTAGATCAAGCTGAATGTTGTTGTTAAAATCAGTGATACCAACATCCATTACATTGCAAACAGTTAATAACCTGTGGGTCTCACGCCCAGGGCTCCCCCTCAGCCTAGATGAACCAACTCCAGTGGCGCAGCTCAGACCCTCCGGGGTTGCGTCTGTCTTAGAAAAGGCTCTAATAAAAGTGGCAGCATCTCCAGAGTCCTCAGCTAGCTGGGGCCCACAGCCTGATGACCCGATCTTCACAGGAGTCCCATTTAAAATCCCAGGTCTGACAATGTGGCAAGATTCAATGACAGGGTCTGGATTTGGGTCGCACTAACACTCCGGCACTTGGGAAGCACAATTAAATGCAGCGGACCAGAGAAAAAGCAGCTCTTGTTCCAGTTTCTGAAATTGGTTGTCCAGCAACACTAGCACTGACGCTTCCCAATTTTGCAACATGGCCACCATTTTAGGCTTTATATAATAGGCTCAATAGATCTTCGTACTCCCTTTGCTCAATAATTTTGCTTAAAGTAGTATCCTCACGAAATGAGTTTGGTGATATGGGAAGGTTTCTCAAGTAAGTTATATAGGGCAGCTTTCAGCTTTCGCCGTATAACCCGGATTACCGGGGGGGGGGGGGGGTTAGGTAGAGGTTAGTCCCCTAGAAGGCCACAGCCGTATCCCTCTCCGTTCCGGTACCTTAGAGCTGAGGAGATCAAAAATATTCACATCTGCAGGTTCAGCGAGTATAGCTTAGTCACATTAGACAGAAATTGATCGTGGATGGAATTAGTTGTGAGAGATATACAGCTGATATATCAACTCAGCCTCTCAGACTCTGAGATAAGCAGCCATCTTGGTTGCCGCCCGGAAGCGTTCCCCCCATTTTATTTATTTTTAATGGGAAGCAAAAGAGCTGAATGAACCTTTAAGAGCAATGCCCATACAAATGCCCTTTTCAGGGCAATGGGAGATTAGGTTTTACTTTATTTTTATTTTGTGGGTTTGGGGGGTGGGGGTTTGTATACTGTTAGGGGGTGCTTGTTTTTCTTTTATAGAACAAGAGCTGATATCTTTAGGGCAATGCCCTACAAAAGGACCTTTTAAGGGCCCCAAAAAAGGTCCTTTTAAGGGCCCTTGGTAGTTTATTATAGATTAGGGTTTTTTATTTTAAAGGGGTTATTTTTATTTTTAACCCCTTAACGACCAACGATGTATGGGTTACGTCCTGCAAAAAAATGCAGTTAACGACCAAGGACGTACCCCATACGTCGTTGGTCTTTGAAAGCAGTGGAAGCGATCCTGATAGCTTCCAGCTGCTTTCATGTTATTGCAGTGATGCCTCAATATTGAGGCATCCTGCAATAACTGTTTTTAGCCATCCAATGCAGAGAAAGCCACTCTGTGGCCCTCTCTGCATCGGCTATCGATGGCCGTTATCGTTGGTGGGTGGGAGCTCATCCAGGGAGGTGGGTGGGCAGTCATTGGTGGAGGAGGGGGGAGGGATCTTGTGCGGGTGCGTGTACGGGCACCGGTGCATGTGAGATCTATGAAAACAGCATCAATATGCTGTAGATCTGGAGGGTGGGAGAGAGGACTGGGGAGGGTGGGATTTTAAAACGAAGGCATCTGAGAGAGGGTGGGGGGTTGGATGTTGAGGTAGGGGGGCAGCTACACTACAGAAATAAAGAAAATATTTAATAAAATTAAAAAATTAAATTACATTATTATTTTTCAAACTGGGTACTGGCAGACAGCTGCCAGTACCCAATATGTCGCACAATAAAGGCAGAGGGGGGGTGTTAAAGAGCTGTTTGGGGGGGATCAGGGAGGTTGGGGGCTAAGGGGGGTCCTACACAGCAGAAGAATTTTTTTTTTTTTTTTTTAAAAACCTAAAAAAACCCCAAAAACCTTTTATTTTAGTACTGGCAGACTTTCTGCCAGTACTTAAGATGGCAGGGACAATTGTGGGGTGGGGGAGGGAAGGGAGCTGTTTGGGAGGGATCAGGGGGTGGGATGTGTCAGGTGGGAGGCTGATCTCTACACTAAAGCTAAAATTGACCCTGCAAGCTCCCTACAATCTACCTAATTAACTCCTTCACTGCTAGACATAATATACGTGTGATGCGCATTTAGCAACCTTCTAACTACCAAAAAGCAACGCCAAAGCCATATATGTCTGCTATTTCTGAATAAAGGGGATCCCAGAGAAGCATTTACAACAATTTGTGCCATAATTGCACAAGCTGTTTGTAAATAATTTCAGTGAGAAACCTAAAATTGTGAAATATTTAAAGTTTTTTTTAATTTGATCGCATTTGGCGGTGAAATGGTGACATGAAATATACCAAAATGGGCCTAGATCAATACTTGGGGTTGTTTACTACACTACACTAAAGCTAAAATTAACCCTACAAGCTCCCTACATGCTCTCTAATTAACCCCTTCACTGCTGCGCATAATACACGTGTGGTGTGCAGTGGCATTTAGCGGCCTTCTAATTACCAAAAGCAACGTAAAAGCCATATATGTCTGCTATTTCTGAACAAAGGGGATCCCAGAGAAGCATTTAAAACCATTTGTGCAATAATTGCACAAGCTGTTTGTAAATATTTTCAGTGAGAAACCTAAAGTTTGTGTAAAATTTGTGAAAAAGTGAACAATTTTTTTTATTTGATCGCATTTGGCGGTGAAATGGTGGCATGAAATATACCAAAATGGGCCTAGATCAATACTTTGGGATGTCTTCTAAATATATATATATATATATATATATATATATATATATATATATATATATATATATATATATATATATATATACATGTTAAAGGATATTCAGGGATTCCTGACAGATATCAGTGTCCCAATGTAACTAGCGCTAATTTAAAAAAAAAGTGGTTTGGAAATAGCAAAGTGCTACTTTTATTTAGTGCCCTATAACTTGCAAAAAAGCAAAGAACATGTAAACATTGGGTATTTCTAAACTCAGGACAAAATTTAGAAACTATTTAGCATGGGTGTTTTTTAGTGGTTGTAGATGTGTAACAGATTTTGGGGGTCAAAGTTAGAAAAAGTGTTTTTTTTTCCATTTTTTCCTCATATTTTATAATTCTTTTAATAGTAAATTATAAGATATGATGAAAATAATGGTATCTCTAGAAAGTCCATTTAATTGCGAGAAAAACTGTATATAATATGTGTGGGTACAGTAAATGAGTAAGAGGAAAATTACAGCTAAACACAAACACAGCAGAAATGTAAAAATAGCCTTGGTCCCAAACGGTCAACAAATGGAAAAGTGCTCTGGTCACTAAGGGGTTAAAAGGGTATCAGAATAGGAATATTTTTTATTGTTTTGGATTATTTTGTTTGTTATTTTTTGTAATGGTAGTTTTTTTTTTGTGTGTGTAATTTTAGTGTTTTTTATTTTTTGTAATGTTAAGTGTTAGTGTAAGGCAGCATAGGTTTTATTTGACAGGTAAGTTTGTATTTATTTTAACTAGGTAGTGAGTAAATAGTTAATAACTATTTACTAACTAGTCCACCTAGTTAAAATAAATACAAACTTACCTGTGAAATAAAAATAAAACCTAAGCTAGCTACAATATAACTATTAGTTATATTATAGCTAACATAGGCCTAGATTTGGAGTTTTGTCGGTAAGGACCCGCGTAGCTAACGCCGGCTTTTTTCTGGCCGCACCATAAAAATAACTCTGGTATTGAGAGTCCACATAAAGGCTGCGTTAGGCTCCAAAAAAGGAGCGTAGAGCATTTTTAACGCAGCTTCAACTCTCAATACCAGAGTTGCTTACGCAAGCGGCCAGCCTCAAAAACGTGCTCGTGCACGATTCCCCCATAGAAAACAATGGGGCTGTTTGAGCTGAAAAAAAACCTAACACCTGCAAAAAAGCAGCGTTCAGCTCTTAACGCAGCCCCATTGTTTGCTATGCGGAAACACCTCCTAAGTCTGCACCTAACACCCTAACATGTACCCCGAGTCTAAACACCCCTAACCTTACACTTATTAACCCCTAATCTGCCGTCCCCGCTATCGCTGACACCTGCATTTTATTTTTAACCCCTAATCTGCCGCTCCGTAAACCGCCGCTACTTACATTATCCTTATGTACCCCTAATCTGCTGCCCCTAAAACCGCCGACCCCTATATTATAATTATTAAGCCCTAATCTGCCCCCCACAACGTCGCCTCCACCTGCCTACACTTATTAATCCCTAATCTGCCGACCGGACTGCACCGCTATTATTATAAAGTTATTAACCCCTAATCCGCCTCACTAACCCTATAATAAATAGTATTAACCCCTAATCTGCCCTCCCTAACATCGCCGACACCTAACTTCAAACATTAACCCCTAATCTGCCGACCGGAGCACACCGCTATTCTAATAAATGTATTAACCCCTAAAGCTAAGTCTAACCCTAACACTAACACCCCCCTAAGTTAAATATAATTTTATTCTAACGAAATAAATTAACTCTTATTAAATAAATTATTCCTATTTAAAGCTAAATACTTACCTGTAAAATAAATCCTCAGCAATGTGTAACAGCTGCCAGGCAAAATACTGTGCTCGTGTCGACCGTGGAAATCTGCCCAATTCCACTATAACAATATGCAACATGGGAATGTCCACAGCACAATTTGCTTAAAAAGTATCTTTATTGACAAAAGATAGAGCGACGTTTCGTGACTACTATAGCATGATTAAGTGACAGTAGTCACGAAACGTCGCTCTATCTTTTGTCAATAAAAGACGCATGTAGGTCTTATTAGATCTACTATTAAAAAAGAAGGGAGACCAAACCCACAGACCATAACTCACTGGTTAGAGCAGAAAGATGTCATCCACCTTCATTAACCAAAAGGTATTGTCAAGTCCCAAATGATCCATACAATTAGGAATAACTCTAACACAGAGAAAGGGGTCTCACAATTACTTTACATGAGGACTAAATTCCTCAATAGAGGATATAAAATAAAATATTATTGATCCCATTCTGCAACAAGTTAAGGGTTGTACCCAAGATAATGTCCTACAAGCAATGAATCAGAATAAGGACAAGGACCCTAAATTGATTATGACTACAACATTTGCTCCCAACACAGCCAAACTGGGCAAAATAGTCAATAAACACTGAAATATTCTACACTTAGATCCAAACTTGACCTTTGTAAGAACAGTCACCCCCATGGTGGGATACAAATGGAATGCTAATATAAGGGACCTTCTAGTCTGGACTGATCCAGTAAATTCCTATGACACCTCAACTAAACCTAACAACAAGGGTTGTTACAAGTGTCCCAATTTTTCTACGTGCAATGGTTTAATTGCAACCAAACAATTCAACCACCCACACAGAAACAAGAAACCACAGGATGGCAATAAAACAGGCCATCAAAAATGGTCAGTCAGATCAACCAGTGGCACGCCATTGGATGGAGGCACAACACCTTGTGGTATCTCTGAGCGTGATCTTTGTAGACCACATCCCGAAACCCCCTAGAGGTGGATATAGGAACAAGATGCTTCTCAGGAGAGAGGCAGAATGGATCTTGAAATTGGACACTATTGCTCCAAAGGGGATAAACTCTATGCCAGATATGGGTAGTCTTATGTAAAGAAAGCATGGGCTTTGCAGTAGGGTGGGTCTCTGATTGTAGCAGGTGTATGATCCCTGGTGAGTGTGATGTAGGTACCTTGATGTCTTTTGATATTAAGGGTCTGTCTCTGTCTAATTGATGTTTGAATTTTTGTAACCAGTCCTCTGTGGTGTCAGTACTCAAAGTGTTTTTGTGTAACTCTTCAAATTCCTTTGATTTAACTCTTACCTTACTTACCTTACTTTTTAATTGGGACCACTGTGTATGTTATATGTTGCACTATCGCAATGTAAACAGCTTTTGTTGTTTCATTTACACTCTTATTAGGATGCCCCACTTCCGGTTTCTTATGCAAATGTTTCTGTAACACTTATGCTATATGTAGATGCCCCACTTCTGGTTTGAATAATATAGTCACTTCTGGTTGTGCGACATCGTCACAACCATTAGTTCTGGACATGCTGGGAACAGGTCACGGCACTCATTTTATTATATGCTCACAGCAATATATTATTGAACGCTGGATAGCGTTTTTGTTGCACTTAAGTTTGTGATATAGGTTTTGATAATTGTGGCTTGTAACGCTGGACCAGAAGTGGTTTTGAGTACTACTTCCTGTTTGGCGATTTTCAATATTAAGAGTGTTTTTCACTAAGTTTGTTTGTTCTGAAGAAGGGGATTGTAATCCCAGAAAAATCCTGAGGCATCACTGTTCATTGTACCTTATCTGTATGGAGTGTATACCCAGGTGGTTGTTCCAGGAGGGCTGATTCATACTTGGAATTTTATATATATATATATATATATATATATATATATATATATATTCCAATGTTCTTCACATAAAGGAATATGTTTTAAGTGTCTAACGGCTAGATTACGAGTTTTGCGTTAGGCCTAAAAAGCAGCATTGGCCGGTCCTAACGCTGCTTTTTAACGCCCGCTGGTATTACGAGTCTTGCAGGTACAGGTGTACCGCTAACTTTTTTGGCCAGACTTTGAAATATCGCAAATCCACTTACGTACATTGCGTTTCCTATTTTTCCAATGGGACTTGCATAGCGCCGTTATTACGAGTCTGACAAAAAGTGAGCGGTAGACCCTCTCCTGTCAAGACTGGTACCGCATTTTAAAGTCAGTAGTTGAGTTTTACACTACAACGCCGTAGCATAAAACTCTTAACTAAAGTGCTAAAAAGTACACTAACACCCATAAACTACCTATTAACTCCTAAACCAAGCCCCCCCCCCCACATTGCAAACATTAAAATAACATTTTTAACCCCTAATCTTCCGAACCGGACATCGCCGCCACTATAATAAATATATTAACCCCTAAACCGCCGCACTCCCGCATCGCAAAGACTAGTTAAACATTATTAACCCCTAATAAGCCGTCCCTAACATCGCCGACACATACCTACATTTATTAACCCCTAATCTGCCGCCCCCAATGTTGCCTCCATTATATTAAAGTTATTAACCCCTAAATCTAAGTCTAACCCTAACCCTAACACCCCCTAACTTAAATATAATTTAAATAAATCTAAATAAAAATAACTATCATTAACTAAATAATTCCTATTTAAAACTAAATACTTACCTATAAAATAAACCCTAAGCTAGCTACAATATAACTAATAGTTACATTGTATCTAGCTTAGGGTTTATTTTTATTTTACAGGCAAGTTTGTATTTATTTTAATAAGAAAGAAGAGAAAAAAGGAAACAAATTATCCCAATTTTGTTTAAATTTCTTACTATGTTTGAATACAATTTGTAATAATCTCCCTAGAGACCTTGAATTGGAGTAATACTCTAGTAATTGGGTATAACTTTGGGAGCAGTGCGTAAGCATGAAACTAAACATTATAACAAATTGAAGGAGTGTGAGCTAAATAAAAAAAAAATATGCTTCTATGCACTGTTTGAGTGAGACGTCTTATGTATTCGTGCAACAACACAGTACTTAGATACTATTAAAATTTAACCTTTATTTCGTACTTATAAAATGACAGCAAAAATCCACTTATATATGCTGCCTGCGCTTGAACTTAAAAACACATCTCCATGATGTTTTGTTATGACTCTAATGAATAGGTGGTATGTAGGGTAAGACCCTGAGTAAAATAAAAATTCTAATGGCCTCGATAGTGGCTTGACTGAGTAAATCCTTATGTTAAAGTAATATATGATTCTCAGTAAAATGAGTCTGACCCTCAAATTACATATATCTGTGTTTAACAAATAATGTCTGGCTTGCCAACTGTCAATTTCTAGCTTCTAAATGGGTCTCTTGCTTGTATACAAGATTATTAATCATGTAAGATCAGCCTTACGGTGTTTCTAGTTGATTATTCTGAATTTGTTAGTCAGAATATCCTCTGTGATACTGAAAATGGCTGAATAATTATACTAACCATTGCTAAAATGTGCTACCTTAAAGTTAATCTAATAAGGTAGAAAATTACAGCTTCAGTTGGTTATTTATAGCCTTCACGTTGATTAAACTAACAAAATGTATGTGGCTGCTTTCAGGTTACTGGTGTCATGTAGACAGTGTGTTAAATCAATCTTTATTATTTAAAACATTGTGGAATGATTATTGCAATTCCTTTGTAAAGTGAAAATGTTGGTAATCTATGCCCTTGATATATTTCTTTAGCTAATAGGTATCCAGATGAATATCTGATACTTTAATGTCCACTGATTATAAACAGTGGAGGGATGACTTTTTAGTATCGTACTCGTTTATGGGAGTTATATCCTGTCCGGCGAGGAGCGGGTCCATCTTCAAGACATCGGGCGCAGAGCATCCTCTTCCAACAAATTCTTCTTACTAAATGACGATTCCTTTAAGTGACTTCATCCAAGATGGCGTCCCTTCAATTCCGATTGACTGATAAAATTCTATCAGCCAATCGGAATTAAGGTGGAAAAAAGATGCCATCTGGATTAAGATAGAAGATGCCGTCTGGATTTAGACTTCTCCCCGTCTGGAGGACCACTTCACCCGGCTTGGATGAAGACTTCTCCCGGCTTTGTTGAGGACTTCGGCCCGGTTGGATGAAGACTTCTCCCGGTAAGATGATCTTCAGTGTTAGGCTTTTTTAAGGGGGTATTGGGTGGGTTTTAGAGTAGGGTTGGTTGTGTGGGTGGTGAATTTTAATGTTGGTGGGGTATTTGTAATTTTTTTTACATGTAAAAGAGCTGATTACTTTGGGGCAATGCCCCACAAAAGGCCATTTTAAGGGCTATTTGTAATTTAGTGTATGGTAGGGCTTTTTTTATTTTGGGGGTTAGATTAGGAGTAATTAGTTTAAAAATCTTGTAATTTGTTTATTATTTTCTGTAATTTAGTGACTGTTTTTTTTGTACTTTAGCTAATTTTATTTAATTGTATTTAATGTAGGGAATTAATTTAATTATAGTGTAGCGTTAGGTGTAAGTGTAATTTAGGTTAGGTTTTATTTTACAGGTAAATTTGTCATTATTTTAACTAGGTAGTTATTAAATAGTTAACTATTTAATAACTATTCTACCTAGTTAAAATAAATACAAACTTGCCTGTAAAATAAAAATAAACCCTAAGCTAGATGCAATGTAACTATTAGTTATATTGTAGCTAGCTTAGGGTTTACTTTATAGGTAAGTATTTAGTTTTAAATAGGAATAATTTAATGATAGTAATTTTATTTAGATTAATTTAAATTATATTTAAGTTAGTGGGGGTTAGGGTTAGACTTAGGTTTAGGGGTTAATAAATTTAGAATAGTGGTGGCGATGTTAGGGACGGCAGATTAGGGGTTAACTAATGTTTGTGAGGCGGGAGTGCGGAGATTTAGGGGTTAATATGTTTATTATAGTGGCGGCGACGTTGGGGGCGGCAGATTAGGGGTTAAGAAGTGTAGGTAGGGTGCGGTGACATTGGAGGTGACAGATTAGGGGTTAATAAATATAATGTAGGTGCTGGCGATGTTGGGGGCAGCAGATTAGGGGTTCATAAGTATAATGTAGGTGTCGGCGATGTCGGGGCGGCAGATTAGGGGTTAATAAGTGTAAGATTAGGGGTGTTTAGACTTGGGTGTTCATGTTAGGGTGTTAGGTGTAAACGTTCATTTTATTTCCCCATAGGAATCAATGGGGCTGTGTTAAGGAGTTTTACGCTGCTTTTTTTGCAAGTGTTAGACTTTTTTTCAGCCGGATCTCCCCGTTGATTCCTTTGGGGAAATCGTGCACAAGCATGTTACACCAGCTCAACGCTAACGTAAGCAGCGCTGGTATTGGAGTGGGGTAATGAGCAAAATTTTGTTCAACGCTCACTTCTTGTCTGGTTTGTAAAAACCCGTAATACCAGCGCTATCTGTAAGTGAGCGGTGAGCATAAACTGCTCGTTAGCACTGCACAGCCTCTAACGCAAAACTTGTAATCTAGCTGTGTTTTAAATAGATATTCATATATGTATATATCTATACTAGTATATAATTTTTTAATATATATATATATATTCCAAAGTAGAGCGCACTCACACCTTCAAATTCAGCTGCCAGGGTGCCAACAGGCTATGGAATACAAATAAAAAATGGGGCACTCGGTTCATTTGATCCAGTGGGGCCGATTTATTAATATGCGGGCAGACATGATTGGCATTTAACATTGCACAAGCATTTCTAGTGAAATGCTTGTGCAATGCCGCCCTCTGCAGATTCAAGGCCAATCGGCCACTAGCAGAGGGTGTCTATCACCCTGATCGTATCTGATCAGGATAATTTCTGTCCATCCCTCAGAGGTGGAGTATAAGTTAAGGAGCAGCAGTCTTAAGACCACTGCTTTTTAACTTATGTTTCCAGAAAGCCTGACGGCTTGCTCGAAAACTGCTGCATTTGCAGAATGTTAAATCGGCCCCAGTGTATTTATTAGTGTAACGTTTTGGGCACACAATCCCCTTCCTATTATAAGATAATACCATTATATATATATATATATATATATATATATATATATATATATATATATATATATATATATATATATATATATATATATATATATATATAAATGCCAGTATGAATTTTGGATTACAGGAGAGAGATTTGGGGTTTTGATTTGTTGAGAATATTATGCATTGTAGGTTTGTTGCACATATAGGAATTTTGAATGGTTGAAGAAGGTATTTAATAATTCAGCTTAGAGGGGGCTGCCACACCTTTAAAAGGGCAGTAGGTGAAATGCGCGTCAGGTGTTCCTTGCTTTCAAATACTCTATAACTTTTTTGCTTACCATAAACGCGGTGGTTCAAATATTGAGAGAATAGGATAAGCCCAATTGATCTCCCCTATTTTGGGATTTCCCGGATTCACAGTCTATTTTATGAGGGATCTTTTTACTCGATCTGTGCAGCACAATAGGCCTCTAGTCAAACAGGACACCTTTACATTATCTTAATTAATAATTTGTAAACTTTGCAATCTTTGCTATTTAGGGATAGTTGTAAATTTTTCTCTCCTTTTTATTCCTTTTAATTTTTTTGTGATTAAAAGTTATTTATTTATTTCCGTATCTCATTTGACGCAAATATTCTTTAGTTTGTGGGTAATGTGTGCCTTTACAGTGTTACCGTTTTTTATTACGGTAACTCTATATTAAAAGCACAGCTATAACACAAGAGATTTCATGTGAACAATAAGATTAGAAATTATAAGACAATATTTTGGTGCTGTCTTAAAACACAAACACAGGAAGCTTGCTTGAATGTTTCGCTACAGCCTACTGACTAGAATATTAAACTTCAAAGAAAACAGGAAGATTCAAACTGAGCATCAATACTAAAGCTACAGGAAATGCGGTCTCTTACCAGCCCTTCATATAAGCTTAAAAAAAATATGTGTTTTGTAGTTACTTGTCTTATAAAGTGGATTACAGTGTCTCCTTAAAAGGATGCTAAATTCATTTTATTTTCTTTGTGGCATTTAAAAATAGGTTATTTTAAAATGTATTGCAGTTTTATTTTTATTTTTTAACCCAGATATTCATGTTCTGTATAGACTGCATTTTTTAATGAATGTATTGTGCATATGACAACCAATAGAAAAGTGGGAATTATCCTTATCAGCCAGTGAAGCGATTGATCATCTATTAGCTGTGCAAAAGCCAAGATGCTTAACCTTAAATTTCATTATTGAAAACTTATTTTTTTTTATAATTTGTAACTACCATTTAGGGTTAGATTAGGTGTGGAGCACGATATACGTAAATGTGCAAGTGTATTATAAATGAGGCGCGGGGTGGAGCCTAGCCACGTTAGAAGATGACTACACACTAACTGGGCTCTGAACTCCCTAGTACTTTAAGAGAAAGTTATATTCAACCACATAGAGCCAAACCATATAATTTCTGTGCCAACAGCATACCAGAGTTGAGCTGAACATATTGACCACAACATATTGAGCCCTTTACGCCAATGGGTCTTTGCATTAGAAGCCGGGTGAAGATGGCAAGTGCCACAGGGATCTGCGCAGAGTGCCACAAGATCCACCGCAAAGCAACACACGGCAATTAACACATATGTGAGACCCGCTCCCTGTACACCGTACTCTCACAACTAGTGAAACAGGTGGAACAAGAAGTAAGCCGCATTAGCCGCCGCATTCACCCGACCCGACGGAAAGATCCACATTATCATCAGGCGGCTAAGGCAGTTGAGACACGTGGGTGATTAGGCCTTGAGCGGCAATTGGAGCGAAATTTGCCTTGTGATCTGGTAATTAGCGGATCGCTGCAGAGACCACTCAGCCACATCGTCAGACAGGCTCCTACTACCTCAGGCTGCAACAGCACATCCCCAGCAGGGCCAAACATCAAAATCCCAGCCACCAGTACACCTTGAGCTACCCACAAAATTGCAGCAAGCAAGGAGTGAGTTAGGGGCCTGACCGGACAACAGCTGGGACCGGGTTAGAAAGCAATATCTTCAATTACGTATTGCCGGTTGCTCCTTGAGTTAAGGCCTATACACTGCAGCAGGTCCTCTTAGCTGCTCGAGATCACACAGGGCTGACACTGTTTCCCTCACCACGCACTTGCTATACTCACATAAAATTAAAAAATTAAAAATAAAAATGATAACCACTCAGAACACCCTCCTGAGTGTAACAATTACTTCACCTTGATCTACAAGACAGGGGACATAAATGGGAGTCCCCATAGGGGTATCACTGACATCAAAACTTACTACCTACTAGCACAGGAAACCAGTGGCCTAGTTGCATATGCCCCCAGCTTCTTTAAAGGGTCAAGATTTTCACTAATGGTTGCATGCTCTGTTATTCCCAGCAAAAGGGCCTCAAAGACATCAAAAAGCTCACAATCAACTAATATGAAAAGCTACCTTATATCACCAGAACCCACACCCAGCACCCCAGAGAACAACATGAAATATGCAGAAAGACAATAGCTGCTCAGGTACATGCTGCAGAGCCGGTTCATAACAATTATATCTCTAAAGAGGATCTAAAGCATCTCTCTTCTAAGGAAGATATCAAAGAAGCTATGCTTGACGTCAAACACATGTTTGGGGAACTCAAAAAAGATATAACAGCTGTCAATCAAAGAGTCGCTCAGATAGAAGAAAAAAAAGAAAGTTTATGCTCAGATCTACAACACCAATCCAGTTACAAACAATCACAGAAGGTGGTTGCTCAGAACCTCATGGAGCGCATAGAAGACTTAGAGAATGGGAGCAGGAGTAACAATCTGACTGCGGGGTATCCCTGAATCTGTGAACCCCTCTGCCTTGAACAAATATATCCAAGATCTATTTAAATATATAAAGGACTCACCAGCGGCAGCAGAGGTACAAATAGAGAGGGCACATAGAGCCTTACGCCCCAAACAGCATAACAGAGCACCGCCCAGAGACGTTATTGTAAAACTTCTCTCCTTCAAAGAAGAAATCATTAAAAAAAAACAGATCTAAACATCCACTTTTGTACGAAGGTGTGGATATCCAGGTTTCCTCTGATCTCTGCCCAGCCACCGTCTAGAAAAGAAGAGATCTATGTTTCATCACCACAGTCCTCAAGGAACAACAAATCCCTTACAGATGGGGATTCCCGACGAGCATCATCGCCACTAAAGATAATTCCACAGCAATCTTCAAAACAATCTTTTTTTTTTAAACAGTTTATTTAATTTTCAGCAGTATGAACAAAATATAATAAAGCACATTTGCTCAAATTGTGTACCACGCAGGGTAAGTCAAGGTCAGTAGAAGACCTTATATTATGTATCACAAAACATCGAAAGGAAGAGAGAAACACTGATTAAGTAAGTGCTTATAAAAAAGAAAGAACTGTATACATACTGCACATTTTCTATTGACCAAGAGAGAAAAGAAAAAAGGAGAGAATTTTTATTTATTTTTTAAATAATTTTTTTTATAATTAAGCATATTTACCTATATGGTGTACCACGCAGGTTAAATCCGAGACAGAACGAAACCTTATGTTATATATCGCAAAAAATAGTGAAATCAAAAATTTAACAGATGTCTTCAGAGGATAACATATAAAGAACTGTATACATATTACACATTTTCTATTAACCATATAGCGATATTTAAAAAACAAAAAAAAAACACACCTTCCTCCCCACCCTCCGCCGCACGGCACTGGCCTAAGACCCTTCAATACCAAGCTATAGGAAATATTTCCCTTAATATTAGACCTTCAAAATATTCTGTTTTATGGAACACTTTAGTGAGGATATATTGTATAGAGAGAGGATATGGCTGAATAATTTTTACCCATTTAATGAAAAAACTTTGAATTTGTTTGTTATGTAACTTCGAGATATTATGTTGCTCAAAAATAATCTGTTGTTTCACAGCTTCCATAAATAAACTAAAAGGTGGAGGTTTCCTATGTTTCCAGTTTCTTAATATTAAATTATGAGCAATTAATATAATAGTGTTAATCAAATCATAGTTCTGAACTTCTACACTTAAAAGGAGAATAATTCTAGGCTTGAAGACAAAGTACTCAGGGCAAAATTTACTTAACCAGAAATTGACCTTCTTCCAGAATTGCCTTATTTTTGGACAGTACCAAAAACAATGTATCAGGTCTGCCCTAGCCATGGAGCATTTATAGCAAAGGCCAATATTTTCCGGGGTCCATAGGGCTAATCTTCTCGGTGAGATATAAGCGTTATTGAGTAATTTTAAATGGGATTCATGCCAGGAGGAATGGAGGTGAGCTTCAATCAGCCATTTAATACCTTTCTTGATATGATCGTGATTAATTTCTTCAACGTGTTTTGACCAATATAATATACAGGTGGCCCTCGTTTTACAACGGTTCAATTTACACTGTTTCAGAATCACAACCTTTTTTTTCCAGTCGTGACTGCTATTGAAAAGCATTGAGAAGCAGTGCATTTATTAAAATAGCCAGTAGATAGAGCTGTCCTCTTGTGTTGCAGCAAACCCAAGCAAGCTGAAATTAATCAGTTTAACCAGACCTGAGCTTTCGAGCAGATTTTAAAGGAACAAGATCTTCTGTCTATAAATCAGTCCAGATTGGAATGCATAGAAAGAACTGTTTGCAGAAAAATGCAAGGGAAGTCTGTGTTGTGTGATTATTTTATTAGGTTTATACTGCTGTTTAGCATTTAAAGTCTTCATTTCAAAGCTTTAAAAATAAATGTATTAGTTGTTACTTATGACAATTTTGAGAGAGGCCTGGAACCTATCTCCCTCACTTCCTATTGACTTACATTATAAACTGGGTTTCAATTTACAATGGTTTCGATTTACAACCATTCCTTCTGGAACCTAACCCCGGCGTAAACTGAGGGCTACCTGTATATTGTTCAAGGTTTAATTGACCTTGTTTTGCCAGTAAGATTTTATATATTAGTGAAATTGAATGATTTCCTTGTTTATATAGATTAATATAATCTCCGATTTCTTCAAAGCATTCCGACCACCTTCCTAACTGTAATTTCTTATTTATAAAATGGCGTAGCTGTAAATAGGCAAAAAAACTCTTGTTAGGGAGATTAAATTCGCTAGCAATACTCTCAAAAGTTCTTATGTTAAGCCTCTCATCAAGAAGTTGTATTAACTTGATAAGCCCTTTATCAGCCCATTCTTTGAATACCTTGTAGTGACATCTAGGTAAGAACTCAGGGTTTCCTCTGATCGATAAGAAAGGGGACATATGAAAATTTATCTTAAGGCGGTTACATAGCAGTTGCCAGGCTTTACCACATTATATAAACTAATAGATGCTTTGATGTTAACTGGGAGCTGTGAATTAATACAGTGTAAAATTGCTTTGCATGAAAACGGGTGCATAAGGGTCTCTTCTAAAATTGTATTAGTTAACACCTCAGAAGATTGGAGCGAATCAACCCCGTATTGTGCTAAAATAGCTATATTATATAACTTAATATCTGGAAAAGCTAAGCCCCCAAGCTCCTTATGCTGAGATAGTTATTTTATAGCAATCATCTGCCTCGACTTACTCCAGAAGAACTTAGCGCATGCTTGATTAAATATTTTAATATCTTTTGCCTTAATGAATAAGGAAAGATTATTCATAACATAGATTATCTGGGGGAACAAGATAGTTTTTATCATCACCACTTTGGCTGATAAGGAAATTGGAAACAGTGCCCAACGCTGCAACTTAGATTTAATGCGTGAAAAAAAGCATAAAATTAAGTCTATACCAGCTGATTGGATCTTTATGCAATATGATTCCTAGGTATCTAAAACTCTCAAGCTCTTTTAAATTATATTGCATCATACTGTCTTTATTTTTATGAATCCATAGAATCTCTGATTTTGTAGTATTCACCCTGTAACCTGAAATTATACTGAATAGCTCTAAAGCTCTAAATGCTATAGGTATGTTTTTATGAGTTTGTTTGAAATATAAAAGTAAATCATCGGCATAAAGCGACAAAACATACTTCTGGGCCCCGAAATTTATCCCCTCTAATTCTTGTCTAATATAAATTGCTAGCGGTTCAATAGCCAGATTAAATAGAAGGGGGGATAGTGGGCATCCCTGTCGCGTTCCTTTCTCCAATTTAAAAAAGGATGTTTGGGTATTATTAACCACTATGGAAGAAATCGGGTAATTGTAAATAGTTTTAATGAACTCTATCTAAACTAGAAGGCAGACTAAGAATAATATATTTAATATATTTAAGATTGAAAACTAGATGAACCTATAGTAAGAAAGACATAAGAAAGAACAATTAGTTCAACTTATAAAGATATTAACACCTAGAAAAAGGATATTCCAGATACTGGTCATTATGGTATGGAGGTATTCATGTTAGCCTTAGAATAAAGAGACCTGAGTTCAATTCCCAACATAAATAAAACATTTCCCAAATAGGGGTAATAATCTTTATATAATTATTAGATTATAGAACTTTAAAAAGGGCACGAATAAGTTGTAATCAAGTTAAAGTAGGTCATAAGAAGCACTACAGAAAAGTAATACCCCCAAAATTGTGAAAAAATAAAGAAAAAAGGATATATATGAAATCTATAGTTATATGATGTACTAGACACTATAGCCTGGAGGGAACTCTGTGGCTTTAGAATATGAGATCAAGGGTTCGATACCTGGAATGGAAAGAAAAGTGTTTTGAAAATTATTTTGAAATTTTAATTATATCAGCGACTAGTATGTTAGATTTTAATGTTAACCAAGCATATATTATTCATATTTGCGTATTATATTATTAAAGAGAGTCATGCAGTCTAATACCGAAAGACAGCATGTACATATGTGAAATTAACAGCATGTTTAAACCAAAAGATAAGGCAAACAGCGGTATGTGAGTGAACATGAGGATCCCACCTTACCAGGTTATAGGAGGAAGTGAACTCAGACTAAGAAATTACAGGTGTTTCCAGAGTACTTAAGGAAAGCAAATAGAGGTATACAGCATCTTGAAAAAGCCCTGAGTGTAAGGGTGAAACGCATAGAAGGACTGTATACTGCTGTGAGCGGTGTTCAACAGAAGAAATCGGGAAAGGAGGTCTCTCTGCGTACACTGTACTTAAGAGCAGAGCAACAACTACAACTACCCCCCCCCCCCCCCCCCCGATGGAAGCACCTTTGTGGTAATTAAGTCTTGCGCAAGTGAAGGACCACATCAAAAGATCCGGTGGACAAAGACGCGCAGTGCACAGCATGTCTCAGCTGGAGAGAATCAGCCGGGTAAAAAAGCAGAGAGCAGGTGAGATTACACACACACATTTGGAGCTCCCTGCAGACGGCACAAAAAGAGGTGAGAGACTATCTGGCCATTACGGCTGAAGTACACAGAGCTTAAGGGAGCTGTCTCCCGTGTTTCATAAGAACTGACATCTTATCAAAAATAGAACTGTAACTAATCAACTTTCTGGAATTACGGGACTTGAAAACACCTAAATTTAATTTATTTTAGAAGAATTTGTCTGTGAAAGATATAAATAAACAAAGAAATAACTGTTCCCATTCATAAGAACTGAATAGCCTGCAGGCTAAATAAATATTGTTAATCGGAACACACATCACGATCCTGAAGATACCGCTGTCTAACTATTACTGCTGTTACAACCATTGACAGATCTCTATGTTATAAATACCTGAAATCAATATATTGCATATTAGGTTGCTTATAAGGTAGTAATTTTAGAAATCAACAATTAGTTACTATCTGTTAGGCGTTTAAAATAATTGAAAGAATTTATTTTAGATTTAATTTTAGTATGGATGTATTTTGAATGGTGATTTTATTTGCTATTTGATTTTTGAAGATATGTGAAATATTGGTATCCAATAAACTTTTTTATAGTGAATTTACATCACAAATTGAGTGGAAATTCAGTTTATCCAAGCAGGAAAGAAAAGTTATTTGTATAAAAATACATACCATTTAAACAGTAAAGGAAAGTTATTGTATAAAAACCCTTGCAGCTATACCAAATTAACTCCATCCACCATTGTAATTATTTTAGTTACCCATTTGCTATTTTAGCGCCATCTAACCATAACGTTATTTATACACTAAATAAGAACTATCTAGGAAGGAGATAGTACATATAGATTGGCTAGTTGCGAGAGTTAAGCGCATCACTTCACAGCCAATTGTACAAATCTATCAAGTTTCCTGAAAAAACAAATTTTGCTAAAGCCACATACAAATGTTCCACACTGCTTGGGCATAACTAGAGATAATCAAAGAGATAAAAACCATAATAGGCCTGTCTTGATAAAATATCTAAATTATCAAGATAAGAATAACATACTGAGAGCCTATAGGAAAATGGGGAATCTATCTATAGGCCAAGTTAAAGTTCTGTTGTTTCAGGATTACTCCAGTGAAACTTCAATGAAAAGAGAAGATCTTGCCCCTTATTGCACCAGACTAATCAATGAAGGGTTCAAGGCTAGATTAATATATCCTGCCAAAATAATCGTGGAGGAACTAGGGGGTAATGTTACCATAGTCAACACTCTAGAAGCTAGAGATTTTTGTAAAAATAGGCAGGTGCCTTGAACATGGGTAGTTAGGAAATATACAGTAGACTTTATAGATGAAAGCTTCAGGGGTTTCAATGTTTTTAAATATTAAGGACTTTGTTTTGTTTCTTCTTTTTTTTTTTTATTATACCTCCTCTCCCCCTCCCTGCACACATACGCTCCTTGTATATATATTCCTTATCAGGCCAAATACTTATAACAAGCTCAGGTGATTAGATGAGGAAGATTAAGTTCACTTCGTGGAATATAGGTGGGATAACATCACCCAAAAAGAGGAAGTTAATAATTAAACATTTAGCTAAATTCAAACCTGATATCGCCCTATTACAGGAAACACATCTTAAAAATATAGAAGCTCAGAAACTCAAATGCAAGTGGGTCGGACAAGTAATAGCATCAGATTGTGCCAGGAGGAAAAGGGGGGTTGCTTTTTTAATTAGCAAGGATCTGGAGTACAGCATCCAGGTAATACAAATAGATCCTAATGATAGATGGATAATTCTCACGCTGGAAATTTTAAAGGTAAAATATGTTTTGTGCAATGTTTATGGTCCTAACACTATGGCCCCTAGTTATCAAGCCGTCAACCACAAATACGCTGGAATTCCGCAGCGTATTTGTGGCGAGGCTGATTCGCCTTAGTTATCAAGCCCTACACACCAGCAAAAGTAGAATATAGTGACGTAAGCTTCGATCCGCCAGACCCAGTCTGACACAGATCGATTCTTACGTCACTCCAGATGTTCCAAACGCAAGTTCGGCACAATCTGACTAGTTTTGCTAGTTATCAAATGACTAGCAGGTACACTTGGCACTTTTCCGGCCTAGCGTACCTGGTTTTCAATCCGCCTCCCTGGAGGTGGCGGATCCCATAGGAATCAATGGGAGTCTGAGCATAGCGAAAGCTCATGTTCGCTGCTGCCCGACATCCCATTGATTCCTATGGGAGCTGTCTACACCTAACACCCTAACATGTACCCCTAGTCTAAACACCCCTAATCTGTCCCCCCCTACACCGCCGCAACTAAATAAATGTATTACCCCCTAAACCGCCACTCCCGGAGCCCACCACCACTCTAATAAACTGATTAACCCCTAAACTGCCGCTCCCGGACCCCACCACCACTATAATAAATATGTTAACCCCTAAACCGCCGCTCCCGGACCCCGCCGCCACTATAATAAATGTATTAACCCGTAAACCGCCGCTCCCGGAGCCCACCGTCACCTATATTAAACTTATTAACCCCTATCCTGCCCCCCTACACCGTTGCCACCTATAATAAATTTATTAATACCTATCCTGCCCCCCCACACCGCCGCCGCTATAATAAAATTATTAACCCCTAAACCTAACCCTAACCCCCCCTAACTTAAATATTAATTAAATACATCTAAATATTATAACTCTTATTAACTAAATTAATCCTATTTAAAACTAAATACTTACCTTTAAAATAAACCCTAATATAGCTACAATATAAATAATAATTATATTGTAGCTATCTTAGGATTTATTTTTATTTTACAGGCAAATTTCAATTTATTTTAACTAGGTACAATAGCTATTAAATAGTTATTAACTATTTAATAGCTACCTAGTTAAAATAAAGACAAATTTACCTGTAAAATAAAAACTAACCTAAGTTACAATTACACCTAACACTACACTATCATTAAATAAATTATTCCTATTTAAACTAAATACTTACCTGTAAAAAAAAACCTAAGATAGCTACAATGTAATTAATAATTACATTGTAGCTATTTTAGGATTTATATTTATTTTACAGGTAACTTTGTATTTATTTTAGCTAGTTAGAACAGTTATTAAATACTTATTAACTATTTAATAACGATCTAGCTAAAAGAAATACAAAATTACCTGTAAAATAAATCCTAACCTAAGTTACAATTAAACCTAACACTACACTATCATTAAATTAATTATATAAATTAGCTACAAATAACTATAATTAAATACAATGAAATAAACTAACTAAAGTACAAAAAATAAAAAAAACTAAGTTACAAAAAATAAAAAATAAAAGTTACAAACATTTAAAAAATATTACAACAATTTTAAGCTACTTACACCTAATCTAAGCCCCCTAATAAAATAACAAAGCCCCCCAAAATAAAATATTATTAATTACATTGTAGCTATCTTAGGGTTTATTTTACAGGTAAGTATTTAGTTTTAAATAGGAATAATGTAGTTAATTATAGTATATTGTTAGGTGTAATTGTAACTTAGGTTAGGATTTATTTTACAGGTAAATTTGTCTTTATTTTAACTAGGTAGCTATTAAATAGTGAATAACTATTTAATAGCTATTGTACCTAGTTGAAATAAATTGAAATTTGCCTGTAAAATAAAAATAAATCCTAAGATAGCTACAATATAATTATTATTTATATTGTAGCTATATTATGGTTTATTTTAAAAGGTAAGTATTTAGTTTTAAATAGGATTAATTTAGTTACTAAGAGTTATAATATTTAGATGTATTTAATTAATATTTAAGTTAGGGGGGTGTTAGGGTTAGACTTAGGTTTAGGGGTTAATAATTTTATTATAGTGGCGGCGGTCTAGGGGGGGCAGGATAGGGGTTAATAAATTTATTATAGGTGGCAACGGTGTAGGGGGGCAGGATAGGGGTTAATAAATTTATTATAGGTGGCAACAGTATAGGGGGGACAGATTAGGGGTTAATAAGTTTAATATAGGTGGCAGCGGGGTCCAGGAGCGGCGGTTTAGGGGTTAAACAATTTATTTAGTTGCGGCGGGGTCCGGGATCGGCAGGATAGGGGTTAATAAATTTATTATAGTTGGCGGCCGTATAGGGGGGGCAGGATAGGGGTTACTAGGTATAATGTAGGTGACGGCAGGGTCCGCGAGTGGCGGTTTAGGGGTTAATACATTTATTATAGTTGCAGCAGGGTCTAGGAGCGGCGGTTTAGGGGTTAATAACTTTATTTAGTTGCGGGGGGGCTCAGGGGGCACGGGTATAGGGGGTAGAACAGTGTAGTTTAGTGTGGGTGCTTAGTGACAGGCTAGCAATAAAGCTGGGAAAAAGCCGAAGAGCAGCGAGATCGGATGAGTGATAACTATCACAGTCCGCTGCTCATCGCCCCGTACTTGGTGCGCGGCTTTTTGACAGCTTTATTGATAACTTTGGCGAGTGTATTCAGGTCCACGGCGGCGATGGTAGGCGAGCTTAGGCATGCGTATTGGGGCCGGCGTTGGCAGGTAAGTAGACACGTTGATAACTAGAGGCCTGAGGATCAACTTTTCTGGTACGATATTATTGCAAGATTATCTTTGAAAGATGAACCAAACATAATATTTGCCGGTGATTTTAATCTAACACTAATACCACTATTAGACAGGTTCCCATATAGACAGAGGGGTAGGTCCCTGCAGAAATCCAAATTTTTTTTCCAAATATGCAAAGATTTAAAATTGCATGACATATGGCGCATACACCATCCTGATGGAAAAAGTTTTACTTGTGAGTCTCGTATGCATAGATCCTTTTTTCGGATTGATTTTTTTTTAATTTCGAACTCCCTTCTTCGAGATGTTGCATGTACAGAAATCGGTGAAATCGCAATATCAGATCATGCTGTATTATCATTGTTGGTAGGGGCTAGATGTGCCCAGGCAAGTTCTGGAAATAATTTCTATTTTCCGAAACACATGATAAATGATAGACCATTCCAAAACTGGATAAAGAATAAGTGGCGTGAATTTTGCATTAATAACCAAGAATATGCTAATAACTATGAGGTGTTTTGGGAGGCGGAAAAAGCTTATTTAAGGGGGGAGATCAAACTATACATGATTATATTAAAAAAAAAATCTATGGCTCGTGATACTCAATTGGCAAAAACTGTCTCCAGGGCCTATCAGAATTATATAAATAACCCATTAAGGAAATACTGGGATAAATATTGCACAGCTAGACAAGAAAGAGATTTGTTTCTTTGTTCAATTATGACGCAACAGGAGGCTAGATTGAATACTATATATGGTGGCCGATACGGTAAATCTGTTAAGTACCTGGCTAGGCTAGATAAGTCTAGGAATCAGAAGAATATAATCGAGAATATTATTGTGGAAGGCCAGAATTATACTCAAGTAGCTGACATTAGCAAAGTCTTTTTAGATTATTATAAGAACATATATGCTGCCAAATCTATAGATACAGAAGCTAGTAAGATGTTTTGGAATAAGATTATTTGTCCACAGATTACATTAGAGCAGGCCAAGTTAATTAATGCCCCTATTTCTCCAGATGAAGTTATGAAGGCGATAGAGGAAACTAAACTTGGCAAAGCGCCCGGGCCAGACCAAATCCCGGCAGAGTTCTACAGATTGCTTAAATCAGATGTTCCTATATTGACCTGCTTATTTAACAAATACTTTACTGGGGGAAAAGCTATGTCACGGTTTTTCTCTGCGTCAACCATAACCCTTATTCCTAAAAAAGATAAAAATCTAACAGATCCTGGGTCATATAGACCTATTTCCTTGTTGAATATAGACTATAAATTATTAACTTCTATAATAGCGAATCGACTTAAGGAAGTACTTCAAGAAGTCATTCACCAGAATCAATCTGGTTTTATGTATAATAGGTCTCCTACAAAAAATATTCGAAAGACATATATGATAATAGAATACTTACTTAACGCGGAGAAGGTATTCGATTCTATAATATGGGAACAGCAATCTTCAAAACAATCTTAGATCTGCCCTCATTCAACCAAGCCCTAAGAACAAGGCTCAGGCCACTGCCCAATGCAGCTGGAGAGGAAAACAAACCAACTAAAGCTCCCCCCATGATGCGCGAAAATCCGCCTGGCTGATATATGTCAGCGAAAAGAATAGACTTGGCCTTAACCCACAGAGTCACTCTGGCCCAAAGTGGGTACTGGAACTATGAATAGACACTATAAGGTTTTCTACGTGAGCAGCAGACACCCACACAGATAAGTTTAAGTATACTGTTATACTGTTATAATGTATTTGAGATGTTTTCTTGTATGCCTCTGGTTTTATAGCTTCCTACAATGCAGGAAGGGATACCCTAGATAACTTAGTGCTATCCGTAAATACGCTATAATGTGATACAAGTTATTGGGGCACACTGATCACACACAGGATAATATACAAGGGGAAGCCCAGCTTGACTTGTTTGCTAAACGCTCCAAGTGTTAGAGTTATGTATAGACACTATGAGGTTTTCACTGTGGGCTACAGATGCCCACACTGATAAGTTTATGTAAACTGTTATACTGTCTGGTTCATAGCTCCTGGATATCCTGGATATTTTTGCACTTATTGGAAATAAGTCATACGGCTAGATTTAGAGTTTTGTCGGTAACGACCCGCGCATCTAATGCTGGCTTTTTTCTGGCCGCACCTTTAAAATAACTCTGGTATTGAGAGTCCACAGAATGGCTGCATTAGGCTCCAAAAAAGGAGCGTAGAGCATATTTAACGCCACTGAAACTCTCGATACCAGAGTTGCTTACGGACGCGGCCAGCCTCAAAAACGTGCTCGTGCACGATTCCCCCATAGGAAACAATGGGGCTGTTTGAGCTGAAAAAAAACCTAACACCTGCAAAAAAGCTGCGTTCAGCTCCTAACGCAGGCCCATTGTTTCCTATGGGGAAACACTTCCTACGTCTGCACCTAACACTCTAACATGTACCCCGAGTCTAAACACCCCTAACCTTACACTTATTAACCCCTATTCTAAAGCCCCCGCTATCGCTGACCCCTGCATATTATTATTAACCCCTAATCTGCCGCTCCGTAAACCGCCACTACTTACATTATCCCTATGTACCCCTAATCTGCTGTCCCTAACACCGCCGACCCCTATATTTATTAACCCCTAATCTGCCGCCCACAACGTCACCTCCACCTGCCTACACTTATTAACCCCTAATCTGCCGACCGGACCGCACCGCTATTATAATAACGTTATTAACCCCTAATCCGCCTCACTAACCCTATAATAAATAGTATTAACCCCTAATCTGCCCTCCCTAACATCGCTGACACCTAACTTCAAACATTAACCCCTAATCTGCCGACTGGAGCTCACCGCTATTCTAATAAATGTATTAACCCCTAAAGCTAAGTGTAACCCTAACACTAACACCCCCCTAAGTTAAATATAATTTAAATCTAACGAAATTAATTAACTCTTATTAAATAAATTATTCCTATTTAAAGCTAAATACTTACCTGTAAAATAAATCCTAATATAGCTACAATATAAATTATAATTATATTATAGCTATTTTAGGATTTATATTTATTTTACAGGTAACTTTGTATTTATTTTAACCAGGTACAATAGCTATTAAATAGTTAAGAACTATTTAATAGCTAAAATAGTTAAAATAATTACAAAATTACCTGTAAAATAAATCCTAACCTAAGTTACAATTAAACCTAACACTACACTATCAATAAATTAATTAAATAAAATACCAACAATTACCTACAATTAAACCTAACACTACACTATCAATACATTATTTAAATACAATATCTACAAATAAATACAATGAAATAAACTAACTAAAGTACAAAGAATAAAAAAGAACTAAGTTACAAAAAATAAAAATATATTTACAAACATTGGAAAAATATTACAACAATTTTAAACTAATTACACCTACTCTAAGCCCCCTCATAAAATAACAAAGCCCCCCAAAATAAAAAAAGCCCTACCCTATTCTAAATTACAAAAGTTCAAAGCTCTTTTACCTTACCAGCCCTGAACAGGGCCCTTTGCGGGGCATGCCCCAAAGAATTCAGCTCTTTTGCCTGTAAAAAAAAACCATACAATACCCCCCCCAACATTACAACCCACCACTCACATACCCCTAATCTAACCCAAACCCCCCTTAAATAAACCTAACACTAAGCCCCTGAAGATCTTCCTACCTTATCTTCACCCTGCCAGGTTCACCGATCCGTCCTCGGAAGTCTTGATCCAAGCCTCGGAAGTGTTGATCCAAGCCCAAGCGGGGGGCTGAAGAGTGATGTCCATCCTCGGGCTGAAGTCTGGATCCAAGCGGCGACTGAAGAAATCCATCCTCGGGCTGAAGTCGGAAGTCCATCATCTGGATGAAGTCTTCTATCAAGCCGCATCTTCAATCTTCTTTCTTCTGGAGCGGAGCGGATCCATCTTCTTCCAAGCCGACGCGGAACATCCTCTTCAACCGACGACTAGACGACGAATGACGGTTCCTTTAAATGACGTCATCCAAGATGGCGTCCCTCGAATTCCGATTGGCTGGTAGGATTCTATCAGCCAATCGGAATTAAGGTAGGAATATTCTGATTGGTTGATGGAATCAGCCAATCAGAATAAAGTTCAATCCGATTGGCTGATCTAATCAGCCAATCGGATTGAACTTGATTCTGATTGGCTGATTCCATCAGCCAATCAGAATATTCCCACCTTAATTCCGATTGGCTGATAGAATCCTATCAGCCAATCGGAATTCAAGGGACGCCATCTTGGATGACATCCCTTAAAGGAACCGTCATTCATCGGGAAGTTGTCGTCGGAAGAAGATGGGTCCGCGGTGGAGGTCTTCAAGATGGAGCCGGTCCTCATCGGATGAAGATAGAAGATGCCGCTTGGAAGAAGATGGTTGCCGGTCCGGATCTACTCTTCTTCCCGGATAGGATGAAGACTTTGGAGCCTCTTCTGGACTTCTTCAGCCGTCGGATGATGGATGTCTAGCCCCCGCTTGGGCTTAGATGAAGATATCGGAGCCAGGATGGATCGGTGTGATACCCGGTGAGGTGAAGACAAGGTAGGAAGATCTTCAGGGGCTTAGTGTTAGGTTTATTTAAGGGGGGTTTGGGTTAGATTAGGGGTATGTGGGTGGTGGGTTGTAATGTTGGGGGGGTATTGTATGTGTTTTTTTACAGGAAAAAGAGCTGAATTTCTTGGGGCATGCCCCGCAAAGGGCCCTGTTCAGGGCTGGTAAGGTAAAAGAGCTTTGAACTTTTGTAATTTAGAATAGGGTAGGGCATTTTTTATTTTGGGGGGGCTTTGTTATTTTATTAGGGGGCTTAGAGTAGGTGTAATTAGTTTAAAATTGTTGTAATATTTTTCTTATGTTTGTAAATATTTTTTTATTTTTTGTACTTTAGTTAGTTTATTTCATTGTAGTTATTTGTAGGTATTGTATTTAATTAATTTATTGATAGTGTAGTGTTAGGTTTACTTGTAACTTAGGTTAGGATTTATTTTACAGGTAATTTTGTAATTATTTTAACTATTTTAGCTATTAAATAGTTCTTAACTATTTAATAGCTATTGTACCTGGTTAAAATAAATACAAAGTTACCTGTAAAATAAATATAAATCCTAAAATAGCTATAATATAATTATGATTTATATTGTAGCTATATTAGGGTTTATTTTACAGGTATTTAGTTTTAAATAGGAATAGTTTATTTAATAAGAGTTAATTTATTTCGTTAGATTTAAATTATATTTAACTTAGGGGGGTGTTAGTGTTAGGGTTAGACTTAGCTTTAGGGGTTAATACATTTATTAGAATAGCGGCGAGATTCGGTCGGCAGATTAGGGGTTAATAATTGAAGTTAGGTGTCGGCGATGTTAGGGAGGGCAGATTAGGGGTTAATAAATATAATATAGGGGTCGGCGATGTTAGGGGCAGCAGAATAGGGGTACATAGCTATAATGTAGGTGGCGGCTCTTTGCGGTCGGCAGATTAGGGGTTAATAAGTGTAGGCAGGTGGAGGCGACGTTGAGGGGGGCAGATGTCAGCGATGTCGGCGATGTTAGGGAGGGCAGATTAGGGGTTAATAAATATAATATAGGGGTCGGCGATGTTAGGGCAGCAGATTAGGGGTACATAGCTATAATGTAGCTGGCGGCGGCGTGCGGACGGCAGATTAGGGGTTAATAAGTGTAGGTAGCTAGCGGTGACGTTGTGGGGGGCAGATTAGGGGTTGATAAATATAATATAGGGGTCGGCGATGTTAGGGGCAGCAGATTAGGGGTACATAAGGATAACGTAGGTGGCGGTCGGCAGATTAGGGGTTAAAAAAATTTAATCGAGTGGCGGCGATGTGGGGGGACCTCGGTTTAGGGGTACAAAGGTAGTTTATGGGTGTTAGTGTACTTTAGAGCACAGTAGTTAAGAGCTTTATAAACCGGCGTTAGCCCAGAAAGCTCTTAACTACTGACTTTTTTCTGCGGCTGGAGTTTTGTCGTTAGAATTCTAACGCTCACTTCAGCCACGACTCTAAATACCGGAGTTAGGAAGATGCCATTGAAAAGATAGGATACGCAATTGACGTAAGGGGATCTGTGGTATGGAAAAGTCGCGGCTGAAAAGTGAACGTTATACCCTTTTTTGACTGACTCCAAATACCGGCGGTAGCCTAAAACCAGCGTTAGGAGCCTCTAACGCTGGTTTTCACGGCTACCGCCAAACTCCAAATCTAGGCCATAGTGAGATATAAGTTATCAGGGCACATTGACTACACACAGGATGAAAAATGAGGGGATAACCTAGCATGACTTGTTTTCTAAGTAAATGTTCCAAGCAGCCAGAGTAATAAATGTTAGCCCAGGATTGCTCATGCATATAGATTTATACAGACTTATTTAGGCACACGTTCTTATTATATATTATTCCTTATTTTATTTTAGGTTGCACAAACTTACTAATTACTTTTCAATGTTTGCATTTCAATATGTGAAAGTACAGGGATAACTACCCCTGATTTATTGGTATTTGTATTTGGAATTTGGCACTGTTGGTTTATACTAGACGGTAAACTGTTCCTAGCATAAACTTCCCAATCCCTCCCCTCTGATTCTTACACCCTTTTTTATTGGATAACTTCTTGGTAGATCCCCTAGTGAACCCAACACCCCCAGGCCCTTGCCATTCTCTTTTCTCTAGGCCTGATTATACCCTCCCCCCTCCTCCTTCATTTCACACTTTTTCATCCATCCCTTCTCACCTCTATGCTTAGCCTTACTCCTAACCAGCCCCCCCTTTTTATTTTGTATTCTCTCTCCCCCCCCCCCTCCATAACAGTTAAATGCCCCTCCCACAAAGCTGCATAAAAAGCCTATCAGTGGAACTAGAAACCATAAATGTGAAAGGTTTCAACAATCCTGGTGGTGGCGATGTTAGGGACGGCAGATTAGGGGTTAATCATATTTAACTAATGTTTGTGATGCGGGAGAGCGGAGATTTAGGGGTTAATATGTTTATTATAGTGGCGGCGACGTTGGGGGCGGCAGATTAGTGGTTAAGAAGTGTCGGTAGGTTGCGGCGACATTGAAGGCAGAAGATTAGGGATTAATAAATATAATGTAGGTGTCGGCGATGTTGGGGGCAGCAGATTAGTGGTTCATAAGTATAATGTAGGTGTCGGCGATGTCGGGGGGGCAGATTAGGGGTTAATAAGTGTAAGATTAGGGGTGTTTAGACTCGGGGGTTCATGTTAGGGTGTTAGGTGTAAACGTTCATTTTATTTCCCCATAGGAATCAATGGGGCTGCGTTAAGGAGTTTTACGCTGCTTTTTTGCAGGTGTTAGACTTTTTTTCAGCCGGATCTCGCCGTTGATTCCTATGGGGAAATCGCGCACAAGCACGTTACACCAGCTCACTGCTAACGTAAGCAGCGCTGGTATTGGAGTGGGGTAATGAGCAAAATTTTGCTCAACGCTCACTTCTTGTCTGGTTTGTAAAAACCCATAATACCAGCGCTATCTGTAAGTGAGCGATGAGCATAAACTGTTTGTTAGCACCGCACAGCCTCTAACGCAAAACTCGTAATCTAGCTGTAAGTGTTTTAAATAGATATTCATATATGTATATATCTATACTAGTATACCATTTTTTAATATATATATATATATATATATATATATATATATATATATATATATATATATATATATATATATTCTAAAGTAGAGCGCACTCACACCTTCAAATTCAGCTGCCAGGGTGCCAACAGGCTATGGAATACAAATCAAAAATGGGGCACTCGGTTCTTTTGATCAAGTGGAGCCGATTTATTAATATGCGGGCAGACATGATTGGCATTTAACATTGCACAAGCATTTCTAGTGAAATGCTTGTGCAATGCCGCCCTCTGCAGATTCAAGGCCAATCGGCCACTAGCAGGGGGTGTCTATCATCCCATCGTATCTGATCAGGATGATTTCTGTCCATGCCTCAGAGGTGGAGGATAAGTTAAGGAGCAGCAGTCTTAAGACCACTGCTTTTTAACTTATGTTTCCAGCGAGCCTGACGGCTTGCTCGAAAACTGCTGCATTTGCAGAATGTTAAATCGGGTTTACACTACCGATAGAATGTGACTTATCTAAGTGATGAAAAAGGCAATATTTTATGTGAATCAAATTCGTCTCATGTGAATCTTATCTTATCTTATGGGAATCTGTTTAGTCTCCAATCAGCAGAGGTAGAAAGATAAAGATGTGTAAGGGTCTATGCCAACGGGTTTAATATTTGAGTCCTTGTGTGTGGACCATTAGAATGTGTTTTCCTTGAGATAATAAAAGTGTCTGTGAATATAGACAATATAAACGCTGTCCGTGCGGCGTCTTTTATATTAGGTTAAAGAGATAATAGGTGTTCGTGGGGCTTAGTGAAAAAATATTTTTCCCAGAAACTAGTGATTGATATAGATGTGTTTGTAGGTGATGTTTATATATTTGTGAATAAAGATGATAATAATATATAATAAATAAATAATATATAATAAATAAAAGTTTGTTTAATGAACTAGGTCAGCTTACGACATAGACTAATAAAAATAAGATTCACAAAATAAATTGCAAATAAAACATATAAAACATAGGGACGTCTCCCTATAAGTAATTCTTTAGGTCAATTAGCCTAACAACAGATGGTCTTTTAAATATAAAACTTGAAACAAATAGCCACCTTATGTGTATAAGAGTTATTTGGCAAACTGTAAGGTACCTTACAAGTGTCCGTTGAGTTCGGAAGTGTTTCTGAGCCGATGTAACGCTTCTGTGAGCGTCCTTCTATGTTTTGCTCCTTCGCGGCTTAAAATGAAAAACAACAAGCCTCCGTTTTTGATTGGTATTTGGAGGTCACACCTCTCTTTTGATAGGCTGTGATGGTGCACGCTGGATGTTAGCGTGTGGAGATGTAGGTAATCCTTTAATGAGATGTTTAAATTGCAACTGTTAAAACTTGTCTTCTGCACATATGAGCGCAATGTTGGAGATCCACTGTTGTAGAAATAAAATACTATTCTCCAATTTCTAGCTGATCAGATCCTTGGTCCTCCTTATGGCTTTTGCTCCTAAATCATGGAAATTAAAGAGTCCACTTGAGGGGCTGGATCGCAGCTTGTAGGAGTTTTTTTAAAATTGTTGTAGTACAAAAGTCTGGAGTAAATTCTACACGTTTCACCCTCTGGGGGCTTTATCAAGATGTCGTAAGCTGACCTAGTTCATTAAACAAACTTTTATTTATTATATATTATTATCATCTTTATTCACAAATATATAAACATCACCTACAATCACTAGTTTCTGGGAAAAATATTTTTTCACTAAGCCCCACGAACACCTATTTACACCATCTTATCTCTTTAACCTAATATAAAAGACGATGCACGGACAGCGTTTATATTGTCTATATTCACAGACACTTTTATTATCTCAAGGAAAACGCATTCTAATGGTCCACACACAAGGACTCAAATATTAAACCCGTTGGCATAGACCCTTACACATCTTTATCTTTCTACCTCTGCTGATTGGAGACTAAACAGATTCACATAAGGTAAGATAAGATTCACATGAGACGAATTTGATTCACATAAAATATTGCCTTTTTTATCACTTAGATAAGTCACATTCTGTCGGTAGTGTAAATCCTAGCTTAATTTATAAGCGCCAGTGGTAATCTAAACTCACACATTCTATCTTAACCTAAACTACTGAGGAGGAGTAGTTTTCCCATCCACCAGATATTTAGGATTTTCTAGTAAGCGCCAACCCTCTTTTCACTTTATCACAGAATGTTAAATCGGCCCCAGTGTTTTTTTTAGTGTAACGTTTCGGGCACACACTCCCCTTCCTATTTTAAGATAATACCATCATATATATATATATAGGTTTGTTACACATATAGGAATTTTGAATGGTTGAAGAAGGTATTTAATAATTCAGCTTAGAGGGGGCTGCCACACCTTTAAAAGGGCAGTAGGTGAAATGCGCGTCAGGTGTTCCTTGCTTTCAAATACTCTATAACTCTTTTGCTTACTATAAACGCGGTGGTTCAAATATTGAGAGAATAGGATAAGACCAATTGATCTTCCCTATTTTGGGATTTCCCGCATTCACAGTCTATTTTATGAGGGATCTTTTTACTCGATCTGTGCAGCACAATAGGCCTCTAGTCAAACAGGACACCTTTACATTATCTTAATTAATAATTTGGAAACTTTGCAATCTTTGCTATTTAGGGATAGTTGTAAATTTTTATCTCCTTTTTATTTCCTTTTTTGTGATTAAAAGTTATTTTATTTCCGTATTTCAATTGACGCAAATATTCTTTAGTTTGTGGGTAATGTGTGCCTTTACAGTGTTACCTTTTTTTTATTGCAGTAACTCTATAATAAAAGCACAGCTATAACACAAGAGATTTCATGTGAACAATAAGATTAGAAATTATAAGACAATATTTTGGTGCTGTCTTAAAACACAAACACAGGAAGCTTGCTTGAATGTTTCGCTACAGCCTACTGACTAGAATATTAAACTTCAAAGAAAACAGGAAGATTCAAACTGAGCATCAATACTAAAGCTACAGGAAATGCGGTCTCTTACCAGCCCTTCATATAAGCTTAAAAAAAATATGTGTTTTGTAGTTACTTGTCTTATAAAGTGGATTACAGTGTCTCCTTAAAAGGATGCTAAATTCATTTTATTTTCTTTGTGGCATTTAAAAATAGGTTATTTTAAAATGTATTGCAGTTTTATTTTTATTTTTTAACCCAGATATTCATGTTCTGTATAGACTGCATTTTTTAATGATTGTATTGTGCATATGTCAACCAATAGAAAAGTGGGAATTATCCTTATCAGCCAGTGAAGCGATTGATCATCTATTAGCTGTGCAAAAGCCAAGATGCTTAACCTTAAATTTCATTATTGAAAACATATTTTTTTTTATAATTTGTAACTACCATTTAGGGTTAGATTAGGTGTGGAGCACGATATACGTAAATGTGCGAGTGTATTATAAATGAGGCGCGGGGTGGAGCCTAGCCACGTTAGAAGATGACTGCACACTAACTGAGCTCTGAACTCCCTAGTACTTTAAGAGAAAGTTATATGCAACCACATAGAGCCAAACCATATAATTTCTGTGCCAACAGCATACCAGAGTTGAGCTGAACATATTGAGCCCAACATATTGAGCCCTTTACGCCAATGGGTCTTTGCATTAGAAGCCGGGTGAAGATGGCAAGTGCCACAGGGATCTGCGCAGAGTGCCACAAGATCCACCGCAAAGCAACACACGGCAATTAACACATATGTGAGACCCGCTCCCTGTACACCGTACTCTCACAACTAGTGAAGCAGGTGGAACAAGAAGTAAGCCGCATTAGCCGCCGCATTCACACGACCCGACGGAAAGATCCACATTATCATCAGGCTGCAATCGGCGGCTAAGGCAGTGGAGACATGTGGGTGATTAGGCCTTGAGCGGCAATTGGAGTGAAATTTGCCTTGTGATCTGGTAATTAGCGGATCGCTGCAGAGACCACTCAGCCACATCGTCAGACAGGCTCCTACTACCTCAGGCTGCAAAGGCACATCCCCAGCAGGGCCAAACATCAAAATCCCAGCCACCAGTACACCTTGAGCTACCCACAAAATTGCAGCAAGCAAGGAGTGAGTTAGGGGCCTGACAGGACAACAGCTGGGACCGGGTTAGAAAGCAATATCTTCAATTACGTATTGCCGGTTGCTCCTTGAGTTAAGGCCTATACACTGCAGCAGGTCCTCTTAGCTGCTCGAGATCACACAGGGCTGTTTCCCTCGCCACGCACTTGCTATACTCACATAAAATTAAAAAACTAAAAATAAAAATGATAACCACTCAGAACACCCTCCTGAGTGTAACAATTTCTTCACCTTGATCTACAAGACAGGGGACATAAATGGGAGTCCCCATAGGGGTATCACTGACATCAAAACTTACTACCTACTAGCACAGGAAACCAGTGGCCTAGTTGCATATGCCCCCAGCTTCTTTAAAGGGTCAAGATTTTCACTAACGGTTGCATGCTCTGTTATGCCCAGCAAAAGGGCCTCAAAGACATCAAAAAGCTCACAATCAACTAATATGAAAAGCTACCTTATATCACCAGACTCCACACCCAGCACCCCAGAGAACAACATGAAATACGCAGAAAGACAATAGCTGCTCAGGTACATGCTGCAGAGCCGGTTCATAACAATTATATCACTAAAGAGGATCTAAAGCATCTCTCTTCTAAGGAAGATATCAAAGAAGCTATGCTTGACGTCAAACACATGTTTGGGGAACTCAAAAAAGATATAACAGCTGTCAATCAAAGAGTCGCTCAGATAGAAGAAAAAAAAGAAAGTTTATGCTCAGATCTACAACACCAATCCAGTTACAAACAATCACAGAAGGTGGTTGCTCAGAACCTCATGGAGCTCATAGAAGACTTAGAGAATAGGAGCAGGAGGAACAATCTGACTGCGGGGTATCCCTGAATCTGTGAACCCCTCTGCCTTGAACAAATGTATCCAAGATCTATTTAAATATATAAAGGACTCACCAGCGGCAGCAGAGGTACAAATAGAGAGGGCACATAGAGCCTTACGCCCCAAACCGCATAACAGAGCACCGCCCAGAGACGTTATTGTAAAACTTCTCTCCTTCAAAGAAGAAATCATTTAAAAAAAACAGATCTAAACATCCACTTTTGTATGAAGGTGTGGATATCCAGGTTTCCTCTGATCTCTGCCCAGCCACCGTCTAGAAAAGAAGAGATCTATGTTTCATCACCACAGTCCTCAAGGAACAACAAATCCCTTACAGATGGGGATTTCCGACGAGCATCATCGCCACTAAAGATAATTCCACAGCAATCTTCATTATGCTGAGATAGTTTTTTTATAGCAATCATCTGCCTCGACTTACTCCAGAAGAACTTAGCGCATGCTTGATTAAATATTTTAATATCTTTTGCCTTCATGAATAAGGGAAGATTATTCATAACATAGATTATCTGGGGGAACAAGATAGTTTTTATCATCACCACTTTGGCTGATAAGGAAATTGGAAACAGTGCCCAACGCTAGAACTTAGATTTAATGCGTGAAAAAAAAGGCGTAAAATTAAGTCTATACCAGCTGTTTGGATCTTTATGCAATATGATTCCTAGGTGTCTAAAACTCTCAACCTCTTTTAAATTATATTGCATAATACTGTCTTTATTTTTATGAATCCATAGAATCTCTGATTTTGTAGTATTCACCCTGTAACCTGAAATTATACTGAATCGCTCTAAAGCTCTAAACGCTATAGGTATGTTGTAACAGTCTATAGTTCTCAATCATATAACTGTAACAAGGATAATGATACTTATTGTTTGAATATATATAATATAGTCCTCTATAACAAAATATAGTTTTGTGCCACTATGTAACCTTGCTTAAAAGGTATTTCCCAGGTTACAAGGTGATTTAATATTGCCAGGCTGTAGTCAGCTGTGTTTCGGAATAGCTAAAAACACAGAATGATTAAGGATGGCTAGGAACAAAAGAAAAATAAGCTAATACCTCACCAAGCTCGCTTGTGCAGATGGAAGTCCCAATTTAGAGTTATCGGTACTGACCGCAAGCTCCGGCGTCTAGGTGTGAGTGAGAGACGCTGCCGACAGGAGCGGGCGGTAGCTGATGACGTCACCGCAACTCCGAGTGTCTCTGTAACAGAGCTGGTGAGGATCGCCAAGCAGGAACAAACTGAGGAGGTAATTCAGCTTAGCGGAGGTTGGTGTGACAAAGTGGAAAAAAGACAAAAGTCCTCAGGCTAGTTGATTGTTGTTTGTTGGGGTAGCTAAACAACTTCAATAATCCAGCAACTAGCTGAGTGGGTTGTAGACCTTTATAGGGAGGAGGTGGAGTCTTCTTAAAGGGACAGTGTGAGGAAAACTAAATTCCTCACACATGTTTTTATGAGTTTGTTTAAAATATAAAAGTAAATCATCAGCATAAAGCGACAAAACATACTTCTGGGCCCCGAAATTTATCCCCTCTAATTCTTGTCTAAGATAAATTGCTAGCGGTTCAATAGCCAGATTAAATAGAAGGGGGGATAGTGAGCATCCCTGTCGCGTTCCTTTCTCCAATTTAAAAAAGGATGTTTGGGTATTATTAACCACTATGGAAGAAATCGGGTAATTGTAAATAGTTTTAATGAACTCTATCAAGTTTCCTGAAAAAACAAATTTTGCTAAAGCCACATACAAATGTTCCACACCGCTTGGGCATAACTAGAGATAATCAAAGAGATAAAAACCATAATAGGCCTGTCTTGATAAAATGTCTAAATTATCAAGATAAGAATAACATACTGAGAGCCTATAGGAGAATGGGGAATCTATCTATAGGCCAAGTTAAAGTTCTGTTGTTTCAGGATTACTCCAGTGAAACTTCAATGAAAAGAGAAGATCTTGCCCCTTATTGCACCAGACTAATCAATGAAGGGTTCAAGGCTAGATTAATATATCCTGCCAAAAAAATCATGGAGGAGCTAGGGGGTAATGTTACCATAGTCAACACTCTAGAAGCTAGAGATTTTTGTAAAAATAGGCAGGTGCCTTGAACATGGGTAGTTAGGAAATATACCGTAGACTTTATAGATGAAAGCTTCAGGGGTTTCAATGTTTTTAAATATTAAGGACTTTGTTTTTTTTCTTCTTTTTTTTTTTTTTTTTGTATTATACCTCCTCTCCCCCTCCCTGCGCACATACGCTCATTGTATATATATTCCTTATCAGGCCAAATACTTATAACAAGCTCAGGTGATTAGATGAGGAAGATTAAGTTCACTTTGTGGAATATAGGTGGGATAACATCACCCAAAAAGAGGAAGTTAATAATTAAACATTTAGCTAAATTCAAACCTGATATCGCCCTATTACAGGAAACACATCTTAAAAATATAGAAGCTCAGAAACTCAAATGCAAGTGGGTCGGACAAGTAATAGCATCAGATTGTGCCAGGAGGAAAAGGGGGGGTTGCTTTTTTAATTAGCAAGGATCTGGAGTACAGCATCCAGGTAATACAAATAGATCCTAATGATAGATGGATAATTCTCACGCTGGAAATTTTAAAGGTAAAATATGTTTTGTGCAGTGTTTATGGTCCTAACACTATGGATCAACTTTTCTGGGACGATATTATTGCAAGATTATCTTTGAAAGATGAACCAAACATAATATTTGCCGGTGATTTTAATCTAACACCAATACCACTATTAGACAGGTTCCCACATAGACAGAGGGGTAGGTCCCTGCAGAAATCCAAATTATTTTTCCAAATATGCAAAGATTTAAAATTGCATGACATATGGCGCATACACCATCCTGATGGAAAAATTTTTACTTGTGAGTCTCGTGTGCATAGATCCTTTTCTCGGATTGATTTTTATTTTAATTTTGAACTCCCTTCTTCGAGATGTTGTATGTACAGAAATCGGTGAAATCGCAATATCAGATCATGCTGTATTATCATTGTTGGTAGGGGCTAGATGTGCCCAGGCAAGTTCTGGAAATAATTTCTATTTTCCGAAACACATGATAAATGATAGACCATTCCAAAACTGGATAAATAATAAGTGGCGTGAATTTTGCATTAATAACCAAGAATATGCTAATAACTATGAGGTGTTTTGGGAGGCAGCAAAAGCTTATTTAAAGGGACAGTCTAGGCCAAAATAAACTTTCATGATTCAGATAGGGCATGTAATTTTAAACAATTTTCCAATTTACTTTTATCACCAATTTTGCTTTGTTCTCTTGGTATTCTTAGTTGAAAGCTTAACCTAGGAGGTTCATATGCTAATTTCTTAGACCTTGAAGCCCACCTCTTTCAGATTGGATTTTAACAGTTTTTCACCACTAGAGGTTGTTAGTTCACGTATTTCATATAGATAACACTGTGCTCATGCACGAGAAGTTATCTGGGAGCAGGCACTGATTGGCTAGACTGCAAGTCTCTCAAAAGAACTGAAAAAAGGGGCCGTTTGCAGAGGCTTAGATACAAGATAATCACAGAGGTTAAAAGTATATTATTATAAATGTGTTAGTTATGCAAAACTGGGAAATGGGTAATAAAGGGATTATCTATTTTATAAAACAATAAAAATTCTGGTGTAGACTGTCCCTTTAAGGGGGGAGATAAAACTATACATGATTATATTAAAAAAAAAGTCTATGGCTTGTGATACTCAATTGGCAAAAGCTGTCTCCAGGGCCTATCAGAATTATATAAATAACCCATTAAGGAAATACTGGGATAAATATTGTGCAGCTATACAAGAAAGAGATTTGTTTCTTTGTTCAAAAATGATGCAACAGGAGGCTAGATTGAATGCTATATATGGTGGCCGATACAGTAAATCTGTTAAGTACCTGGCTAGGCTAGATAAGTCTAGGAATCAGAAGAATATAATCGAGAATATTATCGTGGAAGGCCAGAATTATACTCAAGTAGCTGATATTAGCAAAGTCTTTTTAGATTATTATAAGAACATATATGCTGCCAAATCTATAGATCAGGGGTGTCCAAACTTTGCTCTCCAGAGGTTTTGGAACTACATTTCCCATGATGCTCAGCTAGATAAAATGCTGGCTCAGCATCATCGGAAATGTAGTTCCAAAACCTCTGGAGAGCAAAGTTTGGACACCCCTGCTATAGATACAGAAGCTAGTAAGATGTTTTGGAATAAGATTATTTGTCCACAGATTACATTAGAGCAGGCCAAGTTAATTAATGCCCCTATTTCTCCAGCTGAAGTTATGAAGGCAATAGAGGAAACTAAACTTGGCAAAGCGCCCGGGCCAGACCAAATCCCGGCAGAGTTCTACAGATTGCTTAAATCAGATGTTGTTCCTATATTGACCTGCTTATTTAATAAATTCTTTACTGGGGGAAAAGCAATGTCACAGTTTTTCTCTGTGTCAACCATAACCCTTATTCCTAAAAAAGATAAAAATCCTGGGTCATATAGACCTATTTCCTTGAATATAGACTATAAATTATTAACTTCTATAATAGCGAATCGTCTTAAGGAAGTACTTCAAGAAATCATTCACCAGGATCAATCTGGTTTTATGTGTAATAGGTCTCCTACAAAAAATATTCGAAAGACATATATGATAATAGAATACTTCTGGAAAAAACTACATAAGGAAAAACCAACATATCAAGATGATCTTGCTATGGTTGTGGTTGACGCAGAGAAGGCATTCGATTCTATAATATGGAAACATTAGATCTGCCCTCATTCAACCAAGCCCTAGGAACAAGGCTCAGGCCACTGCCCAATGCAGCTGGAGAGAGAAACAAACCACCTAAAGCTCCCCCCATGATGCCCGAAAATCTGCCTGGCTGATATATGTCAGCAAAATGAATAGACTTGGCCTTAACCCACAGAGTCACTCTGGCCCAAAGTGGGTACTGGAACTAGGAATAGACACTATAAGGTTTTCAACGTGAGCAGCAGACAGCCACACAGATAAGTTTAAGTATACTGTTATACTGTTATAATGTATTTGAGATGTTTTCTTGTATGCCTCTGGTTTTATAGCTTCCTACAATGCAGGAAGGGACACCCTAGATAACTTAGTGCTATCCGTAAATACGCCATAATGTGATACAAATTTTTGGGGCACACTGATCACACACAGGATAATATACAAGGGGAAGCCCAGCTTGACTTGTTTGCTAAACGCTCCAAGTGTTAGAGTTATGTATAGACACAATGAGGTTTTCACTGTGGGCTACAGATGCCCACACTGATAAGTTTATGTAAACTGTTAATACTGTCTAGTTCATAGCTCCTGGATATCCTGGATATTTTTGCACTTATTGGAAATAAGTCATAGTGAGATATAAGATATCGAGACACATTGACTACACACAGGATGAAAAATGAGGGGATAACCTAGCATGACTTGATTTCTAAGTAAATGTTCCAAGCAGCCAGAGTAATAAATGTTAGCCCAGAATTGCTCATGCATATAGATTTCTACAGACTTACGCCTAGATTTAGAGTTCTGCGACCAAAGGGGTGCGTTAGCTACGCGTGCTTTTTTTCCCTGCACCTTTTAAATACCGCTGGTATTTAGAGTTCACAGAAGGGCTGCGTTAGGCTCCAAAAAGGGAGCGTAGAGCATAATTTACCGCCACTACAACTCTAAATACCAGCAGTGTTTACGGACGCGGCCAGCTTCAAAAACCTGCTCGTGCATGATTCCCCAATAGGAAACAATGGGGCCATTTGAGCTGGAAAAAAATCTAACACCAGCAAAAAAGCAGCGTTCAGCTCCTAACGCAGCCCCATTGTTTCCTATGGGGAAACACTTCCTAAGTCTGCACCTAAAACCCTAACATGTACCCCGAGTCTAAACACCCCTAGCCTTACACTCACTAACCCCTAATCTGCCGTCCCCGCTATCGCTGACCCCCGCATATTATTATTAACCCCTAATCTGCCGCTCCGTACACCGTCGCAACCTACGTTATCCCTATGTACCCCTAATCTGCTGCCCCTAACACTGCTGACCCCTATATTATAATTATTAACCCCTAATCTGCCACCCCCAATGTCGCCGCCACCTACCTACAATTATTAACCCCTAATCTGCCGACCGGACCTCACCGCTACTATAATAAAGTTATTAACTCCTAATACGCCTCACTCCCGCCTCAATAACCCTATAATAAATAGTATTAACCCCTAATCTGCCCTCCTCTGCCTTCCCTAACATCACCGACACCTAACTTCAAGGGGTCGATCCGATATAAATCATCGCCCGAACAGCCAATCAGATTGAGCTCGCATTCTATTGGCTGATCGGAACAGCCAATAGAATGCGAGCTCAATCTGATTGGCTGATTGGATCAGCCAATCGGATTGAACTTGAATCTGATTGGCTGATTCAATCAGCCAATCAGATTTTTCTAACTTAATTCCGATTGGCTGATAGAATCCTATCAGCCAATCGGAATTCGGCGGACGCCATCTTGGATGACGTCATTTAAAGGTACCTCATTCCAAGTACAGCAGTCGGCCAGGATGGATGCTCCGCGGCGGCGGAGTGAAGAAAGAAGATTGAAGATGCCGCCGGAAGAATGAAGACTTTGCTGCCGCTTGGAGGAAGACGTCGCCGGAGGAAGAATTCTTCTTTGCCGCTTGGAGGAAGACATCGCTGGAGGAAGAATTCTTCTTTGCCGCTTGGAGGAAGACATCGCCCGGATCGGATCAGGAGTTCGGCCCGGTGTGGTGAAGACAAGGTAGGGAGATCTTCAGGGGGGTAGTGTTAGGCTTTTTTAAGGGGGGTTTGGGTGGTTTTAGAATAGGGGTATGTGGGTTGTAATGGGGAGGGGATTGTATTTGTTGTATGCAAAAGAGCTGAATTCTTTGGGGCATGCCCCACAAAAGGCCCTTTTAAGGGCTGGTAAGGTAAAGAGCTTTGAAATTTGTTTAATTTAGAATAGGGCAGGGAATTTTTTTTATTTTGGGGGTTTATTATTTTATTAGGGGGCTTAGAATAGGTGTAATTAGCTTAAATATCTTGTAATCTTTTTTTTATTTTTTGTAATTTAGTGTTTGTTTTTTTTGTAATTTAGTTTAGTTAATTTAATTGTATTTTTAGATAGATGTTTGTAGTTTATTAAATTTATTGATAGTGTAGGTGTATTTGTAACTTAGGTTAGGATTTATTTTACAGGTAATTGGGTAATTATTTTAACTAGGTAGATATTAAATAGTTAATAACTATTTAATATCTATTATACCTAGTTAAAATAATTAACAATTTACCTGTAAAATAAATATTAACCCTAACATAGCTACAATGTAATTATTAATTATATTGTAGCTATCTTAGGGTTTGTTTTATAGGTAAGTATTTAGATTTAAATAGGAATATTTTAGTTTATAAATGAATTAGATTAATTTAATATAAATTTAGTTAGGGTTAGATAGAGTTAATATAGTTAATATAAATACTATAGTAACTATATTAACTATATTAACCCTAACATAATTAGGGTTAATATAGTTAATATATATAATGTAATACCTATATTAACTATAATATACTTAGGGTTAATATAGATAATATAGCTGGCGGCGGGGTAGGTAGATTAAATTAGGGGTTAATCATTTTAATAGAGATGGCGGCGGTGTAAGGGTCTTACATTAGGGGTTAATAATTTTAATATAGATGGCGGCGGTGTTAGGGGCTCACTTTAGGGGGTTATAGATATAATATAGCTGGTGGCGGGGTACGGGAGCGGCGGTTTAGGGGTTAATAACTTTATTAGGTTGCGGCGGGGTACGGGAGCGGCGGTTTAGGGGTTAATAGCTTTTTTATTGTTAGGCTAGTGAGGGGGGATAGCGGATAGAGGGTTAGACAGTGCGGGCTATGTTAGGGAGGCGTGTTAGACAGTGCGGGCTATGTTAGGGAGGCGTGTTAGACAGTGCGGGCTATGTTAGGGAGGCGTGTTAGACAGTGCGGGTGTTTTAGACTTTAGTCAGGTTTTATAGGCGCCGGCAGTTTCTAACGTGGCGCAAGTCACTGGCGACGCCAGAAATTTGTACTTACGCAGATTTCTGGACATCGCTTGTTTGTGAGACTTACGGCACGTTAGCATCTGACGGCGACCTATATGGGATAGCTCGAGTTGCGAGCTGAAACTGCGGGCGACGCCGGTTCCCTCGCTTGCGCCGCAAACTGCGATCTATATCGGATCGCGCCCCAAGTATTAACCCCTAATAAATTTATTAACCCCTAAAGCTAAGTATAAACCCTAACACTAGCACCCCCTAAGTTAAATATAATTTTTATCTAACAAAATAAATTATTTCTTATTAAATAAATTGGTCCTATTTAAAGCTAAATACTTACCTGTAAAATAAACCCTAATATAGCTACAATATAAATTATAATTATATTGTAGCTATTTTAGGATTAATATTTATTTTACAGGCAACTTTGTATTTATTTTAACCAGGTACAAAAGCTATTAAATAGTTAATAACTATTTAATAGCTACCTAGTTAAAATAATTACAAAGGTACCTGTAAATTAAATCCTAACCTAAGTTACAATTAAACCTAACACTACATTATCAATAAATTAATTAAATAAAATACCTACACTTATCTACAATTAAACCTAACACTACACTATCAATAAATTAATTACATACAAATACCTACAAATAAATACAATTAAATAAACTAACTAAAGTACAAAAAATAAAAAAAGAACTAAGTTACAAAAAATAAAAAAATAATTTACAAACATTATAAAAATATTACAACAATTTTAAGCTAATTACACCTACTCTAAGCCCCCTAATAAAATAACAAAGCCCCCCAAAATAAAAAAATGCCCTACCCTATTCTAAAATAAAAATTGAAAAGCTCTTTTACCTTACCAGCCCTTAAAAGGGCCTTTTGCGGGGCATGCCCCAAAGAATTCTGCCGGATGTTTGACCTCTTCAGCCCCTGCTTGGATCAAGACTTCAGCCGGATGATGGACCTCTTCAGCCCCCGCTTGGATCAAGACTTCAGCCGGATGATGGACCTCTTCAGCCCCCGCTTGGACTTGGATGAAGACCCTCTTCTGGACGGATCGGTGATACCCGGCGTGGGGAAGACAAGATAAGGGAGATCTTCAGGGGCTTAGTGTTAGGTTTATTTAAGGGGGGTTTGGGTTAGATTAGGGGTATGTGGGTGGAGGGTTGTAATGTTGGGGGGATATTGTATGTTTTTTTTAACAGGCAAAAGAGCAGAATTCTTTGGGGCATGCCCCGCAAAAGGCCCTTTTAAGGGCTGGTAAGGTAAAAGAGCTTTTCAATTTTTATTTTAGAATAGGGTAGGGCATTTTTTTATTTTGGGGGGCTTTGTTATTTTATTAGGGGGCTTAGAGTAGGTATAATTAGCTTAAAATTGTTGTAATATTTTTATAATGTTTGTAAATTATTTTTTTATTTTTGTAACTTAGTTCTTTTTTTTTTTTTGTACTTTAGTTAGTTTATTTAATTGTATTTATTTGTAGGTATTTGTATGTAATTAATTTATTGATAGTGTAGTGTTAGGTTTAATTGTAGATAAGTGTAGGTATTTTATTTAATTAATTTATTGATAGTGTAGTGTGAGGTTTAATTGTAACTTAGGTTAGGATTTATTTTACAGGTAATTTTGTAATTATTTAACTAGGTAGCTATTAAATAGTTATTAACTATTTAATAGCTATTGTACCTGGTTAAAATATATACAAAGTTGCCTGTAAAATAAATATTAATCCTAAAATAGCTACAATATAATTATAATTTATATTGTAGCTATATTAGGGTTTATTTTACAGGTAAGTATTTAGCTTTAAATAGGAATAATTTATTTAATAAGAAATAATTTATTTTGTTAGATAAAAATTATATTTAACTTAGGGGGTGTTAGTGTTAGGGTTAGACTTAGCTTTAGGGGTTAATAAATTTATTAGAGTAGCGGTGAGGTCCAGTCGGCAGATTAGGGGTTAATACTTGAAGTTAGGTGTCGGTGATGTTAGGGAGGGCAGATTAGGGGTTAATACTATTTATTATAGGGTTATTGAGGCGGGAGTGCGGCGGTTTAGGGGTTAATAACTTTATTATAGTAGCGGTGAGGTCCGGTCAGCAGATTAGGGGTTAATAATTGTAGGTAGGTGGCGGCAACGTTGGGGGCAGCAGATTAGGGGTTAATAAATATAATATAGAGGTCGGCGGTGTTAGGGGCAGCAGATTATGGGTACATAGGGATAATGTAGGTTGCGGCGGTGTGCGGTCGGCAGATCAGGGGTTAAAAAAATATTATTAGAGTGGCGGCGATGTGGGGGGCCCTAGGTTTAGGGGTACATAGGTAGTTTATGGGTGTTAGTGTACTTTAGAGCACAGTAGTTAAGAGCTTTATGAACCAGCGTTAGCCCAGAAAGCTCTTATCTCCTGGCTTTTCTCTGCAGCTGGAGTTTTGTCGTTGGATTTAGAAAGATCCCATTGAAAAGATAGGATACGCAAATGGCGTAGGGGGATCTGCGGTATGGAAAAGTCGCGGCTGCAAAGTGAGCGTTAGACCCTTTCCTGACTGACTCTAAATACCAGCGGGCGGCCAAAACCAGCTTTAGGAGCCCCTAACACTGGTTTTGATGGCTAACGCAGAACTCTAAATCTAGGCGTTATTTAGGCACACGTTCTTATTATATATTATTCCTTATTTTATTTTAGGTTGCACAAACTTACTAATTACTTTTCAATCTTTGCATTTAAATATGTGAAAGTACAGGGATAACTACCCCTGATTTTGTTATTGGTATTTGTATTTGGAATTTGGCACTGTTGGTTTAAACTAGACGGTAAACTGTTCTTAGCATAAACTTCCCAATCCCTCCCCTCTGATTCTTACGCCCTATTTTATTGGATAACTTCTTGGTAGATCCCCTAGCGAACCCAACACCCCGGGCCCTTGTCATTCTCTTTTCTCTAGGCCTGATTATACCCTCCCCCCTCCTCCTTCATTTCACACTTTTTCATCCATCCCTTCTCACCTCTATGCTTAGCCTTACTCCTAACCAGCCCCCCTTTTTATTTTGTATTCTCTCTTTTTTTTCCCTCCCTAACCCTGAAATGCCCCTCCCACAAAGCCGCATTAAAAGCCTATCAGTGGAACTAGTAACCATAAATCTGAAAGGTTTCAACAATCCTGGAAAACGTTCCATAATCACAAATGATTTGAATAGAATGGGGGGAGATATATTTATACAGAAGACCCATTTCTCCAGACAGCACAAACCTAAATGGCACAATAATTACTACTCAACTAACTACTTTGCCTCAGGCCCAACCAATAAAAAAAATGCCCTTCCAACTTTCTCAAATAACGAGAGATTTGAATGGCAGGTTCCTGATCCTGGTTGGTACACTCTTCGGTAGGACTATCACTTTGGTGAACCTGTATTCTCCTAACCATCCCCTGTCTTCATTTTTCAAGAAACTAACCATTAAAGTTTTGGAATTGCAGACAGGGATTGTGTTCCTGGGGGGTGACTTTAATGCTCCTTTGAACCCTAGCCTTGACACATCAGACGGCCTCTCCAGCACGCCCCTTAAAATAATAAAGAATCTGAAAAACTCCATAAAATAAACTTTCCCTGCATGACATTTAATGTACACTGCATCCACTAACAAAAGATTTCACTTTCTACTCGCACCCACATAGAAAATACACAAGAATAGATTACTTATTCACAGACCCTGCAGGCCTCACTATTACTTCTGCCTGCGCTATACATCCAATTACATGGTCAGACTACGCCACAGTCAGCTGCTCAATAATTTGGCCCAATGCCCCGATCACACCTTATTTTTGGAGCCTTGATTATTCCTTGTTAAATAACCCTATTATAAAAACAGGACTGCATAAAACTTACTTCAGTAAAAATACTTCAGTCTTAATGCAAATAAAAATACACATAGCACTATATTATGGGAAGCGCATAAATGCGTCTTAAGAGGCGAACTGATAAAACAAAATGCCACTCTTTCTAGACAAAAGAAAGAGCACTACAAAACACTTCTTGACCAAGTCACTGTAAGTGAGAGAAACCATAAAACACACCCAGAAGATGCAACTCTGCAAGCCACCTTAAATCAGGCTAGGTCAGACCTCCTACCATTTCTGCAGGAGGAACATCAGAAGAAAGCCTTGATTCTCAGGCAGCAGTTCTATGAACAAGGTGACAAGTCAGGTAAAAGTCTTATGTACATGAGATTGTATTGCAAGTAAGGTGCAATGCGAGCACGACCTCAAGTTTGCATTGCCTGGAAGCCAAGTGCTCACTAGAGCGTGCTTCCATAGGCTCCAATGGAATCCTCATTTTCATGCCGTTAGACACGGCAATTCACCTAGTGCAGCGCAGGGGGCAAATCGAGCAGTCTTGGGCAGCAATACATTTATATGTATTTGAATGTATACATATATATTTATGTGTTTTTATGTTGTATAAAGAAAATATCAGATTGTTGTAATATTGTTTTTCACTATGACTATATTACTGAAAAGCAAGTAGTGTATCTCACAATTAGTAAAGTATGACAATTTTAGTAAAGAAACATAAATATATATATTGTTGAACAGTGAAATTAAATGTAACTCTTTCTCATGACATCCTTTGTTGTAATGTAGCTCCTCTCCATGTGAGCATATTGAGATAGACTCAAGAGCAATCCCGTCGGGCAGTATATGTATAATATTGTTACAAACATTGCTGCTATATAGTCTTTAAGGTTCTTGGTAGAAGAACCTCAATGCTCTGTCATAGATCATGTGCTTTTCTCTATATGTATAATTCCTTTGAAAAGTTATATCTCCTATTGGGTTCCAGCAACACCTGTATAATGATGAAAAAACAAATATGTGTCTCTTCTCCTGTTTCCTCTTGTTCTTTACTCAACCAGGTAACCTAGGAATCCTCCTGAATGTCTTCACAATACCTCTTTCTCAATCTCTCAACTATTTAGCTGACAAGTGGGAGTGGTGAAACGCGTCATCCTGGCAATTGTTTGGAACATGTTGACGGAGCTACCTAGTTCGCTATACCGATCAGCGGCTGCAATTGATGAGCCGGTCAAGTATCCACCTTGATGGAATGGTGCATCTATGGTGAGCGAGAGTTAAATGGATCAGCTTGAATAGTGTGGCAGTAGCTGCAATCAGAGGGAAGATGTGCTTTACCTGCCTCTGTTTGCATGCCAGAGTATTCTGCTGTTAACGCCTTACCTGGAATACTACAAACGGCAAACCTGTATCTCCTATTACCAATACCCCACAAGCCAGAAATGAGATATATACCTGGGAGTATGCTTTTGCACTTATATGCTCCTTTGCTTTCTAGGCACTTGGGAACTGAAGTGAACTGATGGGACACTCTTTCATATGCTTTTGTATGATTTTATATGTTTTATCACCATGGTGTATTAGGTATGTCTAATCAGACAAATACATTAAGTCCTTTTTGTACTTTAGTGTAGTCTAGGTCACTCTTTAGCATTTAAGCATTTATGTTAATTGCTCTTTTTCATCTAATACTTTTTGTGACTATCAGCACATTGATACTTGTTACTAATAGCCTGAGTAATAGTGTGAGCTACCCCTTATATTTATATACTTCTGTACTTACTTTATCTATTAACCCGAGAAACAAGGAAATTTACTTCAATATCAAGTCCATACAGAAAAAAGGATTTAATGGTTTACCAACTTTTTTGAATTAAAGAAAACAGCAAGCCTACTCCACCTTCTGCAAACTCTGCAGTTTGTATTGTACTGTAAGGTGCTTTGCCTTTCTGTAATAACTCCTGTTTAGAATCAAATACATAAATATATATCTATATACACACAAAGGGATAGATTAGATAGATAGATACAAAACTGTTTATCCAAACTGCTTGGGACCGGATACATTTTTGGAATACTTTGGATTTCAGAAATTGCTTGGGACCAAGGGAGCAATTTATCATATCAATATATAGTGAATCATGTCCGCCCTGCATTGCTAAAGGCCAACAGCATACGCTGTCGGCATTTAACATTGCACAAGCAGTTCTGGTGAACTTCTTGTGCAATGCCGCTCCCTGCAGATTCGCAGCCAATTAACCGATAGCAGGGGTGTCAATCAACCCGATCTTAAGACCGCTGCTTCTTAACTCCTGTTTCCGGCGAGCCTGAAGGCGAGTGCGGAAACAGTTACATTGGGGCACATTCAGGGCATATTAAATCGCCCCCCAAGTGTAAACAATAATATCTTACATCATTTAGTCAATAGTTACATGTCATAATACAACTTATACATGCAACCTAAAGGTAGATCTTTCCTTTTGTGTTTTCTACTTTTAAATGTAATCTAATTTATTATATTTTTATTTTCTCTGTTTTGCGCTGCCATTTTTTGTTTTGTTTTTCATTTAGCTTCCAATAGTGCGTCCTGAGCTTATTTATGAATGCTTACAAAAATAAAAAATAAGGTAACAAGAGAACAAAGTAAATTTAATAAATGAAATAGATTGAAAAGTCTCATTATACTGTATGCATTATCTATCTGAACCATGAAAGTCTAATTCTGACATTCAGAAAAAAGAAAACGGCTGCACGCTACAGACTTAAGTTAAAAAATAACTTTTAATTAAGCATAGTTAAAAACAAGTACATAGAGGCAGCAAAAACAGTAATCCTTATGTGTTTCGTGCCTGTACTTGGCACTTAGTCATAGGAATGACTTCTGCAACACTGGCCCTCCATTTAAAAGGGGCAGTGTCCAATTAAAGTGTAAATATTGAACACGTGAAAAACACACATTTAAAAGAAAACACATATTGGTACGAATATCACAAGATGGATACAAGAGAAATTAAGCTCAAGTTACATAAGGATAATTTGGTATGCTGCAAAATAACTCATTGTTAAACCCATAGTTGCATAAAATCTCTATTGTCATTAGATGTAAGAAATGCAGCACCAATATTACTCTGTCAAGGAATTATTAAAAATATATATTTAGATACCTAAGACAACCTGATTTGCATGTATTGACATATGAATATAATATTATCATAATAGGTGTCAAGGCACAAACATGTTAGTAAACACAAGGTTCACTTTTATTCTGAGAAGCACCAATATAGTTTACTGTCTGTTTTAATAAACATAAAAACACTTCCACAAAAAGGTTTTGTCTCAGAAAAGCACAATATAATTTTGTCTCAAAAGGTGTGCACAAAACTTTCAAACATTTTACAATACTTAAAGAGACACAGAACAACATTTTTTTTCTTTTGTGATTCAGATAGAGCATGAAATTTTAAGCAACTTTCTAATTTACTCCTATTATCAAATTTTCTTCTTTGTCTTGGTGTCTTTATTTGAAATGCAAGAATGTAAGTTTACATGCCAGCCCATTTTTGGTAAACAACCTGGGTTGTCCTTGCTGATTTGTGGATAAATTCATCCACCAATAAAAAAGTGCTGTCCAGAGTTTTGAACCACAAAAAAGTTGAGATGCCTTCTTTTTCAAATAAAGATAGCAAGAGAATGAAGAAAAAATGATTATAGGAGTAAATTAGAAAGTTGCTTAAAACTGAATGATCTATCTGAATCATAAAAGAAAAAATGTGGGTTCGGTGTACCTTTAATTAATTTCTGTATGGAATTGATGAAAAATAATGTTAGGGTGGAAGATATCCACTAGTCCAGTACTAGTATTTTCTCCACTAGATTCATTTTCTAATGGACAAATTTATTTTCACTTGCCTGGTAAACTGGGTTATTTTCCCCCCTGGACATTAGGGGGTCGATCCGATATAAAGCGTCGCCCGCAAAAGCCGGCGACGCCAATATTTACGCTGATTTGGTATCCTATATACGGCGTAACCTAGAAGTTACGCGCGTATATTTCTGCCGTCGCCCGTAGTTTTTTGGGCCATAGGCAGGTATACCAAACCAGCGCAGTTTGGTATCCAATATGCAGCGTAAGGACTTACGTGGCGAAAATGGAGAAAACTTACTCCATTTTCACCTCGCCACAAAAAGCAGCCGTAAGAAGCCTTACGCTGACTATTGGAGTCCCGTAACTCCCTAAACTAACTAGAAAATAAACCTAACACCTAACGCATGCGCAATGTCTATCTCCCTGTCAACCGCGATCTTCTAAAATAAACCTAACACCTAACGCATGCGCAATGTCTATCTACCTGTCAACCGCGATCCCCCCCCCCCGAAATCCCTAATAAAGTTATTAACCCCTAAACCGCCGCTCCCGGACCCCGCCGCCATCTACATAAACTAACCCCCTACTGTGAGCCCCTAAAACCGCCGTCATCTACCTTATCTATCCCCTAATCTGACCCCTTACACCGCCACCACCTATATAAAAATTATTAACCCCTAATCTAATCCCCCTATACCGCCGCCAGCTATATTAATATTATTAACCCCTAATGTAAGCCCCTTACACCGCCGCCATCTCTATTAAAATGATTAACCCCTAATTTAATCTACCTACCCCGCCGCCAGCTATATTATCTATATTAACCCTAAGTATATTATAGTTAATATAGGTATTACATTATATATATTAACTATATTAACCCTAATTATATTAGGGTTAATATAGTTAATATAGTTACTATAGTATTTATATTAACTATATTAACTCTATCTAACCCTAACTAAATTTATATTAAATTAATCTAATTCATTTATAAACTAAAATATTTCTTTTTAAATCTAAATACTTACCTATAAAACAAACCCTAAGATAGCTACAATATAATTAATAATTACATTGTAGCTATGTTAGGGTTAATATTTATTTTACAGGTAAATTGTTAATTATTTTAACTAGGTATAATAGATATTAAATAGTTATTAACTATTTAATATCTACCTAGTTAAAATAATTACCCAATTACCTGTAAAATAAATCCTAACCTAAGTTACAAATACACCTACACTATCAATAAATTTAATAAACTACAAACATCTATCTAAAAATACAATTAAATTAACTAAACTAAATTACAAAAAAAAAAAACACTAAATTACAAAAAATAAAAAAAAGATTACAAGATATTTAAGCTAATTACACCTATTCTAAGCCCCCTAATAAAATAATAAACCCCCAAAATAAAAAAAATTCCCTGCCCTATTCTAAATTAAACAAATTTCAAAGCTCTTTACCTTACCAGCCCTTAAAAGGGCCTTTTGTGGGGCATGCCCCAAAGAATTCAGCTCTTTTGCATACAACAAATACAATCCCCCCCCCCCCATTACAACCCACCACCCACATACCCCTATTCTAAAACCACCCAAACCCCCCTTAAAAAAGCCTAACACTACCCCCCTGAAGATCTCCCTACCTTGTCTTCACCACACCGGGCCGAACTCCTGATCCGATCCGGGCGATGTCTTCCTCCAAGCGGCAAAGAAGAATTCTTCCTCCGGCGACGTCTTCCTCCAAGCGGCAGCAAAGTCTTCATTCTTCCGGCGGCATCTTCAATCTTCTTTCTTCGCTCCGCCGCCGCGGAGCATCCATCCTGGCCGACTGCTGTACTTGGAATGAGGTACCTTTAAATGACGTCATCCAAGATGGCGTCCGCCGAATTCCGATTGGCTGATAGGATTCTATCAGCCAATCGGAATTAAGTTAGAAAAATCTGATTGGCTGATTGAATCAGCCAATCAGATTCAAGTTCAATCTGATTGGCTGATCCGAACAGCCAATCAGATTGAGCTCGCATTCTATTGGCTGATCGGAACAGCCAATAGAATGCGAGCTCAATCTGATTGGCTGATTGGATCAGCCCATCGGATTGAACTTGAATCTGATTGGCTGATTCAATCAGCCAATCAGATTTTTCTAACTTAATTCCGATTGGCTGATAGAATCCTATCAGCCAATCGGAATTCGGCGGACGCCATCTTGGATGACGTCATTTAAAGGTACATCATTCGTAGTACAGCAGTCGGCCGGGATGGATGCTCCGCGGCGGCGGAGCGAAGAAAGAAGATTGAAGATGCCGCCGGAAGAATGAAGACTTTGCTGCCGCTTGGAGGAAGACGTCGCCGGAGGAAGAATTCTTCTTTGCCGCTTGGAGGAAGACATCGCCCGGATCGGATCAGGAGTTCGGCCCGGTGAGGTGAAGACAAGGTAGGGAGATCTTCAGGGGGGTAGTGTTAGGCTTTTTTAAGGGGGGTTTGGGTGGTTTTAGAATAGGGGTATGTGGGTGGTGGGTTGTAATGGGGGGGGGATTGTATTTGTTGTATGCAAAAGAGCTGAATTCTTTGGGGCATGCCCCACAAAAGGCCCTTTTAAGGGCTGGTAAGGTAAAGAGCTTTGAAATTTGTTTAATTTAGAATAGGACAGGGAATTTTTTTTATTTTGGGGGTTTATTATTTTATTAGGGGGCTTAGAATAGGTGTAATTAGCTTAAATATCTTGTAATCTTTTTTTTATTTTTTGTAATTTAGTGTTTGTTTTTTTTTGTAATTTAGTTTAGTTAATTTAATTGTATTTTTAGATAGATGTTTGTAGTTTATTAAATTTATTGATAGTGTAGGTGTATTTATAACTTAGGTTAGGATTTATTTTACAGGTAATTGGGTAATTATTTTAACTAGGTAGATATTAAATAGTTAATAACTATTTAATATCTATTATACCTAGTTAAAATAATTAACAATTTACCTGTAAAATAAATATTAACCCTAACATAGCTACAATGTAATTATTAATAATATTGTAGCTATCTTAGGGTTTATTTTATAGGTAAGTATTTAGATTTAAATAGGAATATTTTAGTTTATAAATGAATTAGATTAATTTAATATAAATTTAGTTAGGGTTAGATAGAGTTAATATAGTTAATATAAATACTATAGTAACTATATTAACTATATTAACCCTAATATAATTAGGGTTAATATAGTTAATATATATAATGTAATAACTATATTAACTATAATATACTTAGGGTTAATATAGATAATATAGCTGGCGGCGGGGTAGGTAGATTAAATTAGGGGTTAATCATTTTAATAGAGATGGCGGCGGTGTAAGGGGCTTACATTAGGGGTTAATAATTTTAATATAGATGGCGGCGGTGTTAGGGGCTCACTTTAGGGGGTTATAGATATAATATAGCTGGCGGCGGGGTACGGGAGCGGCGGTTTAGGGGTTAATAGCTTTTTTATTGTTAGGCTAGTGAGGGGGGATAGCGGATAGAGGGTTAGACAGTGCGGGCTATGTTAGGGAGGCGTGTTAGACAGTGCGGACTATGTTAGGGAGGCGTGTTAGACAGTGCGGGCTATGTTAGGGAGGCGTGTTAGACAGTGCGGGCTATGTTAGGGAGGCGTGTTAGACAGTGCGGGTGTTTTAGACTTTAGTCAGGTTTTATAGGCGCCGGCAGATTCTAACGTGCCGCAAGTCACTGGCGACGCCAGAAATTTGTACTTGCGCAGATTTCTGGACATCGCTGGTTTGTCAGACTTACGGCACGTTAGCATCTGACGGCGACCTATATGGGATAGCTCGAGTTGCGAGCTGAAACTGCGGGCGACGCCGGTTCCCTCGCTTGCGCCGCAAACTGCGATCTATATCGGATCGCGCCCTAGGATGCTTAGCATAACATGTCCTTCCTTATATAATAACCTCTTGGATTCCTCAGAACTACTGAGGTTTTGTAGAATCCAAGAGGTTAATAAAATACATACACGTCATAGCTGAATCAATTTCACAGCTCCATCTGCAACTATCACCGCACCAAGCAAAGCTCTCAAAAGTGACAAGTCTTAAGATTAATAACAAAGAGCAGGCAACTGGGGTAGATCTGGGCTTCCTCTAGTAATAACACTTGCATAGTTCAATTTTTTCAGATGTCTGTGCTTACAAACTTTATCAAGTGCAGCTGCAGTGCAGCAAATGATCTTCTATACAAATCACTGATTACTGATACATATGCTTGCGGCCTGCTCCTGCCACCTCAGAGACCCCCACCATTCCTACCTCACTTGTCTCTCTCTCGTCATCTGCGGGCTGGGCCGGGCTGGGCTGTCTCCATCTTGGGCAAATGGGCATAAATCACTCACCTCACGTGGCTCTTATGGTGCAGACATGTGAGCCTCAGTCTGTCACGTGGAGTCAGGCGACTCATCGTTTCCCAAACGATTTCTCCCTCCAGACAGTCTCAGTCGAGTGAGTCATAAGTGTCTGACAGTGACTCTGAATCTGATTATTCAGTGGCAAGTGAGCTCCGCCTCCTCCCACTCTCTGATGTGTGCAGCGGCCCTCCAATAGGCTATAAGCAAAAAGCAATAGCTGGACCAGCCCAGGGGGGTCAGGAAGAGGAAGCATACACTGTACCTACTAGCACGCAGGGAGGCGGGAGCCAGCCAGAGCCCCGGGCATGGCGAATCGCAGATAATGAAAGAAATAACATACAAACATAAATGATAATAATACATATTATAAATATACATTTCCTGTGTCTGTCTCTCACTGTCATGATCCATCATGCTTCAGGGCAGCAGATTTTATCCTTGGTAGTCGGCACCGCTCTCAGCGCCACCCTTCTGGTGCGAACTAAGGCGGCTGCCTATCTGCCTTATATAAAACGCCAGCCCTGGGGACAGTCTACTCCAGAATTTCTATTGTTTAAAAAGATAGATAATCCCTTCATTACCAATTCCCCAGTTTTGCATAATCAACACTGTTATTTTAATATACTATTTACCTTTGTGATTATCTTGTATCTAAGCCTCTGCAGACTGCCCCCTTATCTCAGTTCTTTTGACAGACTTGCATTCAGTGTTGACTAATAAATAACTCCATGGGAGTGAGCACAATGTCATTGATATGGCACACATGAACTAGCGCTTTCTAGATGTAAAAAAACCTGTAAAGATGCACTGAGAAAAGAGATGGCATTCAAGGGCTTAGAAATGAGCATGGGCCTACTTAGTTTTATATTTCAACAAAGAATACTAAGAGAACAAAGCAAAGTTGATGATAAAAGTATATTGGAAAGTTGTTTAAAATTGCATGCCCTATCTGAATCATGAAAGTTTAATTTTGACTAGACTTTGCCTTTAAGTTTCTGTTTTGGAAAATTGTCAATTAGAAATTAGTATCAAGACATTTTTTCTGACAGATATGTCTTAAGTGTAAAGGAATGGGGAAAGAAACACTTACTTATCATCTAAGAAGAAAGCGGCATAAATATGCCATTCAACAAAAATGTCTTCAAAATGAAAAAAAAGAAAAAAGAAAAAGAGCAGATTCCAGACAAAAGCATTTTCATATCGCAATTTTGCTTTTATACTCTCTTCAAATTCTCTATAGGTTAATGTATTAACAAACAGTTTTATGCTTATGGCCGTTTGTTCCAACTATGAAGAAGTACAGCTATAATAAATTGCCACATTTTCTAGGAGGTCTCTTAAATAAAACAGCCAGGAAAAAGACACAATTCATCTCCAAAGATCTACTGCGGACATTTCTAAGAGTGTAGTAAATATACATAAATAGATTTGTTATAAAGTCCTATAAAAAGAAAGCAAATTACATTTCAGAGAGAAGAGACACTACAAGTATTAAACCTCTGGATATTTCAGGACTATAATACAATAAAACGTTATACAGTACAACACGAAGTCTGAAAGAGAATGGCCCAGCTTCTTACCTCTCTTTATTATTTTTGTCACTAGACGCAATCTACCAATTTATGCTTAAAATTTGTCGGAATAAAATATCTTATTATACAAATTTTTTCAGAGGGGTGGTATAATCCATATATATTTAACACCTGTCCAAACTCACTCAGCAAATCAAAACATGTTTTATTTGTTTTTTATATGTACAATAGTTGCACCAAAGTCATCCTAGATACAGGTAATTTTTGTTTTTAGTATTATTATTATTAAAATGTTTTTTTACTAGTTAAGAGATACATCTATCTATGAGTCCTAACATCAACAACACAGAGAGCTAAAAGAGAAAGAATAGTCAGTAGTACCTATTGGTAGTAGTAGATAAGATTCCTCAAGAGTACACCCCCAAATGTTATGGCCTAGAGTCACCCATACTTGCCCTCCTCACTTTCAAGCACAGATCATTTTACAATTGCCCCTTTTCACTATGTTTTTAGACCATGGGTCCGATGGGTTAACATTGCACAAGCATTTCTAATGAAATTCATGTGCAATGCATCCCCCTGCAGATTTGCGGCCAATCAACCGCTAGCAGGTGGTGACAATCATCCCAATCATATCTGATCGTGATGATTGCTGTCTGCTGCCTAAGAGGTGGCGATGAATTAAGGAGCAGCGGTCTTACGACTGCTGCTTCTTAACTTATGTTTCCAGCGATCTGGAAACTACGGGGGTAGATTGCAGTATCCGCTGCTTGTTAAATCTACCTCCATGTGTTTAGACCATTATACGTGTATCCTAGAGGGACAGGTGGCCTCTCATTTGAGGTGAGTCTGTACTTGTCACTCTAGTACAAAAAGGAGGGGAGATAGGAGCTCTGTTAGAGCCCCCCTTCCCTCAAAATAAACAGCACTTTAAATGTTTCTGCAGGTTATAGTTGTTTGTGTAATATTAGCTTTTATCTTACATTGGTTGACTTTCTTCCTTCAAATGAGGTGTTTCTTGTCCCTATAAGTGGTCTGGGGTTTGGGCTTTTAAAAAAAACCCCAAACACAGATTTACTAATAAATAAATAAATCAGTCACTTCCTTGTTCCCAGTAATCAAAGCAACAAATAGTCCCACAAGCACCAATGTACTGATGTGCAAGCTGTTAGAGCCGCTGCCTAAATATACCAAAATCCACAAAGATACAGCAGCACCATCAAAGTAATTAAATCTTTATGCCTTTATTGGTCCCAGGAATCACAATATGACGTTTCAGGCTCACTTGCCCTTAATCATATGGTCACATAACATTGTTCATTTAATTATTTTATACACATCACCACAGACAGACACCAGTATCCACCAGTAAGGTCAGAAGAGAGTCCACGGATAGTCACACACAGTGACTCACCAGTAAGGGTTAAAAAAAAGGCAGAAGAAGCTCCAGGGACAGTCACACACAGTGACTCACCAGTAAGGTCAGAAGAGGGTCCAGGGACAGTCACAAAAAGGGAGTAGAAGAAATGCAAGCAAAGAAGGGGAAGGTTACAGAGGAAGGGGTTAGCCATTAACAATCAATTAGAGTTAATATAAGTCAGAGGGTGTGCGCCAAGAGAGGGTTGCCAGACGTTACACATATTGAACTGGACAGTCCAGTTTTGTTTTTTCAAACTGGCTGTGCAGTAAAATCTGTGCCTCATTGTTATTTTTTACCATTTGCCATATATGCAAAAGACTGAGGGGCCGATTTATCAAAGCTTCAATCTCGGCGCATTTGATGGAGTCAATATGCTCGCCAGACAACGCTGACGTAAATCTATATATGACAGCCTTATTTATTAAAAAGTCTGTCAAAAACATGTGCGTCAAGTACGGCGCGATGAGCATTGGACTGTTGATAAATAAGAGTCATTGATGTTGCGGATATTCTGTTTTTTCCAATGTTATTTAAACCATTTCATTACTGTCCATGAACAAGCACATTTCTCTAAAGCTAATCTTGTATTTTTCATCTGGTAAAGTCCAAGAAATATATATATATATATATATATATATATATATATATATATATATTTTACGTCACACATTTCAACATTTGACAATCTTGATGCTTTGTTAACTATGGCGTATTAAGTTTGCATCTAATTTGAAGCGGAATACCAGAGTATCATCAGTTGAAGCATTGATAAATCGGCCATTGAGGCATTTGTGAGAGTAAATAGGTGCATAATCACTGTAACTCTCAGTAAAGGCTATCAAATAATTTCTCTGTATCTTTACCAACATCTGGGGGGGGGCCTCATTGCTTTGTGTTTGTTATTGTCAGTCAATGGGAAGATAAAATCACTGCTTTGAATATGAGCAGCTAGGCGTAAAATCCCTCCAATTGTGAAGAATATTTATATATATATATATATATATATATATATATACAGGGAGTGCAGAATTATTAGGCAAATGAGTATTTTGACCACATCATCCTCTTTATGCATGTTGTCTTACTCCAAGCTGTATAGGCTCGAAAGCCTACTACCAATTAAGCATATTAGGTGATGTGCATCTCTGTAATGAGAAGGGGTGTGGTCTAATGACATCAACATCCTATATCAGGTGTGCATAATTATTAGGCAACTTCCTTTCCTTTGGCAAAATGGGTCAAAAGAAGGACTTGACAGGCTCAGAAAAGTCAAAAATAGTGAGATATCTTGCAGAGGGTGCAGCACTCTTAAAATTGCAAAGCTTCTGAAGGGTGATCATCAAACAATCAAGCGTTTCATTCAAAATAGTCAACAGAGTCACAAGAAGCGTGTGGAGAAACCAAGGCGCAAAATAACTGCCCATGAACTGAGAAAAGTCAAGCGTGCAGCTGCCAAGATGCCACTTGCCACCAGTTTGGCCATATTTCAGAGCTGCAACATCACTGGAGTGCCCAAAAGCACAAGGTGTGCAATACTCAGAGACATGGCCAAGGTAAGAAAGGCTGAAAGACGACCACCACTGAGCAAGACACACAAGCTGAAACGTCAAGACTGGGCCAAGAAATATCTCAAGACTGATTTTTCTAAGGTTTTATGGACTGATGAAATGAGAGTGAGTCATGATGGGCCAGATGGATGGGCCCGTGGCTGGATTGGTAAAGGGCAGAGAGCTCCAGTCCGACTAAGACGCCAGCAAGGTGGAGGTGGAGTACTGGTTTGGGCTGGTATCATCAAAGATGAGCTTGTGGGGCCTTTTCGGGTTGAGGATGGAGTCAAGCTCAACTCCCAGTCCTACTGCCAGTTTCTGGAAGACACCTTCTTCAAGCAGTGGTACAGGAAGAAGTCTGCATCCTTCAAGAAAAACATGATTTTCATGCAGGACAATGCTCCATCACACGCGTCCAAGTACTGCACAGCGTGGCTGGCAAGAAAGGGTATAAAAGAAGAAAATCTAATGACATGGCCTCCTTGTTCACATGATCTGAACCCCATTGAGAACCTGTGGTCCATCATCAAATGTGAGATTTACAAGGAGGGAAAACAGTACACCTCTCTGAACAGTGTCTGGGAGGCTGTGGTTGCTGCTGCACGCAATGTTGATGGTGAACAGATCAAAACACTGTCAGAATCCATGGATGGCAGGCTTTTGAGTGTCCTTGCAAAGAAAGGTGGCTATATTGGTCACTGATTTGTTTTTGTTTTGTTTTTGAATGTCAGAAATGTATATTTGTGAATGTTGAGATGTTATATTGGTTTCACAGGTAAAAATAAATAATTGAAATGGGTATATATTTGTTTTTTGTTAAGTTGCCTAATAATTATGCACAGTAATAGTCACCTGCACACACAGATATCCCCCTAAAATAGCTATAACTAAAAACAAACTAAAAACTACTTCCAAAACTATTCAGCTTTGATATTAATGAGTTTTTTGGGTTCATTGAGAACATGGTTGTTGTTCAATAATAAAATTATTCCTCAAAAATACAACTTGCCTAATAATTCTGCACTCCCTGTATATATGAGGACCGCGGTTGAGAAACACTGCTCTACACCACACACCAGACTTGTACTAAGCTCTGACAAATATATATATATATATATATATATTTGTCAGAGCTTAGTACAAGTCTGGTGTGTGGTGTAGAGCAGTGTTTCTCAACCGTGGTCCTCAAGTACCCCCAACAGGCCAGGTTTTCATTATAGCTGAACTAGCGCACAGTTGAAATAATCAGCTGATCAGTAAACATGGTTACTAACCTGCTCTCACATATCAGCTGATTATTTCACCTGTGTTCTCTTTCAGCTATAATGAAAACCTGGCCTGTTGGGGTGCTTGAGTGCTGCAGTTGAGAAACACTGGTGTAGAGTAAAGTCTAAGGGCTTGATGATCTTAAGGTCTCTGGGCTGGCACGTTTATTTAAGAATGCTCACCAATACTTCTATTTCCTTGGTGGAATGACATAAAAAAAACTTTTTACCCTTAAAACAGGGTGTCTTGCTAAGGGGCGTGTACTGCATTTTTGTTTGGGAAAGGGATGCGTACATTACAAAACTGAACAATGAAAATCGTAATTTCAGAAATCGTACAAAATTAATAATTAAACTTTTCACACAAAAATAAAACGTAAAATTTGTATGTAAATTACACAATAAGTAAAAATGCACAGCAAAAATCATAATTTAAGTATACTGGATGTGCAAAAGTCACATAGAAATTGATACAAAGCGTAATTGTTGTTTTTTCCTAAAACATGGTTGTTCCATGGGCATGTCTGAAATTTTCTCTCAAATCCCAGGGTAATTATCAAAACAGTTTTTTTCGCAACTTAACTTTTAGAAAAATACTCAAAACACTGAAAATTACAGTGAGTTTAAGGTACAATGCATTGAAAACAGCATAATTTGATTTGTATTGGGCGCAATATTAAAGTGTAAACATAGTACATGGTCTTTCTCTCTACTTCGGCCTCCATTGTAAACTTTTACCTAACAGAGAGCTCTCATTACTTCTATGGAAGTTGGGAGACATCTAACCACTCGCAGGGACAGCACCTTTTCTATAGAGTTCCATGAGTGCCCCTGCGAGTGTCAACCTGGAAAACCGCATTTAGGCTTGCAAATTCTATAGAATCGGGCCTTAAAGGGACACTAAAGTCAAAATTAAACTTTCATTATTCAGATAGAGCATGCATTTTTAAACAACTTTCCAATTTACTTCAATTAAAAAAAGTGAACAGTCTTTTTATATTTAAACTTTTTGTGTCACCAGCTCCTACTGAACATGTGCAAGAATTCACATAATAAGCCTATATGCATTTGCGATTGGCTGATGAATGTCACATGGTACAGAGGGGAGTGGAAATAGACATCATTTTTAAAATTACCAGACAAAAAAATCTACTATTAATTTGAAGTTAAGACTAAATGCTATTGCATTGTCTTGTTATCTTGCATTTGTTGATTATGCATATCTACTGTGTTGACTGGTCCTTTAAGTGAGGGACCATTTTCAGATCCAACCAGCTGGTAACCCTATGCCCAGATCCAAGGATGATAATAAGATTATTTCCAGAATACTCTCTCCTCTTTTCAGCAAGACCCACTGGAATGAAAGCGTATTCAAAGCTTAGATAACTGTTTAAAACCTACATAAATGTAATAAGTCTCTTCTGCCATTAACTATGTATTATTTGCTCTTAGGGCATATAAATAATATACATGACAGAGAGCTTACCTTAAGTTTGATTTTCTTAACTTTAAAGTGACTTTATAGGGTACATTATGCTGAGGTTAAATATACTTGCGAAAAATAAAGGTTACAAAACGCAGTTCTTTATTTTTTATTTTTTTGTTTGTAAACCACTTAGCTTCAAAAAGAAGCGCATTAATTGTCAGCTTTCTTTTTAAATGCTGCTTAACGCTGTAGTATGTCTTGGCACTAATAAATAAAACAATAATACTTTGGCATTGTCTGAATAAAATTACATAACAGTGAAAGACAGACACTGAATAAAAAATGCAGCTATATAATTACTTAACTTTTGTTAACACCTGGCAAATCTTTTGTATTTTCCGCACAAAGGGAAAATCTGTCTGCATTTTGACATTACTACGCAAACAGCCTCTGTATGATTTACAATACAAATAGCTAATCCCTTGGGTTGTAATTATATTGATGATAAACACTTCACCAGCATAGTGATGGGTTTAAGCGCACATTCATTATGGGGGTCATACAGGGGAAGCCTGTATCACAAAGGTGTTAGCAATAACACAATAATTTAAATTAAAGCTAGATAACAGTATTCTGGCTGCCAGATATCTATAATGATCTCCCAATTTGCTCTTGATTAAGAAGAGTGAAACAGTATTCCTAATTATTGAGAGGATGTGTAAAACACAGGGTGAATGAGGTATTCATCATAAAGGGATATTTTAATAATGCTGTAGTGTATTTCATTGTTTTAAAGTGTCTCCTTTACTTGTATACTGCCATTGAAAAAGCTGTTTTTGCCTGGTGAAACTGCCATCTAAAGTAAAATATGAAGACTACATTATTCTCTATAGAAAAACTGTATATACAAGACCAGCAGAAGAAATCAACCTCCCAGTGAGGGTGTAAGAGAGACAGAGAGACCAGCCAATTAATGGCTAGATTTCAAGTGGAGTGTTAGCTAGAGATTTCGCTACAGCACTGCACTAGTCCTTTACTTTTATTCTGCTATTGAAAAAGCTGTTTTTGTCTGGTGATACTGACATCTATAGTAAAAAAAAAATAGTATTCTCTATAGAAAAGCTATGTAAACAAGACCAGCAGAATAAATCAACCTCCCAGTCAGGGTGAGAGACCAGCCAATTTAAGGCTAGATTACAAGTGAAGTGTTAACTAGCGATTTCGCTACATCGCTTACTGTGCTAGTGGTAAACCTTTTGTGCGGGTTGGGTTGCTCTGGTATTACGAGTTGAAAGTAAAAGCTTATAGCTCCAGATTTAACCTGACTTGCACAAAAAGCTGAACTTATAACTCTCTAGCAATAACCTACTGCCCCATAGAAGTCAATGGAGCAAAAAAAGTGCAAAAAAAACAAACACCATATTCGCACCCTAACCTGAATAGGGAATGACAGTATAAAGGGATGTGACATCCAGTGTCACTAGTTTGTATGTACTTTTCCACTGTAAACCTTCAATTTGTTTAATCAAATGTGTGGTATCACTTATATAACCAAACAAGTTTTTTACTATAGCAATTCATCCAATAATTCAGGTAACGGCCCCTAGTTATCAACGTGTCTACCTCAAATACGCTGGAATTCCGCAGCGTATTTGAGGCGAGGCTGATTTGCCTTAGTTATCAAGCCCTAGATACCGGCAAAAGTAGAATTTTGTGACGTAAGCTTCGATCCGCCGGATTCGATTCTTACGTCACTCCAGATGTTCCGCACACAAGTGCGGCACAATCTGACTACTTTTGCTAGTTATCAAAAAACTAGCAGGTACGCTCGGCCCTAAACCACCGCTCCTGGACCCCGCCGCCACCTACATTATACCTATTAACCCCTATCCTGACCCCCTACACCGCCGCCACTATAATAAATTTATTAACCCCTATCCTGCAGATCCCGGACCTCGCCGCAACAAAATAAATAGTTTAACCCCTAAACCGCCACTCCCGGATCCCGCCGCAACCTATCTTAAACTTATTAACCCCTAATCTGCCCCCCCTACACCGTCGCCACCTATAATAAATTTATTAACCCCTATCCTGCCCCCCCCCCACACCGCCGCCACTGTAATAAAATTATTAACCCCTATCCTGCCCCCCCTACACCGCCGCAACTCTAATAAAATTATTAACCCCTAAACCTAAGTCTAACACTAACCCTAACACCCCCCTAACTTAAATATTAATTAAATAAATCTAAATAATATTTCTCTTATTAACTAAATTAATCCTATTTAAAACTAAATACCTTTAAAATAAACCCTAATATAGCTACAATATAAATAATAATAATATTGTAGCTATCTTAGGATTTATTTTTATTTTACAGGCAACTATCAATTTATTTTAACTAGGTACAATAGCTATTAAATAGTTATTAACTATTTAATAGCTACCTAGCTAAAATAAAGAGAAATTTACCTGTAAAATAAAAACTAACCTAAGTTACAATTACACCTAACACTACACCAGTGCTTTCCAAACTGTGTGTTATGACACATTAGTGTGTCGGTGGCAGTGTGTAGGTGTGTCCATGCTTCAGCACACATTTTTTTTTAATTACATTTTTTTAAAAAAAATAGTTTTTTGTTTTCCGACTTTCCGCCTGCCTGCTACGCATATCACATGGTTGACACGTGATTGATACCTAGTGGGTCACAGATAATCTTAACCTATTGACGCAGCTCAGTGGGAACTGAAACTATTCCCATTGGAGTTCACATTGGCTCCTGACTGCATGTGTAGTCTCCTCAATTGGCTCATGACTGCACGTGTAGTTAGTGAGTGGGACAGCAGTGTGTTTGTAGCGCGGCAGTAGTCAGTCGGACTCACAGAGCTGAGGGCGGCAGCTTAAACGCTGAGCTGAAGTCAGAGTGTTTTTTTTTGCAGCTAGCTCCCAATCCTGCTCTTGATTTATGGATAGGAAGTGGAAACTTAAAAATGCTTGATGATGAAATGTGAGTGTCTTCATCTAATATTTCAGCAAATATTCAGAAACTATGTTCATCCCATCAACATCATACATCACATTAAAATAGTAAGTAGCTATTGGTGTCATTAAACTTTTTTTTAATTTTTCACATACTTACTGTTACTTGTAAATACATTTCGTTATTATATCATTTATGTATGTGTCCATATCTCTTAAAACAAGTTAGTTTAACCTCCTGTTTGCTACTACAACTGAATTACTGTGTCGCAAAATTATGTAGGTCTAAAAAGTGTGTCACCAACATGAAAAGTTTGGAAAGCTCTGCACTACACTATACTTTAATAAATTATTCCTATTTAAAACTAAATACTTACCTGTAAAATAAACCCTAATATAGCTACAATATAAATAATAATTATATTCTAGCTATCTTAGGATTTATATTTATTTTACAGGTAACTTTGTATTTATTTTAGCTAGTTAGAATAAATATTTAATAACTACCTAGCTAAAAGAAATACAAAATTACCTGTAAAATAAATCCTAACCTAAGTTACAATTAAACACTACACTATCATTAAATTAATTAAATTAATTAACTACAAATAACTACAATTAAATACAATTAAATAAACTAACTAAAGTACAAAAAATAAAAAAAGCTAAGTTACAAAAAATAAAAAAAATAAGTTACAAACATTTAAAAAATATTACAACAATTTTAAGCTACTTACACCTAATCTAAGCCCACTAATAAAATAACAAAGCCTCCCAAAATAAAAAAAAATCCCTACCCTATTCTACATTAAAAAGTAAACAGCTCTTTTGCATTACCAGCCCTTAAAAGGGCCTTTTGCGGGGCATGCCCCAAAGAATTCTGCTCTTTTGCCTGTAAAATAAAAATACAACAACCCCCCCAACATTAAAACCCACCACCCACATACCCATAATCTAACCCAAACCCCCCTTAAATAAACCTAACACTACCCCCCTGAAGATCATCCTACCTTGAGCCGTGTTCAGCCAGCCGACCACCGATGGAACCGAAGAGGAGATCCGGAGTGGCAGAAGTCATCATCCAAGGGGCGCTGAAGAAGTCATCCATCCGATAGAAGTCTTCATCCAGGTGGCGTCTTCAATCTTCATCCATCCGGAGCGGAGCGGAGCCATCTTCAGAGGAGCCTACGCGTTCCATCCTCTTCTTCCCGACGACTAACGATGAATGACTGTACCTTTAAGTGACGTCATCCAAGATGGCGTCACTCGAATTCCGATTGGCTGATAGGATTCTATCAGCCAATCGGAATTAAGGTAGAAAAATCTGATTGGCTGACTGAATCAGCCAATCAGATTCAAGTTCAATCCGATTGGCTGATAGGGTAGGGAATTTTTTATTTTGGGGGGCTTTGTTATTTTATTAGGGGGCTTAGATTAGGTGTAAGTAGCTTAAAATTGTTGTAATATTTTTTAATGTTTGTAACTTATTTTTTTTATTTTTTGTAACTTAGCTTTTTTTATTTTTTGTACTTTAGTTAGTTTATTTAATTGTATTTAATTGTAGTTATTTGTAGCTAATTAATTTAATTAATTTAATGATAGTGTAGTGTTAGGTTTAATTGTAACTTAGGTTAGGATTTATTTTACAGGTAATTTTGTATTTCTTTTAGCTAGGTAGTTATTAAATAGTTAATAACTATTTAATAACTATTCTAGCTAGCTAAAATAAATACAAAGTTACCTGTAAAATAAATATAAATCCTAAAATAGCTACAATGTAATTATTAATTACATTGTAGCTATCTTAGGGTTTATTTTAGAGGTAAGTATTTAGTTTTAAATAGGAATAATTTATTAAAGTATAGTGTAGTGTTAGGTGTAATTGTAACAGGTTAGTTTTTATTTTACAGGTAAATTTCTCTTTATTTTAGCTATGTAGCTATTAAATAGTTAATAACTATTTTATAGCTATTGTACCTAGTTAAAATAAATTGAAAGTTGCCTGTAAAATAAAAATAAATCCTAAGATAGCTACAATATAATTATTATTTATATTGTAGCTATATTAGGGTTTATTTTAAAGGTATTTAGTTTTAAATAGGACTAATTTAGTTAATAAGAGAAATATTATTTAGATTTATTTAATTAATATTTAAGTTAGGGGGGTGTTAAGGTTAGTGTTAGACTTAGGTTTAGGGGTTAATAATTTTATTAGAGTTGTGGCGGTGTGGGGGGGCAGGATAGGGGTTAATAAATTTATTATAGGTGGCGACGGTGTAGGGGGGGCAGATTAGGGGTTAATAAGTTTAAGATAGGTTGCGGTGGGGTCCGGGAGCAGCGGTTTAGGGGTTAAACTATTTATTTAGTTGCGGCGAGGTCCGGGATCCGCAGGATAGGGGTTAATAAATTTATTATAGGTGGCGGCGGTGTAGGGGGGGCAGGATAGGGGTTACTAGGTATAATGTAGGTTGCGGCGGTGTCCGGGAGTGGCGGTTTAGGGGTTAATACATTTATAAGAGTTGCGGCGGGGTCTAGGAGCAGCGGTTTAGGGGTTAGAACAGTGTAGTTTAGTGTGGGTGCTTAGTGACAGCTTGTCAATAAAGCTGTCAAAAAGCCGAAGAGCAGCGAGATCGGATGAGTGATAACTTTCACAATCCGCTGCTCATCACCCCGTACTTGGTGCACGGCTTTTTGACAGCTTTTTTGATAACTTAGGCGAACGTATTCAGGTCCGCGGCGGCGATGGTAGGCGAGCTTAGGCGGGCATATTAGGCCGGCGAAGGCAGGTAAAGTAGACGGCTTGATAACTACCCTTCAATATCTCATTCAGAGAACCTATCCCTTTAACTTCTGAACTATATACAATGTCCTGTAAATTGAGACCATATAGATTAGTAGGATCTGATCTAAGGGGAGTACATACCTCTTAGTCAGACAATTGTCTTTCTGTTTCTAATAAATAATCAGCTCTATCCAGAACAACTAAAATCTCCCCCTTTTTCAGATTCCCTAATTACTATTGTCTTATCAATTTTAAAGGGACATTAAACACTAAACAAATGCTAGATAGAATGATGCCTTCAAAGTAAATATTATTCTGAGAATAACATGTAGATTTATTATTGTTAAAGTTTTATTAGCTGTTTAAATATAGACAAAATAAGGGTAAAGTTTTAATGTCTATAAAACAATGGGAGCTGCCATGTTGTAACTTAAGTTACCTTCTCTGCTGTGGCCAATTATGGACAGTTATAAATAGGTCACTAGATAGTGCAGCCAATGGGGCATATTTATCAAGCTCCGAACGGAGCTTGATGCCCCGTGTTTCTGGCGAGCCTGCAGGCTCGCCAGAAACAGCAGTTATGAAGCAGCGGTCACAAAGACCGCTGCTCCATAACCTGTCCGCCTGCTCTGATTGACACCCCCTGCTGGCGGCCTATTGGCCGCGAGTCTGCAGGGGGCGGCGTTGCACTAGCAGCTCTTGTGAGCTGCTGGTGCAATGCTGAATACGGCGAGCGTATTGCGAGGTCTGTCAGACCTGATCCGCACTGTCGGATCAGGTCCAACAGACCTTGATAAATATGGGCCAATGGCTGTGGGGAATATAACAGTGTTCTGCACTTCCATTTCCAACAGGAACTGAAAAGTGCCCAATTTCAGAATGGAATTACAGGAAAAGGGGACAAAATAAATAACAAAAGTGTATTGCAACATTTTATATATATATATATATATATATATATATATATATATATATATATATATATATATATATATACGATTTATCATTTTATATTACCATCTCAAAGTGTTTCATGTCCATTTAAGGACTTTCAATGCTATTCTTTCTCAATGGTGCATATTATCTAATATAAATCCCTTGCACCTGGGGCATTAATTATATATGTTGGAAAACCTCTAAGGTCTAATTTGTATTATTCACAGGATAAATGTAAATCTTAGATTTGAATGTATCAAGATGTAATAGCCTTTCATTAGGGCCACCTCTTTCAACAGTTTTGTCTCCATCCTGTATCAATAATTTGATTACATCACAAATGGTAGTATATTCACTAAAAGTTAGCAAATGTGTATTAGTACCAACCCAAAACACTGACATTATACAACAACTGAGATTCCTGTTTATTTGAGAAATGTTTCTTCAAAGTTAGTGTCCTAACAAATCTATGTCCAGAATGGTACCAAATAAATCAAAATGGGTACTAGTAACAAAACCTAATCCTCTACTTAATACACTAAGTTCAGCTCTAGTGAGAGGTCTGAGTGATAAATGGATAACATTATTTACTGCAGTTTCATTTTATACGTCATTCTTTTCCTTTGGGGATACTGATTTGTTACTGTTTCTGCCCCCCCCCCCCCTATCTGAGAACCTCCATAACCACTAGCATAGCTTGTTCAGTGTCCCTCAAATTACCAGAGACTGTAGCCTCGTTTTCTGATGTATCATATTCATACTCCATTTCACTAAATAAAATTTTTTAATTTTTCTGAAGTTTACCCCATTCCTATTTTTATGCTGACCCCTAGGGGTGTCAGGTTTGTATGCTTATGCAGTATGAAACAATCTATAGACTTTATCCAAATCACAGTCAAGCTTATGTTCATTTTTTTGTAACTTGACAAGCCATAGTTCCTTTCTAAATGCCTGAATGTTCTCAAGGAATTTCCTGTCATATTCCAGAAAATTAGTCTTTTGTTGTAAAGTCTTTAGTTCAGACTGGACGACATTCTGACTGCAACTGATGTACCGTATAACGGAACCGTCACTCTTTGCTTCCTTTTATACTTAATAAACAAATAAATCAGAGTCATTGTACACTTAGTTAAAGGGACAGTATACACTCATTTTCATATAACTGCATGTAATAGACACTACTATAAAGAATAAGATGCACAGATACTGATATAAAAATCCAGTATAAAACTATTTAAAAACTTACTTAGAAGCTGTCAATTTGGCTCTGTTGAAAAGGTAGTTGGAAAGCCCACTGCAAGTGGCAAATAAGACACTCCCCCCCCCCTTCTTTTACATATGAAAAGACCCTTTACAAAAACAGGAGCAAGCTGGAGAAGGTAGCTGACAGTATTCACATAAAACTTTGGGGCTTGGTTAGGAGTCTGAATCAGAGCAATGTTATTTAAAAATAAGCAAAACTATACATTTATTTTTTAAAAAAAAAAAACTTTATGGGCTATATAAATAGATAATCCACAAAACATTTATGCAAAGAAAAAATGAGTGTATAATGTCCCTTTAAGGCATTATTCAATTTTTTAATAAAGTCCTGGCATGTGACATAGAATGAGGCAAATTTTGTAATCCTTAATCCTGATGGGATCCTAGAACTCCACTGATAAATTTGGAATGACTTTAAATCAAATTCCAATTTAATATCCTTCTTCCACAAGGAATCCATTTGTTTAAAACTATTATCTAAAGTAGTTTCCACATCTTCCATTAAGGACTCAATGTCAGAACTATCCTCATCTAAGTAGATGTCTTTAAATAGAGACATAAATTGACTAAATGGCCTCAGATACAGGAACAGCATTATTTGATACTGACTTAGGTTAGAATCAGTCTGAGGAAACTTGAGGTTACCCATACTGACACAGGGGCATATGTATCAAGCTCCGTATGGAGCTTGATGCCCCGTGTTTCTGGTGAGCCTGCAGGCTCGCCAGAAACAGCGGTTATGAAGCAGCGGTCACAAAGACCGCTGTTCCATAACCTGTCCGCCTGCTCTGAGCAGGCGGACAGACATAGCCGCAATACAACCCGATCGAGTATGATCGGGTTGATTGACACCCCCTGCTGGCGGCCCATTGGCCGCGAGTCTGCAGGGGGCGGCGTTGCTCCAGCAGCTCTTGTGAGCTGCTGGTGCAATGCTGAATACGGCGAGCGTATTACTTGCCGTATTCAGCGATGTCTGTCGGACCTGATCCGCACTGTCGGATCAGGTCCGACAGACATTGATAACTAGAGGCCACAGTCTCTTATATAGCCCTAATAAAATCACCCATGGCAACAGAATTAAAGAAAATTTCCCATTCAGAAAAGGCTTCTGAAAATTGAAAGCATTTAGCAGAATTTTCAAGTACAATATTTGTGGCAAAGAAATCATTATAAATTTGTCCAATATATACTGCATATCTTCCTAGCTTACGAAGAAGGATTTTGCCCAGTGCAAGTTTAACATAACTTTTTATCTTGCCAGCAGATGTCTGAACAAAGGGAACAAGTGAGCTTAGGCTGAAGATTTTATTATAAAAAAAAAAAAAACAAGCCAGCATATAAACTAATACATTTCAAACCCCAAGCAGAAAAAAACACAATGTGCAGAAATATAAATATAAAGCACAAACACCTTTTTATCCATATTGGATGTATCCAGAGCTTGTGGAGAAAAAGTAACATTCTCCATACTAGCATCTATTATCATAAGCAAAATGCAGGGAATAAAATATAATTTTTTGAGGGAATAATTTACTACTTTGGACTGTGGATCCTGTAAACTGGAGTGAGTTAGCTGGTGGACTCTGATATACCAGCCTGCACTACTTGCACTGCATTATAGTGTGCAGCCTATGTGAGTATCCATTCACTATTGGAGTTTTTCTGCTCAGATCTGTAGATCTTGTGCTATCCTGGGCATCTGCTGTCCCCCATAGTCACCCCTAACCCTTACCCTTACCTCATATTACTCACAATCAGAAACCAGCAATATATGGAGGGGGTCATGCATTTCTTCAATGGAGAACAAGGAATCATATTTGTAATAAAAACTAATAAATACATTTAGACTAGATTTCAAGTGGAGCACAAAAATATCAGTTCTTTTGTGCATTTACATTGCTTGAGCGCAATCAATAGCACTTCTAGTTTTGGGCTCAAGTACAAAGTTATTTTTTTATTGCTTGAGCGATAGTCGAGGGCACACTAACATGTGCATGTCGGACATCAAGGGAGCTCTAAATCCTTCACATAAAACTCATGTCGGATATAACTGAAGAACCCAGCCGAGGGTGCTCTTCAGGTCTTAAAAAACAATAATAGCACTAACTGTGCTGTCCATTAAAAGTATAGTGCTAAAAAAGTGTTGGGCGCATTGTTTAAAAAATTTAAAGTGCCATATTAGTTAAGATTAGAAATGAGATTCTCTAATTTTGTAATTTTAAGAATATCAACCTTACACTATTGTATGTTTAACCTCCACAAAGGAGTTAAACACAAAGTAGAAGTGCAGCTCAGAACCACAGAGCACTGCTGATCCCAAGCGGAACCAGCTGCTGATCCAATCAGTAGTGCTAGTTACAAAAGATGTGCATTCGTTTTCAGTTGAATGCACATTTGGCATAAAAATCTAATTTTCATTTCGTTTTAACAAAATGAAAATCCGAATAAATGCACTGCCGAAAATAAAGAAAATGAAAAAATAATGATGAAAATCGTCAGTATTCATTCATTTCCTTTATATATTTTTTTAAGCGGTTAATATTTACCTTAACCCCTTATGACTTGTAAGATGCTGGTCGTTATGCCCTCTCTGCATCAGACAGTGGTGGTGCCGATCGTTGGTGGGTGGGAGTGTAATGAGGGAGGCAGGTGGGCGGCCCATCGCTGGAGGAGGCAGGCGTGGGTAGGACCACTTGGACAAGCTACAGGGAATACAAAAAAACTATAAAAAAAAAAACGGTGTCATTCAGGGGGAAGGAGGGAGGAGGGGCAATAAGGGGGATCCCATGTGTGATCTGTTAATAGAAAGGGATCTGGGAGGGGGAGCAGCTACACTACAGAAAAAAATGGGACTTTTATTTTTTTTTAATTTCCAATTTTGCAGCAAACTGGGTACTGGCAGACAACTAAGATGGTGGCAAATAGGTAGAGGGGGAGGGTAAGAGAGCTTTTTTTTGGGAAAAATATTTAAAAAAAAAGGCTTTTATTTTCCTGCTAGCAGACTTTCTGCCAGTACTTAAGATGGCGGTGACAATTGTAAGGTGGGGGAGGGAATAGAGCTGTTTGAGGGATCTCAGGGAGGGATCAGGGGGTGGGATGTGTCAGGTGGGAGGCTGATATCTACACTAAAGCTAAAATTAACCATACAAGCTACCTAATTAACCCCTTCACTGCTGGGCATAATACAAGTGTGGTGCACAGCGGCATTTAGCGGCCTTCTAATTACCAAAAAGCAATGCCAAAGCATATATGTCTGCAATTTCTGAACAAAGGGGATCCCAGAGAAGCATTTACAACCATTTGTGCCATAATTGCACAAGCTGTTTGTAAATAACTTCTGTGAGAAACCTAAAATGGTTAAATTTAACGTTTTTTTTATTTGATCGCATTTGGCGGTGAAATGATAGCATGAAATATACCAAAATGGGCCTAGATCAATACTTTGAGTTGTCTACTAAAAAAAATACATAGTTTTGATAATAAGTGCAATAAATAAATAGATAAAATTTAAAATTCACATTCAATAAATGGACAGAGTATATAAAAAACATATGATATATATATGTATACATAAACAACATATGTAGGCACACCTATATTAAAAATACTCACAAACCATAAAATGAGTTCATGTACTGTGCAAAAAAGGTTCACAACTGAGTCCTTGAAATGGTTAAACCTCCAGATGGCGATGCAGCTCTTGATCAAACAGGTGCTGGAACACCTCTTTGCAAAACATATGAAGACAAAAAGAGAAAAAAGCACAAAGCCACTCTAAGTCTAAACCATATAAAACAGGCTTTATTACAAATATGACCAAAACACAGCACACTCACACTTGATAACCTCAAACACATATGAGGTATTGGAAAAGCGGTGATTGCATAAATAACGATAGTGCACAAACAGAAGTATGTCCAGTGATCACCAATAGGAATCCTGCAGATCATTAAAGGATCTATCCTTAAACAAGTTCCTTAGGATATATCATAAGAACTGCTAAGATCTTTTCACACAGTCGCTTCCAACACAGACACCATGCTTCCAAGCAAGTCTTGCGGGATTGGTGGGCGTGGCCTAACGCGTTTCGTGAGGTTCGTCAGAGGCAGCCCATCCATCAGAAGATCGTAGTTTTTAAGCATATAGGGCTCCAATCATAGATTTCATAATGATAATGGGTGAAATGGAGTTAAAGGCAATGTCTTTACAACACATTGAAACTTAATATCACTGTCCATTAATTTAAAATACATTAATACGTTCAAATAACACTATTAATGCAATCCTGACTCATAATAAATAAAATTATTAGCAAGAATCATACCCTTAAAACATATAAAAAACAAATACATATAAAAACAAGATACTATAAATACATGAGGTCATGAAACACATCATTATCTTAAAGCTGTAAAAAAATACATACAACTGAACAAAGAGACCATAATAATAAATAAAAAAAAATGCTTTCCACCTGTAGCTTTGAAATATTTGCATTAGTTTTAACGAAAACTAATGTAAATGTTTAACAAAAATTCAATTTTCGCTTCATTTTAAATGAAAACCATCATTCCCTGAATATTAAGGAACTGAAATATACAAAGGAGACAGCACAATCCTCGATTCAAGGTAGTATTTATTCAGGTTGAATATAAATCACGCTAGTAGTATCATACTCACGAGACAGTTAAAAACATAAAGCCCATAATTGGTCAAAGATCCGAATGGAATACAAAGTAATGTGCAAATGAAGTCTCTGATACGGCACAGCAAGATGGCTTCTATTTCGAAATCCCCGCTGGCAACAGTAGCAGTGTAGCTGACGTCAAACCAACAGCTTCCTACGGATCCTCAGTGAGAACAAAAACAGATGTAGAGCGCCCCGGCTTTCTCAAGAGTGAATAAACTTTCTTGGAGAGAGTCCAAATATATAGCATCAAAATTTTGGTATTGTTTGACCATTAAGTACATTAAATGGGTAATTGTTATGTGAGAAAAACAAACTAAAATAGATAGTGCATTCATCAATATTAAAACAAATCATTGAAAGTCATTTGAAACAAATACAAATATAAAAACTACAAAAAATAATGCATAAAAGCACAATTAGCCATAAATATAACAATATAAAGAGTCAATATAATTACATGATTCTAACAAATAATTCATGATATATAAATTGATAAATCTTTAGGCAAAAGTCTAAACCTAAAATGAAAAATCAACATAATTTAATATCTGTTAAAATATATTTAGATTTAATACAGATGCACAAGATTATCATCAACTGATTAAAAATTACATAAAAGTGTGATTAAAAATAACATTAAGATCTTATTTAAAGGGCTGATCCTTGCATTATATAAATGCTTGTATATCCAGATCAACATTGAGTCCCAGGGGGGAAAGGCTCCTAAACCTATAGATCCATTCAGTCTCTTTCTTGCGAAGTTGAAGTAGCCTATATTAGTCCCTGGGGCAACCCAATCTATGATCTGGACATTTAAACCTCTAGGATTTGTAAAGTGGACTGGCACACTATCTTTATCAAACCCTGTTTTAATGTTGTATAAATGTTCACTGAATCTTTTACATGTCTTTCTTTTAGTACGCCCAATTAGGTCACATTTACAGGTCAATAAGTAAACTGTATAGGTAGTTTGACAATTACATACTGTATTGGGTGGATCCATTGTGATTAAAAAAAGTATCACCTCTTTTGACAAATGGACACATGATACACTTTGGTTAAAAGCATTTAAAGGTGCCTCGAGGAGTAGACAACCAAGTGCAAAGACCTCCATTAGTTCTTATTTTGTTAGATTCACTAGACTGTAGCTTGCTTGGGGCCAGGATGTTTTTTAAATTAGTATTTTTCTTAAAGGTAATGACTGGTTTGTCACTAATAATTTTACCTAAAATTGGGTCAGTTTTTAAAATGCCCTAATGTTTACTTAAAACCTTTTTGATGATGGAAGCTCCTTCATTATATCTAGTGATGAAACGAGGTTGAACAAAATCTTTTTATTATTTGTATAATTGACACTCTCAGCTAGATTATGAGTTGTGCGTTAGGGTAAAAAAGCAGCGTTAAGAGGTCCTAACGCTGCATTTTCACTACCGCTGGTATTACGAGTCTTGAAGGTTTAGGGACAGCGCACACTTCTTTGGCCTTACCGCAAAACGACTTACTTAAACTTCGTAAAGTCTTTTTTCTATGGGACTTCCATAGCGCCGGTATTACAAGTCTGTCCTGGGAGGCCAAAAAGTGAGTGGTACACCCTACCCTGTAAAGATCCCTAACACATTTAAAAATCAGTAGTTAAGATATTTATGGCACAACGCTGTAACATAAAACTCATAACTAAAGTGCTAAAAAGTACACTAACACCCATAAACTATCTATTAACCCCTAAACGAGACCCTCCCGCATAGCAAACACTATAATAAAAAAATGTAACCCCTAATCTGCTGCTCCGGACACCGCCGCCTACATTATATTTATGAACCCCTAATCTGCTGACCCCAACATCGCGACACCTACATTATATTTATTAACCCCTAATCTGATATAATATAATTTAAATAAATCTAAATAAATATCCCTATCATTAACTAAATAATTCCTATTTAATACTAAATACTTACCTATAAAATACCTATAAAATAAAGCCTAAGGCCTAGATTTAGAGCTGGGCGGTAGCCGTCAAAACCAGCGTTAGAGGCTCCTAACGCTGGTTTTTACCGCCCTCTGGTATTTGGAGCCAGTCATTAAAGGGTCTAACGCTCACTTTCCAGCCGCGACTTTTCCATACCGCAGATCCCCTTACGTCAATTGCATATCCTATCTTTTCAATGGGATCTTTCTAACGCCGGTATTTAGAGTCGTGGCTGAAGTGAGCCTTAGAAATCTAACGACAAAACTCCAGCCGCAGAAAAAAAACAGTAGTTAAGAGCTTTCTGGGCTAACGCCGGTTTATAAAGCTAACTACTGTGCTATAAAGTACACTAACACCCATAAACTACCTATGTACCCCTAAAACCGAGGTCCCCCCACATCGCCGCCACTCTATTAAAATTTTTTAACCCCTAATCTGCCGTCCGCACGCCGCCGCAAGGTAGTTATACTTATGTACCCCTAATCTGCTGCCCCTAACACCGCCTACCCCTATATTATATTTATTAACCCCTAATCTGCCCCCCTCAACGTCGCCTCCACTTGCCTACACTTATTAACCCCTAATCTGCCGACCGGACCGCGCCGCTATTATAATAAAGTTATTAACCCCTAATCCACCTCACTCCCGCCTCAATAACCCTATAATAAATAGTATTAACCCCAAATCTGCCCTCCCTAAAATCGCCAACACCTAACTTCAAACATTAACCCCTAATCTGCAGACCGGAGCTCACCGCTATTCTAATCATTTTTTTAACCCCTAAAGCTAAGTCTAACCCTAACCCTAACACCCCCCTAAGTTAAATATAATTTAAATCTAACAAAATAAATTAGCTTATTAAATAAATCATTCCTATTTAAAGCTAAATACTTACCTGTAAAATAAACCCTAATATAGCTACAATATAAATTATAATTATATTGTAGCTATTTTAGGATTTATATTTATTTTACAGGTAACTTTGAAATTATTTTAACCAGGTACAATAATTACAAAATTACCTGTAAAATAAATCCTAACCTAAATTACAATTAAACCTAACACTACACTATCAATAAATTAATTAAATAAAATACCTCCAATTACCTACAATTAAACCTAACACTACACTATCAATAAATTAATTAAATACAATACTTACAAATAAATACATTTAAATAAACTAACTAAAGTACAAAAATAAAAAAGAACTAAGTTACAAAAAATAAAAAAATATTTACAAACATAAGAAAAATATTACAACAATTTTAAACTAATTACACCTACTCTAAGCCCCCTAATAAAATAACAAAGCCCCCCAAAATAAAAAAATGCCCTACCCTATTCTAAATTAAAAAAGTTCAAAGCTCTTTTACCTTACCAGCCCTTAAAAGGACCTTTTGTGGGGCATGCCCCAAAGAATTCAGCTCTTTTGCCTGTAAAAAAAACACATACAATACCCCCCCCAACATTAAAACCCACCACCCACATACCCCTAATCTAACCCAAACCCCCCTTAAATAAACCTAACACTAAGCCCCTGAAGATCTTCCTACCTTATCTTCACCTTGCCGGGTATCACACCGATCCGTCCTGGCTCTGAAATCTTCATCCAAGCCCAAGCGGGGGCTGGCGATCCATAATCCGGCGGCTGAAGAGGTCCAGAAGAGGCTCCAAAGTCTTCATCCTATCCGGGAAGAAAAGGCGATCCGGACCGGCAACCATCTTGATCCAAGCGGCATCTTCTATCTTCATCCGATGACGACCGGCTCCATCTTGAAGACCTCCACCACGGACCCATCTTCTTCTTCCGACGACTTCCCGACGAATGACGGTTCCTTTAAGGGATGTCATCCAAGATGGCGTCCCTCAAATTCCGATTGGCTGATAGGATTCTATCAGCCAATCGGAATTAAGGTAGGAAAATTCTGATTGGCTGATGGAATCAGCCAATCAGAATCAAGTTCAATCCGATTGGCTGATCCAATCAGCCAATCAGATTAAGCTCGCATTCTATTGGCTGATCGGAATGGATTGAATCAGCCAATTGGATTGAACTTGATTCTGATTGGCTGATTCCATCAGCCAATCAGAATTTTCCTACCTTAATTCCGATTGGCTGATAGAATCCTATCAACCAATCGGAATTCGAGGGACGCCATCTTGGATGACGTCCCTTAAAGGAACCGTCATTCGTCGGGAAGTCGTTGGAGGAAGAAGATGGGTCCGCGGTGGAGGTCTTCAAGATGGAGCCGGTCGTCATTGGATGAAGATAGAAGATGCCGCTTGGATCAAGATGGTTGCCGATCCGGATCGCCTCTTCTTCCCGGATAGGATGAAGACTTTGGAGCCTCTTCTGGACCTCTTCAGCCACCGGATTATGGATTGCCAGCCCCCGCTTGGGCTTGGATGAAGATTTTGGAGCCTGGAACGATTGGTGATACCTGGCATGGTGAAGACAAGGTAGGAAGATCTTCAGGGGCTTAGTGTTAGGTTTATTTAAGGGGGGTTTGGGTTAGATTAGGGGTATGTGGGTTGTGGGTTGTAATGTTGGGGGGGTATTGTATGTTTTTTTTTACAGGCAAAAGAGCTGAATTCTTTGGGGCATGCCCCGCAAAGGGCCCTTTTAAGGGCTGGTAAGGTAAAAGAGCTTTGAACTTTTGTAATTTAGAATAGGGTAGGGCATTTTTTTTTATTTTGGGGGTCTTTGCTATTTTATTAGGGGGCTTAGAGTAGGTGTAATTAGTTTAAAATTGTTGTAATTTTTTTCTAATGTTTGTAAATATTTTTTTATTTTTTGTAACTTAGTTCTTTTTATTTTTTGTACTTTAGTTAGTTTATTTAATTGTATTTTTTTGTAGGAATTGTATTTAATTTATTTATTGATAGTGTAGTGTTAGGTTTAATTGTAGATAATTGTAGGTAGTTTAATTTATTTATTGATAGTGTAGTGTTAGGTTTAATTGTAACTTAGGTTAGGATTTATTTTACAGGTAATTTTGTAATTATTTTAACTAGGTAGCTATTAAATAGTTCTTAACTATTTAATAGCTATTGTACCTGGTTAAAATAAATACAAAGTTGCCTGTAAAATAAATATTAATCCTAAAATAGCTACAATATAATTATAATTTATATTGTAGCTATATTAGGGTTTATTTTACAGGTAAGTATTTAGATTTAAATAGGAATAATTTATTTAATAATAGTTAATTTATTTCGTTAGATAAAAATTATATTTAACTTAGGGGGGTGTTAGTGTTAGGGTTAGACTTAGCTTTAGTGGTTAATACATTTATTATAGTAGCGGTGATCTCCGATCGGCGGATTAGGGGTTAATTATTGTAGGTAGCTGGTGGCGACGTTGTGGGGGGCAGATTAGGGGTTAATAAATATAATATAGGGGTCGGCGGTGTTAGGGGCAGCAGATTAGGGGTACATAGGGATAATGTAGGTAGCGGCGGTATACGGAGCGGCAGATTAGGGGTTAAAAAAATATGCAGGTGTCAGCGATAGCGGGGGCGGAAGATTAGGGGTTATTAAGTGTAAGGTTAGGGGTGTTTAGACTCGGGGTACATGTTAGAGTGTTAGGTGCAGACGTAGGAAGTGTTTCCCCATAGAAAACAATGGGGCTGTGTTAAGAGCTGAACGCTGCTTTTTTGCAGGGTTTTTTTCAGCTCAAACTGCCCCATTGTTTTCTATGGGGATATCGTGCACGAGCACGTTTTTGAAGCTGGCCGCGTCCGTAAGCACCGCTGGTATCTAGAGTTGCAGTAGCGTTAAATTATGCTCTACGCTCCCTTTTTGGAGCCTAACACACTAAAAACCCAGCCATTCTGTGAACTCTAAATACCAGCGGTATTTAAAAGGTGCGGGAGAAAAAAAGCATGCGTAGCTAACGCACCCCTTTGGCCGCCAAACTCTAAATCTAGCCGTTGGTTAGCTACAATATAAATAATTGTTACATTGTAGCTATATTAGGGTTTATTTTTATTTTACAGGCAAGTTTGTATTTATTTTAACTAGGTATAATAGTTATTAAATAGTTATGAACTATTTAATAACTACCTAGCTAAAATAAAGACAAATTTACCTGTAAAATAAAACCTAACCTAAGTTACACTAACACCTAACACTACACTATAATTAAATAAATTAACTAAATTAAATACAATTACCTAAATTAAATTAGCTAAAATACAAAAAAAAAAAACACTAAATTAAAGAAAATAATAAACAAATTACAGATATTTAAACTAATTACACCTAATCTAATAGCCCTATTAAAATAAAAAAAGCCCCCCCCAAAATAAAAAAAAACCCTAGCCTAAACTAAACTACCAATAGCCCTTAAAAGGGCCTTTTCCGGGGCATTGCCCCAAAGTAATCAGCTCTTTTACCTGTAAAAAAATACAAACAACCCCCCCAACAGTAAAACCCAGCACCCACACAACCAACCCCCCAAATAAAATACTATCTAAAAAAACCAAAGCTCCCCATTGCCCTGAAAAGTGCATTTGGATGGGCATTGCCCTTAAAAGGCCAGTTAGCTCTTTTGCCGTCCAAACCATAACCTAAAAATAAAACTCACCCAATCAGCCAATAGAATGCGAGCTCAATCCTATTGGCTAATTGGATCAGCCAATAGGATTGAACTTCAATCCTATCGACTGATTGCATCAGCCAATAGGATTTTTTCTACCTTAATTCTGATTGGCTAATAGAATTCTATCAGCCAATCGAATCTAAGGGATGCCATCTTGGATGACGTCACTTAAAGGTTCCTTCATTCAGCTTTAGTCGTCGGATGAAGAGGATGCTCCGCGTCGGATGTCTTGAAGATGGACCCGCTCCACGCCGGATTTATGAAGATAGAAGATGCCGCCTGGATGAAGACTTCTGCCCATCTGGAGGACCACTTCGCCCAGCTTGGATGAAGACTTCTCCTGGCTTCGTTGATGACTTCAGCCCGGCTTGGATGAAGACGTCTCCCGGTAAGTCGATCTTCAGGGGGTTAGTGTTATGTTTTTTTAAGGGTGTATTGGGTGGGTTTTATTTTTAGGTTAGGGTTTGGGTGGCAAAAGAGCTGCTTTTTTAAGAGCAATGCCCATCCAAATGCCCTTTTCAGGGCAATGGGGAGCTTAGGTTTTTTTAGATAGTATTTTATTTGGGGGTTGGTTGTGTGGGTGGTGGGTTTTACTGTTGGGGGGGTTGTTTGTATTTTTTTTTTACAGGAAAAAGAGCTGATTACTTTGGGGCAATGCCTTTCAAAAGTCCCTTTTATGGGCTATTGGTAGTTTAGTTTAGGCTAGGGTTTTTTTATTTTGGGGGTGGCTTTTTTTATTTTAATAGGGATATTCGATTAGGTGTAATTAGTTTAAATATCTGTAATTTGTTTATTATTTTCTGTAATTTAGTGGGTTTTTTTGTACTTTAGCTAATTTAATTTAATTTAGGTAATTGTATTTAATTTAGTTAATTTATTTATATATTTATAGTGTAGTGTTAGGTGTTAGTGTAACTTAGGTTAAGTTTTATTTTACAGGTAAATTTGTCTTTATTTTAGCTAGGTAATTATTAAATAGTTAATAACTATTTAATAACTATTCTACCTAGTTAAAATAAATACAAACTTGCCTGTAAAATAAAAATAAACTCTAAGCTAGCTACAATGTAACTATTAGTTATTAGTGATGTCCCGAACTGTTCGCCAGCTTGTTCGCGTTCGCGATCCGCCCCTATGTGTCATCATTGTGGAAACTTTGGCCCTTTATGTTACAGCCGCCTGACACATTAGAGCCAATCAACATCAGACACTCCCTCACAGACACTCCCAGCTACTCGGAATCCGCCATTTTAGACTCATAACGACCTTGCTTTTTTAATGAGAGGACGTGTTGTGTTTTTGCTCCTGACATTAATAGGAAAAACATAGCTAGGCTAGTGTATTTACAGTCCAGAAGGACTCCACTCATCTCTGCTGCAAGCACAGCACCCCAAAAAGCCCTTTTTAGGGCTATATTTCATGCCATTTTTTTTTTTTTTTTCGTTTTTTTTTTATTAGCATTTGCCTGGCTTTCAGCTGTGTGTTTAAGGCTCACAGCATATGCTGTGACTACTGCCACCACTGATATCTCCCTAACAACATTAGTTTAAATTTAACTAACCAAAAAATATAATTATATTTCTAGTGTAATTTTTTTTCATTTTCTATTAGGCCAGTGTCACACAGCATATACTCTGGTTCATTGCCCTGTGCCAGCCAGCAGCTACCAGTGTTAATATCCGTTTATAACATTATTTTAAATTAAAAAAAAAAAGGGCCACCAAAGCAATTAAATATCTAGGAGTCTTAATCCCTTATAACCTTGACGACTTATACAAACTCAACTACCCCCCTTTATACAAATACCTGCATAAAGAAATGAAGATTTGGAGCACATATAAAATTTCATTCTATGGAAAGATGGTAGTCAGTAAGATGGTGATACTTCCAAAACTATTATATCTCTTTAGATCTCTGCCTATAGATATCCCCTCAAAAGATCTTGAGAGAATCCAAAAACAGATGTTGGAATTTATCTGGGCTAATAAAAAAGCAAGAATAAACAGGAAGACCTTGTTGCTGCCTAAAACTGAAGGGGGGTTGGGAGTCCCTGACTTACAAACTTATTTTAAGGCCGCTAGGCTAGCTCAAACAGCACTCCTACACAATTCTAAGAGCGACTTAGCATGGGTTCAGATAGAGAGTGACATGTTAAATTTACACCCGGTTTATCAGATTTTTTGGACCTCAAAAAAAGACAGACCAGACTCATGGAAAAGATTTATATCAATTGCGCATACGATAGGGATCTGGGATAGGTTACAAAATAAGTATAAACTAATTCCCGTGGGCTCACCTCTCACACCATTATCCCTACCTCTAGACAAACACAACAACAGAGATAAAATTGGCATGATTTGGGCTAACAAAGGCCTATATAGGATAGATGACACATCCTGTAACTCTGAGACGATCTCGTTCCAACAATATAACTCTCTTCCACCCTCTACACCACATTCCTGGTTTCATTACTTTCAATTAAAAGCTAAGATAGAAGAAGCACATAGATCACGAGATCCAAGCAGCACTTCCCTATATGAGAAACTCTGCAGTTCTACCACTAGGACTAGAGGGACTATCTCTAGCCTATATCAGTTTTTGTTCACTAAACAGAGATCAGAAAAACCATACTACATTAAAAAATGGGAAAAAGAGGCTAACCTTTCCTGGGACTTAACAGAATGGGCAAGCATAATCCAAAAAGGTTTAGCCTGCTCCATCAGCGCAAATTTAAAGGAGAATTATATTAAGGTAACATACAGATGGTACAATTACCCAGGTAGATTCAGACATCTCCAATCAGAAACAGAGTTAGAAGGTCTACCTCGGTGTTACCGAGGCTGCCCATCAGAGGGCACATATACCCATATGTGGTGGGAGTGTCCTGAAAGTGCTAAAATTTGGGAGGCGACTTCGGATTTATTGAGTAAGATTTTTAATAGGCAGATTACATTAAATATGGAGCAGGCTCTCTTACATTCCCCTATTGCAGGACTACACAAACACTCCTTAAAACTAGTGAATATTATCTGTACGGCTGCTAGAACGGTAATGGCGAAATATTGGAAAACAACTGTACCCCATTACGATATCATATTAAATAAAATCAGATTCTATCACCAGATGGAAAGCATAGCTTCTAATTTACTAGATAAAAGACAGGAATTCCTGCAGATATGGGAGGAGTGGACAGTATGGGAAGATACAGTCAGAATGCAATCCAGAAGATCCTTATTATTATAAAATACCAGGCTCTCTAAGAAAACTACCCCACAGGTGCTCAAACTCCCCTTACTCCTCTCTCTCCCTCTTCTCTTCTCCTCTTCTCCAGAGGTTCTCTTGTCACTACGTTTCTTCTTCTTTATATTATAAATGCGATTGATCGTTAGGGAAGTCTTTTCATGCTCATCATAAAAAGTCAGAGGGCCAATATGTATTGCCTTTAAGCACCAATATTATATGCAGTACCACCATCTCATGTCTGTTATGTGGTGGGCGGCTAATATGTATTGTTCAGTTATGTGATGTATTCTAACTATATTTTGCAAATGTCTTGTTTGGCAAATGTTGAGACTTCTTTGACAATAAAAAATGTTTACAATTAAATTTAAAAAAAAAAAAAAATATTTTGCTAGTGTAATCTAATTACATTTACTATCATGCCTGTGTCTGTCAGGCTCACTCAGCATTAATATACCTCTTTTTTTCAGTCTTTTGGTTAATTGGTCTGTGCCAGGCAGCCACCCAGCACTCATATCTATTTTTCTTTCACCTTAATTTTAATATATTAAAAAAAAAAGTTTAAATTTGTTTGCTAGTGTAATCTAATATAATTTTCTATCCGGCCTGTGTGTTTTACTGACATAGAGAGCCTACTGTGTTTACTTGCTGCCCTCCCTAGTCTATGAGCCACGACTCATATGTGTTTAACCTTTTTTTAATCCCCCCCCCAAAAAAAATAATTTCAATCATTTTTCTAGTGTAATCTAATAGTATTTTCTATCAGGCGTGTGTGTATCCGACATACAGAGCCTACTGTTTTTAATAGCTGCCCTTCCAAGGCTATCAGCCACGACTCATATGTATGTGCTTAACCTTTTTCTTAAAATTTCCAAAAAAAAGTCTTTAAATCATTATGCTAGTGTAATCTAATTGTATTTTCTATCAGGCCTGTGTCTAACTGTCTATCTGACTTACACAGCATACTGTTGTTATAATTGCTGCCCTACGTAGCAGCCAGCCAGTGCAACCACTCATAGAGTCATATGTGCATTGCACTTCTTAACATAATTTTAATATTAAAATCTAAAATTTTAAAATATTTTGTTAGTGTAATGTAACTTAATTTTCTATCAGTCCTGTGTTTTTGTCACTTACACAGCATACTGTGTTAAATTGCTTCCCTACCTACCATCCACGACTCATATCTGCCAGCCTGTCTGCCAGGCCCAAGTAGCCAATTAGTGGCACCAATCACAATTCTTGTAACAGTAATAAAAAAAAAAATCATAATTTTTTGGACTGCAAATATTCAGTCTCCTAGTGCCATTGAATTTTATTTACCTCCTGCCTGCCACTGCCAGCCTTTTGTGCCAGGCCGTCTAGCCAACTATTTATACCAATCATAATTGTTGTCACAGTCAGACAGTATAGCTATTAATTTAAATAAAAAATTTTTTTAGTGTTGATCTTAATCCTCAGTTTGCTTGTGCCTTTGAATTGCACTTTTCTACAGCCTTCCAAGCCTGTGTGCCAGGCCTACTTAAAAAATATTTACACCAATCATATTTGTTGTGACAGTATTCTAATAATTAAAAATTAAAATTTTTGGTAATAGTTGCTGTGATTTGAATCCTCAGTTTGCTGGTGCCATTGAATAGCACTTTCCTCCTGCCTTGCAGCCTGCTGTGAGCCAGGCCCACCTAACCAATTGTTGTCAGCAATCATATTTCTGTTAACAGTATTGCAAAAATTGTCAATCATCACTGTTTAGACTGTCAGTAATCAGTCTCCTAGTGTCCTTGAATTGCATCTACCTCCTGCCTGCCATCCTTTTGTGACAGGCCGTCTTGCCAACTATTTACACCAATCCTAATTTTTTGTCACAGTATAGTTACTAATTAAAATTAAAAAAATCTTGATTGTTGATGATCTTAATCCTCAGTTTGCTCGTGCCTTTGAATTGCACTTTTCTACAGCCTACCAAGCCTGTGTGCCAGGCCTACTTAAAAAATATTTACACCAATCATATTTGTTGTGACAGTATTCTAATAATTAAAAATTAAAATTTTTGGTAATAGTTGCTGTGATTTGAATCCTCAGTTTGCTGGTGCCATTGAATAGCACTTTCCTCCTGCCTTGCAGCCTGCTGTGAGCCAGGCCCACCTAGCCAATTGTTGTCAGCAATCATATTTCTGTTAACAGTATTGCAAAAATTGTCAATCATCACTGTTTAGACTGTCAGTAATCAGTCTCCTAGTGTCCTTGAATTGCATCTACCTCCTGCCTGCCATCCTTTTGTGACAGGCCGTCTTGCCAACTATTTACACCAATCCTAATTTTTTGTCACAGTATAGTTACTAATTAAAATTAAAAAAATCTTGATTGTTGATGATCTTAATCCTCAGTTTGCTCGTGCCTTTGAATTGCACTTTTCTACAGCCTACCAAGCCTGTGTGCCAGGCCTACTTAAAAAATATTTACACCAATCATATTTGTTGTGACAGTATTCTAATAATTAAAAATTAAAATTTTTGGTAATAGTTGCTGTGATTTGAATCCTCAGTTTGCTGGTGCCATTGAATAGCACTTTCCTCCTGCCTTGCAGCCTGCTGTGAGCCAGGCCCACCTAGCTAATTGTTGTCAGCAATCATATTTCTGTTAACAGTATTGCAAAAATTGTCAATCATCACTGTTTAGACTGTCAGTAATCAGTCTCCTAGTTTCCTTGAATTGCATCTACCTCCTGCCTGTCATCCTTTTGTGCCAGGCCGTCTTGCCAACTATTTACACCAATCCTAATTTTTTGTCACAGTATAGTTACTAATTAAAATTAAAAAAATCTTGATTGTTGATGATCTTAATCCTCAGTTTGCTCGTGCCCTAGAATTGCACTTTTCTACAGCCTTCCAAGCCTGTGTGCCAGGCCTACTTGAAAAATATTTACACCAATCCTATTTGTTGTGACAGTATTCTAATAATTAAAAATTAAATTGTTTGGCAATAGTTGCTGTGATTTGAATCCTCAGTTTGCTGGTGCCATTGAATAGCACTTTCCTCCTGCCTTGCAGCCTGCTTTGAGCCAGGCCCACCTAGCCAATTGTTGTCAGCAATCATATTTCTGTTAACAGTATTGCAAAAATTGTCAATCATCACTGTTTAGATTGTCAGTAATCAGTCTCCTAGTGTCCTTGAATTGCACCTACCTCCTGCCTGCCATCCTTTTGTGCCAGGCCGTCTTGCCAACTATTTACACCAATCCTAATTTTTTGTCACAGTATAGTTACTAATTAAAATTAAAAAAATCTTGATTGTTGATGATCTTAATCCTCAGTTTGCTCGTGCCTTTGAATTGCACTTTTCTACAGCCTTCCAAGCCTGTGTGCCAGGCCTACTTAAAAAATATTTACACCAATCATATTTGTTGTGACAGAATTCTCATAATTAAAAATTAAAATTTTTGGTAATAGTTGCTGTGATTTGAATCCTCAGTTTGCTTGTGCCATTGAATAGCACTTTCCTCCTGCCTTGCAGCCTGCTGTGAGCCAGGCCCACCTAGCCAATTGTTATCAGCAATCATATTTCTGTTAACAGTATTGCAAAAATTGTCAATCATCACTGTTTAGACTGTCAGTAATCAGTCTCCTAGTTTCCTTGAAATGCATCTACCTCCTGCCTGCCATCCTTTTGTGCCAGGCCGTCTTGCCAACTATTTACACCAATCCTAATTTTTTGTCACAGTATAGTTACTAATTAAAATTTAAAAAATCTTGATTGTTGATGATCTTAATCCTCAGTTTGCTTGTGCCCTAGAATTGCACTTTTCTACAGCCTTCCAAGCCTGTGTGCCAGGCCTACTTGAAAAATATTTACACCAATCCTATTTGTTGTGACAATATTCTAATAATTAAAAATTAAAATTTTTGGCAATAGTTGCTGTGATTTGAATCCTCAGTTTGCTGGTGCCATTGAATAGCACCTTCCTCCTGCCTTGCAGCCTGCTTTGAGCCAGGCCCACCTAGCCAATTGTTGTCAGCAATCATATTTCTGTTAACAGTATTGCAAAAATTGTCAATCATCACTGTTTAGACTGTCAGTAATCAGTCTCCTAGTGTCCTTGAATTGCATCTACCTCCTGCCTGCCATCCTTTTGTGCCAGGCCGTTTTTCCAACTATTTTCACCAATCCTAATTTTTTGTCACAGTATAGTTACTAATTACAATTAAAAAAATCTTTATTGTTGATGATCTTAATCCTCAGTTTGCTCGTGCCCTAGAATAGCACTTTTCTACAGCCTTCCAAGCCTGTGTGCCAGGCCTACTTAAAAAATATTTACACCAATCATATTTGTTGTGACAGTATTCTAATAATTAAAAATTAAAATTTTTGGTAATAGTTGCTGTGATTTGAATCCTCAGTTTGCTGGTGCCATTGAATAGTACTTTCCTCCTGCCTTGCAGCCAGCTGTGAGCCACGCCCACTTAGCCAATTGTTGTCATCAATCATATTTCTGTTAACAGTATTGCAAAAATTGTCAATCATCACTGTTTAGACTATCAGTAATCAGTCTCCTAGTGTCCTTGAATTGCATCTACCTCCTGCCTGCCATTCTTTTGTGCCAGGCCGTCTTGCCAACTATTTACACCAATCCTAATTTTTTGTCACAGTATAGTTACTAATTACAATTAAAAAAATATTTATTGTTGATGATCTTAATCCTCAGTTTGCTTGTGCCCTAGATTAGCACTTTTCTACAGCCTTCCAAGCCTGTGTGCCAGGCCTACTTAAAAAGTATTTACACCAATCATATTTGTTGTGACAGTATTCTAATAATTAAAAATTAATATTTTTGTTAATAGTTGCTGTGATTTGAATCCTCATTTTGCTGGTGCCATTGAATAGCACTTTCCTCCTGCCTTGCAGCCTGCTGTGAGCCAGGCCCACCTAGCCAATTGTTGTCAGCAATCATATTTCTGTTAACAGTATTGCAAAAATTGTCAATCATCACTGTTTAGACTGTCAGTAATCAGTCTCCTAGTGTCCTTGAATTGCATCTACCTCCTGCCTGCCATCCTTTTGTGCCAGGCCATCTTGCCAACTATTTACACCAATCCTAATTATTTGTCACAGTATAGTTACTAATTAAAATTAAAAAAATCTTGATTGTTGATGATCTTAATCCTCAGTTTGCTTGTGCCCTAGAATTGCACTTTTCTACAGCCTTCCAAGCCTGTGTGCCAGGCCTACTTAAAAAATATTTACACCAATCATATTTGTTGTGACAGTATTCTAATAATTAAAAATTAAAAATGTTGGCAATAGTTGCTGTGATTTGAATCCTCAGTTTACTGGTGCTATTGAATAGCACTTTCCTCCTGCCTTGCAGCCTGCTGTGAGCCAGGCCCACCTAGCCAATTGTTTTCAGCAATCATATTTCTTTTAACAGTATTGCAAAAATTGTCAATCATCACTGTTTTGACTGTCATTAATCAGTCTCCTAGTGTCCTTAAATTGCATCTACCTCCTGCCTGCCATCCTTTTGTGCCAGGCCGTCTTGCCAACTATTTACACCAATCCTAATTGTTGTCACAGTATAGTTACTAATTAAAATTAAAAAAAATCTTGATTGTTGATCTTAATCCTCATTTTGCTTGTGCCATTGAATTGCACTTTTCTACTGCCTGTCAGCCTGTGTGCCAGGCCCAACTATCCAATTAGTGCTAGCAATCATATTTCTTTTAACAGTATTGCAAAATCTGTCAATCAACACTGTTTTGACTGTCAATCTGTAGTCTACTAGTGCCCTTGAATTGCATTTTCCTCCTGCCTGCCTGCCTGCCTGCCTGTGTGCCAGTCCCAACTAGCCAATTAGTGCCACCACTCATATTTATTGTAACAGGATTGGAATTTTTGTTAATCATAACTGTTTTGACTGTGATTCTTCAGTCTCCTAGTGCCATTGAATTGCAGTTTCCTTTCTCCCAGCGTGTGTGCCAGACAGGCCCATTTGCCAAATAGTGCCAAACAATCATATTTGTTGCCACAGTATTAGTAATATTTCAAAAAATTTACAATTTGTGATTTTTAAAACATCTGTCTTTTTTGTTGTTGTCAGTCTCACAGCGTATACTGTGCCCACTTTCACAGTGCCACCACTCAATTGGTGTAATAGTATTGTTAGTGTCCATTTAAAAAAAAATGACAGGCAGAGTCAGGCCACCCTGCAGGTTCCGTGGTCGTGGTGCTGTGATTCCTTTAGACCCTACAAATATGCACATTGTTCAGACGCCGGGTGCCAGGGGGGATGCAAAAACTTCTGAGGAGGACCTAGTTGAATGGCTAACACAGGAAACCCAATCTTCTTCAGCTTCCGCTGCTAGTCCTCCTAACCTTGACGCACCATCTAAGTCCAGCTGTGCTTTGGGCAGGTCTCAAGTGACCAGTGCCACTCCGCCGCCTGTCGCCACCACCAACACTAGCACCACAGCCGCTTCACTTGATCTGTCACAGGAGTTATTGACACATCATTTTGAAGAAATGAGTGATGCGCAACCATCATTGACAGAGGATGTAGATAATAGTGATCGGTCTCAGTCAGGCAGCATTACCGACATGGAGGTACGGTGTGATGATGATGATGTTGTACCCGCTGCTGCTTCCTTTCTTGATGTTTCAGATACAAGTGAAGCGGTTGATGATGATATGTCAGTGGATGTCACGTGGGTGCCTGCTAGAAGAGAAGAAGAAGAGGGGGAAAGTTCAGATGGGGAGACAGAGAGGAGGAGGAGACGATTTGGAAGCACGGGGAGGTCGTCTCAAGGAGCTAGTGGCACAGTCAGACAGCATGCATCGTCACCAGGGGTCAGCCAGACAGCCCGCCGACGCCCATCAACGCATGCTGTTGCCACCACCAGAATGCCGTCATCGCAGAGCTCAGCAGTGTGGCATTTGTTTTGTGTGTCTGCCTCTGACAACAGCGATGCCATTTGCAACCTGTGCCAAAAGAAACTGAGTCGTGGGAAGTCCAACAGCCACCTAGGTACAACTGCTTTGCGAAGGCACATGGTCTCCCATCACAAAGGCCGATGGGAAGAACACATGAGTAGAAGCAGCACACAAAGTGAAAGCCGCCCTCCTCCTCCTGCTCCAGCATCTTCAGCCACGTCAACCAGTGCTGTCCTCCTTGCCCCCTCTCAACCATCCTCCACTCAGTCTCTCTTACGTAGCAGTTCCTGGTCATCTGCCCACAGTCAGGTGTCTGTCAAGGACATGTTTGAGCGTAAGAAGCCAATTTCTCAAAGTCACCCCCTTGCCCGGCGTCTGACAGCTGGCTTGTCTGAACTCTTAGCCCGACAGCTTTTACCATACAAGCTGGTGGAGTCTGATGCTTTCAAAAAATTTGTATCTATTGGGACACCGCAGTGGAAGGTACCTGGCAGAAATTTCTTTTCACAAAAGGCAATCCCAAACCTGTACTCTGTTGTGAGAAAGGAAATTATGGCATGTCTGGCACACAGCATTGGGGCAAGGGTCCATATGACCATGGATAGCTGGTCTGCAAAGCATGGTCAGGGCAGGTATATCACCTACACTGCGCATTGGGTAAACCTGCTGACTTCTGACAAGCATGGAATGCGTGGCTCTGCAGAAGAGTTGGTGACACCGCCACGACTTGCATTCAGGCCTGCTGCTACCTCCTCTACTCCTCCTACTCCATCCTCTTCCATAACCTCTTCCTCGGCTGAGTCCTCTTCAACTTCTGCGTCTTGCTCCAGATCTATGGCACCCCCCCAGCTCCCCAGGTACTATGCTACATCCCGGGTACGGCAGTGTCACGCCGTCTTGGGGTTGACTTGCCTGAAAGCGGAGAGTCACACCGCACCAGCACTCCTGACCGCCCTGAACGCACAGGTGGATCAGTGGCTGACTCCGCACCAACTGGAGATTGGCAAGGTTGTTTCTGACAATGGAAGTAATTTGGTGGCGGCATTGAAATTGGGCAAGTTGACACATGTGCCGTGCATGGCACATGTGTGTAATCTAATTGTACAACGATTTGTCCATAAGTACCCAGGCTTACAGGACGTCCTGAAGCAGGCCAGGAAGATGTGTGGCCATTTCAGGCGTTCCTACACGGCCATGGCGCACTTGTCTGATATCCAGCGTCAAAACAACCTACCAGTGAGGCGCTTGATTTGCGACAGCCCGACACGGTGGAATTCAACACTCCTAATGTTTGACCACCTGCTCCAACAAGAAAAAGCTGTTAATGAGTATTTGTATGACCGGGGTGCTAGGACAGCCTCTGGGGAGCTGGGGATAATTTTGCCAAATTACTGGACGCTCATGCGCAATGCCTGTAGGCTCATGCGTCCTTTTGAGGAGGTGACAAACCTTGTCAGTCGCACCGAAGGCACCATCATGCCATTTGTTTTCTTCCTGTAGCGTGCCCTGCGAAGAGTGCTGGATCAGGCAGTAGATGAGCGTGAAGAGGAAGCGGGAGAGTTGTGGTGTCCATCACCCCCGCAAACAGCCGAATCAGCATTGCTTGCTGGACCTGCGGCAATGCAGGAAGAGGATTGTGAGGAAGAGGAGTCAGAGGAGGAATGTGGCTTTGGGGAGGATGAGGAGGAGGAAGACCTAGCACAACAGTCATCCCAGGGTGCTCGTTGTTGTCACCTCTCTGGTACCCGTGGTGTTGTACGTGGCTGGGGGGAAGAAGATACCATCAGTGAGATCAGTGTGGAGGAGGAACGCGACATGATTAGCTCAGCATCCAACCTTGTTCAAATGGGTTCTTTCATGCTGTCGTGCCTGTTGAGGGACCCTCGTATAAAAAAGCTGAAGGAGAACGACCTGTACTGGGTGTCCACGCTCCTTGACCCCCGGTATAAGCATAAAGTGCCTGAAATGTTACCAAATTCCCGCAAATCGGAAAGGATGGAGCATTTTCATAATAAATTAAAAACTATGCTTTACACAGCGTATAAGGGTGATGTCACAGCACCACGGGAATTTAACAGGGGAAGAAATGAAATTAATCCTCCTCCTCCCACGACCACGGCGGCAAGGACCGGGCGCTTTCCTGACGTCTTGTTGATGTAGGACATGCGTACCTTTTTAACTCCCATGCACCATCAGAGCCTTTCGGGATCCAGCCTTAGAGAAAGACTCAACCGACAGGTAGCAGACTACCTAGCTTTAACTGCGGATCTCGACACTCTCAGGAGCGATGGACCCCTTGACTACTGGGTGTGCAGGCTGGACTTGTGGCCTGAGCTATCCCAATTTGCAATGGAACTTCTGGCCTGCCCCGCTTCAAGTGTCCTGTCCGAAAGGACTTTTAGTGCAGCAGGAGGTTTTGTCACTGAGAAGAGAAGTCGCCTAGGTCAAAAAAGCCTTGACTATCTCACTTTTATAAAAATGAATGAGGGCTGGATCCCGAAGGGACTGACATTGGACGATACATTTGAATAAAAAACTACTGATGATGATATGAGCTGGCTTGGGCTACAACTGGTACACAGGCTGGCCTTTTTTTTTGGTTATAAAGACGGAGGACTTGCTTGACTTATCCGCCAACAACTAGTGTTCAAGCCACAAGCTTTTAGGGCACTTTATAAATGTTTTAAAAACATCGATTTTTCTGGCCGCTGCTACATCAGTTGCTACAACAATACCCCAATTTTTCAGTCATTTGTACATTCCTAATTTTTCTGGCCTCTGCTGCATCTCTGTGGGTACAAAACTCAAATAAAAAAAATAAGGCACATAACACTAGTGATTAAACTGTTACGAATTGTACAACTTTACACACCACTCATATCCGGTGGACCATTCAATTGAACGCAAAATGCAACAAATTTGAAAGAGTAGGACCGACCAAGCATCTTTATCCGTCTCTTGGTTGCTCTAAATTATCTCTGTGTTCCATCTATGCCATACCTGTACTCTATTGTGCAAAAGGGTGGCATATGTTGTGTTTCATGCTGTTGTGCCTGTTGCGGGTCATGGCCCATGATATAAAAAGGCTGAAGGAGAACGACCTGTAGTAATGGGTGCCCCATCCAGTTTTTAGAAAAATGTTCCTGGTTCCTCTCAATTATCTTTGGGTTTCTAAAATGGATGTCATACCTGTACTCGCTTGTGCAAAAGGATGGCATATGTGGTGGTGTTTCCTGCAGTTGTTTCTGTTGAGGGTGCTGGACCCTCTTATAAAAAAGCTGAAGGAGAACGTCCTGGAGTGGGAGTCCAAGCATGGTTTTTGGGGCTATTTCACTTTTACAAACAATTATCTGTGGGTTTCACAAATCAATGCCGTACCAGTACTCTATTGTTCCAAAGTATGCCATATGTTCTCTTTCCTGCTGGTATTTTGTTTGAGGGTCCTGGACACTCTTATAAAAAGGCCTAAGGTGAAAGTGGTGTACTGGGTGTCCACTCATTTTTATTTTCTATTTCTCATTTGACCAAAATTATCTCTGGTTTTGTAAAATCAATGCTGTACCTGTACTCTATTGTTCAAAAGGATGCCATACGTCCTCTTTCCTGCTGGTGTTTTTTTTTGAGTGTCCAGGACCCTCTTATAAAAAGGCCTAAGGAGAAAGAGGTGTACTGGTTGGCCACTCATTTTTATTTTTCTATTTAACAATTGACCAAAATGATCTCTGGGTTTGTAAAATCAATGCCGTACCTGTACTCTATTGTTCAAAAGGATGCCATATGTCCTCTTTCCTGCTGGTGTTTTTTTTGAGGGTCCAGGACCCTCTTATAAAAAGGACTAAGGAGAAAGAGGTGTACTGGTTGGCAACTCATTTTTATTTTTCTATTTAACAATTGACCAAAATGATCTCTGGGTTTGTAAAATCAATACCGTACCTGTACTCTATTGTTCAAAAGGATGCCATACGTCCTCTTTCCTGCTGGTGTTTTTTTTGAGGGTCCAGGACCCTCTTATAAAAAGACCTAAGGAGAAAGAGGTGTACTGGTTGGCCACTCATTTTTATTTTTCTATTTAACAATTGACCAAAATGATCTCTGGGTTTGTAAAATCAATGCTGTGCCTGTACTCTATTGTTCAAAAGGATGCCATACGTCCTCTTTCCTGCTGGTGTTTTTTTTTGAGGGTCAAGGACCCTCTTATAAAAAGGCCTAAGGAGAAAGAGGTGTACTGGGTGTCCATCGAATCATTTTTTTAATTCAAATTTCCATTTGCAAAAAATTATCTATGGGTTTCTAAAATAAATGCCTTTCCTGTACTCTATTGTTCAAAAGTATGCCATATGTCCTCTTTCCTGCTGGTGTTTTTTTTGAGGGTCTAGGACCCTCTTATAAAAATGCCTAAGGAGAAAGAGGTGTACTGGCTGTCCATCGAATCATTTTTTTTATTCAAATTTCCATTTAAAAAATTTTTTCTATGGGTTTCTAAAATCAATGCCTTTCCTGTACTCTATTGTTCAAAAGTATGCCATATGTCCTCTTTCAGGGAAATCAGGATCTAAGAGCAAGTTTTCTCTGTGAAAAAAATCACAAAAAGACAAAGGCGCCTCCTAGTGTAATACAGTTGGTGAAAGAGATTTGTTAGGTAATCAAAAAGGTACTCACAAGTGGAGCAGCACCCAATTGTGCTAAATCAAACAGACTGGGATCTCACAGTGTCCCAGCTCACTGACACTGCAAGGAAACTGGTTTCTCCAATGTCTTGCCGGACTGACAGAGCTCAGACTCTCACAAAGAGGTTTACATAAAACCACATTTTATTAATAAAATAAAAATCTCAGGCCTAGATTTAGAGTTTGGCGTTAGCCGTGAAAACCAGCGTTAGAGGCTCCTAACGCTGGTTTTAGGCTACCGCCGGTATTTGGAGTCACTCAAAATAGGGTCTAACGCTCACTTTCCAGCCGCGACTTTTCCATACCGCAGATCCCCTTACGTCAATTGCGTATCCTATCTTTTCAATGGGATTTCTCTAACTCCGGTATTTAGAGTCGTTTCTGAAGTGAGCGTTAGACATCTAACGACAAAACTCCAGCCGCAGGAAAAAAGTCAGTAGTTAAGAGCTTTCTGGGCTAACGCCGGTTTATAAAGCTCTTAACTACTGTGCTCTAAAGTACACTAACACCCATAAACTACCTATGTACCCCTAAACCGAGGTCCCCCCACATCGCCGACACTCGAAAAAAACTTTTTTAACCCCTAATCTGCCGACCGCCACCTACGTTATCCTTATGTACCCCTAATCTGCTGCCCCTAACACCGCCGACCCCTGTATTATATTTATTAACCCCTAATCTGCCCCCCTCAACGTCGCCTCCACCTGCCTACACTTCTTAACCCCTAATCTGCCGACCTGACCTGAGCGCTACTATAATAAAGTTATTAACCCCTAATCCGCCTCACTAACCCTATCATAAATAGTATTAACCCCTAATCTGCCCTCCCTAACATCACCAACACCTAACTTCAATTATTAACCCCTAATCTGCCGACCGAATCTCGCCGCTATTCTAATAAATGTATTAACCCCTAAAGCTAAGTCTAACCCTAATACTAACACCCCCCTAAGTTAAATATAATTTAAATCTAACGAAATTAATTATCTCTTATTAAATAAATTATTCCTATTTAAAGCTAAATACTTACCTGTAAAATAAATCCTAATATAGCTACAATATAAATTATAATTATATTATAGCTATTTTAGGATTTATATTTATTTTACAGGTAACTTTGTATTTATTTTAACCAGGTACAATAGCTATTAAATAGTTAAGAACTATTTAATAGCTAAAATAGTTAAAATAATTACAAATTTACCTGTAAAATAAATCCTAACCTAAGTTACAAATAAACCTAACACTACACTATCAATAAATTAATTAAATAAACTACCTACAATTACCTACAATTAACCTAACACTACACTATCAATAAATTAATTAAATACAATTGCTACAAAGAAATACAATTAAATAAACTAGCTAAAGTACAAAAAATAAAAAAGAACTAAGTTACAAAAAATAAAAAAATATTTACAAACATAAGAAAAATATTACAACAATTTTAAACTAATTACACCTACTCTAAGCCCCCTAATAAAATAACAAAGCCCCCCAAAATAAAAAAAATGCCCTACCCTATTCTAAATTACTAAAGTTCAAAGCTCTTTTACCTTACCAGCCCTGAACAGGGCCCTTTGCGGGGCATGCCCCAAGAAGTTCAGCTCTTTTGCCTGTAAAAGAAAAAATACAATACCCCCCCCCCAACATTACAACCCACCACCCACATACCCCTAATCTAACCCAAACCCCCCTTAAATAAACCTAACACTAAGCCCCTGAAGATCATCCTACCTTGTCTTCACCATACCAGGTTCACAGATCGGTCCAGAAGAGCTCCTCCGATGTCCTGATCCAAGCCCAAGCGGGGGGCTGAAGAGGTCCATGATCCGGCTGAAGTCTTCATCCAAGCGGGCCAGAAGAGGTCTTCCATCCGATTGAAGTCTTCATCCAAGCGGCATCCATCCGGAGCGAAGCGGCAGCATCCTGAAGACCTCCACCGCAGAACATCCATCCTGGCCGACGACTGAACGACGAATGACGGTTCCTTTAAATGACGTCATCCAAGATGGCGTCCCTCAAATTCCGATTGGCTGATAGGATTCTATCAGCCAATGGGAATTAAGGTAGAAATATTCTGATTGGCTGATGGAATCAGCCAATCAGAATCAAGTTCAATCAGATTGGCTGATCCGATCAGCCAATCAGATTGAGCTCGCATTCTATTGGCTGTTCCGATCAGCCAATAGAATGCGAGCTCAATCTGATTGGCTGATCGGATCAGCCAATCGGATTGAACTTGATTCTGATTGGCTGATTCCATCAGCCAATCAGAATATTCCTACCCTAATTCCGATTGGCTGATAGAATCCTATCAGCCAATCGGAATTTGAGGGACGCCATCTTGGATGACGTCATTTAAAGGAACCGTCATTCGTCGTTCAGTCGTCAGCCAGGATGGATGTTCCGCGGTGGAGGTCTTCAGGATGCTGCCGCTTCGCTCCGGATGGATGCCGCTTGGATGAAGACTTCAATCGGATGGAAGACCTCTTCTGGCCCGCTTGGATGAAGACTTCAGCCGGATCATGGACCTCTTCAGCCCCCCGCTTGGGCTTGGATCAGGACATCGGGGGAGCTCTTCTGGACCGATCGGTGAACCTGGTATGGTGAAGACAAGGTAGGATGATCTTCAGGGGCTTAGTGTTAGGTTTATTTAAGGGGCGTTTGGGTTAGATTAGGGGTATGTGGGTGGTGGGTTGTAATGTTGGGGGGGGTATTGTATTTTTTCTTTTACAGGCAAAAGAGCTGAACTTCTTGGGGCATGCCCCGCAAAGGGCCCTGTTCAGGGCTGGTAAGGTAAAAGAGCTTTGAACTTTAGTAATTTAGAATAGGGTTGGGCATTTTTTTATTTTGGGGGGCTTTGTTATTTTATTAGGGGGCTTAGAGTAGGTGTAATTAGTTTAAAATTGTTGTAATATTTTTCTTATGTTTGTAAATATTTTTTTATTTTTTGTAACAGTTCTTTTTTATTTTTTGTACTTTAGCTAGTTTATTTAATTGTATTTCTTTGTAGCAATTGTATTTAATTAATTTATTGATAGTGTAGTGTTAGGTTAATTGTAGGTAATTGTAGGTAGTTTATTTAATTAATTTATTGATAGTGTAGTGTTAGGTTTATTTGTAACTTAGGTTAGGATTTATTTTACAGGTAAATTTGTAATTATTTTAACTATTTTAGCTATTAAATAGTTCTTAACTATTTAATAGCTATTGTACCTGGTTAAAATAAATACAAAGTTACCTGTAAAATAAATATAAATCCTAAAATAGCTATAATATAATTATAATTTATATTGTAGCTATATTAGGATTTATTTTACAGGTAAGTATTTAGCTTTAAATAGGAATCATTTATTTAATAAGAGATAATTAATTTCGTTAGATTTAAATTATATTTAACTTAGGGGGGTGTTAGTATTAGGGTTAGACTTAGCTTTAGGGGTTAATACATTTATTAGAATAGCGGCGAGATTCGGTCGGCAGATTAGGGGTTAATAATTTAAGTTAGGTGTCGGCGATGTTAGGGAGGGCAGATTAGGGGTTAATACTATTTATGATAGGGTTAGTGAGGCGGATTAGGGGTTAATAACTTTATTATAGTAGCTCTCAGGTCCGGTCGGCAGATTAGGGGTTAATAAGTGTAGGCAGGTGGAGGCGACGTTGTGGGGGGCAGATTAGGGGTTAATAAATATAATATAGGGGTCGGCGGTGTTAGGGGCAGCAGATTAGGGGTACATAGGGATAATGTAAGTGGCGGCGGTTTACGGAGCGGCAGATTAGGGGTTAATAATAATATGCAGGGGTCAGCGATAGCGGGGGGGCAGATTAGGGGTTAATAAGTGTAAGGTTAGGGATGTTTAGACTCGGGGTACATGTTAGAGTGTTAGGTGCAGACGTAGGAAGGGTTACCGCATAGCAAACAATGGGGCTGCGTTAGGAGCTGAACGCGGCTTTTTTGCAGGTGTTTGTTTTTTTTTCAGCTCAAACAGCCCCATTGTTTCCTATGGGAGAATCGTGCACGAGCACGTTTTTGAGGCTGGCCGCGTCCGTAAGCAACTCTGGTATCGAGAGTTGAAGCTGCGTTAAAAATGCTCTACGCTCCTTTTTTGGAGCCTAACGCAGCCTTTATGTGGACTCTCGATACCAGAGTTATTTTTATGGTGCGGCCAGAAAAAAGCCGGCGTTAGTTTTTCGGGTCGTTACCGACAAAACTCCAAATCTAGGCCTCAGTGTCTCATGACACTAGATATTAAAAGAATATCTTTTAATATCTAGTGTCATGAGACACTGAGATTTTTATTTTATTAATAAAATTTGGTTTTATGTAAACCTCTTTGTGAGAGTCTGAGCTCTGTCAGTCCGGCAAGACATTGGAGAAACCAGTTTCCTTGCAGTGTCAGTGAGCTGGGACACTGTGTGTGAGATCCCAGTCTGTTTGATTTAGCACAATTGGGTGCTGCTCCACTTGTGAGTACCTTTTTGATTACCTAACAAATCTCTTTCACCAACTGTATTACACTAGGAGGCGCCTTTGTCTTTTTGTGATTTTTTTCACAGAGAAAACTTTCAAAAATCAATGCCTTTCCTGTAATCTATTTTTCAAAAGGATGCCATATGTCCTATTTCATTCTGTTCTTTCTGTTGAGGCTCCGGGACACTCTTATAAAAAGGACTAAGGATAAAGAAGAGTACTGGGTGTCCAATCAATGTTTTTTTTTCTATTTCCCGGGTCATATAACTGATCTCTGTGTTTCTAAAATCAATGCCTTTCCTGTAATCTAATTTTCAAAAGTATGCCATATGTCCTCTTTCCTGCTGGTGTTTTTTTTGAGGGTCCAGGACCCTCTTATAAAAAAGCCTAAGGAGAAAGAGGTGTACTGGGTGTCCATCAAATCATTTTTTTATTCAAATTTACATTTGCAAAAAATTATCTATGGGTTTCTAAAATCAATGCCTTTTCTGTACTCTTACTCTATTGTTCAAAAGTATGCCATATGTCCCCTTTCCTGCTGTTGTTTTGTTTGAGGGTCCTGGACCCTCTTATAAAAAGGCCTAGGGAGAAAGAATTGTAATGGGTGTCCATCCAATCATTTTTTTGATTCAAATTCACAGTTGCAACAAATTATCCCCGGGTTTCTAAAATCAATGCCTTTCCTATAATCTTTTTTTCACAAAGGATGCCATATGTCCTCTTTCCTACTGCTGGTTTTGTTGAGTGTCCTGGAGCCTCTGCTAAAAAGGCCGAAGGATAAAGAAGTGTACTGGGTATCTATTCAATGTTTTTTTAGATTTCCCGTTTGTAACACATTTTTTCTGTCTTTCTAAAATCAATGCCTTTCCTGTAATCTATTTTTCAAAAGGATGCCATATGTCCTCTTTCATGCTGTTCTTTCTGTTGAGGCTCCGGGACACTCTTCTAAAAAGGCCTAAGGATAAAGAAGTGTACTGGGTGTATAATCTATGTTTTTTTTAGATTTCACAGTTGCAACTAATGATCTCTGTGTTTCTAAAATCAATGCCTTTCCTGTAATCTAATTTTCTAAAGGATGCCATATGTCCTCTTTCATGCTGCTGGTTTTGTGGAGGGTCCTGGAGCCTCTGCTAAAAAGGCCTAAGGATAAATAAGTGTACTTGGTGTATAATCAAAGTTTATTGCAATTTCACGGTTGCAACTAATGATCTCTGTGTTTCTAAAATCAATGCCTTTCCTGTAATCTAATTTTCTAAAGGATGCCATATGTCCTCTTTCATGCTGCTGGTTTTGTGGAGGGTCCTGGAGCCTCTGCAAAAAAGGCCTAAGGATAAATAAGTGTACTTGGTGTATAATCCAATTTTTTAGAGATTGCACGGTTGCAACTAATGATCTCTGTGTTTCTAAAATCAATGCCTTAAAAGAAATCTATTTTTCTAAAGGATGCCATATGTCCTCTTTACTGCTGCTGGTTTTGTTGAGGGTCCTGGAGCCTCTGCTACTAAGGCCTAAGGATAAATAAGTGTCCTGGTTGTCTAATCCATTTTTTTAGATTTCCCGGTTGCAACAAATTATCTCTGGGTTTCTAAAATCAATGCCTTTCCTGTAATCTATTAGTCACAAGGATGCCATATGTCCTCTTTCATGCTGTTGTTTCTGGTGAGGCTACGGGAGACTCTTCTAAAAAGGCCTAAGGATAAAGAAGTGTACTGGGTGTATAATCTATGTTTTTTTAGATTTCACGTTTGCAAAAAATTATCCACGGGTTTCTAAAATCAATGCCTTTCCAGTAATCTATTATTCACAAGGATGCCATCTGTACTTTTTGATGCTGTTGTTTCGGTTGAGGCTCCGGGAGCCTCTTATTAAAAAGGCCTAATGAAAAATAAGTGTACTGGGTGTCTAATCAATGTTTTTTTCGATTTACCGGTTGCAACTAATGATCTCTGTGTTTCTGAAATCAATGCCTTT